>NC_088209.1:31470958-32095958 GCF_037126465.1 Ornithodoros turicata
TCAATATTCTCATACGGACAGGTACCACAGTTCAACGTATCACGACCACACAACGAGAAACATCTGTGTTTGGTCCATCGTGTTCCAGCTTTTCATACTCTGCACTCTCCTCAGTCTGAGCAACAACAGGGGAAGTGGCTTTGGTATTAGTACCTTGAGGAAGTGCCTTGAGGGAGTGAAGACGAGGTAGCCTTTTCGCTATTGCGATTTCATACACACACACTAATGGCACAAAGTTACGGCGGTGCAAGGAATGGTTAGCGATGGAGCTTGCACTTAATTAGGGGAAAAGATGAGGCAGAAAACGAACTTTAAGAAACTTAGGAATTTTTTTTTTCAAGTCTAGTTGTGTCATGATGTGCACAACTTTTACGTGTGGGTCTCCGAAAGAAAATGTATGACAGGGACTGGCAAACAGAGGCGAACTGGACACTTCATTTTAGAGTTTGTCTGAGCATTAATATCACTCTTCCTGTGGAAGCCCAGGCATGACTGGACATTTTCGCTTTGGCTTTGGGAGTGGCTGCAGTATCTTGGTTGTTGGCGTACCTTCCCAGTAGCCCTAAGTAGGAACACAAAGTATTGGAAATCCATCAATAGGTCACTTCACTATACTTACAAAAGAGTGTGCAGGTTAGATACATTACCGCAGACGTTTATGTACTTCTGTACGACACACTGAAGTTAGGCATGCTAACGTGTGTGAGTGCAGTAGAATATTCTCTTTTAAGATACAAACTTTCTACCAGAATATAATTTTAAGAAAATGTGCACATAGGGTTGATGTACAACGGCATAGGTCTTACGGGGAATCGTGCTCCGGATGACTGGTTGCACTGCATTGAGAGTGGCATGTCATCATAGAAATGCCTGAGGAAGTCGACCTGATATGGAGTCCACGGAATGGACTTGTAATTGTCACTGATGCCTTTCTTGGTGCTGGTTGGTATGCCATGATATCTGAATGCGGGATGAGTGGAGGAAAATATTTTGGAGAACTCAATGGATTTTCATGGAATACATCTGCTTTCGGTTTGTTTGTTTTGTTTGACAATTCATGTACTGTGCATTGTACTTAATGAGGAAGTCGGCTAAAAGGCACCTTTGCAACAATATAACTTTGTTCAGTTTGAAAACTCAGGGACAAAACAAAAAGACACAAGTTGTTTAAGCAGAAGAATTATTGGTCTAACTGTGGCTATCTGCATCGTGGTACAACAGAAGATTTTGATCATAATAAGCTTATAACATGACGAGAAGGCCTGTAACACGACAGGCTTGTTATTGTTATTAGGTTATTGTTTGCTCGCATGACATGCGGTGTCCAGTGTTTTTGTTTACAAATGGGAAGTGCTATTTTAAAAGATGGTCAACACTTAGATGCATAAATCTTGCTATGCTACAATATTTTAGTACTTGTGATAACAGTGCTAGCACAGGACACTGTTATAAGCAGGGTTTTCTGTGTTTATAATTTTTGAGATCTCCGAAAACTCTGCAAAAATGAACGCCACAGCAAATTACGGTAGTTCAAGATTGAATTGGCTTATAAAATAATGAAATAACTGGATAACTTCTCTTTGTCACTTTTCTTCACCTTAATACCTTGGGAAAATATAAACACTGTAAACCCTAGTTATAGGCAGTGCTGAAGTGGCCTGAGGTTCTAACGGTCCTTCTGTCTTCAGTGTAACGACAGGAGTGTTCTTGATTGAAGGAGTCCTATGTCTCTAGTGCAGCAAGAGATAGGTGTCACGTATATGATATGATGTCTGCCGCCATGCTAGGAAACCTCGAGGGAGAAGTCCCATCTTTCGTTCCGGTTGGAGTTACAGTTACATGTAGTGCACTATTGGCACTTTTTTTTTTTTTTTCTCTTATTATGGAGTGCTATGCATGGGTTGTCTAATGAGTGAATAATGCGTAGGTGACACTCACGAGTTCTGGTGCATGAAGTATGCTTCTAGAGAGTAAGAATCGACAGAACTCTTGCACACCTCCAAGTTCGTCTTTGGGAAATAATGGATGTAGGTAACACACATCTCGTCCGTGATTCCGAAGCCTCCCTGTGTTCAAACAACGGACCTTGTTAGCAGGTTTGCGTCAGTAAAAGTGCAGTGCCAGAAACAAGCCAATAACGGGATGGCTATGCCACGTTTCATTGGTCAGCGGAACGGCAGAAGAATAAATGAAATATAAACGAATGTATTTTGTAATAATTTTTGCAATTACATAATACACAAAAAGACTAAATTATTGTTTCATAATTGCATAATAATACGAAGAAATATTTAGGTTTTGCAAAACAAACAAAAGTAGGAATTACAGTGCTGTTTGTCTCTTGATTGATACCATACACTAACATATTAGTCCCTCAGATATAATAAGCGGTGGATTTCAGGGTTTTCTTGCAATCGAGGCATTGAGTGCTGTGTTTGTGGATTGTGTATTCTAGCTCCAGACTATGCTACATTCATCATGAATGTTTCTCTCTGCTCTCAAAACCTCCGATTATTATTTTTTAGCTACGATTTAGCAGTGACTGGATGTAGTGTTACTGTCCAGTTGCAGAGCGCGTTTTCTCGGCGGCACCCCGACGTCGGAACACCCATTCTCAGTTCAATGGCGAAGAACAAAAGAAATGCAGTTTCCCTCGAACAACAGCGGAGGCCACGCTGAACAAAAGCAACGCGGCCGATTGTCTAATACGTATATTGTGCGCAACTGCACGGGCCGCATTCTTAGACCCAAACCCAGCCTTCCGTTGATTTACCAGCTCGGGCCCGGCCCAAGCCCGAGAAATTTATAGGCTACCCGGCCCAGTGTTGCGGGCCGTAAAAGTTGACGGTGGCTAAATAACAGAGGGGCAACACAGGCTCGAGCCCGACTTAGGCAGGGCCCGGGCCCATAATGGTCAAACTCGAGCCCAGCTCAGGCCCACAAAATCAAGGGTATACCCGGCCAGGTATACCCAGGTAAGCAGGATTTCTTCCTCGCCCTCCGACATGCCAAGCCAAAGCCGCAACGGAGAATACACGTGCGCGAAACCGCATATCTCGTTGTCATGGCTTAAGAGAGAGAGAGAGAGAGAGAGACGACGCTTGCGTAGGAGACTGCGCTTATGTTCTCTCCCACGCCCTCTGCTGTTCCTCGCCTCCTCACCCTCTCTGTACCTGGAAATGGAATAGCTGCCGGAACGGTTACCCGTGTGCCGTCGAGAAAACGCACCATACGGCGTTCAGCGCCACAAACAGAAACCTGTAGCAATACCAGAAACAACAGACTTCCTTGCCTTCAGGAAATATAAACCTAAAACGATCCGTTACCGTTCCCAGGCATGGAGGGAGAAAGTGTACCAACAACGAGTAGACATTACCAATGTAACGTTTTCCCTGTCCATGGTCTCGTAGCTGCAAGTAATGTATAAAGCATCTCCCTGAAACGAACGGCAAGCACGTTGTTAGACTCCGTATAGGCGGGTAGGATAGTAATTAAACGTGCTTACTGGTAAAACTTGGACCCTGTTTTTGAGCAGACGAATCTCCTGAAAATGTGTGCTGAAGTGATCGTCCCTCGCCACCTCGGGCAGCTCAGCTCCCTCTCGTACGTGCTTCACCCATATTCTCCGCCCCGTCAGATGCGTATGCAGTTGCGCTGCCACAAATGTTATTCCGGTCGCTGGAAGCCCCTAAGTGAATACGTTCTACGTGAATACGGGTGGTGCAGATGTAATGTAACAAAAGTTTCACGGTGAGCTATAATAGGGAGTTTTAGTAGATATGAAGTAACCTACGAAAACGGCACGATAAAGGGAGCCCTCAAATAAAATATCAAACTTGACGTCAGTCACTTGGAACGGCGATTAGCCTATCGTCCTTCAGGAACCGTTTCCGAAACCCATCAGTTACCTTCCGATCTACTGAAACTCACTAACAGAGACTTAGTCGCGGCATGCGCAATCGCCCTACGTGCGCGAAGGAATTGCGTGGCCATACTGCGCACACGAATAAATGCAAAGCCACGTTCGGCGTGTGCACCCGCTATTTCCTTGCGCACAAAACGCGATGACGTACGCGTTATAGTAAAACTCTCCAACGACTGGCAAGCCGATCGTTATTGCGCACGTCGTCTGCTTCGCTGATGACTCCCTTTCTCAAATTGAATTGAATTTCAACACCTAGTGATGCTTCGCTTTTTTACTTTTTACCCGAGTAGAAGCATATGGACACGGAAGGCTGAATTCTCGAACACACACACACACAAAGAAAAAAAAAAGAAAGAAAAGCAATGACTTTTCAGAAGCGCGCGCGCGCAATCACTTGCTCTCGACCAGTCTTCTGCCTGTTGCCGAAACCAGAGGCCATGTACAGTGCTGGACAAAATTTTACGGAACACGCTCCGGCGCATTCCTTCCCCACCCAGAAAAAAGTAGATGACGGTGGCGCTTACAGTTCTGGTGCACTCTGAAACGCAGTATCCCGTGAGCTCAAACGCAGGCTGCCTTGGCGGAATGACCATCTTGTCCGTGTATTCCAGTCCCACTTCGAGGATTCCAACGTCGTTTGGCCGCAGGTCGCTTGTGTAGTACAGCGTGATCCCAGAGCTGTCCACATAATCTGACCGTACAGAAAAGTAACGTATATACAAGTACGTATAATGCACAGATATATGTACGAGGATTTCCAGTATATGGCCCTTACCGTCCCTCTCTTCGGGGTTATTGTAATGTACTTCCAGCATGGCGTATAAGGAGTAATCCGACCCACCCACTGGTAAGCCGGCTTCTTCGGGATAAGCAAGTGGCTGCAAGAAACACTTTTTTTTTTTAAATTCAATACATGTTACGCTTTACCACGGTGGCTTTACACTTGTCGAACGGTTATCCAATACCTGGAACCAAACTGGTGATCTCGATTTATGTGAGGAACTGCAAAAAATAAGCACTACACGCAAGCTGGACAAGCGCTTCTACATGAAGATCAGTACACATCTAGTTCAATCAACTGCAACAACATAAATGCTGGAAGAAAAACCTTCGAGACAGAGGAACACAGAACAACAAACACTACGGGACACTGTTGTTCTGTGTTGCGTGTTCCCCTGTCTCGGTTTTTCTTCCATCATGTATAACCAGCTCGCCTGCGTCCTACGTCGTATTCCATCACAAATGCAACCAGTATTTGCTCTCCCCCTGTTATATTTGTTCAGGAAGTTCCCTTCGCCGCACTAGCAGTGATAGTGCGGTGAAGTGTGATTTACAGGCAAATATTGAATCGCAACCGTCATGCTTCACATCACACGTCCGAATACAAGCTAGGCGCTGTTTTGAGTATTTTGTAGCAACAATACAACACCGGCTCGCAAATGCAAAAGCGAGACAAAATATCAAACCGCGAGGTAACGTGTTAAAAAAATACCGGTGCTCCCATAGCCCAAGCAGCGATGACCCGCTTGCAGTTTTCGAGGATCTTGGGTTTCTTCGGGTGGTAGCAGTTGTCGTTCCATTCTGGGAGGTCCTCACCCACTGGAACCTCGCAATGGAAAAGTTCCATATGGTGTACTACGGCTTCGCTGCCTTTCTGGATATTTGCTTCGTACTGGAAAGTGCAGAAAATACATGATGTTTCCTAGTGAGTGTGGTAGGGGTGCCGTTTATTTCGAACAGTACACACAAACAAAAAAGAAACGCGATAGATTGCACCATGCGATGCTGTAGTCAATGTGGGGCGAGAACAGTACGTATTTCAGCACGGTATAACATAGCCAACATTTGGATGTATGGACACTGTAGCATTTCGCGATCGATATTCTATGTTAGTAGTTCGTCTCTGCAACTGTCATATTCTCTCCCATATTAACCGATACTTTTCGATAAACATCGTGATAACAAGTGACAAATATGAACAACAACAATCAAATGGGATAGTATATGGAATGCACAAGACCTACATCCTTGACTGCTCACAAGACTCGAAGACTTCGAGGCTCTAAAGAAAGGGAGGACATAACCTCTTACTCGAATAATGTGTTTGCTGTAGCGAAAATCGTAAGGCAGCTTCTGAAGCGAACACCAGTACGTCGTTTCCACTGCCGGAACAGCCACCTGTAAAAATGTGGAAGCACGAACGTGATTGTGATTGGTGGACTCTTAGCTACGTCACGTCTGTTAAAACCAATCAGGCTTTGGCACAGCCCTCACATACCTTATCGTTGAGGAAATTAATGACGCGGGTGTCTTCGGGAAAAGGTGGGAGGTCATCCATGATCTTGAGCAACTGGGCGCGTTGGAAGCCGTGTTCACTGTGGATCAGCTTCAACCCGTCCAGGCGACGCAGTGGACCTCGCCCTGAGGCATACACTACGTGCACCGTGCCGTCCTGCGGGTCGTTTTTCCTTTAATTATTTTATTATTCGCTCATCCTCGTTGTTATTTTATGTGTGTCTAAAATTTGAGCCTCTGATCTGATTGTTATTCTCGTTCGTTACACAAAGAAATGAAGTAGAAGAGATTGTTCTCGCATTGCCGTTTCGTCGGAGATCCCTCTATGCCTCTCCCTCATTGTAACTCGCAAGGAACGAGATGTGGAACAACATAAACGGGAGAACTAGAACAACAGCAACAACAAAAAAGGACAAATAATAATCCATCATCATCATCATCGTCTTTCTTTCCCCTTTTGTTAGTTCATCCTTTTTTAAATTCTTTTCTTTTAATTTTCCTGCGGAATCGCTAGGCAACACACCGTTTGGCTTACCGTTCCTCCTTTCCCCCTGTTCTGTTCTAATAAATATCCCCCCCCCCCCCCAGGCTTGTGCTTCTGGTTTGGCGTTTTTGTCTTTGAATACATATCGACGAGTAATGTATGGAGATGGAAACATATCCTTGAGTTTGATTCCTTAATAAACGTATCAGCCCCCCCCCCCCCCCTCTCCTTGAATTTGAGGAAGCAAGGGGACGGAGCTATATGTTGCGCTCTCCTACTGTGTTCATCGAGCAGTATACAGGGTGGTCCACCAACCATGATAGAAATTCATAGCAAAAAACGTAAGCCCCAGAGAGACATGCGGTGAAGGGATTTTTTTTCTGCAAATAACTTTTGCCACATATTGGTAACATTTTTATTTCATTTCAATTGACGGAAAGTTAATTTCTCGAATTGAACTCCGAAATTTCCCAAGGCAAGGCAAGGCAAGTTTTCTTTGCGGAAATGGTTCCCGGTGGTCATTTTACTCAGTATAGCACGTAATCACACTCGTAATGTAATGGCAATTGCCGAAATGAATTCGGAGAAAATCCGTGGAAATTAGCCCTTGCCTCCGCCTCTTTTTTGACGGCTCGTAGTTTGAGCGCAAAGCTGCGAAGGAAGGAGGTTGCATTGACACGCCACACGAGGGGGGAAAGAGCCTTACCCACGCAACAAACACGCGCGGTGAGTACGGGAATCAGAGCTATCTTATAAAAAATGAGGTTACAAGACGGCTTGTAACCCTTTCCCCCTCGTGTGGCGTGTCAATGTAACCTCTTTTCTTCGCAGCTTTGCGCTCAAACTACGAGCCGTCAAAAAAGAGGCGGAGCCAAGGGCTCATTTCCACGGATTTTCGGCGAATTTATTTCGGCAATTGCCATTGCATTACGAGTGGGATTATGTGCTGTACTGAGTAAAATGGCCACGGGAAACCAACTTCGGAGTTCAATTCAAGAAATTAACTTTGCGTCTAATTGAAATGAAATAAAAATGTTACCAATATGTGGCAGAAAAGAAAAAAAAAATCCGGGGCCTACGTTTTTTACTATGAATTTCTATCATGGTTGGTGGACCACCCTGTATGTGTGTTTATTATTTATTTTAGTTACTTGTCACACTACAGCGACTTTCTTTGTGTTGTCCTCCAGGCTGTTTTTGTACCAGATGAATTGGAACAACGCCAAGACACGATAGCAAAGTAACCACCCTATGACATGCTAAAAATAAGAGGATTACCTGCGTAACATGGTCATGTGTTGTCTCCAGTAATGATACTGATGAAAATTGTGATCTCCAGTAATGATACTGCATTACACGTGAGATGCAAGCGTTATAGTAAGCCACTTACAGGAGGAGGAAAGGCGGCGTATCGGTGTAGCACGCAGCCCGGCTAGCTCAGTCGGTAGAGCACGAGACTCTTAATCTCGGGGTCGTGGGTTCGAGCCCCACGTTGGGCGAATGTTTTTTTTTTACTCTGTCGTCCACCACCCCGCTTTTCTACCAGGCGAATTGAATCGAAGCCACCGAGAAGTAAAAAAATAAAATAAAAATATATAAACAATAAAGCGAAAGAGACCTGTACATTTATAACGGATTCTCCGGGGCTCCGAACTAATGCTGGTGTAAGGAATATGGAATTAGCCGGAAGATGATATGCTGACATATTTTTTCGAAAGCCAGTTCGAGCTGCACGTCTAGTGGGCTTCTTTTTTAATGCATAATGTAAAACCCCGAGACTAGGGAACACGAAAGGACAGACAATATTTCACCTTTCCCTTCAAATAGTATATTATTTTTTTTTTCCTCTCGTATATGTAATCGTTCATACCGCTCAAGGTTTTGTACCGGACGTGTAGAGGTGAATAAGACGTCGAAAACATTGACTAACATTACAGCACAGTGGTAATACGGGGGAATACCTCTATGACGTAATCTTGAGGGTCACACGTGTCAAATTTGCGCGTGAAGAGAAAGCGGATGACGGATCCCCGCCGCCTGAGGCTTCCCAGCGTGCAATCGTTGTGTTCGTCTACAGACAAGAATCCACCGTCGTCCGTCCACGTATCCTGCAAGACATATCAACAGATTTTGTTTGTAGAGCTCGATTAACGTAGCAAGAAAACGAAACACTCATTTTTATTGCATGGTGAATTAGCAACTCTGTCAGCTTAACCGTTGCCTGGAGCTGTGCTTAGGCTATGTGGGCAAATGACAGCTTTTTACCTTTACCGGCATACACCTGCAGGGTCGATGCCTGGGGCGAATTAGCGCCGACGGCAGCTCGTGACACGAATTTGGCATTTCCATTTCCTCTTGTTCCGGAGCGTTAGGTTTTTATTTCTGTCTCCTTGCTCTGTTTATAGCTCTACAGTCAGACAAGTTTCATATTTTTTTTTTAATAATTGTCTTGCAGGAAATATGACCACATAATTCACTGTTGAGCGACTATGCTACTTTCTTACTGGGCTACTTTTCTCGATGGAATGTGGAGTTATAATTCAGATTAGATTAATTAATTTAGATTTTAATTGTGGAGTTAATTTGTACGTTTATATAGGCTTCGATTTTTGTTTCGAGTCATAAGTGTTAATTGAAAACACCACATTCGACGAAAAGGTAGCATCTCAATGAGTGCCATACTTAGAAAACTGTGCAGTGTGTAGCATCTCTACAGAGGCTAGCGTGTTGGGATACTTGTTCGTGCGCGACGAAAAAGACCGTTCAACAGGGCTTGCCCTCTCAGTCCTCACATCAGTGTGTGAGCTGTAAATATCATTGTATAATAATGAAAATCTGAAAAGCCGCCTAGATTTTCACTAATGCAGGAGGCGTTATGTCTTAATGCGACCACTCTCGTAACGCAGATGCACAACTTAAACATGAAGTACTTCGGCGAGAGCCGAAGATGTGGTCTACCAACGGTATGCAGTGGATAAAATCTGTATCACCCGCGGGGTACCTCAGGGTATACACGGAGCCTCGCGAGCTACTTGCGGGTCACCAGCAGGCTAGAAATCTGTTAGTCAAATAGTCTGCTACAAATCTGTTGCTCTCTTTTACTGATAGCACAGTGTATTCTCTCTTGAGACCAATCCACGCTGTAATGCTACGATGCATTACACTGCAATGTTGCGAATGCGCGCACACCATTCAGGTGTGCGCTGTACACATTATTTCACCGACATGTTGTGAAATAATGGTGCATGGGTACCGCCCCAAATACCGCTTCCTCGTTTTTATCGCAGTGTCTCCTGTTAGACTCTTCAGTCGGTTGATACCGTCTACCTCGCAGACACAACGGTACGATACACCGGTAAACAGTGCCTACGGTTGCCCCCCCTACCCCCGTCGTTTTCAAACTTAATTGGACCAGTTCTTACCACAGGCTACGTGGATGACGAAATACTCTTATGACTTATGTTGACATTTATCCGAGTTTTGCTTATCCAGATTCCACGCCATCGGACATGGAAGATCGGGACGGATTTCGATCCATGCAATTTGCCTTCATTTATCCGGGGTTCAGGATCCGGATCCCAATTTTTTTATGAACCGCTTTCATTATCCGGTGTTTAGTGAGAGGCGATGTGCGGCCTACATTTCGTCTGGGTGCACGCTTGAGGAACTTTCTCATTTCCCATTGTACCACGCATTGACCAGTCCAGTCCACTGCAAACGATCCCCTAAGTGCTGAAAGCTGTTCGCTTGCAGAGCTGCGTTCTCTAATGCGAAAAGCACAGTTGTCTCCCGACGTAAAGCAACGAAATAGTATTATTGTTATCTAATGCGGAAGCCAAGTTCGACATCTGCGGACGTTAGCGCTGACCGGTTTTGATGGCGCACAGCTTCGCCGCGGTTGGGGATGAAGATGAAGACGACGATCAGCTTCCGCTGATGACCAGCATCAATCCGACGACAGTGAAGAACCCAGTGCCGTCACTCTTGAGAATGCACGAAGTATACAGAGAACGGTGTCGGCATTCTTTTAGCAAACAAATAATGTTGCTCCAGTTAACGTCACCAGTGAGAGCTTACAGGAGCCGAATTTTGCGCGAATGGCGACGGAAAGTTTCCTGTGTCCTCCGACATAAACACAGCAAGTGTTTGTCGACAACTGATGGCTCGTCTGATACCGATTTTTCGGTAGAAAAAAAGAAAAAAAACACTAACTGCAGGGGTCTTGCTGACAGAAAAAAAAGAAAAAGAAAAGAAAACAGTATGACACACGCATGTATCGTACCACCGGATTTCAACCCGAATTACATTTAAAAATAGCACCCGAGTTTTCGCACCCGAATCCGGGAAAGGAGGCATTCCACCCGAAGAAGGCAGCGCGTCGTCCTATGCGTGTCGAATGAAATAGAAGAAAGAAACACAACACACGACACCCGTAGCGACACACTGTGGGACATCTCACAAAAGCGCGGCGGACGAGCTCGTTTTATCGCTCCGCAAACGGCTCCGTAAAAATTAATCACGCGGGTACGGAAGACAACACACCTCGAACGCACAATATGATGGCTGAGGAAGACGGCATACCACGGAAGACGAGGGAGATCCAAAATTATGGTCGTTTATTAATATCACACCCGGCAGAAAAAAGCGTAAAAGAATAGATAAGGGCCTACGTCGTAAGCCTTTTATTGAAAAGGGGGACCCATCTGAACACGAATGACTGCAATAAGGCCACCACGTAAAGAGAGCGAGAGCGAGAGAGACATCTCATCTCATTTCCTCACAATGCTCGGCGCTTATTATGAGCCCGAAGGAATCTGAAAGACGATCAGATATAAACCTTCTTTCTGGTCTTCACTTCCTTCCTGACAGTAAATGTAAATGTTCTTCATTTCCATCATGTGCTGCTACAGTTTTTTTTTTCTTTTCTCGAATGATATTATCACAGACGGTTTGATCGAGACAATGTTCAGTGCAAAGGGGAAGAAAGGTCCTGAACACTGGCGATGCCACTTAATTTGTTTTGAGTACTTTCGCGCTTTCTTTCCTTTCTTTTTTTTTTTTTTTTTGATAGAAGCTTCCCCAGAAGTGTTCTTGTTACATATTGAGGCTGCGGTCCATTCCTCCACTGAAAACGGTCATGTCCTTAGCATGGCAATTAAGATCGTCATCGCTGTCGCCACCGAAATTCACTCAGGTCTTGTCTAGTAGAGATTCTAGATTATCAGTGTCGTGTTATCAACCCATACTGCTAGAAGCAAGCGCATAAAATGTTTTGGCGTATATATTCCGCCGAATGAGATCACCTGCAGCGGGAGGCCCCTGGGGGATGTCGTACTTCATAAATTTGTAACAACCACGAAAGCCCGCCTTGTTATGCTCGCTGTCGCCAAATCTCGTTGTTTACGTCTTTAAATTAAACAGCACGTACGAACGTGTCATGAATTTTGTTTTTGTAGTAATACGGTATGCAGTCCATAATGAAGGTGCCTGAGCTATGTAGCCACCTCTTCTACTTTGGCTACAGAAAGCGCTTTCATTGAAACGATGTGCAGTAATGTAAATTAAACTCGCATTCTGCATTCTCGCCTTTTTGAAGTGAATCCCTCTCCTTGTGTACCACCGATGTTGGCATAAATGTTCCACTCAAAAAAGAGTGTAAACAGGGTGCAAAAAGATGCTCAGAGGTGAACTCCTGCGGATGCTGTCGTGTACAAACTTTTGTTCCGTGTTGGCGCCGCGTAGCAACTGTAGCTATGAGCGGCGTACGGACGTGGACAGATGGATAGAGGACAGCAGGAAGGAGTGGGGGACAGCGGGGTTAGTATGCGTCCTGGGCCTACTTCAGGGGGACTGTGCCAACATTCGTCTGGAAAGTCTTCGGAAAACTCAGGGAAAACCTGAAGACAGCACAGCCGGTGACAGGATTCGAACCCGTGTCACCTCCCAGTCTCGGCGTGGAAGGCGAAGGCATCCAAACCACTATGCCACGGGAGCTGGTACATCACAAAATTTGCATGATGGCTTGCGTTATGCTGACAAATGTTTATTGAACACACACACACACACACACAAAGGTGAATAAAAGCGATGTCTCATGTCTTGATTAAAGCTGAATGGTGTTGCTGAAGGACACAGAATGACGACAGAAGATATATTAAATGAATAATGTTCTGCAGTACGTTCTCAACACTACGACGTAAGGAACCAGGAGCATTGAGGAGAAACAGAGGCATTGGTCATTAGGGAGTTTTAGAGAATCGTAAGCTCCATCCAATTCCAACTCCGTGTCGCTGTCAGTCAATCAGATATCAGTGACGTGACGGCAGCCACTCCAACAGAATGAGGCGGTTGGCTTATCATGTTATCGGAAACGTTATCGTGGAACTTCTACGTTCTCCTAAACTTGTTCCGACACCTCTCCGACACGATCGGCCTGGTAATGGATCGTGACACGAGGGTACCACGATTCGGAATAGAATACAATTTTGTGGTCATATATGTGGGACGTCACTGCGCATGCCCAGGACCCAATTTGTGTCTTGGGGAGCGCACGCAATTTTTCGCAAATAGAGTGGGTACCCATACTCGCCCCAAAGTGAAATTGCGTCGCCCTTGCATGCCGCGTGACCTTGCGAGAGAGCTAGAGACACGGAAAAGTGGTAAAAGAAACGCACGTCGTTTAGCGTAACATAAATTCAACAACGATATTCGGAACCAAAGCTCGTATTTTCAAAATTAAATTAATTTCGTACACAAAATCAATACTGTGGCTACCGCTTGCCAATGCGGTTGTGGTTTGGGTTCGTTGTGGGCTCGCATCACGTTGCGGGTATCGCTACGTGCTACCTTCTCTCTCTCTCTCTTAGGAGCGAAACCCGCAACGTAACACGACGCAAACGAAGACAATGCGAGACAGTTTTAATATACGAGCCCACTGAGTGATTGAATATGATATTACGTATATGATATGAAGCCAGCGGAGCCTTTATTCATGGCCTCTGAGACAGGGCCGACGTCTACGGTGGGGCAGGGGGGAATCCCCCCCACCCCAGACGTCCGCCGAGGGGGCGCAAAACTCACGGCCGGACGTCTGGGAGTTCACGGTGTTTGGCGTCCCACAAACCGATAACAGTAGTCTATCGTCTGTAAAGCTCTGTTGCATTGCTAGCCGGTCACCAGTGTGGTCTGTGCAAGGCATGTTGTATTAACGCATCCTGTACAAGCCTATCCTTTCAATAGAATATATATATCAAAGGTTCCATGGGTACTTTATGGTGCGCTTTTCATTCATTTCGTTGTGCACATTTTCGCTTCGGGCCGTCATGCGCTTTAACCCACGGAACGCACGGCAAAAGAAGTTGTGTGTTACGGGCGGGGGGGGGGGGGGGCAAATCTCGGAGTGTGCCCCCAGGACCAAAAAGTAGACTAAAAATTACTCCCCTTAGTGAGCGAAATGCGGTTAGGTAGAGACATAGCTCAGGAAAAGCTTATTTTCCCTCCAAACGTTTGTCATCCTGTATTGAACAGTGTATATGTGACCTGGCCGAGATGCACGAGCTGTGTGTCAAGCGCTCGCATCTTTAAGACAAACCGCGTTAAAGATCGTATTTTACGACGTCATGACATCTGTCTCGCAAAACCCTCCCCTGGGACTTTTGGTTTGCATATAATCGGATCGACTGATTGATGGATTGATCTCGCGACGTCGCTTGAACGCCATTCTTGAGGAGCCGCCCGGAAACCGCGCAACTCGTACCGTCATCCTTGCTTCCACCGTAAAAAAAACAAAAGAATCTTACGGACTATGTCACGTGAACACAGCACTATTCTCCCAAGACCCGTATTAACACGTTCAAGAAAACAAAAAGTCTTACCTCGAGGTGGGGTTTCCCGCGTTTGTCAGCCCACAAAACACACAAATCAGCATTCGTTATATTCCCTCTGTCAGAGAATCCCACCGCGAACCAATCCGTCGGCTGCAGCTCCAACTTAAGCTCCACAGTTAGGAGCTCGGTGTCGTAATCCACAGTCCAGAACATCTTAAACAAGCTGCTAGGATCTAGCACAAGTTCAAAGTAGCGAGGATTTCCACCCGATGCGCCGAGCGGTAGTCCAAAGGCTGCGAAGACGGCCACAACGCAGATCCCGTGCATGGCCATGCCGTGCTGTCTTCTGGTCCGCAGCGCGGCTCAGTCCGCTTGGATATTGGAGGTGAAATCTTCTTATAGGGGATAGACATAAATAATCAACGAGTCTGGGGGACACCGAGGGATCACAGGACCTGGGAAGGGGTCGGAAAGGGACACCAGAGGTGCCAATCAATGGTGTAGTGGGCGGGGCTTTAGAGCCTTTAGCAGCCAACGGGGCCACGGTGCTGTCAAGAATGCCGTATTGTCTGGTGCTGGCCCTTTTTGATGTTTGTATGCCTTTTTTGAGAGGGAGCGAAGGGAGCCAGAAACTCATAACGCCCCGACCTGTACGAGTTATGAATGGTACGTAATATGCGAGTTGGAGCGGAGCTGCGAGGGGGAAAAGAAGAAAGGGAAAGTCAACATTCTCGAGTTAATCGTATATGATGACGCGTCAAAAAAAGAGATATAGAAAGCGGAGGGGAGGTGTACGACAACGATGAAGTTGACCTTGACGGTGGTGGTGATGGTGCTGGTGAAAGGGCTTGGCGTTGTCGGCCTCACAGAGGTGGGCAACGTCACGACTGACGCCCTGGGGGAATGCGCGTCCTGGGCCGACTTCTAAGGGAACTGTGCTGACATATGTCTGAAAGCGTCTGAGGGAAACCCAGAAAAAACCCCAGACAGCACAGCCGGCACCGGGATTCGAACCCGGCTACCTTCCAGTCTCGACGTGGCATGGCCAGCACGCTAACCCTGACGGTATAGTCACCTTGGAGGTTCCAACTTAGTGTCGCGTACGCCAGCCAGTAACAATATCAATTACTAGACAAAGTAGAAGGTTTTCGAGTTTGAGTTTGATTATAGAAAAAAAAAGCCAGGAAGATATTGAATTAGTCATCTGACGAGTTCTGGTACTCCCACAAAGGAAATGAAATGAATGAAAGGAGAAAGAACACTGTAAAGATGAAAAGGTATAAATAGAAAGACATCACCCCTCCAAGTCACCGAACTGTACGTGCACATGACTGTACGTGACAGGCTACATCCCCTAGAAGTGAACTGACTTGCAAGAAACTAACAGGAACGGGGAACTCGACGACACATGCCTAGAATGCGGTCCTAAAATACAGATTCCATATCACTGCTCACTATGAGGTTGACAAGCGCTGGTAACGCCGCGTCTCTCTTCTTGGGTTCCCATATGGAAGGTATCAAACATTTAGTGCACCAAGCTCAGTAGCTATAAGATGATCGCCTTCCACCGGCACCTGCTGTGCTTGTCTACGTGTTTTGCCTGGGTCTTCCTCAGGTGCGCTAAGGCAAATATCGGTATAGTTCCCTGTGAAGTCGACCCAAGCGGCACGATTCCCCGAGTAACGAGTCCCCATACTGGGATCGCTCGGCAATAACGCGCCACCAACCAACCAACCAAACGTTTACCGGCCCGGTACTTTGCAAGAACTGGTAAAGCATATAGTATCTATGCACTACATAGAATCCTTTGATATTAACATGCTACGATCCTAGCACGGCTTTTGTGCAAGCGGGCCCTAATCTACAGACAGAAGTAGTGGCACTTAGTAGTAGCACTTACAGACAGACAAGCGAAGCAGTCGTCCCATCGATCAAACCCACACAGGACTGTTATGTTATGCAAAACACTTGTGCAGGACCATTGAAACCAGCGGCATGGCCGAGTAGGTTAAAGCGTCCCATTCGTTGGTGGTAACCAAGGTCGTGCAAAAGACCGGGAGGTGGTGGGTTCGAATCCTACCACCGGCTGTGCTGTCTGAGGTTTTCCCTGGGTTTTCCGAAGACTCTCCAGACGAATGTCGGCACAGTTCCCCCTGAAGTCGGCCCGAGACGCATACTAACCCCCCTGTCCCCCACTCCTTCCTGCTGTCCTCTCTCCGTCTGTCCACATCGGTACGCTGCTCATAGCCACAGTTGCTTCGCGGCGCTAACACGCAATCAAAAAGAAAAGACAATTGAAATTATGAAGCCAGAAAGGGTGGGACCGTCCCTGAACTAGAGCGTTGTTGAGCGCTTTTGAATACGCCCTTAGCGTAACTAAACAGGCAGGATACAGGTTTATAGATTGCGTAAGTGCGCGCATTGAGAAGAACCGCGTTCCATGCCTGGGGTTAATCGCCCGCCTTCCGTTTTGCTGCTTGCATTTATATTTCTTCGTGGGAAGAAGATACGAGCCGGAAGTAAGCACCGGATGCTCGGAAGTGGATACTTTGGTGCATAATAGATTTGGACTCAGATCAAAGACGGGGAACACCGGCTCGCTGATTAATTATTCAGCTTGTTGTTCCTGCACACAAGGAGCTGCGAATAACAGATCTGACTGCCTTCGCTTTCGCCTCAGCTGTTACCACACGACTGGTCATAGTGCTTAAGAACACGATACTCCTCGTTGCCTCGTTAATAATGCTCTCGTTTCTCCTCGCATATGACCTCACTTGCCTCGTTGTCGGCTGACACAGAAAATAATATAGTACAGCTTTGGACAAACGTTTACGGAACACGGGGATGTCACATTTCTCCACTGGAATGACGCCCTATAGGAGCAAACAGGTGCGGAGACACATACCCAAGCAGCACAGTCTTGACTCAAGTCTTGGTTCAATATCGGTCCAATATTGGCAATAGCGGCCCAACACTGGTTCAATCCTGGGCCAATATCGGTCCAATATTGGCAATGGAGACCCAATTACTGGTTCAATCCCGGACCAATATTGGCAATAGAGGCCCAATATTGGTTCAATATTGGCAATAGAGGCCCAATATTGGGCAGAGATGTTGTGCTGGTTGCCTACTGATAGATGGACAGAATAGCTGGTCACCCCGTTTCTTATTCTATCCCTTCCTGATATCTAGCACGGGGCCGCCCCGATGAAGAAATACGCCTGCCGTGTTCCGCGAACTTTTGTCCCAAGCTGTACATATGTCGCTGCGGAACTTCGCAACCTGCCTTGCTTGCTTACGCATGCTTTGAACTTTTTCATACGTATCAGCAACCATGACTGCGGGCAGACGAACGCGCCTAACAAATTCACGTGCAACGGTAGATGCAGTACTCTCGAGGCTTCTTCGAATGAACGCAATATTTCGTCCTTCAGGATAACACACTTCCTTCCAAGAAAGGTGAGTGACAAGCGTCGATGACGCTTGGATATCTGCGTTCGGGGTGTGATGGGCTGGATTTCTCTTCGCCGGTGTAGGAGGCTACGTGAGTCCAGGCTGATGCTAAAGGCCCGATGCTATAGGCAGGACATGCTACAGTATGAGCAGGAGCCGGTAATGACCCTTCTGTTTCCTCCGCTAAGAGACCACTTTAGGTTTCTAGATCTAGATGTCCTGTAGACGTCCATACTTGACAGTTCACGTTGTTCAGAGTCAAGGGAACGAAACAACAATTGCCTAGGCTCTATATTTTGTCTGGAACGGTTAGAGAAAGAATTCAGTGTTAAGAAAATAATGAAACTTTTATCTGGTAAAAAGAGAAAATGAAAAAAATAAATAAAAACATCGGAGTAAAAGCGAACCCTTAGAGACCGACTCAATCATACTGCTGTCCTGGCAAGAATACGACTCTACTGCTGTCAGTCCGCATGAACATTGACAGTAACCACAGTGATTGGTCAAATTCAGCAGTGGCATCCGGGCTCCCGATCTTGAACTCTCACATAGCGGTCCAGTTCAGTTGTGATAAGGTGCGGCACTAAAATCAACCCGCGCATGGGTACTGAGTTAGTCCATAGCGAAACAAGTCCTTGTCGTCGCTGGGGGAACTGTACCGTTCACGGCGGTGAATGCTGTAAAGAGAACATTTCCTTGTACGTGAGGAGCACAGATACAAAGCGATGAGGACGACACAAGACTTGTGTTGACCTCGTCATTTTGTATCTGTGTTCCCCAAAGTCTAGGAACTGTCACGTCTTTCTACAGTACACAAACTCGCTTGCACCATTTTACGCTTCATTTGTTGAGGAGACTGTAAAACCTGTTGTTGAAAGCGCAAATTACATGCTGACGACGAAGTTTTTGTAGTAGGCAGATCAGGTGTAGCCTTGTATAGGTGTATCTTGGGTGGATTACAGTTAACGGAACTTTTGTTGTTTCCAACAGGAAGCTTAATGCTACAGAAGCCTTATCTACATTTTCCGCAGACGATAAAAAAGCCGGCAGTTATTGCTTTCCCCTCGTGGCTGTATTCGCTGTGGTACTGACTGTCTGGGTAACGCTCGGCCTCGTCGCCTTCTACTATGCCAGTCGAGATCGCAAGCAACAACAGGGCCAAGTGTTTTGCTGCCCTGACGTGCTGACCGACCTCGAGACCTTCGTCAATCCCAACCTGGACCCTTGCGATAACTTTTACGAATACACTTGTCGCAGATCGGTGGACGACTCCCTCTTCGGTGGCCTGAATAACGTCTTCGACGACGTGCGCCGGAGAGTCTTGAAGAATATTAGCAACAACGTGTTTGCGAACAAAGTCAAGAGCAAGGCAATGGTTGCTCTGGCGACATTCCATCTGTCCTGCTTGAACCCTATGGTCGATACTCAGGAAGCCGGGAATCAGATGATCCAGGCACTTGGTTGGTTTCACGGCCGCTGGGGCGTCCTGTCGGCTATGCCCAGCGATGAAGACATAGTGTTCCTTACGATGATCCTCTCGCTGAACTACAGGGCGCCTTCGGTGGTTTCCTTCATGGTTGTGAGTGAGGGCTTCTCTAACGCAACCTCTCCCACATCGTCGCGGAGACCATCAATAGACATACGACCGGGTCGAAGTCTCGCAAACAAATTCAGCGATCACCAAGACATCGAAAACTATACTATCAGCACCATGCTGGGCTGGATCAACCGTTACGTCCAAACTCTTAGTTCGCAAAGTGTTCTTGTCAGCGTTGAAAATGTTCTAGCCGTAGAACGCGACTTGGCACTTGACTCGTACACGTGGACTGCCACGAACAAGATAACCACTAGTCAACTGTCTCAACTGTGGCCACCCTTGAAAGCGTTCACCATTATCAACATGATATCTCGATCGTTACCAAAATCTATAAAATATTCCCACCTGGAATCTATTTACACTGCCAGCTTGGATTATATCAGCTCGTTGACCCGTCGTCTTCTCAAGCCAGAGTACCGGCATGTCATTCAGCCGCTACTTCTGATACACGCCTTCGTTCCCATGGTACCAGAGCTGTTTTTGTTTAACTTCCGACACGAAGACAGAAGCAGGGCCATTGACGCCTGTGGGACAGTCTCGCAGAAAGTGAATGCCATATGGGAGATGGCAACGTATGAAACGCTCGAGAATCCCAAAGTGAATACCGATGTTACAAAAATGTTCCTGAACGTCCGGAGCGCACTTGCCGCAAGTGTGAACGGTACCAGCGACATGGAGGAATCGAGCCGCCAAGAAGCTGTTGCGAAAGTGACGAAGGCTCGGATTGTCTTTCCAAACGACACCCTCTATCACTCAGTGGAGATTCCGTTAATGGGGAACAATTTCTTCGTCAATATAATGGGCCTCTTACAGTACCACGAGGAAACTACGGTCAAGCACGCAATCGACTCAAAGTACGACTGGAGCCTGACAGCCGTCAAAAATTCCTTCACCTACTTCGGCATCTACAACGCCATTTCCATCACGCTCTACGGCATGCAGAGACCACTCTATTATTCGAACGCGGAAGACTTCATCAATTACGCCACCCTCGGTGTCCACCTGGCTAGTGCTCTTTTCGAAGCCATTGGATTCTCGGGGAGCAGACTTGACTCCAACGAGGAGCGAAGGGACTGGTGGACGGAAAAGACGCTTTCGGCTATGGAGGCTGAAAAGAAGTGCTACGTAGCACACTACGTCCATCCAGGGAAGGCCTCGGCCGTGGAGTTCGAGGCCTACTACGACACCGTCATAGCCGTCGCACGATCTCTGGAATTGGTCTGGAACATGATGGCAGACAAACTGACTGACAGGACGATAGTGCAACGACCGAAGTGGAACTTGACGCGGAAGCAGCTGTTTTTAATCAGGTTCTGTCAGTCCTGGTGCCGCTACTGGACATCTCCGACCCCGGACGCTTGGCTTTGCAATATACCTCTGCAGCGTCTGCGAGCCTTTGAGTTGGCTTTCGGCTGTCTACCAGGCCAAAACATGACCGGTGGAAAGTCGTGTAATATGATAATCCCAGAATGATGGGCGTTTTATGCCCTGGTGCTTCCCTGCGTGGTACGGTTTGACGTGAAGTGCGTGTATAGTGTGCGGAAATCGTATTTGCAAGTGTGCCAGCGAACGTGATATTGATCTGGACAAGAGCGTTACCTGTACACGCATGAACTGAGTGGAACAGAAATATTAGCATTAGCTGTGTATATAGTACGAACGTAAAACATAAAGAGCCACTTCCTTTCAATAATCTCGCCACGTTTAGTTTCAAAAAACTTAAATAAAATTGTGTTGTGGAAAGAGTTGCAAGGGTTGTGCAACATTACGTTGTGTGCTACTCTCTATGAAAAACAGCTCATTGTCTCCCAGATTCAAATTACTTCCCATTTTAGTTTAAAAGGACGAGCATTCCTCTTATTTGTCTGAGACAGTTCTTCGGAAGAAAGGACCATCATTCAGATTGGTTTGAAGTAACCGCGTAGGCGATCGAAGTCTTGATCGAAGTTGCTGTGGGTTATAAAATTGCATGTAGAGTCAATTGCGCGGTTCTAATAATTTCCGGATTCGGTAGTCTGGATGTTCTGGATTATTTCGCAGGCCGCAGGCAATGCATATTCAATGCGGCTGTACCACGGAGCTCATCTGTGTCGGGATGCTGAAACTCTGAGGCTTCGTCAGGACATCGAGATTTGTCGGTGTTTCTGCGGCATGCACGTAGAGAATCAAACTCTTTCTGCGTGAACTTCCCGGTGACGATAACGCATACGCTAAAAACTAGGGTGGAGTGACGAAACTATGTCCAGTAGTGTAAATGTTGCAAAAAAAAATGTGCTGAATGCGCACCAAAAGCGTTACAATAAATTGCACTCAGTATAGGCATTTCGTCTTACTGAAACTATTTCGTTGCAATTTACATTTTTTCTGTATTGCGCCTTAATGTCATCGTTAACAATAGGAGCTCAGGAAGATCAGCAGCAGTAACCACAGTAGCAGAATCAATTGAGCAGCAGTAACCACAGACATCACGCACATACGCTCCTTTTTCATTCATCTAATTAGGAATTAATAAAATCAACCACTAGTGCTCACTCTTTCATTATCTCGTGAGTTTTTTTTCCCCTCCCTCCTCTCTCTCTCGCTCTGTCAGAGCGTGTGTGTGGCTCTTCGTCCGCAAGGTGGCGACAGTTCCTGCCTCTTCGATTGGAGCGTGCTCGGTTTTTCGGAGCGACGAAACCGACGAAACGAAAGTGCTGCGCGGCGGCAGCAGCAGGTCGCTGAAGTAAAGGTAGTGAGAGAGACAGGATCTTCTACCTGGGGGGGCGCGCTCAGTTGCCAGGACGCGGCGCCAGTTGCCAGGCTGAGCGCTCTTAAACGTCCGGCAACTTACTTCCTTCCTCTTTCTTCGCACGAGTGTTTGGTTGCCGATATTTGTTCCGTGTAAACATGGGAAAGAAGAACAGCAAGTTGAAGAAGGAGGTGGTCAACCAGCTGGTGAACGACACTTACTGTGAGTACGAGCCAGTGCCAAGTTCTTTGCGTGTTTATTAGGAAATGTGAAATCCAGTGGAAAGCAGCTGTTCTGAGGCTGGAACGCACAAACAGACAAACACAACACAGGCCTCAATGTCCTAGGACGAGAACAGTACAAATATGTTGGACAGCGGCGGGATTTGAGCCACGCACTGCTTGATTGCCGGTCAAGTGCCCTACCTACTACTGTTCTAGAGAACCAGTTCTAGTTGTGTTCTATAGTTCTTCTGTTCTAGTGAAATCCAGATATCAATCTATCCATAATCTCACACTACAGGAGCATTATGTGCGGTGGTCAAATGTGCTTTTTTAACCTTTTTGTAGTGCCTTTTTCTGTAGTATAACTCGCTGGTGCAGAGCAGATAATAGTGTGGTTACAGTGGTTAGTGGTTAGGTTAGTGGAATGGTTACAGTTTCTAGTCCTCTAATTTGCAATTACACCACATTTTAGTCCTCAGACCCTGAAATTTACTCCTCGGCAGTGCAAATAATCCCCAAACTTCGCATAACCTCCCATGCATTTAGTCCCAAAGGGACTATTGGACGATGACTATTGCACGACAATTGCACGTGAAGCGGACAAACACATTTTCACGTAGAACAATGAAGGCAACAACAAAACAGTAAAACATCGAAACTTTTTGGATACAAGCTTTCGTGACGAGCTACCTGACGAGATGCAGTCCACTGCATGAAAGCTTGTATCCAATAAAGGTTTTACTGTTTTGTTGTTGATTTGCCAAGTGGATCTTGACAACTCTCTACGTTCTTCGGCTGTAGAACAACGAAGTGATAACAAAACTGACGGAAGAGAAAAATGGCTGTGGGGGTCAATTCATAGTCCCCAAGAGCGTTTCAATTTCTTGATTTGTTTAGCTGTTTATAACAACATCGCTGCATAATATCCTTTCTGCATCGTGCACTATCATACTGAATATTGTTAACACACTACTTGCGCGAGTCGAATACAACAGTCCAACTTGTACCGCACGCCCACATAGGAAACTACGAAATTAGTTTTTTTTAGCGACGTTGCTAATGCGTTGTATTTTTCCGGTGGGGGGGGGGGGGGGAGGGGACGATAAATCAAATTCCATCGAGCGTCTCAAGTTAACACGCAATATTAAATGTTCGAAATAGTTCACTATTGCTTCGTCACATAGCAAACGTGTTGTGCGGAGAAGCCACGACACCTGTCTAGTGGTTCAGTGAGGTTGACGCGCTGCTCCACGGCAGAAATCGAGGACGACAGCTTTTATAGCAACGTTACATAGACACGATCAATTAAAATGACACTTCAGTGACAGTTGAGAAGACATTTTACTGTGCACAGTCCAGGTGAACTCGCGCTTTAGACTTCGCAGTAACGAGTACCAACATGCCGGCCTAATGAAATATCATCACAGCAGCGCCTCAAAGTGATATCGTTGTTGTTGTTGTTGTTGTTGTTGTCGGCGCAAAAAAAGTAAGAATACATGGAGATCTCGTAGACCAGAAGCACTCTACGGGAACGACAAGGTAAAGGAAGTTGTCAAATCACACATCAGCAACGTGATTTCAGACATTAAAAGAAATAAGGCGATTGACTTGTGTTTATCGTAATTACCTCCCGATCTAAAAAAAAGAAGAAGAAGAAAAAAAGGGGGTTTTCTTTGTTTATCCCGATAAATAACTACGACCGGTTCATTATGCAGTAGGCGGATTCATAAATGCTTTATTAGCGTTGCCGCTATCTGTGTCGTTATCTTTAGTTTCTCTGGTCGTGAGGGAGGAAAGACTACCAAAGGAATAAAAGGGGAATAAAAATAACACATTCACCAACATTTATGCTAGTCACATTTATCAACAGATATAGCTTGATACGACAGATAATTTGAAGTGTTCATCCCGCGCTGACCATCGGTGTACAATTAGTTTCACCGACCGCGTTTTTTTTTAAATCGGCGTACGCTTATCGGTTCCTTTCGGCATAAATACAACCAACCAGCGTATGCTATATGCACTTTGACACATGGTCGGCCGCGCTAAGTGAATTATTGCGAAGTGCAGCTACAAATCAAAGACGCGCGCCTCGTGCATCGGTGAGCTAGAAACCAAGTGCGTGCGTATTTCACAGCGGAACAGTGCATTGCAGGATACAGCTGTCCGTTCACACCATAAGTGCGCCCCTACAGCACTTCGCAATTACTACTCCCACAAGCAACGTCGTTGTACCACCTGATGATCACTTATCACGAAACCGTTTTGTTTCTTTTAAATGTCCCAGGGCACGGCAGTAGTTACGTATGCGTCATGTTAAGATTGCACAAAATGAGAATACAGTCGCATTTACCGAACGGAGTCGCTATCAGTTTCACATTCATTTCCGAACAGTTAAGAGCGCGCGCGCGCACACACACACACACATACATAAATGGGATGATGATGTGGTGGGTGTGAAGAGCGCACCACACTTCAAAACTGGTAAAAATTGGGAAATAACAAGGTGAGGATGTACAGTGGCAAGTGATCGATGTACTTTTTGTGAGAGGTCATTTTATAAAGTATAACTTAGTTTCCTGTTAAGTGCCGAAACAGCTATTATCGTGGAAACTAAGTGCAGGGAACACAATATGCCTTAGGTCTGTTTCTTAGCATCTAGTTATCTTAGGTGTGTGCGCTCTAATTGGAGTATCAGGTCGCAGCCTTTAGGTGGCCCACGACCAGTGATGGGCAAAGTACCTCAAAATTATACTTAAAGTAAAGTACCAAGTACCTGGTGTCATTAGTACTTCAAGTACAGTACAAAGTACCCAATTCCAAATGTACTTCAAGTAAAGTACAAAGTACTAGGCAAAGTACTTCAAGTACTCATCAAGTACATCGCCAATTCAATTTGTATCACTTTCCATATCACTGTTTAGTATCTGCGTCTTGCTCTTTTGGCAAAACTTTAGTGAGCATCCTTGACAAATGCTCTGAAACCATAAAGACCTAGGCTAAGTGCTAATCAGATGTTATAATTTGCAGTTACATGTAGAGAGACAATCAGTCAGCTGTGCTGTGATTATGCAAAATAGTATTATACCCTGACTGATCCAAGATCACCCGCCTAGTGTGGTGTTCCGGTACTAATCTTCGGGTAATGGAAGCTAGACAATTTCAGGGGTAAAAAGTACAAGCCAACAGATATTGTACATTTCTGGGCATTCCTTGCTGCTTTTTGAAATACAACATGTTTAAAAAAGAATATGAAGAACATTAAAGAGGATGAAACACGATGTAAGCCTTCATTTTTATACGGCTGTGATATGCAGCAATGTAATCCATGTGGCCAATTAAAAAAACGCAAAATATAAAAATGAAAGCATGTATGTCTTTCAGATTGTTCATCGTGTAATGCAATCACACATGGTGATATAAATTGATTATTAATTGCCAGTGAAGGAAACAATATAAAAAAAGCATGCAACCTTGCATTGGGAGAGCTGAAATGACAATTGGCCAAGTCATTGTGCTGCCAGTTTGCATTCCATGCATTTTACTCAATCATAGCAGAGTTGATACTTTTTCAACATTTCAAGCCTCGCAACAATAGATTTGCTTCAACAAATATGCCCTCTAAAAGCACAAAGCCTTTTTGGTAAAATGTCATACTGGGAATCTTGGTACTGCATTTCACTAGAAGCGCTAAAATGATGTCAAGAAGACGAAAACTCAGATATATAGCCCTATCTGTGTGTTTTCGTCTTCGTGTTGTCATTTTAGTGTTTTTAGTAGGGTGCATTTTTGATACTGTTTTGTGATTTTTTGTCTGGAGTCCAGATTTGGGTACTTTCGTACTTGATGGGAAAGTACTCAAAAAAAGTACTTCAAGTACAGTACAAAGTACACGATTTAAAATGTACTTAAAGTAAAGTACAAGTACACAGAAATGTACTTAAAGTACTACTTTAGTACTTGGTACTTCAAGTACTGCCCATCACTGCCCACGACAGCGTATAGTAAGGAATACTATATAGTACTAGATTATATCTTATATTTGTATCTATATTTCTGGCTTTGCACTACGGCCCCCAGAGGTGTTGCTGACACCCTGGAACGTTGATGTCTAGCAGAGACACAGTGTTCGTGCCGACCCAAGAGCGTGCCACATCCCTACGCTGTGCCGATGAGAGCCAAGAAGCTCGAAACGGCCGTCCACAGCTGGGATTGTGGCACGCTTGACTTGTAAACATATTCCAGCGCCTTCCGGCGTAGATTGACCTTGAGATTAGCGCTTGGAGACCATCCTTGGGCCACGTCATACAAGAGGAAGATATTTCACCTGTTTCACGGCACACCTATCAGAGTGTACTGCAATCGTCGCGCGCCGGCGCCGAATTATGGGGAGCGCTCTGTGGTGCGCGCGGCTTCTGAAACCAATTTTTAACCCCCCCCCCCCCCCCCAAAAAAAAAAGAAAACAAACAAACGAAACCACAAGCCATAGCAACCTCGAACCACTTCAGTTGCGTCTTTTTCGACATGTACTTCAACTTCCTCATTGATATCTGAGAGCTAAAACCGATAATTAAAAAGTTAGAAAGTTAATTACCACTAATTAATTGACAAGGGGCGACGAAAAAATATTTTTGGATAGACCACACAACTGGTAAGCACGTACAGTGGGTTCCATTTGTGTAGAGCACTCCATTTTTCTTTAGCCCCTGGCCCTTTTTCGGAGGGACACCTTGTATACTACATATGCACGTATACTATTACATACTTTTATATACTACATATACATATCTACACATCGTACAATTACATACTACTGGTATATAAGCACATATATACTCCGTACCTTTACTGAGCCACGGTTACTTTAAATTCTGGCTCTCAGATTTCTGATTTCGACGTTGCAGTGGCCAGTTCGTAAATTAACTTTCTCCGCACGATGGTTCTTTAACGTGCGCTGAAATCGCAACACACTTCACACCGTATTTAGCGTCCCTCGAGACGGCCAACGTGTCCGTACAACTTCTGTCCCGCTACTAATTTGATGGCGCCTTCGGCTGTACGTGTTCCAAGCCCAAAAATGCACGCGGCATTCGGAGGCGTGTTTTGTCACCCACTTTCGTTACAAGTTCTAGTTAAAGTTTACGAAGCATTACGAAGTCAAGACGAGAACGTGCTGTTGATACAAACACGACATGACGCTTCTTCCGCGAGCATAAAGCCTGAATAGACGAGCTGAGCCCCTATGTCATGGGTTACGTAACGTCGCTGCGCGAAGCATGTTGGTGGGCACCTATCAGAATCAGACTTATGAGCCGATGGGTTCTTCCCGCTTCTTGCCCACCACGGAAAAATATAACCTCGAACAGGTCTTCTCTTGACGTCCTGCTTAAGGAAGCCATAAGCCTGCTTAAAGTGCCGCTACGGGCTAAACCTCGTTCAGAACCGAATTTATATCATCGCAATCCACGTGTATCTCTGTTCGTTCCGATATCGAACGGTGTCGGCGCGCTACGGAGAAACGATGAACTACTGTAGTGTGGGTAGACTCCTCGCGTCGTCTGATTTCGCAAGTTTATTTTCCGCGTTCAGTGCAGTAGGTGGAACATTGGGGAACCGCACAGTATCGTACCATCGCGGCACAGTGATCTTCCTGTGAGTATACAGGAGAATTACGGAGAAGAACCATCAACTCCGAAGATCGGCCGGCGTGTTATCCACACTAGAAAGGTGACGCGCGGTGTCGCCCCCTATAGGTCGATCTCGTAGCGACGCAGAAGAATCATAAAATATATCACCGGTAATTTCGTGCGGAAATGACGTCAGTGTCCTTGCTTCGGAAGTGCCTCACAGGTTCCGATAGGCAAGGTGCTTTGTGACCGCTGCCTGTTTAAAATTGGTTTCCCAGTCGCTTCTGAAGCAGTATGGGTGGCTGTTGCGCTGTTGTGAAGGGCTGACTATTCCCATTAGGACTACCAGGTATTGGCACTGCGCCGGGATGTCGTCCACTTCAGCCAATTACCGCATACGATTTGAAACACAGACTTTTGTGCGGCTATACAAGTGGCTACGCATGCGCTGACGACGGCTAGTCTCCATAGCTACGGCCACCGAAACACGCTCGTGGTTTGCGGACCCTTAGTAACTACGTCATGTCGTTTAGGCCTGCAACAATCAAGCACATCATGCGAGATTGCCGAGCATACCATTCTAAGCGTGAAGTGCATCCACCTCACTCCAGCTCTGGCACGCTAGCTGACATCCTCTACCCCGGGGGTTCTTATGCCTAGCGTTCTGCCAAAGCAAGAAACCTTGTCCTCTTTCTGCTGGAGGCTGGTCTTGCTCAAAGACCCATCTAGCACTTTGCACTCCCCGACGAACTTACGCACCCTCTACGCATCTCCACCCTTCATCCGTGTGTATGCGCGCGTGTGTGTTTCTTTTTTTTTTTTTTTGCTATAGTCGTGACGACGCTCACTTCTGGGTGGCCAGCAACGGCGAGCCGATCCTGCCATAACTCCCCCCACCCCCCGGTTTAGGTTTTGTTTACACCTGGTGGCTTAGAACAAGGTACAGACGAAAACAACAACAACAGGCACAAAGTTTATCTTCCCAGAGCGCGAAAACATAAACAATAACGGCGTTTACCTTTTCAACGTAACGTCATTATTTCAGCCCTGTAGAGGACGTGAGGAAGAAAGAAACAATGTTTCCAGATACACAATTCCGTTATCATCAGGGCGTATAATACGTTGTCCTAGACATTTTTACCGTTGCACTCAAGTTCAATTACGGGGCCTCAATTCAGACCGCGAAATTGGTCTCGCACGAAAGCCTTGAACAGACAAAATATCGAAACCGGAGGGGGGTCTCAAAATCGGACATCTGCACGCTATATATACGTGGGGGCTCGCTTTTATTTCCTTCTATTCTGACAGTATTGATTCAGTCTCTTGGAGACGTAAATCTGAAAGGACGGCTTAGATGAAAGCGGTAGCGAAGAAAAGAGAGAGAGAGAGAAAGAGGGGGAAAAAACCATAGTCGAGGCGACGGGTGTTTCGAAGCATAAAATTCGCTCGACCGTTCATGCTGAGGTTTTCTTGCAACATAAAAAGCACGATAAAAAGAGCTTTAAAAGAAAAGCTGCGCAGGCTGGAGCCGTGGACTGATAATGAGGTTAGAGCCCTAGTCAACTGTAGGTTACGTGGAGATGCGCCTGTAGGATTTCTTCCAGCAGGGTGTCTCTCTTTTTGAGATTGATATATTTATTTATTGACTCTTAAAAGAAAAAAAAAGAGATGTTAGTCCCAATCCACTCGGGACTGGATAATTCAGGACGCGAGATAGACGAGGAGACGAACCATGGGTTTCCGTTTTCCGTTGACGTAAACATAACCTGCCCCGCCACCTCAGCTGACGTCACAAGGGAGGAGGTTCTACCAAGATAAAGGTAAATGGCGATTGATTTGAGACTAGATTGCTTTTGGGAGAACGAAAATAGGAAGCTACTGGGTCACGACAGCGAAAGCGCCCGCTATGAAACGTACTGAAAATAAATTTATTTTTGCTCAGGTGGCCATTAAAGGTCAGGCGGCATCCGTTCCAGTCGAATTCGAAACATGGCGTCATTTTACTCCTCCTGGATCACCACGGTATCGACCACGGTATCGATAATCCCACGCGAAAGTGTAGTTTGACTGTTATTTGTTATTCGACGTAATACATGACAGGAGCAGACGCCGGATGTTGAGAGTACGCAAGAATTCCCTCTCTGGAAAAACGAGAAAACGTCACTTACTAAGGACCAACGAGGTTGCGACGTTGAGAAAAGGAATGCCGCGGGCGTCTCGCGACTGGACGGCGCCATTCCTCCTCTGAGTGCCGCCCTCTCCCTCCTCCGCTTAGGGAGTGACGTCACGCCGCCGGAGCTTCTGGGGCCGCGGAAGCAGCGCTGATATTTAAAATTCGTTTATTTAATACCTAAGCACTTTTCAGACCTTTGAGAGCATATTATATTCTACTCAAATATACTTCACGGTTGAGTATATAGAGCATTCTATTCCGTTATTTTGTTGCCTGGCAACTCAACTTAAATATTTTTTCCGGGCACATCGTACAAGCCTGTTTATGGTTAATGTAAGTAGTCGTCAGGAATTGGTTAAAAAGTGCTACCAGGCGCAGCGGACACGCTGTAACAATGCAAGTCCTTTCCTGTGTTGTCCCTTCGCTGGCCAGTATTGCATCTCACTTCCACGACATCACCAGACACGTCTATCCACGTCTGAATAAATGGGGTGTGCGTTGTTGGAGTTGGTCTATTAGGACCGTGTGATTCATTGTGCGCAACGTTAACCGCTGATTTGGCCTTTGTCCGAGTGAAATGGGGGGGGGGGGGGGGTCTCTTTTCTATTTTTTTTCCCTTTGGGGGAGGGGGGTCTGTTTATGGGAGCAGCCGAATGTGTCGTGTGACGAATTTAATCTGTGGCAGCCCCATTGCCAATTCTCGTCCCGCGCCTTGGTTCAACATAGCCATTAGTTCGGCTCCTGGCTTTAGGACCATTCGGTCACATTAAAGGCTACTTCCTCTCCAGACCTGTTTGTCGTCTCAGTCACAACAACTGGTGACCCGAACGCCTTGCGCACTGCGCTGGAACACTGCGACACCGGATTTATTCTGAACGATGGCTACCGGAACACCTCCTGCGCGTTCGACGGCTCCCCTGCCCCAGCACTCCCTTGGCTGCCGCCGCCTCAGGTTCCTGTTTGTCGTCTCAGTTACAAATATCTCCATGTTATTTTATTTTCATGGACATCAACAACATCAACGTCTAACCACTTGCTGACTGGAAACAGGTTGAGGCACATATCTGACACGCCAATCAGTTTGGTATCGTGCATCCGAAATGACTTATCCTTCCAAAATTAGCCTCATTGTGTTCCGCCACACATTGTCTTCTGCAGCGTTCGACGTGTGGTTGCCATGTCGACTATTGAAGCGTTCCACCTCACTAGCGCTGGACAAGCTTTCGATTTTTCTGGGCCCGTGCGAGATTTTAATCCCCTCATTAATCTCTGTTGAACGCAGCAAACCATATTTCGGACACTCTGTCCTCCAGGAATGCATCCGGTGTAATTGTGCGTGGCTCACGATGCTAAACGATATTTGCTTAAATAATATCTGTGCTTCCGACTAACCTTATGAATTATGGATCACAAGAATAAAACATGGACGGTTCTGCAGCTGCAGAGGGCACGAACCTGCAGTGCATTAAATTTAACGAGATCCAGGAGCAGATGATATCTTTTTAAAGTTAACTCTATACGGGCAAATCCTGCAGCGAAGCTAAACAGAGACAAGCAGCTCTTCTTTCGTTATCAGGCGCTACGAACGTAGCCTGAGGCGTTTGCGTACGCTACGAAGAATAATTAGATTAAAAAAGAAACTTTTTAAAATTCTATTCGCGCTTTCAGTGACATCAGTCACATCTTGTAGTTCTTTTATACCGTCAGCGCTATATTAACGTTATACGATTATAAATAAAGCCACAAAACTAACGAAAATGACACAGCGCCTTTCCAGGCCTAACCCTGTTAGTCCTAATCCCTCTGCTTAACTTTTCTCGTGCACGCCCTGTGTTGCTTTTTATTTAATTCCAATCCCGGCCTTCAAAAAACAAAGCCCTGGGACATATGGGCTTACGACACAGGGTGAAGTGCGTCAAGCTATATGGCAGCCACAACGTAATCTCCTCGTCATAATTAATTTGTGCATGTATAACAGCAAAGTTGACGGAAGGGACACGAAGGACACACTTTCATCGGCAAATGCACCTTGCAGTATGCATAATGTTAATTACTCGTGCACCTTTTCAGATAATGGCTTTTTTTTTTTCTCGCTTTGTGCGTTGGCGTAGTATACTATGCGACAATTCTGGTTCATCCCTCTCGTGTAGACGTTTTGTGTATCGTAGGTACGATTGTTGTTCCGCGCAGGAAAAAAAAAAAAAAAAAAAATCGATTATATCGTTTCGGTGACGGGACAAAGTACGTGGGTCAAACGAGCTGTTTTTCTGTATAGATGAAGTTTGATATCATTTCCCAAGAAATCGGTTCTTGGGACAGATACCAATTTATCGTCGATATTGTAAGCGTATGTCTCTGTGCTGCGAAGGAAGTCACCGGGGAGTTCATTGGGCGCAATCAAGCGATATAGGAGCAGCGATGTATCAGTTTCTGAATGTTCATTGAACTTGGAAAATTGTTTCCTGAAATTATGGATGTCGACACTAGTGCCTTATGGATGTCGATCACTAGCCAATAGACGACCTGCGCCCCCTACGTCATTGATTACGTAACACCACCGCGCAAAGCATGCTGGTGGGCAGTATCAGCTTTATCAGCCTACCAGCCGAGGCGCTTTTTCCCGCTTCTCGCCCACCACAGCAAAATATATCCCCGAACCGGTATTCTCGTGATGTCACATGTTTGTCATGTTTGTTTGTTTGTGGTCGTCCATTGGCGAACCAAATAAACCAAACGTGTTGCAATGCGGCTGCAGCTCGCGTGGCTGAGTGGTTAAGGAGCTGGCCATGTCACGTCGAGACTGGGGGGTACCCGGGTTCGAATCCCGGCTGTGCTGTGTGGGGGATTTTCCTGGGTTTTCCTCAGACGCTCTCAGACATACTCGGCACAGTTTCCTTAGAAGTCAAGAGTAACAACCCGGATTAGTGTACCCAAAAGAGGAAAAAAGTGGGAAGACTATACTTAGGATGCTTGACGTTTCGAGCGGACGCACTTCATCAGAAAAAAGGGGGAAGCAGAAACCTACGGGGCCCCGCTAGGGGGCTGCACGTGAACGTGTTAGCTAGGGCAGCATGTGTAACTCCGGTCGACAGTTGATTAGAAGCCTAAAACCAGTTTTTCGTTTAGGCCCGTTAGATGGGTAGTGTTCAGATAATGTATCAGGCGGCTCTCTCCCCGTTTTCGCGCGTTTGCGGAATGGAAACCGGAGCGGAGAACAACAACGCGAATGTTATCAATAGCGTGGCCGAGACTCGAGGAATGTTTAGAAGCGAAGCTTATCTGGTAGTTGCCGATCGTGATCTCAGTGATATTCGTCCGGGATATCCGGGCATAGTTACAAGCAGTACAGAGCTGGCTAGTTGGTTCATGACCCATCTTTTTGGCCTGTGTATCTATGCGCCACTCTCTCCTGGCAAGACAATGCAGCCTCGCAAACATTGGAAAGCATTATGCCTAGACAGGCCTATCTCGCGTAACGTTCTGGGGTTTCATCTGTGGCTCCTTTTGCGAACGCGGAATGAGAGAAGCGCGTTTGTGTGCATTTGCTCGCGCTGTCGTACTTCGGCGTGAGAGGAAACAATATCCGGAATAGCGGGTGCCCCGAAAGGTTACCTTGATTGCGAACGGCATTGGCTGACGGGCAGTACAACGCCACGTAATTTGAAAGCCAAGATTGCCCTCCTGGCTGTGGGGAGATGCAGCATTCGATCTACTGTTGTACTGCCGTCATCCAAAGGGGAACCAGCGAGAAGTCGTGTTGCGGGAAATGCATTAGTGCCCGAGTTTTCTTTTCTTTTGTAGGGGAATGACACGATGTGTTGCCAACTACACTCTGAGATAAATTGGTAATTTGGTGCTTTACATCGCGAGACGACTGTGATCATGAGGGACGCCACAGTGATTGGTCTGTGGTGTGGATTAATTTATTCCCTAAAGAAAGGGAGTAAATTGCAGCTTCTAGTCTTCCAGAATGCAATTACTTCACGTTTTAATTTGTTTACACTGAAATTTACTCCCCCACACTTGCAGACAGCCCCTGAACTTCCACGCATTTACTCCCGAAAGGGACAAATGGTTGTGGCAATGCATCTACATTGTAAGAAAAGGTGGAGTAAATTAGGGAGCAATTACAGCTCTCGTTCCCTAGATAGCCATTGATCCCATTTTCCCCCTCCTCCGACCTTGAAATTTACTCTTCAGCGCTGCAAGTAGTGCTTGTTTTTCCGCACGTACCCACGCTGAGATTTCCTCCCTTATGGATATGACTCACCAGGCAGTCTGTGCGTGTGCCTTTTTGTCCCGGAGCTTCGTATAGACTTCCGTGTAGTATTTATAGTCGCGAAAGTAACTGGCCCAAAGTCTGGATGCGTGATAGCCGGGACAGTTTGTCTGGCGATGTAACACGGCGAAAGAACCTCGACTAAAGAGTCTTATGATGGTTGTGGAAAAATGCATCCAGTCTCCAAGAGGACCAAAATTGCACCTTTTTCCTTAGCGTGTAATCCCCAGAAGGGATACAATTTTTATTATTTGTTATTATTATTATTTAATTTTTCACTTTTCTTGGTGAAAGTGAGGGTCAGGTGCAAAAGGGAAATTTCAAAATGGGAAAGGGAAAAAAGGGACAGATTATTCCTCTCTTTCTGAGGACGTACGTCGAAGTTGCAGCATGTGTGAAGCGTTTTATGTATTAGCGCGGACGTGTGGAAGAGTAAATAGCTTTGAAGACGTAAACGTGTTACGGTGATTTCTTGGGTGCAGGAGTTCTCCACCGGTGGGGAATTCCGTCCTAGGGGGAATTTGGGAGTGTCAGGGGAGATGTCCTTTATCAGGACATGTCCTTCGCCTGGAACTCATCGACGCGGTATATATCACGATGGCTCCTGGGTGCGCCATAAACAATACTTTTTTCCTTTTTAAACGTTCAAACTCAAACTCTACTTTCGGGAAACTCGAAAGAAGCAATAAAATCAGGCTTGTATAACGTACCCACAAAAAGTATTTAAGTTAAGTTACTGAGTATCGTGCAAGAAAGTAACTGAGTAGAGTACTAAGTATACTCAATCTTGAAAAGTATTCAAGTACAGTATTAAATACTCTTAAAAGTGACCCCTGACTTTCAAGATACTTTGATGTCGCAGTTAGAATTCGCTATCAAAGAAAAATGCGAAGAGTGCAACTTGGAAAATGGCATTACCAGAAAGCTTTATTAGCTCGCAGGAGCAACTGCTTTTCAAAAATTACTATACGGTAGCCCGCCTCGGTTTTTTAACGGTGAATTCCAATGGCAGATTCGGAGCGCTTCCGGAGCAAGTTTTGCTGCTCCGCCAGGAGCAAGTCCGTTCTATTGGCAGATTGGGAACAGTGCCGGAGTCTTCCAATGGGAGCTTTGGAGCGGCCTTCAAGCCAAGGTCGCTCCAAGGAGCAACCCAGACTATGGTGAGCTGCTCCGCCAAAATAGGCACATTCCACCGGAACTCTCCGTGACGTATCCCTTGTCGCTCGCGCTTCCCATTTCCTCTCTCCTTCTTCGCTAACATGGCCGCTTCGCAATGCGTCTCGGCCGTGACTCGTATTTCGCGTCGAGCGTTGGCGATTTTGCTTCTGGAAGAAAGCGATGAGTCAGACATTAGCAGGGCAACGTTGGGAGATTAAGAGGACCTCCATGTTGCAAAACATGGAGTTGCAGTGGAACATGAGTACCTTCGGATTCGGATCACTTGCTCTAGGCCAGATCCATTGCGGAGTCTGCCACTTGCTCTGCCACTGCCATTGGAATTCAACATTAAACACATAAACCCCGATAGACCTTGTATCGCCAACTGTAGGATGGGACAAGCGTTAGCTTGCCCACATCACGCTTCAAAAATAGACCACAAAACAGCAACCGCCTGAGATCCCTTAGAAGCCTTCATTGGGATCGCAAGCGGACCAGTAGGACCTGCCAACTGTAGGATGGGAAAACCAGAAAAGCAAGCGCCACCTGTGAGAGCGTATTGGCATCAAGCGCCACCTGTTGCACGTAAGAGCTCGTGGGAACTTTAAGCGTTTTACGGCATTACGAGACGGCCGGAGGCGGAGGTAGAAGAAGAACAACAACATTCCCGGTGTGCGCAACAGCAGCGTCAGCCGGGGTGAACCATAACCGAAGCAGACGACAGAGCAGTGTCCCTCAAAGTTCCCGTGCTGCCTTGCGCCGCGCGCATCTTTTTAAAATCGTCTCACTGAATGCGAACGAATGCTCTACAGAAACGACAGAATTTACTACCGTTTTCCTCCTTGTCGTTGCTCTCGAAGAGTTATTAATATTTTACATGCCCTCTGTCGCTATACGGCTGTCGGCACGCGTCTTCTATCCTGCCCGATAGGGGTCTCAATGGTTTTCCCACATTCCCTTCAGTACAACACATCGTCTCATGCACGCTCCCAAACCCCAGCCGCTGCACGCTACCCCTTCCCAAGAGGGACGTGCATGTCCCGAATATCTCAGACGCCACAGCATATGTATAGCATAAAGCTCATTGCAGAGACAAAAAGAGAATCTTTCGCTGGACCCCCGCGTCACGCACAGAGACGTATCTTCGAAGCAACTTGTAAGATCAGCAGAAGTTATTGGAAGAAGTACTTAAGTTAGATTACTAAATACGGACCTTCGTGAGTATTTGCAAGATACCAAGTTGCTCGCAAAAGTATTTAATAAGTGCTCTACTGAAGTTACTGTACACAAGTCTGAATAAACGACATTTTTATGCGTGTATTCCTTTGTAGTTAACATGGGGGAATAACGCTTTGATGAACGGCAAAAGGCGTGCAATGGAGCAAGAAAGGTTGATAAACACTGTGCTAGTGTCATAGGTAAGAATATTGGAGCCACCAACTTAGAATCGCCCGTTTATTAGCGTCTCTTGACACACTTATACAGTTATACCCCCACACACCAAGGAAAAAAAGGAGTAATTTTTTTACTAAACGCATTGCCACAAAAATTTGTCCATTTAGGCAGTAAATGCATAGGACTAAATGAATGTCACACAGTGGAGACTGCATTTTACGCTCTGTTCGAACAGTCCCAGGTACATAATTCGTGTGCATGAATGAAAATACTTGGAGTTAAACCGTCAACTCTAATATGTTGAGTGATATAAAATCTCGCGACATGCATAGAATACAATTTGTCAAGAAAGAACCGCTAACTATTTCGCCCTCTCTATTGGTGGAAAATTGCCAAGTTAACTAAATTATAGCCCTATTCCGTTAAATTCACAAAGAGCACACATTTCCGTATAGACTGTTGAATTCAGGAGACCATTGTGAAGTTCAGTGACTATTTGTAGTCCTGGGGAATAAATTTCGGGGGACTAAAATGGAGGGTAATTGCAATCTAGGGGCCTAGAAGTCGCAATTACTCCCCGTTTTGCTCTTTTTGTTCTCTTAGACTGTAGCAGTATTTAATGCTGGACATGTCTGATGCTCGATCCGCTTCCGAAGCAGAGTTTCCATGGCACGGTGAATCTCACGAAGAAAACAATGACGGGGAGTCATGATGACGTGAGCCAACAGTATTGTTAAAATAAATAAATAAAATATGATAACTGCATCGTCATACTTACCTGTAAATCTCCCTTTATTATAATTAACCTTATATCTGTTTCGCACATTCCCTCTCCTCTGTCTTTCCTCCGTTCAATACAAAAACAGCACCCCGTAACGTCCTTCGTACTTTGATGATCGTTCCGTCAGGTGACGCTCGTTACGTAATAGGCTTGCCTCGCGCAACTTCTTCTGCGCAGCGCAATCCCATTCGCTGCACTCACCCCTGCGTTCCTTCCGTTCCGAATTTCCTGCAACTATCGCGTACAGTGAACCCTCGTTAATATGACCCCCGATAATCTGACATACGCGCTTTACAGACCATAATCCTGGGGAGCGATGCAGTGAAACCTCTGCAAATCCCCCGCGTTAATATGACAATTCTGCATTATGACCAAAATTTTCGAGAACGACCATGGTCATAATAACGAGGGTTCACTGTATACGTACATAGGGTCTATTCGTGCACGAGTTCCAGGCATTGCGTGTCCCTTGCGCGTTACTCTTTTTCTCCTGTTTCTGTTCTTTTATTATTATTATTATTTTTTTTTTTTTTTTTGCCGCCGAGTTTGTAAGCGGTCCCGAAAGCCGTATAGTTTACGATCTTCTCAAAGAGCAACCGCTCATCTGTAACAACAAGCAGAAAAAAAGAAAAACAAAAAAACTAGGGACCGAGTGCGCACGTATTCGCTCGACAAGGTCATGCAAGCAACATGAAAAGGGAAGCTTTCGATCCATGGAAATCGTAGGTAAGCAATGAAACCGGAGTACGATCGATGCATCTTTGACCGACCTCGCGAACAAAGCCCAGCTGCGCACCCGTAAGTAAGCCAGGAACCGTAAGGGCGGCGGTTAATAAATTAGGTGCTTAGTTACGTTCCCTGAAAGTATTTGGCATTCACGACGGTGGGAAGGAGAAGGTGATTACGATGCCATTGAAATCCACAGCCGTGCCAACGAGACCCTGTCGCCCTTTTATCGCGGTTTTAAATGACTTACTGGGTGTCGTGCATGGGACTAACCACTTTAATGATGCATAAATACTGATTGCAACCTTGGAGTCCTTAGGTGGTGACGCTTGTGAAAGAGCTCGCCCTTGTCGGCCCCACAGAGGTGGGCAACGTCAAGACTAACGGGATTCGAACCCGGGTACCTCCCAGTCTCGACGTGACATGGCCAGCACGCTAACCACTTAGCCACGCGAGCTGGTTGGAGTCCTTATAGATACCTTACCATACCATGTACCAGTATGATTTTAGGCTTAAGAGTCTGATATCAAACAAGGTGAGGACATGGTATACACGTGAGGGAGAAGTAATGTGAGCGCAGGTGGTGGTGGTGGTGGTGGTGGTGGTGGTGGTGAAAGAGCTTGCCGTTGTCGGCATCACAGAGGTGGGCAACGTCACGACTAACGCTCTTGGGGGAATGTGCGTCCAGGGCCGACTTCTAAGGGAACTGTGCCGATATATATCTGACAGCACCTCTGATGCGCCTGAAGAAAACGTAGGAAAAACCTCAGACAGCACAGCCCTAGTCGCTTAAACGACGTCATTAAGAGTCCGGCAATCACGTCCGCGCTTTCGGCGGCCGTAACTACGGAGACGAGTCGCCATTAGCCGCATGGGAAGCCACCTGTAGCCACAGAAAGCCAGTGTTTGAAATCGTCTGCGGCGATTGGATGAAGCAGACGACACCCCGACTTCATGTGTCGGAACAGTTCCCTTAGAACTTCGGCCCAGGACGCACATTCCCCGATGGCGTCAGTCGTGACGTTGTCCACCTCTGTGAGGCCGACAACGGCGAACCCTCTCATCCGCACCACCATGTGTCCACGTGGTGAAGGAGTGAGAGAAGGCACTAAGCTGGCTTTCTGTGTCTTGGTGGTTATGAGCTTGGTGGTTTCCATTCACAGGAACACAGAGCAGAAATGTATCAGTGTGCCATCGGTTGATCCTGACGGCTGAATAATTTGATCTTACGGATAGTTGTGATAGAAGATGAATGGGAAGCATTTCAGTTCATGGTAGCATGAGTGGTGACCTTTCCTTCGTGGACGGTAAAATCGTTTCCCGTAATTAGGTGCTGTCGACGGCAACCATGGTGCTTCGTACGGTAAACACCAATAAACCGGTTTCCAATACGCACGCGTAGTAGCTCTGCAAACAAATCAGACAAGGCCAGGCTCCTAAGTCCGAAGTGCTATAAGTCGTTGTCATAGAAGCGACGAAGTGTCATCTTGATGATGCCGGAACTTTGGAGCGTTTGGAGGTTCTAAGGCCCCATGCACCGTGAGGGAAATGCTAGGATGAAGTGATGCAAGGGCAATGGGAGGAAGTTTGCCACGTACTATCTCTAGTATTATTAAGATTCTTGAGCAGACGAAAGGAATATGCGAGATGAGTGCACCTCCAAATCAGGTCAGGTGATAACTGATAACGATTTGTGGCTTTACGTTGTGAGACGACTGTGATCACGAGCGGCGCAGCAGTGCTGGGGTCTGCGGTTTAATTTTGCCCTCCCGAGTGCTTATGGTGCGCCGAAGTCTCAGCACACGTTATTCCGTGTAAGTGCCGCGAAGCAACTGTGAGTGACTACGAGCGGAGGACACACGTGGACAGATGGAGAGAGGACAGCAGGAAGGAGTGGGGGACACGGGGGCTAGTATATACGTCCTAGGACGACTTCAGGGGGATCTGTGCCGACATCCGTCTGTATAGTCTGCCGGAAAACCCAGGGAAAACCTCAGAGAGCACAGCCGGTAGGACGATTCGAACCCAGCACCTCCAAGTCTTCAACACGACCTATGGTTGTTGAACAAGTTTTGCGTTTGTCACACAACAGAACTGTTATGTACTTCGTCTTCTGTTATGTGGCGATATTCTTAACGTGCGTTGTCTAAGAGACGTTAGAGCTATTCAAAACGAAAACAAAGCAGCAAGTATACAGCGTTACTATCTGTGACTCAGCAAGATGCGCCGAGTCACCCCAGTGTCCACCACCAGAGTGAAGTCATCAGCGTAAAGAAAGAAGCAGACACTGTTTTCCGCGTGCGTCCATGTTTTGTAGTATACTCTTGTTGCTGCATAATCGATTTCGTTCGCCAGTAGACGACGGCCATGGACGAGAAACGGAGGATCGATGATTCCATCGCTGTCACTAAAGTTAAAAATACCGTGTCCCTTTCTTCGACGTAGCAACCGCATGGTAGACTGCCCTCGTAGCGATTGAGAAGCGCATGCTATAGGGGGGCTCTTCAGCCTTTGAGGGATTGTATAGAATGTGTCTTCAGGCTTTCACGCCTTGTTTCGATGCGGGTGCTGTCCGGAACGATTGCTCATGTTATGCCACCATTTCGTTTCCGTCCAATTTGCAGAAGTGCCTAAATCGAAATCACGACCTATATACTAGATTATAGCGGCAATGTCATAATCGGCAACCCCTATGGGGAGCTCGTCCGCACGATCCGCTAGGGGCTCATCGGCTCGCGAGATATACACACCATGATTGGGCAATGAAAATTTGAATTTTGAACGCGCAGAAGCGGACGTGCGACTACCGTAGCAGACGACAGTAACAGCTCCTATGAAAACGCGTAGACTGGTGATAATCAACTTTAGAAAGAAGCATATCTCGTGGGACATCCACCGCTTGTACAAAAATACTAAGGTAAGCTAAAGTACTGTAGAAATTGAGGAAGCTATAACCGGGCCGATGAATAGCGCCACCAGCTAGCCTCCAAATACGGCGGAAGGGGTCCATATGACATGGTCGCTATAATCTAGTAGGTAGTGATCGAAATACAATCGCCCCATTAATCGTGCATCTTTCGTGGGCGTGTTGTCAACTGCCTCTGCAAGTTTCATTGGTGAACAGGCGGTACTTTGAGTCTACTTTGCGCTGTCATCTTACATGGGGTCATCTATCAGCTCTGCATGCAGCGACAGCTTGCAAGAAGCGACAAGAATGTTCATCGGATATAAAATTATATTCCTTCTGGAGGACAAATGCATGGAAGCACAGCATACAAATATCACTCAATAACACAATGTGAAATAATGTTTAGTGCAATACGGTAATAAGATTCTTTATACATTGATGTCCGGCTCACCCAAACACAATCTGTTACAGAGGTGCGAAGACTAGCGATGTTATAGATCCGCCGCTGTCATAATGTTACAAAAAAATGCGACAATGTCACGTACTAGATAATGTATGTAGATGCATAATATAAGACTATTACATATATGTAACTTTATATATACACACTTTTGCATATATAACTTTTACACACACGCGTCGATGAATTCTTCCCCTCATCGTCGTAGTTGAACGCCTTTAAAAACCCCGAGAAAACTACTTCAACGGGACTTCGCAACGCCGGACGTTCTCCTGGTGTACCGAAGAATAGCCGCGCCACGTGATCTTCCATCCCCTACCCCTGATAACGTACGGAATCCTCATGTCTTTCACGACAATACAGTGTCATACGCAGTCCCAGACACGCTGTATCCAGAATCCTCGACGTGGATGTCAAAAACACACGTCTGAACTGTCACAGCAGCTTCACTTGCCTGTATTGGATTCGTCACAACAGTGCTTATATTCTTGGCGCTCACCAGATTGAAGATCGCTTCAGCCAAGATAACCCCAACGGTGGTCCAGTTGACAAACTCTTCAGCTATTTGGTAAACCAGTGGAGTTTGCAGGGCAGCAATAGATACGGACAACGTGTTCGTTGCAGCCACACAGGTTAGCTGTGCCCTCTTTGGCTGCATGAGGTGATGCCGCCACACGATCTATTATTTTCCTTGCGCTTACTTGGTTTGCATAACGACGTAGTAGGAAAGTAACTGTAAAAAAAACTATATAGTCATGCGGGAGTGGAAATGGTACTCTGGGAACTAGCTTGTCTAGTGGGGTGAACAACCGCATGTCCTTTATGTGGCTTGCTTTGACCGCAACAGTGGCAGCGTCCAGTATGCCTTCGGCTTCGTAAGTCTTCTGCGCAGCCTCCTTGATCTTGAAAATATGGAGATGATCACACCCGTTCGAACAGGACTTCCCATTGTCTCCACTACGGAAAGTTTGCAAAGAGGCGTAGTTTTTCTGTGGCTGTGGCTATAGCTATAGCCTGGCAGCATTCGAATGCTTGATGGAGGTAGTTGTCTTCCTATTATAGATATGTTTCATAGATTATATGAGCACACGAGCAACGAGGTATGAAACGATTGTATTCCGGTGGCTTTGATGAAGAACTCTTTGCAGAACAGTCTTCAAGTGCTGCGTGGGTGCCGCATAGTTCGTCAATGTCACTGACTTGCAAGGCAATGGAGACGGCAAGGCCCGTGAAAATATGTCGCTCAATGTACGGTGTTCAAGCTGCGGTAAAACAACTGCAGGAGCTTCGGAGAGCGATATCTTTGTAGCATTACACGTGAATCTCGTCCCAAACCGATGGTTGAGAACATTGCCACGGCTTCGTCCGTCGCTAAAGCACTGTTTAAATACGCATTCGTCCACTGTAATGTCATGTCGAAGACATAATGCTCAAAGCGGCTGTCCATCAGAAGTTCCGTTGGTGTGACGCCCAGCGTGATATTCATGCATGTCTTCTGGCACGGATGTCGTTTTAGACAATGACCCGAAGGACGGTGTTTATGCCGTACGTCAAAGACAGCAGAACGACAAGCTGAATAATTCGCTCTTCGCTGTAGCCTCCCAGAAAGAGATTTCAAGAACTCTACAGCTTGTCGGCCGGCGTTGTTCTTGTTCGTGATGGGATGCGTGCAACATCTGTACAGACTCACCATCGCTCTGCTCGCCGGGTTCTTCTCGTCAATGACAGTAGAGCTCGAAAACACGAAGGAAGTCAGTGAAAAGGATAGCCAGCTGTAGGACTCGAACCCACATCTTCTGATCCTGGGGCTTTGTGTGTTGTCCTTTCTCCCGTGTTCCAGCCTCAGAGCATCACTTTCCATCATGCAGAGCTCGAAGTTTATGTCGCGGAGCATGTTCTGGCACGCCTAGTAATAGATGTTACCACGGTGTGATTGATTCAGGGTCTTTTCGCCGACGAAATTATAGTTCTTCCAAGGGCTGATCCGGAAATTGATTGTCTGGCCAAGGTGTTTCAGGCTGAATGCGATGATGGTAACAAGAAGTGTTAAGAAGAAACCGAAGAGTGCTCAGTTAGATCTGATTGTTCTGGGGTGGCCGGGGGACAGGCTATGTTCTTCCTTATTGCGTTCTATGTGATATTATTCCAGAGGATGGTGAGGTTGCTCGCTTTCTTTGGACGCTGTGTGGGCCAAGTCACGTGTCCGGTTGAGTCGCTTACTATTGGTCTCTGCGCGGGTTTGGCAGAACTTCTGGTTCAGTTGCTTGTTGTTGGTCAGCCGTTGTTGTGCTCTATGTGGAGTTGCTCGCTTGCCGGGTGAAGTTTCTTGTCAACGCACGCTTGGTTGGGCTCAATGACATCCTGATTACGGGGATCCTTGCCGCGTTGTCCTTGCATCCTAAAAAGCAAAGGTGGTATGTAACGAAGGATTTTACGAGAAATGTTGTAACAGAATATACAAGTAATACAATATACGAATCATTAAAGCCCGGGGTCCATACGCATAATGACAAGATATCTTTACTTACATCTCGTGATTTCTAAGTTCCAAGTCGAAGAGCAGACGGTAGAACAGATGTAGAGAATAAGATCCGTAGCAATCGATAATGGTACGGCAGGTCACTGCGAATTTCGATTGGATATGCCAATGATGATCCTTGACGAAAATAAGTTCCACGCTTGCAGCCTTCGAAAGAGAAAATGACACGTGAACGAATACACGTAGCGCACCGACAAGTGCCATCTTTGTCTTCAGCGGTAGTCGTTGTGCCTAATACACATGACGGGATAAATGTAATTTTTACCCTTTAGCATGAGTTAACATGGTTGTACCATTAATATAGTAACGTTAGCCAATCGTATTCTCAATATGTTTGAATGTTACGTAAAACATAACCTCTCGTGTAGGTAATTTAAAAGCACAGTTACTTTGCACAGATCCGTATACCCAAGAGGGTGGAAAAACAGGGAGAGCGCGGAGAAAAAACTAAAAATACCGCTAGAATTCCTATGGCACTGGGATAAGGAGTGGGATAAGTTCCACTCATGAGCTACTGAACGATAATTTGAAAGATAAAAGATCGAAGATTCCAATAACATCGAACGGAAGAATAGCTTTTTTGCGCGCTCTCATTTGCACATGTATTCTTTCACGTGGTAACACAGACAGGACACTGTGAAGTCGTAAACACACGCATGGCGTGGAAAAAATAACCGTCCAACGCAACAGGCTTACACCATTATTGCCTTCTATCCAACGTCCTCGCCCGAAACGCACATTAAATTGTCGAAGCGGAACAGAGGGCAACATCGCACCACGGGGGAAGGGTGGACTCGGGCCTTTGCACTCATTTAGAAAATTCGTCCCCCGAGAGAGTTTCCATGCGCCGCCAAGAATGTTATCTCTATCACACACAGACGGCCACGCAGACAGTCCAACTCCAAACATAGAAGGGAATAAAACGGAGACCCGGCAAACACTGTCTGTCGCTTTTCCAACTTGGCTTCGCAAGGAAAGCAAAGAATGGAGAATCGATCGGGTACATTTCTTGAAAAGTCATTCTTTCGCGCCTCGTTCCCCTCTTCCCCCTCCCTCTTCTTTTTGCGGGTTTTCATCAGAAACGGATAGCAATTAAAGACCGTCGGCAGAGGTTATAATATAATAATGATTTATTTCCACATGGTGGTGGAACACATGGTGGGTTCAGCAGATGATCATCGTGAATATTTATAAAATAATAATTTTCGTATTGTTAAGAGGCTATACGCTGCAGACGACAGCTTTCCCCCCTGACACCACAACTTTGTGGAAATAAATCGATGGCAGCTGAAGGTGCCAACGTCAGCTCGATGATGATGCTCATCGAGATTCGAGAGGGCGATGGACCTTCCTCACAATATTATAATTACATATATTATCACATGTTTTGACTCCTTTGCCCTGACGAAGGTGGCAGCCTCCGCCGCAACGCTAACATTATTGTAAATTTCTCTTAACGCTTAATAAGTTTCGTTTTTGATTTAATACTCCAACTTCTGTTGTCTGCGTCAAATTTATTTTTTACTTATATCTGCTCGTTCCCATGCGGCTTTTCATTATCTTAACGTTTTTTATATATATATATATTCGGTGTTAGCATCGCGAAGCAACTGTGTCTATGAGCGGCGTACAGATGTGGACAGATGGAAAGAGGACAGCAGAAAGGAGTGGGGGACAGGGGGGTTAGTATGCGTCCTGGGCCAACTTCAGGGGAGCTGTGCGACATACGTCTGGAAAGTCTTCGGAAAACCCAGGGAAAAGCTCAGACAGCACAGCCGGTAGTAGGATTCGAACCCACCACCTCCCAAGTCTTCAGCACCTGGTTTAAACGTATTACAATATGTATACTCATTATAACTTATATAAATTCGAGTAAATACCTCTGAAAAGTAAAAAAAAAGGAAATTAATTTTTATTTGACGTGCCATAACGAAAACGCAGCGATTTTGGAGCGTATTGTGGGAGAGTTTCAAAGATGAGGGAGTTTTACTTTCCGCGCGTACGCAAAGGAAATATAGCGGGTGCACGTTGCACGCGCGCGCTAAAGGCCAAGCCGCGTGCGCACCAGCGATTTCTTTGCATAAACAAAGCGCCTGCGCACGCAGCACTAAAATTCTCTACTCTCGACTTCTCAGGCTAAGTCCCGATGGTTGCCTACATAGTTCACATCAAAGTGTGCATGTGCCAGCGCAGTTCTGCATAATACGTACCACTTGAAAGTGAAAGTGCTTAGGAGCAGAGCTTGTTTCGGGATAACTAAGCTGATTACGATGCGTGCGGTCGTAGGAGACGGTGCCAAAGATTCTTCTCATTAACGGAATGTCTCGTTGATAGAAGCGCTTTCAGCGCTAATTGGAATGTAGCCAGAATGGCGTGTTTTGGAAACCATTTAGTTAGCTTGAGCTGCGTAGAGGTTCCCTGTGTTCCGATCACGCCACGTGTACTGACAATAAGCGATTGGCACTTGGAGTTCCTATAGATGCATGATCATCGGAGGTCGTCTCCTCTCGCCTATTTTGGCCAGTAACTGCAGCGTGTCCACAGGTACCTTCTGCCGTGCTCTGTACCTCGTTGGTTTCTGCTGCTTCTTTTCTCCTTCTGCAAGCTAGCCGAGGACACCTACTGATCCCCTCTTCATTTCAATATCACTCATTTAACCTGCCACATGTGATGGGGCAGGGTACAGCAACTCCAGGGGTGAAACATATAACTGACACACATGCATGTCTGCTTGACTCTTGCTGTCGTTTGCTTGGTGTTGTCGCTGTTGTGCCTCGAACACGATAGAAAGACGTTTTTTTCTTTTTTTGCATTTTTTAGCATCAGGAGCCCTTGCGCATTTCGTTTTATAACAACGGGCCGCGTTCAGCTAGGTGTGTACTGGAAATATCAGTCCGAGTCTGCCTGCGACGGCATAGACGCGATGCGTTTCCTGAAGAAAGAGGCCACAGGAACTGTTCGCTCTCAACAGTTTCCGTGCCGGACGACAAAATTTCCGTCTGCTATCCCGTTATCGTCTACGGCAAGTCCTTCCGTCCCGAGGTGTGAGGCTGTAGAGTAGTGAAAACAGCTGCGAAACTTGTCTGCGGGCAGCCCATACATGGACGTATACTTGACTCAGAAGGTCAGCCTCGCTACGCAGACATCGCTACCACGCTTTTCTGAAGGACAGAATGACACCCCTGGCGCTACAAATCACGTTAAATAATGGCAATCCTATAGCCACGTATCGTCGTATAACCAGCCGCGATGAAACTCTCCAGCCGTCATCCCGTAATAAACTTGTTGTTGTTGTTGTTGTTGTTCATAACCAGCCCAACTGTGCAACTCATTTTGCACGATATCGGCTACAAACAAAATGCGATTTTTTGAACGTTATTCTGGAGTCCCAAACACAAAATGCACTGCAACACGACTTTGAACCGCGCGTATGAAGTGCGCCGTTACAGTCCGATGTACAGTTCTTTGACGTTTTGTAGTCGATGAAACACTGGACAAGCGGCTGCTCAAGGTTTACTGAACCTGTATTATACCCCAGACATACGGGTTGGCTAGAAGAACTCATCTGAAGTAGGGGTCCTTTACAACTTTGTAGGAATCCTTATTGAAAGGGGCCTGCGTTGCAGAAGCACCATGCTGGCCTAATATTCGCTATATATTGACTAGTATTGCCAATGTGCAACCAATATTTTGGCCAACGTGTTGTGCTGTTTGCGATGTTCAAACACGGATTGAGAGAGCGATACAACATGTCTTCGAGCAGTAAACTAAATTCCTAAATATACGCGCATGTTATTCATATATAGTTCAGCGAGTGTGTCTTATAATCATTTTTATAATTTGGAGCAGAAGTCTGCAGCATCGTGTTGGAAACGCAGTGAATATTCACGACCATCGTGCCAATGTATCAAATTTAAAAAAATCGCTGTGATAAAATTCGGTCCGATGAGGGTCTAATAAGTCTGCGAAACTCTTTTAAAGACTAAAAAAAAGAAAATTGCAGTCCCGCATATTTGTGTGATGACCATCAACCGGCTCTGCGATCAAGGATAGTCCTCAGTCGCGAAGGCGCCTGCCGACCTCCTCCTCCGTGACGGAACGATATACCCAAAGGGAGTTTCGCCGTTGACAGGGGACTCAAACGTCGTTCGACTCGGCGTCCTTCTCCTGAAAGAGCTCTAAGGTGTCCGTGCGTCAGGTGCATTGGTAATGTGAGGCAAAGTATACGTCAAGTGGGATTCAGCGAGAGGACCATTTAAACCATATCGCAACTTAGGCTACATATCGACGGATCAGAAAGTCACATCGCATATCTCTGAGATATAGCGACGGATAGAAGCACACGTTAATCAAATGGAGGACATGAGAATGACATTGCCAACGAAATTCTGGCGACCATATCGACGATATCGCGTTGCCATATCGGAATCAACCATATACCACATCTGGATTCTGGAGCCGCCAAAACAGGCACGTGTATATAGCTTCTTATCGCACTTGCGGTATGCTTATGTGACGATCCATACTTTCCAGAACATCATTGCGGGTTTGCTGGAACTGCACGGCAGATACCGTAATCTATTTTCGTCAAAAACGGATGGGTATCAAAATCGGCTTTCTCGGTTTCATTCTAAAGGCTCTTTTCATCTCTGTGTGGAGGAAAAGAGTCTGAGAACCAAGTATGGTATATGGTAATGTATTTCCGGTATCGATTCCAACTGTTAACAAATATACTTTCTCAAATACGGACTCGAAAGGGATATGAAACGAATACTGTACAACCATCAAATACAACAACACACATACACAAAGACAGGAGCGTTTGGATTGGGAACTCAATCGCATTATCGAAAGTTTTCCCCGCGTTTTGACGATAGAAAGGAGGAAACGTCCCTATATAGGAAAAGGATAGACAGCCACAGGAAAAGGATGGAGTGGCGTATTCGCTCTTATACCGCCGGGACTCTTGGTTCTAGATTCTGACAGTCAATTTATGACGCGACAGTAGTGCCCTCAAGGTGTCACACCAGAGCACAAAGTGTAGATCGTCTTTGTGAATATGGCAAGTCCCACAATCAATGATTCAGTTTAGTTAGGCATGTTAGCTTCATGAGTGACACGGTAGCCGCGTAGGCAATTTTATGTTGGAGTAGCGCACGTCCCAGACTGTATAGGTGTCAACCTTTGCGCTTTCTTCGTATCGGCGTTCTCCCGTCATGCATCAGGCCGCAAAGACTGTCTACGCCACAGAGCGCAAATATTTTGCATGGTGACTCCTGGTGGACAGCTTCACAGATGAGGCAGGGTTAAGAGTCATGTTGATTGATTGATTGATTTGTAAAAGAAAAAAATGGAGATGTTAGTCTCGAGCCACTCGGGACTGGCTACTCCAGAACGCGTTATTCAGAAAAGAAAGAAATGTCACTTCCATGCTCCTTTAACAGCAGCAGCTGTTAAAGGAGCATGGTCCGGATAACGACACACAGTATCAACTATTCGCAAAGCAACCTACACAGACGGAGCGTCACGTGTTCTTTTAAAGGAATAGTTCGCTCCCTACGAAATTGAAAGAAAAGAAAAACGTGCTGGACGTGTGCAACAGACGATGAACAACACCCCGTGAGCCCTTCCGTTCGAAATCGACGCATTTTCCGAGTTTTCAGTATTTTCCTGTGGGAATCGGCAGCGCGCCGGAGGAGGAGCGTATTACGGGAGGGGGCGGTCGGCTCGCGTGACGTTTTGTGACGTTGGTTCAGGGCTTGCGATAGGAAGCCGCATCTCGATGCCGGGGAAACGGACCGCCCTCTTGACGTCACATTGTTCTCAGACGGGCGCCGCGCGTCCTTCTCCGCGCGAAAGCCTATATATAGAGTTTGTTGTTTTCGGCATTTGCTCAAATATGCCGAAAAACACCCCCTCCCCCCAAATGATTTTTTTTTTCTGGTTGTGACGTCTGTTATCGCCGGGGAATGTTCAGAATTCCCAAACAGTTCCAAAAGCCGATCACTGACTCCCTAGCCTTTTAGTTCGACTTTGTACTCTTTGGACTCTTTGTACTCTTTGGACGGGACCTTCTGGCTACACCTCTCCAATACAGACTTAGACTCAGTTACCGTTTCTGAGGCCCGTTAAAACACGGTCAAGCCAGCAAGACTTTCGTGTGGAATTGAATGGATGCCCGCATTCCGGCGTTTATTTTCAGGGGCGGAATATAGCTGCCGAAAGAATCCGATTTTTACTGAACCATATAAATGCCGATAAACACCCCCCGAATTAGCTCGAAAGAAAATGCCGAAAACCAGAAACCCGTACTTGCGGGGATCTCGGTGCTTTCAGACGCCTATACAATAAATCATACCGCTCGAGCTGCGAGGATCTATTGCACGGGCCTGGTTGTTAAGGGAAAATTTATTATGAACGAAATACACAAGCGGTCCTCAACACACAGTAATTTGATGGCGACACTAAAGGACTATCTGCACGCAAAACACAAGCAATATATGCACACTATGCAACTATATAACTACTATACAACTATGCACACTATATATACATCTAAATTTCATCAGTTATATAGTCTGTAGGCTATACCATGGCACAGTGTGAAAGTACAAAGAGAAAATTATACGACATATGTACACTATGTACAGTCAAGGTGGGGCTCCCACGATGGATACGTGGCCGTCCTGTGCACAAACTGAGGGGTGTGCTCCCCATAGCCTGTCGAAACGATCACGTCCGAGCACGAGTAGTTCCCGCGCATGCGTCGCAGCAACAAGAACAATGGGGCGCGATTCCGACGTTGTGCCACTGCCTTACAGCGCGCTGTCCACAATATGTCCGCGCCACAAGCAGTCACGAGAATACTAAGGCGGTGAGACGGACGGCGACAGTCGAATGACACAGGGCAAACGACATTTGTGTGACGGCGAACAAGACACCAAAAGATCCTCGTCGTGTGGCATTCGTATAGCACATGACTGTTCGTCTCGACGTGTGCACAATATGGACAAGTGTTTGTCGACACCAGATTCCACAAGAGAAGATGGTCGCCGCCCGCTATCGGACCCATTGTTGTCCACTTCATGGCAAACCACTGCTTCCGACAGCACGCTAGGAGAAGAAGCCAGCAAATGACTTGGTAGAACAGAGGACAGCTTGTGGTGATAGGAGTGCACGGCTGCATGAAACTGTGGAGGTGACGCAGCCGATGGAGCCACTGGGTCATAGCCATGCGCAACAAGGTCCCGTGCGAGGCGGCCCATGCAGTAGAGCAACAAAACTTGAGTTGGCGACGGCTCGGTATTTAGAACACGAAGTACAGTTCTCATAGCGATTCCTGTGTTCATAAGGCCAATGTCAGGAAGTGACACTCCTCCACGCGAAGCAGGGAGAGACAGCAAGATCCGTGCAATTGGCCTGCGACGCTTCCTCCAGAAGGACGAGAGCATCGCGGAGTGCAGCCTCGCTATTATCTGGTGTGGTGCGATTAACAAGTGGCTCAGGTGCCAGACTCGCCCACGGAAAACAGTTCGCACTAAGTAGGCGCGCTCAAGGTACGAGAGGTCGAAGGGTTCCGCGGCTTGACACTTGGACTGGAACTCCTGCAGAGCCTGAAGCCAGTTGTCGTGCATGGGGCCGTTTCGGTCGAATAAAACGCCAAGAATCTTGAGAGATGTGGCACTACGCAGGGGCAGGCTTACATTAGGAGCGCTGCCGCCAAGCTGCATTAATTTTGTTTGTTGGTTAAGTTCGAAATACACTACAGTCTGTAACAGAAATCAACGAATCTATGCTTGGGCATCCAACTATCGCTTTAATGCGATAGCTTTATAAGGGCCCACCAACGTCGGCAGCCGTGAAGATCCGTCCACGACAGCTTCATATGACTTCGATCTCTCTCAAGAAACCAAGTCAACAGTATTAACAGCAAAGCAATTTCTGAGATAGGGATAAGGAAAACTGTCGACACCTGCACGCACACAATATAGAGGTTTGGCTCCTTCGCCCCATGCGCCTTTGCCCTATAGCAAAGAGTGCACACTTAAACTTTCAATTTGCTTCCCCTTTTCACTCTTCCCTTTTTGCCTTATCCTGTGCAGAAACCAAACTTTTGACACTAGCCTTCCCTTTGAGTTGATGCATTAGCATATGAAAAGATCTAATGATTTCCGCGCCATACTTTATCGACGTTCCTTTCTCACAGCGTCCGACCAATTTGCCGTGTCGCAGCTCCGACGCTTCGATTTATTTTGCAGCTTTTCCCCTGGACTGGTTAGAAATAGAGAAAGCAGTTCGATAACTGTTTCGAGAGGGGACAAAAAAAGACCGAAGCTCCCAAACGGCCGGGTCTCAATGATTGAAAATGGATTATACCTGTCTCGCTTCACTCCGCAGTGAAGCTTGAGACATTCGGGACCTCGGAGAAAGCGAACACGACAGGCGTATTTTAAACGTATTCACGTACCGCACCACGCGTTTATAAGCGTAGCAAAACAAGATGACTTCAATTTGATATGATTGGATTAGATTGGATTGGATATGAAAAATATAGATGGAGAGGTTAGTCCCGACCCAGTCAGGACTAGCTACTCCAAAACGCGTTTGTGGGTGGAACAGTAGAGCCAGAAAAAAAAAAAGAGAAGGAGAGAAAGAAAAAAAAAAAAACAGGAAAGAGGCAGGCCAGCAGCCGAGAACCGGCGTAGACGGACCAGTGGTACTGGGGATAGAGAGGACGCAATGAAGATAAGCGCCATACAAATCGCGTGCAGTTCCGCCGCCGATGTGCGGTGCGTCAGCCTTGCACATCCTTCAGCCGACAGCTGCGGGATCACATAGGCACAAGCAGTGCCGGAACGCGTCGTTGATGCGTCGGTGAAAACTTGAGTCCTCCCTGTATCGCTGTCAAGTACGGCCAAAGTGAGCTGCCGTAGAACAACCGTCGACGCAGATTTGGTATGACATGTGGTCAGTCACCATTCATGTCGGCTGTTGTTCAAGAAACGCCGCGCTAGAGATTTAACTTAACGTCACAAAAATTTCAAAAACTGGCTTCATCTCTGGGCATTTTGCCGCGTCCACACGCGGCTGCTTTATAAGGTTGGCGGTAAATTTTTGGTCACATGGTAATTGTCGCATGGCCTTAAAGACGCGTATAAAGCTACGTATAATACGTATTTAATATAACTGCGTAGATTCTGGAAGTAATTCTGAAGGTAGCGAAAGCCGGTTCTTCTCACCCTGCCCATCCTATCGTGCAAGGCCCAAATGCGAGAAACCTGTGAGCTATAAAACCAAATGCGAGAAACCAGTGGAGGTCCAGATCCTCGTCGTTCCTCAAGATTAAGAGCTTCGTTTGTGTAAAGGCACCGTAAAACAACATACAAGCAGCTTAAACGTTTGGTGTAATTTAATGTTGCCTTTGAGTAGTTGGTAACACAGCACACACGTGATCGAGAGATCGACACATGGCGGGCGACACCGTCACTTTTCTAGTATGGATAACACGCCGGCCGATGTTCGGAGTTGGTTCTTTCCCGTGATTCTAGTGTATATTCACCGGAAGACCACTTGTGCCGCGGTGGTATACTGTTCGGCTCCCCCAATGCTCCACCTGCTGCACTGAACGCGGAATAAACGTGGAAAAGCAGACGACACGAGGAAGCTATCCACACTACGGTGGTTCATCGTTTCTCCGCAGCGCGCCGACACGGTTCGATCTCGCGCATGCGCGGGGTTGGTGTGGGCAAAGCACACTGAACGCAGCCGTGCGAATGCTTTCCGCAAGTGGACATCGGCTGTGTTGCGCTGCTACACCGTTCTCGGCTGTCTCATACCTGAAATAATTTAGAGCTCTGAAGAAATATGAGACAAGTGTTGCTACAAGACGAAGTTGTTTATGAGCGGTATACAACATGACGATCCCTTTGCGCTGTACATCGACAACTGGACAGCCCAGCCACAAAACACGCCACCGATCACATTCGCATTGTATTTTATCTAATATTTTCGCCGAGCCAGTTCACTGCTTATACTTCGCAAGCGTACAAGTCACTGGGAAGCACACCTTAGACGAGCTGTTTCATCGGGGCGTTTTTGAAAACAGCGCTATCTGCTACCGTGCACCGATTCATGTTAGCGTCGTTTATTCGTACACAGGTATCGTGAGGGAGGCGAGATGTCAAGGAACCTTTCCGTTTCACTGATCAAAACGATTCAAACACGATTCACAATCAAACGCTTTCTTCCTTCTGCGTTGCGCGGAAACTGATGGAAAGTGATTTCGCCACCACCCCTTTTCCCCATCGAGTTGTGTACCCTAACCGCCGTATTCTTGAACAAGCCTCGACTCGACGCTCCGCCTCGACTCCAACGAGTGGAGGAAAGTGGCGCTGCTCCACTCGAAGAGTCCATGCGTTTCATGAACCCGCTTCGAGGATTCCTCCGCCAAGGCACGCCTCGAGAAACCGTCCTCGAATAAAGCTCTAGTCTCGACCCCAGCCGTCTTTCGGGACCACTCGAAAATGTTAATTATCGTGCTTAAAACACACTTATGGCATGAAAAATAAATGTAATTCTTTATTTCGACCAACGTGCAATGTATTCAAAAGGCTTCGTACGGTTTTCTTCATGAAGCGGTACCGTATACCATATGAGGAACTCGTGATCATCAAAATGGTCAAAAGGAGTTTGATGGCCCCTTATTGAACGTTGTCGCTCAGTGTTGTCAGCACCCAGTTCAAGGCCATCGTGACACAAAACGCAGTCGATGAACGCAGCTAACGACATGTCTTCCGTCATGACACCAACGAAACTCGAGTTGAGAAGCGTTCTCGAGGTAGCACCGATGCTACCTCGAGATTTTCGAGGAATGCACGGAGGAATTCCTCCACTCGAGGAGCGTTTCGTGTCAAGGTCGATTTATGAAGCGCAAAACCGGCCTCGAGGAGCAGCTCGAGTCGAGTTTCGAGTCGAGGCTCGTTCAAGAATACGGCGGTAAGGGTACACGACTTTGCGACATGCCCATTTTGCATGAAAACGGTCACTCAAATCACTCCAATTGATTGCTGTTTTGCCCACACCAAGCGGACCATCTGCTGACTGCAGCGCCGACGCAAGTTGTGACGTGATGCGCGCAAATTGGTCGCCGGTCGCCCTAAAAAAAATTTAGAAATAAAAAAATAAAAAAATGCTCTAAAATCGGGCGAGGCAACGCATGGCGTGCAACAACCCTCATTTTAGGGGGGGGGGGGGGGGGGGCGACGCTAGTGCATATGCCTCCAGCGTTTTTATTTCTATTTTATTTTTTCTGTTGTGATTCTGGTTTCCACGCGACGCACCGTAGACGTCGCCTCGCTAGACCCCAGTGTTATGCGCGTGCGATGCAGTTTCTCCGCCGTACTTGACGGTCCACGCGAAGTTGGTATTGACTTCGGCACAGTGTTGCCCGATGATCTGAACGAAAACTGTGACATAACAGTCCTGGTAGCCTACGCTATTGCATCAACTCGAAACTGTGCCTTTAAATAACGAGAAATGTTTGCATGAATATAAATTAGTGCGTATCGCCCTACACAGACAGACACCTCAAATATTCTGAGCGCACATTGTACCACGCATCATTTACACGGGGCATAGAGAGCAGAAGAAACAATGGACGGAGGGGATTGTTGACAGTATCAACAGCACTGGATTCGTGCTCTTATTCATGTCCCTTAGGGGATTCCGTCGATAATCGATTTCAACCGACGCACGTAGGAAACCCCCAGGTCGAATTGCCGTTCTCGTGTCCTACTGGTGTACACAGACGAGGGCGTAGCCCTTTCCCGAACCGTACAAGCACGGTCTTAATGAACGCCAGCTCACAAGTGCTGCATGATCGCAGTCAGGGCCTACAATTTCTCCGTCGCTCGATCATGTCAGGGTTGCATCCTGTTGACACAATTTGGTTTTCTTTATCGCGTTCTGTGCGTACGGACAACGTGCTTTCTATAGTCATATAGTACGTGGCATGGTAGCATGTGTAAGCTGGAATTTCAGACGAGCAGAAAGGTTTCTGCGAGATATGCTTACAGTTGCTTGGAGTGGCCATGGAGTGCACGCGGTTGTCGCGTTGTTTCAATAGCGGTTACATTGAGTAGCGCAATTAAAAGTGATGAGTAATATAAGCTGAAGGAGAATTATCCGTGCAAGCTGTCGCAAGTTGCTGCGTTTTAAACGAGACAGCTGCGAAGGAGCACGTTGCACCACTCGTGGAACTACAATGCTTGCATCGGTGTTTCGGTATTTATGAAGCAAAGCTCGACATATACCTGACTTGGTTTGGTTTGGTGCATAGGGAAAAATAAAACGGTGAATGTGGCACTCATGAACAGATCCGGCTACTCCAGTTCAATTAAATATCCAGTGAAGTGAAGAAAATGATAGTTGAGGAGTGAAAAGAAAATAGCAGTCACGTGTCACATACATCACGTGATTGTCACCTTATATAAACCTTTTGTCTATATAGTCTCGATATGTCCTTCACTAGTAAACAAGGACTTGTACCATTCAACGCACATTTCTCAATTTCAGGCTCTTTTAACGTAGAATACATCTTTCGGCTGGGAATGATTGTGGCAAGAGGGTTCCACCAATTCCGTTACACTACCACCTTTTTACTCCAACATAATGTCCCAGATCACGCGACAGACGCATCACTGAAGCATCACTGCTTCATCTGCACCTTCGCACGCATGACATTGACCATCTCCGCCATACAATTCGATGTCACATACACGTGAAACTGAGGAGTGAAAAGTGAATGTGCATTAGGCGCACAGGGCGCACGAAAAAACGGGAGCCTGGAGATGTCGTGCGGGGAAAATTAACGAAGTTTCCAACCTGCAGTCTTCTAAAGCATCGTTTCTCAAATTGTCCCCCGACTGCCAGGGACTGTGATGAGAGGCCGTTCGTATACTCTTGGGATGGGGTTATTACAGGGACCAGGTGCGGCGAAGAAAAGCTACCTCATTTTGCTGCCATTCGGCAAGCTTCACGAACGGGCGGGTTCTAACAAAGTTATTGCAGCCACGAGTAATTTAATTACGCCTGAACGCCGAACGGCGCTCGGTGGGAGGCACCGCGTGAAAAATTACGCGTCCGCTCATCGCTCTTGGCTTTCGCACTGCGTTAGCCATGTGGGTTGCGGTTTCGTTGTACCGGCTGCTGACATTGCGCGATAGTTATTGTGGCTTTCGAAAGAAGTTCCAAAACGAAAGATTTCTAATTGCTCAGCCTTGCCGCCGTCTTGGTTCCTTGTTCTAACCCTGTGCAGCACCGTCGATGCCTGTACACATATTCTATCTGTTCTTGACGTCTACTAGCATGTTTGAACTCCTCTGACCACAGAGCTTTTTCCATGAATGCGGAGATGTGATCTTCACAGCACTACATCTCCGGTGGCCGACTGGATGAACTACTATCCCAATCAGTTATGACGCACCCGCGCGTGTGATATCTCACCACCTCGCTCATGACCGTAGTTGTCGTGAGCCAGGTTGGAATCTCCCGGCTGTGATGCGAGGGTATTTCTCTCGTGTGTTCCTTATAAAGTCGATCCGGACGCATAATACCCCACCTCTAAAGTAACGACGCGGTCCACCTCCCGTTACCCGAAAGACGGATCGTCATCATCACAATTTTATTTTTCTTTCTCGCACCGGAACTGCGCAAGGTGTGTTTATACTTACGACGCAAATCAGGGGTTAAGCGCAACAGTTAACCGTAATATTTCTATATGCACTTGTAGTGTAATATCAAAACGAAGTGGTGCCGCGATGATGATGATGAAAGGGAAATAATAAAATGGAGAGGTCAGCTCCACCAATGTGGAAACCGGCTACTCGATACTACGAACGAAAGTCATAGCTCACATATCGTTAACATTGACAAACATGTACAAAAAGGTACAAAGTCACTTCACAAGCACGAGGAGGGGAGGGGGTGTAAAAGCACAATGGTCAACAGACCATAGTCCACGAAGTTATTTCTATGTCACGGTAGGTCAGACGCGCGCAGCGTTATTTACGCTTGAGAATCACAAAATTTATGTTGGCAATGTGTTCTTGATACGCACCGTATAATACAACACAGGGCTGCGGAATGAGGTCTCCCATTCCGTTCCAGTTCCATTCCGAGGAATGGAGACTTGCGATAATTCCATTCCTTTCAATACCTCGGAATGAAAAGGTATGGTCAGTTCCCACTCCTGGAATGGCTTGGCAACCAATTCCATTCCGTTAATTCCCTCAATAAAAGAAAATGACCGGTAACCATACTGGCAAGTCCAGCAGTGCTAGAGGAGATTGACATTACTAAGCACGGAAAAAGCACAAGGACAAGGTTATTTCACTCTTGACCGCGTGCAGGTGTGGTGTAAAGGGTGCGAGGGCAGAAACCAGCACGTTGAAACCAAAACTGCGCCACCGGGGCACCCAGACCATTCCATTCCCATTCCTAGGACAGTTTCTGCCATTCCATTCCAATTCCATTCCGGGCTCTGCTAAATCTGGAATCATTCCGGAATCATTCCATCTACGGAGTGGCAACTCCGCAAGCCTGATACAACAAGACCTCGTGGCAGCGTCGCAAGTGGTACACCTTGGGACAAAAGTTGACGGAACACGGCACTGGCGTATTTCTTCATTGGAACGGCCCCCTGCTAGCGATAAGGAACAGGTCTAGTAAGAAACGTGTGACTCGCTATTTTACTCATCTATCAGTATGTGTGTCCGCTGCAGTTTGCTACTATGTTCCGTAAACTTTTGTCCCACGCTGTACTATGCATGATGCACGCCCGTATTATGCGTAAGAGCTGGCCATAGTAGCTGGTGAATTTCACAGATTGCATCTCTTGTGGGATTTTGTCGTAATGTGCCTCTTTCTTCTTTTGCAGTTACCGAAAAAGAAATTCGACAATGGTGAGTAGGAAGCAGAAAGACCGTTTCACATTTGTGTCATAGCAAATAGTTGCGCGTCCGCCATGTACCTATCACGTCACTGTGTTACATCTTGCACCCACCTTGGATCTGAAATATTCGTGAGCGTTTTCAGCTAACCATAGCTAGCAAAAAAAATCGTGTAGGGGTAAATGGTTCAACGTGAAGAAATATTGCAGGATGTATTGATTTTAGATTTATTTTTCGAGCGCTTACAGACATGAAAATTCTCGTTTGAGGCATGTTTATTAATTAATTAATTTATTTATTTATTTGAGTGATCACAGAAGTGGACGAGGCACGAACTTCGATTTTTTTGTCACTCTTCTGAGCACAGTAGGGAAGTTGTTAAAACCTACACCGAAAATCTAGCCTAATTAAGCTCCAGAAATCATTGAAATCCACCTGCCAAGACATATTTCGCTCGAATTAAACAATTCCTCGCGGTGTTGTACAATTTTAAAAACAGCACGCTGAACTGTGTCGCGCCGCCTTAAAGGGGCACGGTGAGGCTTGAAAAAAAAAAAAAAAAAGAAGTGTCACGCGGGCTAGGATTGCATAAGCTCTGGGATACATATTCACAGGGAAAGTACGAGCGCAGCTGGCAATCCTGGTGCACTAAGCTTTCAATCCCACGGGCCAGAGAAGCTGCTTCGGTCGACTGACAGCCTTTGACGTCACCACGTGACGTCACTTTATCCGGCCAATAGCGAGGCGCACCTTCTCTTTCTTTGTGCGGTTGTATTCGGGACCGCCCGTCCGTCCCGCGTCTGACGGAGAGGTGCCAATAGGTCTTCTTGCTCCCTCGCTGTAGCAGACGATTGTCAGTAGCGAATGAAGGTGCTCGTATAATCTGACGTCATCAGAAATATCCTCGCCGCTACGCGCATTCTTGTTCGAGGAGCCTTTCATGCATCTGCACTTGCTGCGCAAGCGGACGAGTGCAACTTTCGTGCAAGCGGGATCACGTGTCACGGAAGCTCCACGAACAATGCAGGGGCATGGAACGTGGTGCACGCAATTATACGGTTCGCCAGACATGCTCGGTCGGATATTAAATCACCCATCAAATGTGATTCTCGATCGATCTCCCAATTTGAGGCGGGCGAAAGAAATTAACGGCGACAGTGTTACTATGGCAACCAAAGAGAGCAAGGCAAACACAATGGAAAGTCGTTGAATAAAGGAACGAAGTTTTGATCGTGCATGCATAAGAGACGCCGAAGAACTTAGTAGCAGTCAATAGTTGAGCCAGTCATGCTTCCGTTTACAGCTACGGCCTAAAGAAAGTGCAAAAGAGGCCACCTGGCGCCTGATGTGTAAGGGAATCGTCCCTATGCTCTATGCTCCCCGTCGCCTGTTTGTCGGTTAATATCGTATGACACTAAGTAATGGGCATCGTGGGAATCGTGGGGGTCAAAAAGCGATGGAATAACAACTTTTGAGCCAAACGAGGTACCAAAAAATATTTAGAGACAAGTACAAAGCAATGGAAGAGTAGATAGCAGTTGCAAACCCTTATTTTACATAAGATTTATTGCGATTTCGTTGCCGGTGTTGATATACATAAATTTCAATCCATCGAAAGTTTATGTCCTGGAAGACAGAATACCAGAGAAGCTAGAGCGCGCGGATGTGGGTATATGACTATTGCATAAGCGCGACAGCAACTGTCGGGTTTAAACTTGCACGCGACATGAGGTTTGCCGAATGTTAGAACATGTGAAGTGAAGGAAATTATGCACACAAATGTCGACAATGATTTCACACAGTCTACTCAGAATGACATCTCTACGGCTGCAGAGACTGTCACTTGAAAGAGTATTACATGTTAAGACTACACAACACCACGTCATTTCAAGGCGTGTAAATAAATAAATACTAATATCGGAGACTTGGGTATAAACCCAGGTAGAACCTCAGACAGAAACTCCGCTAGAAACTGACGGGTCGAACGATAGAAATAGCCGTGTCTACTGCGCGCACCATAGAAAACTGGTAAAGTATTGACAGCTTATTATAGACTAAAGTGTTGACAAGTATTGACCTGACGTCGTCTGGTACCCTGAAGCTTTGCAGGGTACCAGACGACGATAATGAGTATAGCAGAATACACATAAACCGACATTAATAACAACCGCTGCACATGTTTTTTTTTCCTTTTTTTTCCACACGACTCGTTCAGTCCTACACTTATTGCTGAACATTTTCGGTGGATGTACCGGATAATTAACTCTGTACGTCAATCATTTTAGGTATAAAGGGTTCGTGAAAGACTGTCCGTCAGGCCATCTCACAGAACAAGTAAGAACTGCCTTCTTTATACAAACGAGTGTCTGCCCTGTATATTACATTATATGTGTGTCGACGACGGGAAGCCTATACCAGTACCGGGTGGTGCCTTGCTAGGGTTGCAATGCAGAGCACGTCGTAGGGCCTCAAAAAATTATTACAAACCCTGTATATGTACACACTAACAAATTATTATCACAGCGAAAATAGTTGACTATTAATGCACGGTCAATTTGATATCACCCTACTCGCTTTCTGCCATAATGAAATGTGAAGCCAGGTGCTATACTTGCATGCACTTTCGTCTTTTACCTGACCCACGTTTTTGAACTAAACTCGACACTACTTTGAGATCACACCATTAATAATAATAATAAATAATAATAATAAATAATAATAAATAATAATAATAAAGCCAGGACGGTTACGACTGTGTAACGCGAATTTCAGCCGTAGCTGTTGCGTGTGGATGTTGACACTGATATATGCACTTTAGAGTGACGAGTACTGCCGTGTGATCTGAACTGAGTGGTGATGTGTATAAAGCTGGGATTATAGCGGAACAAAGATATTACTAAAATCGGGACAAAAGCGGGACAGGAAACGCTGAAAAAATCGGGACACTTTCCGGGACGACGTACCCATCTCTAAGTATGTCAAAACTGCTTTTATTAGCGTTAGATTATTTCAACTTGTTTTGCATCACCGAAACCGACAGTCAACAGAGAGATGAAGAAGACAGAAGGAGACAGAGAAGAAGAACAGCGAAGAAGCGGAGAGCTTTATGATACAACCACAGCGATACTATGACCGATACGTTCCCGTTTACAGCTACCGCTGTAAAACAAAGGAAGCGCCGAGCCTGATCGTCAAAACGTCGCACGTTCAGCCAACTAAAGTAGCGAGAAGGGTGTTTTACGAGGAATTTTAAACCGACTGAATCGACCAAACTGTAATCAACCTTATCGCAATCGTTTGAAGAGGCAAACTACCGGCTGCAATGTGCAGCTCTAAATGTAATCAAACTAAGGTTACAATTACATGGATGTCTAATTCATAAAGTGAAGAGAACATTGTACAATGACGCGTCATTGAACGCACAATCGATCATGCAGCCCTCTAATGAGTTGTTGACGTCTCAGAAACAAACGAAGACACACACTCTAAAAATAGAAAAAAAAAAAAAACATTTTCAGTCTTGTGTCGTCGTCTCTGTGTCTGTTCCTCAGACTTAACGAAATGCTTAATCTCTCAATATTTTATTACAGTTTATCGACGTGTGAAACGAGGTACGGTGAATGCAAGGTTTATGTGACTTTTTTTTTTCTTGTCCAGGGATTCCTGAGGATATACAAGCTGTTCTTCCCTCAAGGCGACCCTTCCAAATTCACGTCGCTTATATTTAGGGTATTCGATGAAAATAAGGTAAGCGCAATTAATATTGTCTTCTTTGTGCGCAGGAACCCATAACTATTAATTTCTGATGATGAAGATTCCCATCACTATTAATTTCGTTAGCAGACACGCAGAGTCGCGATACAAAGTAGCTGACATTCAACTAAGCAGCACGAAACTATCAGTAACTATTTTGCTTTTACTTATTTTCTCGAAAATTACTGGAAAAAAAAATATTTCTCCAACTTTTTTTTCTTCCTCCACGTTTTCTATAATAACCGACTCACAATATGGTTTTCGAAAGGGTAGGTCGACTGGATGTGCATTATTATAACCAAAGGAAATCATCCTAAACGACATAGAAAAAAACAAAAGGTTGACGCTAGAGGTTTACGTCGACTTTTCAAAAGCAATCGACTCATTGAATCACGAAGTATTACTGCAAAAATTGCACTGTTATGGGATACGTGGGGTGGCGCGAGATCTAATTAGATATTATCTCGAATGTCGCCTGCAATCTCCCAAGCTGTTGAGATTGCACGACAACTGTTCTCTAGCCTTCGCGTCTCCTCTGGCGTGCCTCAAGACAGCATACTCGGACCTTTACTATTCAATACATTGTTCATATTAGCTCTGATGTTGATTTTGTCATCTATGCCGGTGATGCGAGTCTGTTTTTTCTGGCACAGATGCGAACGAGACGATTACCAGAGCTAATAAAGTGCTTTCTGCACTGCATGTCTGGTATCGGGAAAACCAGCTCATGATCAATAGTGCCAAAACCAAAAGTGTATTATTTAGACAGAAAAATAAGACTGTTAACATAAATGTTCCTCTGGTGATAGGTGGTACAGCTATAGAACTTGTTAATGAGGCTAAAATATTGGGTGTCCATTGGCTATCAGCTGGGGTAAACCATAACTGAAGCAGACGACGGAACAGCGTCCTTATAGTTCCCAAGCTGCTTTGCGCTGCGCGCATGGTGGCGCGCGCATATTTGTCAAATCGTCTATTGGAGAGAGGAGCAACAACACATGCATGTTGACGACGACGATGGCAATGATGATGATCGCTGTAGCGTTACTCTATCCCATGACATGTTCTTATGAGATTGGAATGAAATGGGTGGACCACATGCAACACACATACACACATGACAGGCGAGGCATACGCCACGCCGCGCACAATTGCTGCAGGGGACAAACTTGCACCTTGCTTCTGCCGACAAGTCTACTGAGGTAACCGGTCTCAGAGTCCGTAGTGAAATGTTTACAGGCGGCTAAGTAGGCACTGAGTCGAAATAAATCACAATATCATAACCACGAAAAAGTAAGGAAAGAGAAACAGGACGTGGAATGACACAGACTATACAGGGTGTTCAAAATTAAGCTTTCACTAGCACTTTATATATAGGCGAACAAAAGCAAAACTGGTGCTATTTTTCTGTTCCTTGAGTAAGGAACAGGTGCTACATAATTAGCAGCTCCTGTTTCTTACACAAGTAGCGTAAAGTTATCATCCGGTTTCCTGTCATCGCTGTGTTTGCGTAGCGCTCGTGAAAGCTTAATTTTGAACACCCTGTATACCACTATAGCTTCTGGATCAAGTCGGTGGCTTGTCCCAGAGTCACCCTCAACGCACCCAGCGACTGCAGGACGCTTCGCTTATTTTCAGGTGGTTATCTGGAACTTTCACAAATAATCGAGCCCCTTGACGGATCTGCACATGGCCGAGAACTGCAGCAAGGCTGAACGACTTTCCGTCAATGTTTGCCAACCGAGCCGACAATATTTGTCTCCCAGATTTGTATAAGTTATAGTCAATAAGGACGCGCTCAATATTCGCCACCGCTCTGCAGTCGCAGGCACAAGCCTGCGTCGGTGTATCTGCGTCTGTCTTTGGGCTATACATTAAGACGGTGTCCGTGTGAAAGGCAGTAGCGTAGCAAACAGTCTGGAACAGAAAATGGCAAAGTTGCGCTGACGGAATACATGAAAAACCCATCTGTGATGCGCCTGCACCGTTGCTGCAGAGCCAGATTGGGCGGATTTGCTGCATCTTCACGATTTTCTATGTCTCTTCCGTAGTAATTCCACTGCTTCCGAGGCTCAGTTTCCACAACGTTCATTCCTTTCCTTTGAATTTACGATCGACGACGAGACAAGCTTTAGTAAGACCGCTTTTCAAATCTCAATTTCATTAAAAAAAGAAAAAGAAAAGAGTTCCATTCTAGCACTGGGCATTTTAAAAGAATTTTTTTATCTGGAAGGAAGGTCTCTCGCAGCATACTGTGTTCCAGGTGGGGAATAATATTACTTTACACGGCGACCGCGTCTAAAAAATATAAAGGAAGCGCCGTTGGGCATAATCGAAAAACACAGGTGCAGGGACTCACAACCTGGATATTAAAAAAGTGATGAGATCGCAGGGGAAATGAGCTTTCCGCTCTGCTAACCTATATAAAAATATAGGAGCACGAAAACTTGGAAGAGATACTAAATTGATTGTTGGAGGAATTAATAATTAAAAGCTTTTGTGAATCTTTTTCACTCAAACGGTTGCCCAGAACTGAGGATTCCGTTCTGAGTCACTCCTCCTTCTCACTGGCCCTCCGCAATACCGTTTGCGAACCGGTTGAGCGGAAACGATTAACTACAACTTTCTATCGAGAGAAACCGTAACGGTTCTTCGACTGCAACAGTTCAGAAGGCACGCGTGATCCTCGCTGTTCAGACAACATTAATTGCTTCGGGCAACAAACAAAGTGAGCATTCTATGGTATGCAAAGAAAACACACCTTTCCTTTTCCTTTTTTTCCCTACAAACAAACAAACACCTTACCGTCAGGCTATTTGCTTAGAGCCATCGCATTCGCGCAGCATCTCGAGCTTGCGTCGTCCGTGTGAGTGCCGGACATGCAGAGTACAGGAATATGGAGTCCACCAACTATGTGCCTATCCGAGCTATCTCGTTTGCTCCGACGACCTGTTAGGCCCTCTCCCACGCGCCATCAATTTCACGACGGAAACAGCGCTGAAGAGGGCAGAAGCATAACCGTTAAGGCCAAATGCGGCGAAAAGAAACGTATGTCGACGTATGAGTGGAACGCGTTCATGGGACGAAGCGGAACTAACACGGTATGTAGGACGCGAAGGTGTTATAAATTGTGTGTTGACACTCTCAACACCAAACAGCCGAGGGCTAAAGTGGACTTATATTTGCGTATCTGTGCAACGCGCGCGAGTAATTGGATTTAATTTATCGCAAGCATGTTCAGGGTTTTCAAGTCACAGCCTCGTACGAAGTACGGAGAGTGCGACACATTTTGTGCTGTTCTGTTGTGCCTGCTTCTTTGTGAAGTCCACGCGCTATTTAAGCACACCACGTAAACCCTAACGCCCACATTGCTATCTTCTTTGCATCATCCCGAATGTATACTTTCACTCTGCCCTGTCTCCCTACCATACTCTGTAGACGAAACTGCCGGTTCATCTCTTATTTCGCTTTTCTACATTTTCAGGATGGAGCCATCGAGTTCGAAGAGTTCATCCGGGCACTGTCAGTGACGTCACGAGGCAACGTTGAAGAGAAGTTAGATTGTTAGTATGCCACACCTCTCGGACACTCTGAACAGTGAGGTTTAGAACTGATCCGCGTCACTCTGCCTGTGGTAAAATTATAACTCTCCAAAGCAGAAGAAACTCCAATATTCTCTAGAGGGGTGGGGGGATATGTTTATTAAGAAAAAAGAAAGGAAAGGTGAGCCAGACGGAGGTCGGCTTGCTATTCCAAAAAATTGAAAATGGGGGAAGAAAAGAAATGGAAAAGAAAAGGAGAAGAGAAAAGGAAAAAAAGGGGAAAGATCTCTACAAGCTGCTCCAGCAGTCCAGGCAGCAAGCACTTCTTGTGCAGAACACCATTACTGTCCATCAGCGCAAATATTTTGTCGTGCAACCGCCAGATACCGAATTCATGCTCCATTTTAGGCCTCTAGGACCGTTTCCAAAGATGCCTCCCTCTGATGATGGTGATGTGATAAAAAAAGAAAAAGAAAAATGGCCTCTTTCTGAATAAACCTTCATCCACGCAGATCTTGTTATACGAAATCTTTTTCTCCGGCTTCTGTGCCTCGACAAACTGTTTGGGCAAGTATAGGGCTTTAGGTTCGGAACAAAAGCAGTCCGCAAACAAAGAACTTCTCCGTTCGTTCCTAGCGAATGATTTAAAGCCTGCTGGAAGCAACGAAAGCACGATTCTGTAGGGTACCGATATATAGGCCTTTCAGCTGTGTGTCTCTATCTCTGTGCTTCGTGGAAGTCGCTCTCTTTCTATTTCCCTGTTTGCTCTTTTCTCCGCAGGGGCATTCAGGCTGTACGACGTTGATAGCGACGGGTACATCACACGGGAAGAAATGTACAACATTGTTGACGCCATCTACCAGATGCTGGTGAGGATATGCTTGCGTGTATGAGATAAGAGTGTGCGCGCGCTGCGCATATAGTATGAGACGACGACGGCATATATATTGTGATTATATATAGTATGAGAGGTTTGGACGCAACAAGCGAAAAGAGGGAATTGTGTGGAACACAACAACAACGACAATAAATGATTGAAAAGTGATGATGACATGGGATGTTTCCCATGGGATGGAACACAAAAGAGAACACTTGCTCCGTGTTTCTGACACTCACATCACGACAAAAGAGCGGTTCTTGGGCGCGGTAGGACACTGCAGATTTTAGACTGGGTTGGCGATATGATAGATCGAGTTGTGATAGAATTGGTGTTGGTCTCTACGGCGTCGCTGTTTTGTATGGATTTATTCCTATGAGTGATCGCAACGCAGAGAGAGAGAGAGAGAGATCGGAACCGTCATATTGTTTGGTTCGGTTTCAGGTTCAAGCATATGGTTCGGTTCAAGTTCAGCTCCGCAGCAGCGCAAAATATCCGCTCGAACCGGTTTAAACTGGTTCGAACCGGTTCAGGAAAGGGAATTTTGAGCAGATTGCCATGTGTTAAAAAGCAAGCATATCCTTACGGTTTCGGTTTCGTATTTGTGTGGCAACGCGGCTCATTCAGCTGCGTAAATCGTAGTTCCGGTCTCTCACAACGCACATAACGTCTGAACCGTTTCGCTAACCGGTAACCTCCTCAATTTATTTTGGTTCAGTTCTGGTTCGGTTCAACGCAAGAAAAAATATTTTGGTTCGGTTCAGTTCCGCTTCAGCGAAAAATACGGTTTTGTAGCCGTTTTCGGTTCGGGTTCAGTTCCGGTTCCGATCCCTGAGAGAGACACGACGTGAAGTTTTACTTTGGCAAAGAGTTCAAGACAGTGGTGTGCGCCGTGGATTGGATTGAATTAGATTGGGAAAAGCGCCGTATCTCGGAACATATCACATGTTTGGATATATAGTTACTGTTGAAATGTGGCAGTCGTCAAAAACGCCAGACGAAGGCGGGAGTCGAACCGCGCACCTCCCCATTGCCAGTCGAATGCGTCAGAGTCTGAGTGGTCGAGTAGTCAGAGTGAGCCACCAGTTTCCATCACAGTAACTGTCTTTTGACGTTTGGTTCACCATGTCGACTCCACGACTTCTTATGGCGCAGTACCGAACGTTTTCTTTTCCATTCCGCGTTACCGCCGCGAAGCAACTGTGGCTGCGAGCGGCGCACGGATGTGGACAGATGGAGAGGAGACAGCCGGAAGGAGGGGGGACACAAGGGGTTAGTACGCGCCCCGGGCCGACTTTTTAGGGGGAACTATGCCGGCTCCCGTCTGGAAAGTCTGCCTTGGTCTGAAAGACCAAGGGAGAACCTCCGACAACACAGCCTGTGGTAGGATTCGAACCCGGCACCTCCCTGTTTACAGCACGACTTTGGAGTAACCACCAACGAGCGCGTGTTCTTATTCACTCAGTCATGCCGCGGCGTGGAGGGTGGGGTGGGGGGGGGGGGGGGGGTACCAAGCGCAAGCGACAGTGGTGCTTCTAAAAGGTTCAAAGATGGCGGATGTACTTTGACTTTTGTTGTGACCTGTATACTACTTGCAGCCTCGAACTGAAGTAGCCAGCCTCTTCCGCAAAAATCGAAGTCTCGTGCTTACCTTATTTTCGTTTTACTTTCATTTATTTTGACAAACAAACATCCGAGAAGAAGAAAAGAAGAAAAAAAAAAAACGTAGCAGTGATGTAACCTCCTGAACTATACTCTTAAAGCCAAATGCCTTGGAGATGTTCTTTCCTCGAAACGGTTCTCTGGAAGCAGAACAAAACCTTGCAACGGTGAGGTATCGCGCTGCATAGGGCCAAGGAACGGACGGCATTCCTACGTAATCCGTCTTTCCGCTGGTAATAATGCAAGGACTGATTCGAGCGAGCGGGAACATAGCGAAAGTAAGACAGGGAAATCTGTTCCTAAATCCTACTTTCACTCCTCGCTTGCCTAATTGGAGCCTCTTGCGCAGAAGCAGACACCGTGAGGGTATTTGAATGTCTCTCTCATTCTTTACCCTTCCACAGGAAAGAAAAAAAAAAGGAAGAAATAGCATCACCAATACATGAACTGTGTTTTTAAAGGGACAGTGTGAAGCTGTTGACTGACTTTGAAATTAGAGTTGTGTTCCACTGTAAGCTGCGTGTATAAATTCAATTATAAACAATTAGCTGCGAATTTGATACAGTTATTTTGCACGGCGACTGGGCACCATAAGAAAGCAGGTGGCAGCGTTTCTTAAAAACCGGTTCGTGTCAGAGCTGTCGCTTTAATAATAATGCAAAATGCGCACTTACTGTGGTTGTGACGATTTGGACTACTAACTTGCATGGTTCTTAATTACTGGTTACCGGCGAAGATTGATATGAGAATAAGTTTTCTGTCACATTCTCCCGTGGCAGTTCCGACGAATTTTCGTTCGCAGTGCGGTTTCATCCTTCCATACATGAGAGCTGCTGTATAGAGTGCCATAGAAACAGATGCTAATATCCCCACTTGCACTCAACATTCTGCAGGGAAATCAAGCGAAAGACAACAGCGAAGAAACACCTCGGGAGAGGGTGGACAAGATATTCGAGCAACTGGATAAGGTACGGTTCATTTTCTGTCAGCATTAGTTTTAGTTCCAACCGCTATAAACGCGGTTATACTATAACTCTTTTTCGCGATATCATGGCTTCATATAAACGTCGTTCCTAGCAGACGACGCTCTCCGTCTGTCATAGCGCATGCGTACAAGACTGTCGACCTCCACCACGGCCCCACTTGTTTAATCGACTACATTGCCAGTAGGGGCAGAACGGAGCGGGGTTTCAGACAACTGCGACCTCACCTGTACGTTTTTCACGAGCCTCTGTCACCTGGTATCCACTAAAGGTTCTAGCAACATAAACTTCGAGGCTTAAATCGCGCGGTGCTGTGTGCGCGTATTTGATGACCTGCAGAGCAGTGCTATGACGGTCTGCTTCTGCGATCACTTTGAAGTTGTGACATCTGACGTTCGCCCTGGAGGTCATGGACGTGTGGCAATTAACCACCACCCTACGATGACGGCTACAAGGTGGTTAGAGAAGCCCGCAGCCAGCTGCCTTCAGTTCGGTATCGTCGTACGACCATGTACCATCGCAGTTGACGGTGACGCGGGACGTTCTATCATCACCGTTATCACCGCACCATCACCGTTATCATATGCCATCAAGCACGTTCTAGCTCGCCGTTATGTAGGGGATCCCTCTACCGCTCCCTTACAAACGTACTGTATCCATGCAGAGATATCAACCCTCATGTTTCAATCGTGGAGCCCCAGACAAGTTTTTGTTTTTCTTTTTACTAAATATATTTTGTTTTCGTGACGTGAAACGTCAAGCACTTGTGTGAGGCCTTAGTGGTGTCTGGAGTTGTTAGGCACAGAAAACACGGAAAGCATAACCGGAAGACTTACGGCCCAGGACAAAGCAACGACCCTGATGACGACGGCGATGGATGATGAACATTCCTTTGAGGCTGCAATTACTCCAGTGGCTCGATGGTAGCTGGAACCACGAGTTTTGTGAACTACACAACAGGGACATGTGGGTGGTCGTGAGAGAGGTGGTCAAACCGTTGAATAATGGCTGCCGTTCTCCTTGACAATAAACGGACAATCGGTAACACACTTAGTACATATCATTGGTGTCAGTATATCCTATTTAACATAGGTATCATGGGACATCACCGCTGTTCAAATGGTCAACGATACACATGCACAGTTCGTCAATCACCATTCCTTATTTTTTTTTTTTTATTCACGAGCACCGGAAAAGCGAGAGAAAAGACGCGTCTTAACCAGCCCGTGTTTCTTATTTCCAGAACCATGACAATCAGCTGACCTTGGACGAATTCAAGGAGGGGTCCAAACACGATCCAAAAATCGTCCAGGCCTTGTCTCTGTATTCGGCCTGAACCTCCATCATGATGGCCGAAGGTTTCCACATGTCAAGGCGGCAAAGGAGCAATACCCACGCATAACAGCAACAACGCTTTATTATTCAATCCCGTCGATACACCTGCGGTCATTAAGCAAGCGTCCCTCCAGAGTGCACAGTCGCTCAGTTACTCGGCAGAGCGATTGACGTCATTTTCTTGCGTCACATGACTTGACGTCACATTAACTTGCTCATCCGACAACGTTTCTTACTGTGTCCTATAGATGCCTCCCTTGCCGGACTTTGTGTTTCTAGATCTATCTGAAACATACATGAACTCCTTTGTTTCTTCGTGAGCAACTCTGTCGGTATTCTGAAGTGAAGCTTCCTTAGTGACTCGGCGCACATCACATCACATCTGTATTCGACATTCTGACTGTTAACGCACATTCAGAGCCAGTTCTACTCATAGAAAAGCCGTACAGATTTTCACGAGGGACCAGGCACGTAAGCTACCACTAAATGGCAGAGTATTCGTGAAAAATGGTGAAATTTCGTGCGACGCTTTCTAAACGAACATTGTTTATTTTCGAAGATAACAGGATATTCACGGCACCTTCTCGAACGCTATCATGATTGGCGAACGTGCACCACGTGGTATCTCGTAGACAGGTAACGAGAGCCAGTAGCATTCTATAGCCGAAGACACACTCAACACTATCTTTTATTGCTGTTTTCCTTTTAATTACTCATTTGTGAGAGTTGCACAAGAGCCCTACCCCAAGAGCTATGCAGCGCGTTCAAATAAGTTTAATTAATACGATTAATAAGTTTAATTCACGAGTACTGGAGTAGCCTGGACCGACTTTGTTGGGTCTCACATCTCCATATTTTTTTTATATCTCAATAAATCAATTAAGTTTAATACGGTTGCTAGTTTACCACGTTCAATTAAGAATAGGTAGCTAGTAAGCGAACATTGAAAGAAGGCTGAAAAGAAAGTGAACGTGAAGAATGAGTTATGAGTTAACATACTTGTAAATATAAGAACGGGGGCTTGTGGCAATGTCGTTTTAAATGTATTTACAAAATTTACAAATTTAGAATTTTATTTTTAAGCTGATAAGGAAACAGTTGCGAATACTGTACGTTCCGTCCGCCTCAGCGACTTGGATACTAGATACTGGATACTAGATACTTGGTGCTAGATACTTTCCCGGCTGTATTACAATTTGCATTATGTTACACTTTTTGTGCGCCAGGTAATGTAATACAAAAAACTAAGAACCAGAAAAAAGGGTGCACGTCCAACAAGAACTCTAGGATCGGACCAAATAAATCGTACACAAACGGCACCGCAAACTGGTCGAAACAATTTTTGACGTGAGGCAGTTATAACACAATCATAAAATTATTTACATCTTTTTTTTTTTTTTCAACCACTGTCACGCTGGATAATGGGCACAGAAACACTACGCGAACAATCACGGGCGAGATATGCATTTACAATCATCTGATCCCGTGCTACTTTGTCTGCGATAGCTTAGTTTTAGATGTACAACAAGAATCAAATCCATCTGTACATATGTTCATGGCATGGCCAGACATTTATGTCACACGGTAGCGAGGAAAAGATAAGAAGATGACAGCTAGCGGACAGAAGGACATTGTGACCGCCGTAAGAGGACTCTGCTATCAATGGCAGCAATTTTTATATTGCGAAAAGTATCTCTTAGGAAGAGTTTGTCAGATCCCCTTGTAGCGCCTCCCGCGATGGGAAGCGCTCTAATCAAGCTTGTTCAAAATCGTGAAAGGATGAATGAACAGTGCCACCGTACAAGAAAGCCAACGGGACACAAGCTTGATAAACGTTTCTAATTTTAGATTACGTGCCACACACACCATTGATTTTGTACCGGAATAGCAATTGCCGTTACTGTAATTTGTACCGAAATTACGTCCCGTACGTAGACACACGTAGCGATCTATCGCAGCAATGTTCCTTGGAATACTGTTAATAAGATTTCCCGCGTTCGTGGTACGAACGTGCGGCTAGGTCAGGGCGAGAAAGCTTAGTTAGATGCTTCGCAAAGTAGCGTCTTAGCAGAAGTGATAACCACAGCGTGTGCACTGTCATAGTTTTAGTTATTGCCCTTCTAGTTGGAAAACACGTGCTGAACAGACCGATTGATTGATTGGTTTTTAAAAGAAAAAATGGAGACGGTACAGACTGTATGAAGCAAGTATGGATAACTATTGGTGATAACGATGAAAAGACAAGTTGAAAGACAAGTGAAATGTTTTCAATCTCAGTGTTTCTTAACGATGGTTGTACGCAATAAAGTCATAAAACCCACTCGCTAATGTCCCCTTCCTTTTTCTTCATGAGTTTCTTCATGTCTCTAAATCAGCTAGATTCTCGCCTTCTCACTGTGGCAGAATTACTTGGCACGTGGTCAAATCCAGCCTATCAACGCTACGTCCTAAAAGCAGCCCCTACGTAACTAACCTTTCTAGACAGCGTAGTACTTCGACCATCACTGCTAGGATCATCATTATGTCTCCACCAAATTACAGCTATCAGAGGGCTACAGCACCGCCTGTGGCGATGAAGTATCCCGCTCATCATCGTCAAAATAAAGCTTTTCTTCTCTTCTGAGGGGAAAACATTTAAACCCTGCACTTCATTTCGTATAATGAGGAGGATAAAGCCGCCTTTACAAGCGTCATCTTGAAGGTCACGGCGAATTTTACGGCTATTGATGTCGAATAGAGGTAAGATGTTTAGTAAATGTATTCCCCAACCATAAAGGTAGTATCTCTTATACTGAAATTATGGTAGTTCATGAAGAAGCCGACGTCTGTGTGGTGTCTTACACCGTGAAGCAAGACATAGCCAGTCCTCAAGCATCTCAGTCCACAGTGCACCTTTAATCTCTTTTGCTAGCAGGGTGGTACCTGCGGCCTACCCGAAAGCACAGTCAGCCGCCTGGTCTCAGACACATAACTCCACAGTCTCGTGTTCCTGCTCCAAGACACATGCTGACTTCCAGTGATGTTCGTTAATTTTAGCCCATCACTAGATCTTAGAGCTTGAGTTGCCGCCGAAGTGTGATACTAGCCTCGACTTTTTGTTTATCGCTACTTTTCATTTTCATTTTTAATACCTTAAGCACTCCGTACAGGGTATTACATAAGGGGAGGGGGGTACATAGCAAGCAAATGAAGCACTTTCAAAACAAACACTTGTGTGTATATAAGAAAACAAGAAATAAAAGGGAAGAAAAGTAAAATGAATACGCCTGACACAGCAAAACACTTCTATAGTTATGTGCAGCCCGATGCTGTTTCGATATGTATTGAATGAATATGAATTTCGCATTCACTGCGAGAAGCCACCATATCAGTTTGACATCTTATCGTTTCGGGAAGAGCATTCCAGTCTGAGATTGCTGATACTAATGGGGAAACACTGAAACGATCAGTGAAAGCCATGGGCACGCTGAGTTGCGTGGAGAGTCTTGTGTGATAAAATGGTATGTATGTGCTCACCAGGGAGTGTGACCCTGAACTCCGATTTTTCCATTTAAGTAGTTTGTAGAAGAAACAAACCTATATAATATAATACATATAAGCCTATGCATATGTAAGCCGATACAAGCTAATATCTCCACACATATGAATAATGTGCACTCCAGGCTTGGAGGAGGAGGTCTCGTATCTCAGGTAGCTTTTGTTTAAACAACACTGGAAAACAGCAGAACAGTGAAGCTTTCTACGTGTATTTACCGTACGAGCTTTCGCGCTGTCCACTGCGCGAAAGCTAGTACAGTAAATACATGTAGGACACTTCACTGTCTACTGTTTTTGAGTGTTGTTTGATCTTCGAAGACCTGGCTCGTGCTTCTACAAGGCGTTCTTTTATCCGAACCCTGTAAGGCAATTGCTAGACATTTATGCGCAGCATGTAGCTAAAGATAAGCAATTTTGACAGATCGGTCATGGTACGCGGAGTCATCAGCAGCACACGCCACTCGGAGATGACACAGTCTCCAATATCAAAATCGCGCCCTGTATATAGCACTTTGCCTCAATAACAGGCTTTAGCAGGAGAAGTACGCTTTACAGGACCCTCGTGTCTCTCTCTTTTTTTTTTTTTTGAATAGAGACAGATAGATTTGCATGGAAGATCCGCGACCGCAACCGCAGTTATTTGAAATAGGTGTATACGCATCCACGCGGACATTGAATATATCCGCCCGCCCGCGCGGATACCTATCCGCGGGTATAACCGCACACGCGCTAAGGCGCAAACGCGAGCTATTACGAATGTGCGACGTCTTAAGGAAATTGCTGTCGTAATAAACAACAAGAAGAACAACAACAATAATAATAATAATAATAAGCTTTCCGTGCCGCTCTTACCTTCCCCCTTGGTTGTAATCTACGGGTTCCACGATATGGATACCAACGCGTTTCATATTCTGAGCATTACGTTGCGGTTACTTTCGTTTGTCGTGTGATGAATTCAATCTCTCCCTATTATTATTTTCTTCGCCAACATCAACATCATCGTTTACCAGTATCGTTTGGTTCATGATGGTTTATCTACCGTGTACTCGAATTCCCCTGGTGTTTCTTGCACAGCGGGTAGAGTTAACGGGGTTTCCGTATTTGAGGGCTTCTATTGTTCTTTTGGTGGTTAGGTCGAATTATGGCTCGAAATTCGAGGGAGCTCGAAAGGGGATATTTGATCAAAAGATAAGGGAACCGGACCGGGCGAGCATGGGGCCAATTAGCCAGAGCGCGTAATTTTCGTGTTCAGAATGGTCTGAGCAGCTTTATATTCCTCTACTCGTCGGTGTTAATAACAAAGACGATTTCTCATAATGCGCACCTCTCCCATTCCTTGTGTGTATTACCAATCAAGTATCATAGCAGCCAGCAGAAGCTGTGTGGACAGCTCGGGACGTGAACTGCAACAGAACACACCGGAGTGCTCCAGGCTGCTGTGTAGTCCTGTCTGTGCAAAACTGTATGTAAAGCCACGTCGACAAATTTCCGCGCATTCAGCGGAGCTCATGAGGCACGTGGCACATATAGGCCAACGGTACCTTTGTGCATATGGCGACCAGTGCAGGCATGCACCGAGAAAGATAAACGAAATGCACTTTGCCAGCTTGTTTCGTTGTAGCAGACACCTACGATGTTAATTCACACAAACCCACGCCAGCGTTGGACAAGCACCGCTTCGTAGCGGCAGACAGCTTTAACGTTAACAGCGCATTCGCAAGCGACTCACCAGGTGGCACTACATGCGGGTTTGCACAGCACCTGAACGCCAAGAAAGTGGGAACTACAGGAGGCTTTGGATAAAATGACACCCTCTCTCGGAGGTCCCTGATGACGTTGCGACACAGATACCCGCAAGGCAATTACATTGGTAACAGAGAGAAAGAAGGCGCTTCAATGAAAACGACGGAGCCTCCCCATGTGTACGTAGTGTAGTAGTCCAGTGATGCGCAGAAGGAAAACGACAAATTTGGCTTTGGAGTTTGCCGTTTTCCAGCGCAAGGATCGTGATGATCAAGCGGAAACTTGGCTACTCAAGTTGGTATTGCGTTAGACAGGTTGTGGAATAACCAACAAATTGACACGAACTTGTACATGCATGTAAAGGAATGAGAGAAAGAGAGAGGGGGGAGAGAGAGAGAGAGAAACGGAACGGAACCACAGCAGTAATAGTGAGCGTTAGTATATTGTGCGCGGTCACGTTTGCGTACGTAGAGGACAGCGTTCTGGTTCTGCGCAATGCGCAAAGCTCTGTTTGTCTTACGCATGCGCAGAACCACCAACGCTATCCCTTATGTACGCAAAGGCGATAGCGTAGGATGGAGTAAACTCACTAATGGCTCACTTCCGCTAAATTTCATCCTGCGTATTCCTTCTAATTTATATGAAAGTGACAGCTTGTCATAGGGACAAGTAACGCTGACATCCGTGTACTTATTTTTATTTCGTATTAATGCAGCGAAGCAAAAGCGGCTGTGAGCGGCGTACAGACGTGGACAGGTGGAGAAAGCATAACAGGAAGGAAGGGGGGACAGGGGAGTTAGCATGCCTCCTGGGCCGACTTCAAGGTAACTGTGCTGGCATTCGTCTGGGAAGTCTGCCGGAAAACCCAGAGAAAATCTGAGACAGCACAGCCGGTGCCGGGATTCAAACGCACGTCACCCCCAGTCTCTGCGTGGAAGGTGTTCTAAAGCCTCTGAGGAAAACGAAGGGGAAACACCCAGACAGTACAGCTGGCGTCGGAAGTCGAACCGAAGCAACAAAAGTATCACTGTGGAGGAAAAAAACAGTATATATATATATATATATATATATATATATAATCTTAAATGTAAATAAATTATCCCCCTTTTTTCTTACTTCCAGTACCTTCGTAGTGTGTTTCTTTTTTCGTTTCAGCTACACACACTCGCGATCGTCCGAACCCTTCACGTAGTGTACATATATATACGCTAATATATGCTGATTTCTTTCCCCCTTATACACTTGACTGGCTTTGCACTGGGCTTTCAGAGGTGTCTTAGGACACCCTGACGGGTGGCATCACGTGCCACGTGACCTTCTGACGCCATCCACTCAAACGTTGCCTGCCTGCGTACCGCTGATGAGGCCCAAGAAGGCCGAAACAGCTGTGGCTTGAACAGCTTGAACAGCTGTGGCTTGACTGTGGTGTCATTCATGTGAGTAATGGTATAGTCACACTTGTAAAGCGAGCTACGTGATTCATAACGCCCTGCATTAACAAGGCTGTGTAGCCAGGTGGTGTCACTCGGTTGTGTATAATGTAATCTTGTTACATGTGAAATAAACTTTCTTTAAACAGCTGTCCAGTACTCGCACGGCGATGTTTGACTTACAAACATATGCTATACGTGCAGCCAAAGAGCTCCTGCTAATTTTTTCCCCCTTATACACTTGACTGGCTTTGCACTGGGCTTTCAGAGGTGTCTTAGGACACCCTGACGGGAGGCATCACGTGCCACGTGACCTTCTGACGCCATCCACTCAAACGTTGCCTGCCTGCGTACTGCTGATGAGGCTCAAGAAGGCCGAAACAGCTGTCCAGTACTGGCATGGCGATGTTTGACTTACAAACATATGCTATACGTGCAGCCAAAGAGCTCCTGCTAATTCCCCCCCCCCCCTTATACACTTGACTGGCTTTGCACTAGGCTTTCAGAGGTGTCTTAGGACACCCTGACGGGAGGCATCACGTGCCACGTGACGTTCTGGCGCCATCCACTCAAACGTTGCCTGCCTGCGTACTGCTGATGAGGCCCAAGAAGGCCGAAGGAGGAGATCTATCGGAATTTTCGGGCGAGTTAACTGTAAAGCACAGGAGTGTTGACGCTCTTCTGAAGCACACGATACAGCGTTACACTCAAGTGCAAAAGCAATTGGGCAGAGTTTTAGAACTGGCCTCAGTTGTTGACTTGGTTTAGGAAAATAAAGCAAATCAGTAAATTAAGGATATAGGGAGTAGTAGGCTAAAAGATAAGGAAGATGGGCTCACTAATTTTGTGACTCATCTAATCAGTCAACAATACAGAAACAGCTGTCCAGTACTTGCATGGGATGTTTGACTTACAAACATATGCTCTATGTGCAGCCAATGAGTTCCTGCTGTGGTTACGATGATTGCTTTCCACGCCGAGACTGGGAAGTGACACGAGTTCGAATCCTGTCACCGGCTGTGCTGGCTGAGGTTTTCCCTGGGTTTTCCGAAGACTTTCCAGACGAATGTCGGCATAGTTCCCCCAGAAATCGGCCCAGGACGCATACTAACCCCCCTGTCCCCCACTCTTTCCTGCTGTCCTCTCTCCATCTGTCCACGTCTGTACGTCGCTCATAGTATTTAATATCAATAATAATTATATATATATATATACACACAAAACAACACAATGAGGGGGTGGGACGCGGACTAGCACGTAATAGCATCACTGTGTTCTTCGAGTAGCCAACCTGTGGCGGTGGAGAAGGGAAAGAGCTTAGCTCACGTCTCCAGATCTGCTGATTGACCTAAGTGCTCTCTCCTCCAGCCTGATTGGCTAAAAGTGATACCGTGTTTGATTCAGCGCACCCAATCGTGAAGATACTCGTATATATTAACGCATACGAAGATATGGTGAAAGAAAATGTCCAGCAAGCGAATGCGTTTTACGTGTCTGATTACCGTGCGCTGTCTATATACGACAACATATACGAATACCTTCCTTGGGGAAGGCAATATTCCTTCGAATCTGAGTAAAGGCATGCTCTGACGTACTAAGCTAAAGCAAATGTGCTCGACGTAGAAACGGCTTCAGCGAGCGCCCTCCATCTTATACCGCTCTATTAGACGATGTTTGAGAAAGCAACGGCGGTGGCAACTACATTGCCACGGCGCTGATCCCCAACGGGAGACCAATAGATTCGAATCGTTTCTCTTCGTCAATGGAAACTCAAGTCCGTAAAGGTTCTGTGCACGTTCATTGCACTTGTGGGGGGGAAAGAATGGTGCGGTATTCCTCGTGCCATTTAGCAAATATCGGTTTGGCGTGACCTGCGTTCGATGAGCTCGCTATAGTCAACGCTGGGTTTCGGGACATAATGCTTTCGGCCTTGTTGCTCAAGTGCTAAGAGGATGAGTTATGCTTGCAGATCACTTGGCACAAGAAATTTTCGTCTACACCTGGATCACCCCGATTAGAGCGACAGAGAGGGAGGAGAAAAAAAAAAGAAGAAGAAAGACGTTGTCCGCTCTCGCGCAGCCGGCTACTCTGGTACACATTGCGAGTGTTATATGAGGAGGCTAACCACTCTCATGGGACATTGTGAGCCCTAAGTTAGTTAGTTAGTAAATTAGTAAAATAAGATAAGCATTGGAGCCCATTGTCTGGAAGACATCGGTTCCTCAGTCGTAAAAGATGGCAGTAGAACAGAGGTCTTCCAAAAGGCACACCATGCAGGGCACAAAGTGCGGGTTGGCTTTGCTGATTTCACCAGTCCCTAGTCAGAGTAGATCTCGCGTAGTGTATATGCAAAGTTGGAAGTTGGAATAGATGGTGTTGCTATCATAATGATAAGAGCAAAATAGCGAATGAAGATGCCACCGAAGTTAGCTAACAATGCCATCTTCTTCGAGCTTGGGAAAGTGTCCTGTGTACTAGTTCGGGATGTTTGTCTCCCCCCCCCCCCCAACTACTGGGTTTTTCTCAATTTTTTTTTCTTTTTTCAGCTCTAAGTGGTCTGGGGTAGCCAGTCTGACTTTGTCGTGACTCAAACCCCCATTCGTCTATCACATCAAATCAATGGGACAAAAATACTAGCAAATCGCGTGCAAGTTTTCCACAACTGCAACATGCAACAAAATGTCAGAAGCATGTCCGAAATATTCAGAAAGTTGAGCAAAGAACTGTTATTAGGCCTTAAAGCAGCTCTGTCACCCAACTGCAGCTCTATCACCTTTCCAGGGCTACGCTTTGATCAATGTGATGCCTCGTCAGTGGAAGACGACATACGGGGCATCACTCTTAGCATCCCGCAACAACAACTACACGAACGACGATGGGATGAGGTGTAATTGGATGGGATGAGGTGTAATTGGAAGCGATACAGGTTCCTTGACAAAGAAGCGGCTACGGAAGGAGGACCATGTCCAGGGAAGATGATAGCGCCCAGAGTAACGAGTGGTTCTCCTGAATGAACGTAATGCAGATCAGGTATAGCTAAAGCAAACGACACAGCGTCCCACACAGCCTCAAGTGCCACGTTCGGCGCACGGCTGGAATCCTTCCCAAGCACAATTACCCACCCATTAAGCGTAACCCAAGCTGCGCAATGTACAAAGTCGAGTGCAATAGTGGTTTACGGTACGTGTCTTATCAATGTTCTTTAGCTTCACGGGTCTGTTCAAGGCCTTCCACCTACCCGTCCACCCCCATTGCACTCGACTTTCAGTATATTGTGCAGCTTGGGTTACGCTTAATGGGTGAACGAAAAGTACGAGAAGGCGAAATACAATTTATGGGTCGTCAACGACAGTCTGATGTGTGAGAACGGGATCATCTCAGACGTCCGCCGAAAGGTGCTCGATCTCTCTCACGCAGGGTGCCACGCCATAGCTCGCACTAAAGCTTCAGAATGCAGCTGTCTGTTGCAGCCGAAGATCGACGCACAGATGAACCGGTTGGAACTTGTTCGACGCGTCATGTTACCAGCAACATACCACAAGAGTCAAAGTAGAGCTTGGCGGCACCAGAAATGTCATAGCAAAGAGTCCATACCGTGTTCGCTGACCCATCTGAATCGCACACATCTCATCGCTGTCGATTCCTATTCGAAACAGTCGAAACATACAGCAGTTACATCGATGTTTTTTTTTTCTTGTTCACATCATCGTCATCATCATTTCCGCTACCACGTGCAAGCACATGAGGCATTTGTTTGCCACTCGTGGGATTCTGTATAGCGCATTGCGACCGTCAACGGACCAGCTCTAATTTCCGAAGAATTTCAAGAACTTCTGAGCCAGGAACGGGACACAACATATCCGACCACCGCCCTTCAGCGGTGTAGTGGTACAGACAGTTAAGTAAGTAAACAGTTAAGTTAAACGCAGTAAGTTAAACACTGGCTTCGCGAGTTCAAAGACGGGGAATTCCAAGCTCTCTATGTATAATACATCTTGGCAGCAGGGATATCTAGCTGGAAGGAAGCACCAGTTGTGCTCATCTTGAAATCAGGCAAACCCTTAAATGACCCATCGTCCTTTCGCCCTATAAGCCTGACAAGCTGTACGAGAAAACTGATGGAAATAATGCATCGTCTCGACCGGCGACTCATAAAACAAGCCGTTTTCCCCCAGGAAATGGCTGGATTTCGTCGCCATCGAAGCTCTATGGATCCAGTTCTCGACCTAGTCTCTACAGTCTAGCAGGCATGTGCTCATCGACGGATAGTGGAACCGGTTTTCCTGGACATGAAACGCGCTTATGATACCGTTTCGCACGTTCGTGTGGTGCACGCCTTGCGCATTATTAGCGTGTCCGGTCGACTACAACTGGCTCCAAGACTTCTTTACAAACCGAACTGTCGCTGTCCGCAGGTCAAAGCCCTAAGCATACTGTTCGTCAAGGGGTTCCGCAAGGAAGCATCCTAAGTCCGATACTCACCCATCTGTACTTGGCCATCTACCCGTCTGTGCTTGCAAGAGTTCATCCAACCCTCGCTTTCCGGATGTCGCGAAACATCTCTCGTCAAGACGCCGCATTAATTCATCGGATGCGACTCAATGTAGCTTATACAGCTCAGTGGCATTATAGCTTGCGGCAAATTGATTCTCCTAGATGCAGTCACTGGAAGATCTAGAGCACATCCTTCTTCATCGACCGCACGACCAACCTTTCCAATCCACACTTTCGCTGTCTCTAAATCAGCTGGACTCTCGCCCTCTCGCCATGTTAAGTTTGCTTGGTCCATAGTCAATTCCAGCCCACCAACGCTCTGCCCTAGAAGCACTTCTGAAGTTTTTGGACACCGCAGGACTTCGGTCCCCACTGTGAAGCGACTCAATATTCCGCTTCACCACATTACCGCTAGCCATGGGGTAGGGTCGCGCCCCTGGCGGTGAAACTCCCCACTCGTCACCATTTAAATGAAGTCGTTGTTGACGGTGTATCGCCAGATGGCTGCATGGAACACTTTACATACAGCGTACGACACCCAGCACAGCAGCAGGGCGGAGACTCCTCCTGAACATTTAATGCAACAACGTTTAGGAACCTCACTAGGCTGAACACCAAGTTGCAAGTTGTCCCCGGAGGATTCTATTGAGGTGCATATGCTGTCTACTTTCGTTTTCCCCTGGATCAGCAACGGTTTTGGGCACCAGTTGTCTTCATAGGGGGGCGTGAGCGTCTATCTGGTACGACACCGCACACGAAGGGTTCACATCGACTGGCAGCCTCGAAGAGACTCGAGGGGTACACTACGGGACAGGAACATTTGTAATGACTCTACAAGTGAAACGGCAGATGACGACTACATCTATCCAAAGAGCTGCCGTCACCAAACGACATCGGAGCTCCGCAATACACACCAACAGCACAAGCTGGCGACCACAGAAACCAGAGATGCAAGAACGTCGTTTAAGACGTGTGACGAGACTACCGGGAAGTGTACGTTAAAGGCTAACTGGCAGGTGTTGTGTTTGTGTTGTCACGGGACCTATTCACAACTTGCCGCCAGTTACTGCAGGCTTCTTTTTGTTCTTTTTTTTATGGCGTGTTAGCGCCGCGAAGCAACTGTGACTATGAGCGGCGTACAGATGTGGACAGACGGAGAGAGGACAGCAGGAAGGAGTGGGGGACAGGGGGAGGCTTCTTTTTTTTTTTGTCAGTCTTACCCTAACGCTACGGAAGGCAGGAAGCGTGAGTGGTCCAGCTTCGATCTCCGGCGCCGTAACTCATGGCCGTTACCGCGCACTTCATTGATCTCATTCACCTCTAGGGCTAAGGCTAGGCTTGTCTGTGTCGATGCAAAAGGCGTCAATATCTGCACCAGTTCTAGACGTCCAGCGGTCTGCTTCAGCTTCTTTAGCTTCAGTGACATATGCAAGAGTTCGGAATCTATGGGAGGTCTTATGGTAAGCCCTAGATGATCTATGGGATTTCATATCATACTACGTCACGTGTGGTCGACCGGATGACCTGCTAACCCGGACAATTACGGCGCCTCTGCACGTGCAGTATCTCATTCGCTTTGTGTTCTTTCATGTGTGTGTGTGCGTGAGTCTTGTCTCATCTCCTCCGTCGCCACCCCACTCATTTATTAACCCACGTGCACCGAGGTAGGGTATCGCAATTCTGCGGGATGCAACACTTCATCCCACCGTCGCGCATGTAGTTGGTGTTGTTCTTCCCGACGAGGCGAGCCGAATAAATGCACTTACCCGCTTTCGATGAACGCCGGGGTCCTTTCAGTGTCTCCGGGTGACCTCTGGACGCCATCATTCGAAGCACAATCACGCAAAGATATTAAGAACGTGTAACACCGCCATAAACATATAACATTTATTTAGTTTCAAAGAATGGTTTATACAAAACAATCAGCCATCGGTATAGTGCGCTGTAGTAGGTCTTTGTAAGTGCTTCGAACGTACGTACACACAACTCCTCACTTCCAGTCAGTCTGGTACACGAGTTGCAATAATACAACCACATGATTATGTAGATAGAGTACCGTGTAGAAATTCGCTGGTAGGCTTTGTCGGAAAGGAAAACGTTTACGTCATCAACGACCAACAAACGTGAAAGGATAACTATAGAGTCAGGTAGTCAAAAGGCTCAACAAGATGAAGCAGATACAAATGTGATGAGTGCCACACTTTTATGGATTCATGTTTCTTCGCTCTAACTCCATTGTAAACAACGACAACGCCGTATACTGAGAGTGTGGCGTGCTGCACCGTCCGACAACGCAAATGTACCGTTACATCAGACAATGATTAGCTCAACGACCTTTCACAACCTTCGAGACACAGTGTGCCGGCTCCCGCAGGAGGCGTTTAAACATCCGCAGCAAAAGCTTTGCGGTTGCTACACATGGTTTGTAACATCAATTATGTCTAGTTTTGGTTTCGTTTTTGATATAGAGGTAATAACAACTTGTTTCGTTTATTTCGTGCCCAGGAACGACTGCAAGAACGTAGATAAAACAGGGATCTGGTTACGTGATGTTGTCCGAGGGAGACAAAAAAAAAAGAAAAAATAAAGAAAACGAAGATAAATACACAGGAACTGTGTCAAACGCGGTATTGAAACTTAGTTGCTTTTAGAAGGGGACTTCTGTCAAACCTCTTGTACGCATACCTCCACGTGTGAACCTGCAGCTTCCCCCGTTGCCTTTATCAGTGGATTGTCACGTGGGGTCCTCAAGCCCGTCAAGCAACATTCATTTTCTATTCAGATAAGCTCACAAGTCGCCTTTTCACTTCTACGTATGTATGCCCAAGCATGTCTCCTGGTCAAGTATTGACTTCCATACCTCGACTCGCAGAATGACTGCAACAACAAAATTTGCATGACGAACCAATCTGCCATGCTATCGTTTAACTTTACTCGCAAATCTTCGTGTAGCAGACTCAAAGACTTTGCGTGCGGACTTGCTTCAATACGGCAGACTCATCATTCATTTTCCATGACCATCCACGAATATCGAATTCAACACAAGAATCGCTACAAGAATACCAGCAACAAACGAGGCACAAGCACGCGACAGGAGCAGACGACACAATGTACGCAAGTTCGAGATGACCGAAACTCATGATGCATATATGCGAGACTGTGATAGCTTGCTGTTACGCGTTCAGGTCAAAGCTGAAAACGAACCCAGAGACCAGAAGAAGCTTGGAAGTAAACGTGAAAACACGAGGCTGGACACACAGGAATGTTCGAGACAAAACTCTTAACGTGAAATGTGAACTTTCCTCACAAAAGGAGTTTTGCAGAACCACAAACGCGAATAATATTGGACTACAGTGAACTCAAGTGTGCCGTGAAATTCACGATATTGCGCACCAAAAAAGGTAAGAAGTGCTTTGTTCGAAGATCATGACTGAATCATTGGTATGCAACGTCGTAGAAACAGGTGCAGATTGTAAACTCTTTAGGTTTTTTTTTTTTTTTCGCGTGTATCACAAAGGTAAGGTATGTGTAAGAGAAATGGTATGAAGACATGGTTATAAGAGCGTTATGAACCTGTAAAGTGAAATGTGAAGTATGTGACGTGTCCGAAACGAGAAAGAAAAAAGGGAATGTGGCAATCGTACGGTGTTGTATGAGGTGCTGGGAATACTGCGTTGTTTGGCGTAGAAGAGTATCAAACGCGCTAAAGAGAGACACACTTCCATGAGAGAAAGTTCAATAGCCGAATCTTATGGGAATATCAATATTTCGGGTTTGAAGAAGAAGAAGCATGCCAGTGGTCCAAGTGACCCAAGTAAGGGCGGCTGAATTCCGTCTGGTTTTCATCCCAGATTAGAAAAGAGAAGACCTCCCGAGATTTTGCGACTACAAGCGTAATGAGCCTCGAGCACACGAAGGCAACGAATGGAGTCTACGGCATTAGTCAGAGAAGATATTGAATAAACGACACCGGGCTGGCAGTACAGCACGATAACCTACTTTAATGGTAATTCGTAAGATCATTTTTAGCACTGCGCCGTTAGGTGTGGTTTTTGATCAGTGCGTCTTTGGGCAAATGGGAGATATGCAGGCGCTTTGCAATGTCTCGTTGGCACATGGCAAGACTACTGAGTGAGCTGAGTGCGACGATAAGATATGAGCGCTCCATGGTAGAAGATGTGAAATACTGCTGAGATACCGACATGCCGTTGTCTGTGTGTATCTGCGCTGGGAGAAACAGAAGACACTTGATAAACTTAAATGTTTAGGATACGTTTACCTAACATTAGCTGAAAAGACATGTGTGTCGATATGTATTCTACGTTATGAGCCCTCCGGCTATCTGATTAGGAACATGCATGCAGAATGGGTTAGTGTATCCGAAAAACGCTCCGCTTAATTGGAGCCGAAAATTGCGTTGTAGAAAATTTAAGGACCATTTTAGTGTAATTTTTAATGTGATCATCACAACACGTCAGTGGCTCGGTTCGTTCAGATAATAAGGTTCAAGATCATGATTCAGTATCTTCTAACAAGTTATTAAAGAAGTGAAAATGATGGTTATGTACATGCGTGACTGCATTCGAGCACAAAGGTCAATGGCGATTTTGGGTGAAAAAGGTCCGCTTGACACCTCTAGCTTCACCCAGGTGCGGAGTTGTTCCATATCAAGTTGTACGAAGGCTCAGACAGACGACGCTTTCGAATTAGAAAGCAATAGAGGAATCGCGACAGAACTAGGAGTGTACCTTAAAAGGTCTGGTCCCACGATCTAATTGTTGTTAAATTAAGAAATTAAATGCACAGCTATGTTAACTGGACTGTCTTCGAGCATGGGCTAGTAGCTTGTGCGGATTCGTTCAAATATTTTCCTGTTAATTTTCCGAGTGAGTACCATTATTTTTTGCTGGGTTGGTCGAGCATTTTGCATTCCATATGTTTTTTTTTTTACTTCATGATGAAAGGTGCACTAGCTACGCCTCACTACAGATTATGACATCGCTGCAAAACTTTCGGTGAACTGTTGCTAAAACTACGAATTAGGGGATGGTTATTGAACATGAAGGATCACGAATGCTGCATTAAATGGGGAGATGGGCAGAGAGACTACCTGAAAGAAGATATCTGCTTCGTCAGAGATCACACACATGATATCGGTGATAGTCTGATAGAGTGATAATAAGAATACCGCGCACACTTCAATCTGACTATCCTAGCCTCTGCACCCTGTTTGTATAGAAAAACCGTGTTGATAGTAACGATTTGTACAAACTCCCAAGAGTACTCCGTTCACTCTCCGAAGGAGCACTATCTATGCCAAAAATTCCAGTATAAACCTCCTCCCGCAGTATAGCAGTCCACCCTGCACAGATTCATGCAATTCGTCTCATATAAGATACCGCATTGATAGGAGACGCATTGGCAGTGTCCCCATTGCCTCCTCCACAAATGTAACAGATAATTAGTCGTAGTATCCCAACTATAGTAGTATTCCAACTATTCAGTTTTCGTGTGCGAGTTGATCTTCATGTTTATAACGCTGTATGGTGCATCGCCTGCTAGCACGGTCATCGGAAGCAGGCTGAGCCAACGCCACCTACAGTCGTGTCCTATAGACGTGTCCACCTAGTCCATCAGCTCTCAAAATATTACTGCGCCGCAGATAGGACGACTGAACGTGGAGAGGTCACGCTCTCTCCCTGCGCCAGATAATGTACTCCATCATACTCACTCGGCTCCCGTATTGGCTGTTAAGACTGGCCGCATTACACTACGCTGCAGCGGAAAGTGCACCCCCCTACTGATGGCGCATGGTGGCGCTGCAGTATTTCTCCTGGCGCTCTATCGCGTCTCATTATCTCCATCGGCGTATGCAATTGACTGACCAGATTTCTTTTCCTTGTAGATAAAAGAAATTCCGATCGCTTAAACGACGTGACGTAGTCAATGAGAGTCATCGAATCAGGACCGTGCTTCAACAGGCCGTAGCTGTGCAGACAAGCCGCACGGGCAGCCAGTAGTAGCCGCAGAAAGTATGACTGCGTTCCAATACCTCGCGCCCGCGAAGCCGCCTGACTAGGCAGCTGAGTAGACCCCTTTGCTTATCACTATTGGAACAGGCTTGCCTAGCCGAGGCGCCTGTGGCGCCATCTCGTTGCTCACGCAAGAAATGCGTACGGCGCAAGCGCAGCAGGACTCTAATGCGCTAAGTTTGTAGGACATCGTGCATAAACTGTCACCTTCACAACTAAACATGTGTTGCAACTCTCTACGCAGTTTTAAAAAAACATACCACTATGTGCAACTTTACATTTAAAGCCAGCAGAAACAGCGGGCACGCTGGTACCGTCAACGCGCGTCTCCATCCCGGCTGTCAGATGGTCGGGCTACAGGCACTGTAGTCAGGCGTATAACTAGACTGCATCGATGCGCACTAGGCGGTAGCTGACTGAATAGCGGACTTGGCGAGATTTGGAATGAGACTTAACATGGCGGCACTTCCGGTTAGACCGCTAGGCAGTCGACTAACCGGGGTATTGGAACGCAGCCTGTATGTCTGAAATTGTCTGCAGCGACTGTCTGAAGGAGACGACATCATGACAGCATTATGTTCACGTGGTGAAGGAGTGCGAAGATTTTAAGCGGGATTTTTGTATGTAGGTGGCGTTGGCTGTGCCCACGGTAGCTCGTACCGTAAGTTTTCACTTATGAACGTTCTTTACAGTAGGAATCTTTTACACATAGGATTTTGGAAGTTTTACGGATCTCAGAAGCTAGGCGCCTACGGATCATTCCTTTCCATTACTATAGCTAGCGTTTACTCCGCCATTTCCTTTTTGTTTGTCCATCAAATCCAATGACGCCGCCAATAACAGAACAAGAGAGATCGCGTGAGAGAAAACACTAACCTATAAATATAAATAGCATATGTGACGTATATGCATAAAAAAACAAAATGCACAAGGTAGTGACATGAAATCGTCACTTGTGGTCAGTCGGTTTGGTTAATTTGATATACTTAGAAGTGAATGTAAATTGCTTCCGGGACGCAGCAACCCGTGACACACCTCTATTCGTTTCACTGCTGTGCGCCCGGAATGTGAACGGAATGCGATGCGCCACCCAGCCTTAAGAATATATCGCTCAGAGCATGTGTGCGAAAGAAGGTCATCAATAATATATATGTTCATCGTTTTTCTTTTTCTTTTTAATTTTTCGGTGGTATACCGATGGGGCCCGACAACGGATGGCGTCGAATGCTAAACTACTCCCAGCGAAGGCAGCTCCTTCATCGGCTTAATCGTCATTGTCAAGATGAGGCTCGAGAGCGCTCCACTCCGGTGCATGGATCATTTATAGTATTCAGAACCATTCACACTTCCAATATTTTCAAAAAGAGACGCATGAAAAATATTTCACGCAATGGCAAAACATATGGCGTAAGCTGGTGGTAATAATTGAACGAGTAAACCAGCGCTACTAAACACAGTAAACAGCTGCGGAACAAGGGCCTAATAGGACTCGCATCTTAATATTTTTTTTTTCTTTTCCCAACCAATGAATCAATGAATCGGCGATCTAAGCAGCGTAAAGTTTGCTCACCCTTGTTCAAGATTTGGATCGGAGAACGTTAAACAGCTCTACAAAACTGACTATGCATATTTTTAGCGATAACATGAGAATATAAATTATAATAGTAATAGCGACGTGCGCTGGTGCAGAGTTTTCACCGTTATGCATCAACACCTCCGCACGTCTCTTGAGTGAGAGATAGACAGAGAACAGCTCTACTCTCGTCCGTAGCTTTTTCATCCCACACCTCCGCAGCGCCAACGAACGCGAAGCGGAGAGGACTCGCGAGTTGAGTAAAAAGAAATGTGCAGTTACTGACGACTTTCCGTCCCGTGGATTGACTGGCACTCACTTCTGGGGAAACACAAACACTCAGGTTGTGCAGCAGATCTCGTAGATGACAAGTGTTTATCTTTGGACGTAAACTGTATGTCGAGGTTGTGCAACTCGATTGAAGAAGTCACCGAGTATCGTCCGTATTCCTTACGGAGCGTACAGTGACAAAGCTTGAACTATCTTTGGGTCATGTTTTGAGCCTTCTTTAAACTCTTCTAAGGAGAGTTTGTTGTCCTGGTTCTGAAAGAGGTTGGGGGAGAGCAAAACGGAAGAGGTGAAGGGGGAAAGGAGGAAGGAGGAGATACGTTAGTACAAAGTGTTAGTGAGGCTTTGTTGAAGTGTGAATCGGGAACTGCAAAAACAAAAGAAAAAAGAAAAGCTTCGAAGATTCAGAAAGGTCTAGTCTAGATCAGGAAAGGCTGACCACTCCTTTTCGATTTACGATGAAGTTGATTTGGCACCAGCGCTCTAAGATCGTTAGTTGTTGTTATTAAAAAGCAGTCAGGATTAGATATTTTTTTTGTACACAAGTCTATGAGAAAATTTATGTGAGACATATGATAAAAAACAAAAGGCAGGATCAAATACTGTTGCCCGCACATCAAGTAACAATCGCGCTCATTTCGTGAACAACGTGAGCTCTTATATTCCATCCCATCCAATGTCATCATCACTTCTCCTTCATTTATTGTTGTTGTATTTGCTACGTGGCTATTCGTGTTATTCCCCACTTGCACTTTTGTCGACTCATGTCTACGCAGACGACGATTGCCGATGACGTACTGTGGGGTTTCTATCGAGTTTTAACATATTTCCACTGTACTTCACGGCTAATATGATTGGCCAGTTAGCTACGATGGCACGATCACCCCCGTTACCACTGCTTATTCGGAAAGTTTTCAATCGGTTCTGTTGCCCATATTACAAAGTTTATGAGGGAAAGCATTTGGGCCATTCGTCCTAGCCAAGCGGCTATGGGTGCAGTTAGAACGAGGTGAAAGGCGGAAAACGTCGGGAATTGCCACAGTTCAGGAATTTAATATGTCTGAAGCAGATGTACCGTCCAAGTTTAATTATAACATAGGCAGATTGGTAGTTTGTGGGAGAGAACTACGTCTTGGAGCAGGAGCGCCCAACGCACGCTGCGCGGAAACGGGAGGACTTTGCTATCTACTTGTATCATTCCTTCATGATATAAGTGAACCTTTGAGTCTTTTTTTTTCCTTTCATTTTTAGCGTTCACAGATGTACAAATGTGATACAGTTTCTCGCGTTCTTCTGTCGAGTTACGTTGAGTACGCATCAACAAGCAATATAGCAGTCTATTTGGCACAAAGTATCCTACTTTATCTATCCCAATTATTACTATTTATCTCACCTTGTCCAACTGTTCAAAAATCCGATCCACCCTCGCTCTAGGATCGTCATCTTCTTCCTCTTTTTCTTGGCTACCCTGTAACACAGCAAATTAAAAGGTATGTGACATTTGGTTGTCATTTCTCATCCCCACCCCACACACACACAAAAAAGTCTTGATGATGATAATGATGATCATGATGACATGTTTATCTATGCGCACATATAAAAGGAAATTACTCGTTCGCAGTCGCCCACGACATCAGCGCGTCACTTGTCCTGTGAAGCAATCTTTGTGAAGGAGCGCGAACTCCATCCACAACATTTTCGGTTTTGGCTGCGGCGACACGACAAATATCATGTGGTCCTGCAGCAGAACAATGGAGCTAACTGTCTGAATTAACCCGTACTGCGCGCGAGATGGAGAGATATGTGATGTGCATGCCCCTAGAACCCTCCGCACATCCACGAACCTCAACCGAAAACGAGAGCGGTTGACGTCAGCCTGTGACGTTTGTGGGAGCGCCAATGAGGGGCCTCGTGGTGTGACGTCAGTTGCCTTGGACAGAAACTATACATATATGGTCAGCCCAGCGCCGTGTCAGCGTCAAGGGAATTTTCAGTTCCCACACCTCTCGGCGGCGCTAATCTTCCAAGATTACACAAGCTCCCAGCATTTACTGATTTTTCGGGAAGTCTTTATAACTTGATTGCTAAAGAAACCGTTCAGCAAAATGTTCCAGGAGTGCGGATTTTAAGTCTGCCAGTAGCCTTGACGAAATAAGAAATATTTCGCGCAATCCTGGATAACATTTAATTGCTTCTTTTTAGCAGATTGTTGCGCGCAAGCACTATGTGCATATGTCGTAACAACAGAAATTGATATTTCGACGCATTACAAAAAAGCAGGAATGTATCAAAGTTTATCTTTTATTTCGCACACGCTTTAATGTACAGCTTGCAACATACTTGTCTGGAATCGACAGCTTGCGGTTTATCCGGCCTGGAACCTCCAGGTGTTGCAAGATTGTCTGTTTCGACTAATAAACACGTACTGGTTAGCACGTGTCTCTTAGTCGGAAGAAACCTTCTTGCAACACCTGTACATTTCAGACAGGATAAACCGCGAGCTGTCGTCTTCAGACAAGTATATCACAAGCTGTACATGTCTCTAGCGAAAGAAAACAGGCCGTGTTTTCCGCCAGCAACTTCTGATGTTTCTTCTGATGACTATTTTCTATTCCCAGTATTTATAGTTGCCTAAAATTATCGCAACAGCTTCTCAAATTAGGTGGTCGACACAGTAAAAAAATCATTTGTTGGATTTAATTGCATTCCTTTAAAACAAAATGACGTAAACGATGAGGGATACATCGAAACAGAGTCCAATTCCCAGTTGCGAAGCGAAGCGTGTTGTGTTAGTTTATATGGGAGCGTTTGAAAGTGTTTCGAAGATTAGAACGTAATGGGGATAGCTGAAGCTATATACAATCAAGCTGCAGTACAAATACACTAGAACTATAAATATGCAGCCTTATTCTCTCCAATAAATAAGCAGGTCGGAAGGAAGTTTGAGAGCCATTTTATTCTTCTATCCATCATCATCATCAAGTTTGAAGTTTGAGACTTATGATCTACAAAGGCCATATTCCACTTGGAAAAATTCGCAACGAATGTTTTCGAGCACATGTATACGCGAACTGTAAACACGTGGCCTGTAAATATCAACTTTCTTCTTGTTTGCCTGTCGCCTATGACCAACTGCACAAGCATACTCTCCAGTATGTCCAGAACATCCTGCCTGTAAGGAATAAACACGAGGGATCTACTCGCTGATGAAAGAAAACACACAGTTTTCGAACTATCAAAGCAGCACGGAAGCCGATTAGAGGGAGGATTTTGCCAGAAGAGAAACGGCCAAGCTTCCCGGTAGCAAAACTGGGTCATGTGGCCAACTCCCAGAAGTGAAATTAACGAAAGGAAAAAGAGGAAAGCGGTACCCCTACACGCTTTACGTAAAACGCCGGGAGCTACAAAACACATCGTTTTTCGAGGGAAGGAGACAAAAAGAAAGAAATAAAACCAGAAGATTCTGCTCAGCAGGGCCCTTCACTCCCTAGTTTGGTTGGTCCATTTGTCTCAGAGGACAGGAACAAGAACCTCCGAAGCACTGAAAAGACATTACAAGACTAATCTGGGAAGATGACAGTGCTGGTCTCAGTTAGGTACTTAGATGGAACAGTGTAGCTACTACATAGCCTGCAATATGGGGAATGATGGACCAAATATATACGTTATACAAAACATGAAATGAAATTACTGTCTTACCAGCATTTCGTATATAGCATCGACGATGTTGTACATCTCTTCTCTCGTTATAAACCCATCATTGTCCACGTCGTATAGTTTAAAAGCCCCTATACAAAACAAACGTTGGAACGGTCACTTTTCACTGGAGGTACAAAATACAGCTACAATACTAACACAGGAGCTTTTCCTCCACGTTGCCTCTTGATGTGACCGACAGGGCTCGAATAAATTCTTCAAATTCGATTGATCCATCCTGAAAGTAAAACTAAATGAGCGCTCATTGATTTCAAAATGTCGCCGCAGTTTTCTGCTAGCGAGTTACTAGTTAAGAAGATACTTAATGTATTTCAAAACAAACATTATTCTGAAAACCACATACACGGAGGTCGACACACAAAATGTCAGAGCATTTCTTGCGAGGGCACAATATTGTTCGTATTACACAATATGAAATATATTGGACTGTATATGTCACGTCTACGTTGTTGTTAAACCTGTGTCCTCGTCCTTTGTCTACAATTATTTCACCATGTGCACGTGCCATCTTCCCCTATACAATCCATTAATTATTGTGATACTGTAGGTAAATCGTCACATGGTATCGCTGCTGCAAGCTAGGGAGGTACTGCTTACGACATACTTGTCTGGGATCTCGTGCTGGTGGTGGAGGGGTTCCCTATCGGCGGTGTCGCGCGCGAAGGAACCATACCATTGTCGCCTGCGAGGGGAGGCAGTGTTTCGCACAACGCCACCAACCGGGAGAGATTGTCTGTGATACTTGGACGTCGTCTGCTAGCATGGGGGAGGAAGAATGCTGGCAGACGACCTCTCCCGATTGGTGGCGTTGTGTGAAACACGGCCTCCCCTAGGAGGCGATAATGGTACGGGCGCATCGCGCGACACCGCCGATAGGAGACCGCTCCGCCACGGGTTGGAGATTCCAGACAAGTACGTCGCATGCAGTACCACTCGTCATACCAACGCTGCTCAGGACAAATACAAAGTCGACTAAAACGTTAGAAGTAAGCAGACCTTCGAACGAATACTTTTAGAGTTTCTTTATTATTTTTCCAACTCGCATTATTGAGAAACATAAGTAAAATCGTACTTTGTTCTCGTCGAAGACTCTGAAGACGAGTGAGGCAAACTTCGATGGGTCCCCACGTGGAAAGAACTGCTTGTATATCCGCAGAAAGCCCTGCACAGCGTAACAGAATGTACTCTACAGATATTCAATAGAACATCTCGACAAGGTTGTCCCCACTAAGGCGCACTGCAGCACTGTTTTAAAATCCCTGAGCTGTAACAAGATTCGGCGCTGTGACGAAACAGTCTTTGTAAGAGAGAGGGGGGGAAATCGAAAGAGGGAATGAAACAGAATAGAAGCAGTTTGAGTACGTTTTCTTCTTTTTTCTTCTACTTATAGCTAGAAGGGATGTCTCTAAAAAGTCTGTAAAAAGAAAAAGAAAGTGTAGAGACCAACGTGAAACGCGTGCACATCAAGTCTCTCACATTCGCAGGGCTCTAGCGAGTTTACCAAATCCCTTGTCTTTTCATAGGCGCTGAAAGTTACGGACAACCGTTGTGTCCGGTTACCTTATCTGGGTGATGTCCACAGGGCGCAGGCGATGGTTCTTCTTTCTTTTTTGGACATGAAATAAGGGCTCTTCTTACCGCAACTCTTACCAGTTCAACCAACGTCACCTAGATACAGACGGCCGGCATAATGCCCCCTCTCACTCCTTCCCCACGTGGACACGGATGTCGTCTGCTCCAGCCAATCGCCGCAGACTTTGCGAACACAGGCTTTCTCCGACTACTAATGGCTATCAATGCGCCTGATGGCGGCCCGTCTACGACCGCCGAAAGCACGGCCGTGATTGGCGGACTCCTAATGACTACGTCATGTCGCTTAACCGATCGTGGTTCGTGCACCTAGGTGGCGTTGGTTCACCGCAGCAAAGGGTGGATGTCACTGGAGCTCCTAATTTTTCCGAATGACATGTCCTCGTCGTCCCTTAAACCTCTCGCCGACAACTGGACGTTTACCTTATTAGTGACGCATATTTATTGATCGTCGGGTGTACCATGGTGATAAGTTAATTGTTTTTGCGGTCGTGGCCAACTCTTTTGCGTGGCCAACTATCGCAAAATTGTGGATGGGCCGAGAGGTACATGAAGAGCATGAAGGGATGGTATGATTGACGGAGCACCGCTCCTCTTACAGACATCAGCCCGCCCTCAAAGACAGGACAGCCTGTTTCCTTATTGGAGAAAAGGGATAGCTCACGTGCCAAATGTCCCGCAAAGAGTCATCAGAGAGCACTTCGGCTCCCTGCATAATTCAGTTTCGCGACGAGCTTAGAACGGGTTTCGCATGCGAGTCCCATTATAGCGAAACGACGGTAGTGTCCCCCCTGAGGTCGATGGCGAAGACGTGACGAATATCTTAGACACGATGCCCTTATGCACAAGAAGCTAAGCTCTACATTGCCTCAAATCGTGCGCGTGCATCTTATTTGCGCGAATATCCACCAAGATATACACGCACACTGTACATGAAAAGCTTACCTGCTCTGTGAGCAGTCCGTTTGGGCAATCTTTTAAGAAGCCTTTGTACCTGTAGCGAACGTGCAAAACGTAAAAGGAATGTTACGGTACAAGACATGCAGGCCAGAAGCGAGAAAGGTAAGGCTGATATCCCTATAGGAAAATATGTGCCCATGGAATGATTTTATTAATTTGATGCAGCAATTTTCTAAGAAGACATACATCGTGGTAAAAGGTTTCGCAAGGAGAGGGAGTTTATTTCGTGCAACTTTTTGTACTGTTCATTGAAGAATAATTGGTAATTCCGCTGGTATATCCTATACGTCATAGGATGTGTATTGCAAGTTGTGTTTAAATAATGCAGGCACAGTTGGATTACAGCAAAGTAAAAAAAAATAGTTTGAAGGCTACGCATATGGAGTACCAGGATCGCAACTAAGACACTTTCTCGAGAGTGAGTGTTACACACAAGGAAACACCAATACTCTGCGCTAAGTTTTACAAATTTCCAGCGTACTCACCATTGCCGAACTTCTTTTTCCGTAACTGGAAAGAAGAAAGGTACAGGATCAATAAACTGGGGAGCAATTGTACCTTTAGTCCAACTGAGGTTACAATTACTTCCCATTTCCGTGCCCTAAGGCTTGACTTCCCATTTCCGTGCCCTAACGCTTGAATTTACTCTTCAGCACCGCAAATGCTCCCAAAGCTTCGCATAAACTTTTAAGCAATGCATCTACCTTCCAAAAGGTCCATAATCACCCCCATAACGGCAAACCTGAGCGGGGCAAAAACACAGACAACACAGCAGCCCATAAAGTTCATCCCCCAGCTTGCCTGTGTCTACGAGTTTTATCTCTCCAAAATCACTTTTCTTTTTCTTCGAATGCAGTACAGTCAAGCATGCCAGATGTCCCCTGACGCTAACGACATACGACGCACATTTTATTCCAAAGCGCACAGTTATTAACAATTTTATGCCTGTGTATAGAGATTGCATTGAAGAGATATTGCATGCAACACATTCGTGCACATCAGTCGTTACCGTTCACGTGGCGAAGAGGAGTTCTATGCCAAAGTAAACAGAGAAATGCAGATGAAACGCTTCTTCGTTCCCTGAGGTGCATTAGGTGCCCATACGTCCATTAGCAACGTGGTCACGCAAGCTACATGTTTGATTAGGATTTTCAATACACCAGGAGGCCACCAAGAAACCAAGAACGTGTCGAAAAAAAAAAGATCTAAGCAATAGACCATCAATGCAGGGGAAATAGACGTGATTGCAGAGCACACAAGAGGAAGGTATAAAGAGCCACACGCTAGGCCTGGTCTTTCTCGGTCACTGGACATCATGCGGGCAACATCATTTAGGTTGTGGGCATGCAGAGTGACTACCCCCAGATGTACCCAGGTGTACGTATATATCGTTGTAGTGATGCGTTATCTGCGCAATGATCAATGAGAGGCAGTTGTTTGCAAAGCAAAGCGGAACATTTTGTGGCCGATGAGATAAAGGGCGTTGAACGCAACCTCCTGAACACAACGCACTCTCCCTGTCCGCACGACCTCGACGTCAGTCTCTTCCCATCACGCGTAACGATGGTGGTGGTATCGCGCAGAGTACCGCACCTATACATCAACCTCTAAATCTGTGTGTGCCACCCCCCCCCCACCCCTGTTGTAGCTTCCAAAAAGAGTAGATAAAGCCGCATCTTTTCAAGCACTGCTCTCACAAGCGCACGCACTGCTTGGTCCCTGGCCACATTCAGCCCACCGACGCTCTGCCCTCAAAGCTCTCTTCACCTTTCTGGATACCATAGGACTTCTATCCTCATTGTGAAGTGGCTCATTAATTCATTCCCCGCATCACCACCAGCAATGGGATAGACTATCGCCCCCTGGCGATGAAACTCCCCATTCATCATCTCACAATAAAATTGTTGTTGTTGTTTTCAAGCACTAATCACATGCGATCACAATTTTCTTTCCTCCTCCCTCCCTCCCCCGAGGACAAGACAAACTTTGCTCTGTCGTCCGTCGGCATCCTCGATGTGACATCGAAAGAAGGCGTTTTCCTCTGCTTACCCTCAACAACAGACATGGCCGCGATTAAATGCTGGTCTGTCTATTACCAGTCACGTAACCAGCTAACGGGGGGCGGGGCACTCGTCGAGAAGGGCACATGATAAAACACGTGCACGGCGCTCTTCGCGCGATACGTGAAGGGCGTAGCATACGTCACGCGCTATGTGTCACGTGCCCGCCTTTTTGAATTTCCCGCCACTCGTTCGCTCGTTAGACGTGCAAGCGATTGAGCGAATTAAGCTGAGCGCCCGGGAAATATTTGGCGACATTTCTGCACAGTGTGACTGCAGATACCTTGTATTCTGGGCGATGTTGGACGTCTCCCACTATCTTCGCGGGACGTGTTACGTAATGGTCGGCGTGTGCAGTCAATAGGTATGTAAATTCACATGTGTAAAATCCGCTGACTGCATGGCTCGGCTAGTGCCCAGCTCCCTCTATACTGTACATTCAGTCAGCCATTAGTCAAGTGCCATTATTCAATTCAATTCAGTTTATTGGTTTACCACATTACATGGTGGGACAGCAGAGCTAAAAGTTACCAGAAGTAACTTGAGGAGGCTCTACCGCCCAAAAGTTTCAGCAGCATACATCATGTCACGTATTATACGTACAAACTAAAAGATAACAATCACTATTTATATCAAGCGCGGGAAATAATAACAATGTACAATAACTGGGGACGATGAAAAATCACATTTCTATTTGGTAACAAAGAAAGTTCGATGATCTTTTTTAGTACGTATATTTAGAGTACTACTATTGCTGAGTTGTTGATTGAGCAACTGTAGTATAGATTATGACGATGTGATTGATTCGCGTAATTTGTGCCAAAAGAGTGGAATCTTCCATTTATCGTTACCACGGAGGTAGATGGCACGACTGAATTATGACGAACATAAGTCATTACATCTAGACTACATAAAAGTCTACTTATCAATTTTATGCCTACTGCATCCGCCTCGTCGGAACTTCGGGAATCCTCAACGTCGCTGGACAAGCAAAAGCCAATGTCTCGAATCCTAGTGAATGTCACGCTTGGTTCATTCTGTATCACACCCAACAATACGGCTCAAGCGGTGCGTGCATGCATGGCTTAGGTAACTGGGCTTTAATTATGCAGCGGCTTCTCCGTCAATGGCGCCTCATTGGGCTTATGTGCACGCTGTTCGGGGCGGCGGAGATTGTACAGGCAAAGTGGTAAAATACTTGTAGCCTCTCTCATAAATAAGAAAACGAGCTCGTGGATGATATTTAAGCAAAATAGGAACGCCTTATTGTCCAGCTTAAAGCGTTTGGGGACTTAAATATTTGACCATAGAATGGTGTTTTGTGTAATTTCGCTCCAAACAAGCTGCAATATCCTTGGTGCGCGGACGTCGTAGCCAAATCCGTAGGAATTTGTAGCGAAATTCGGCGGACGCATGCTTGCTCTGATGATAATGATGGTGATAGCGGTCTAAGGAAAAAAGACCCTCAGAGGTACATTCCACTTCGGTTGCTTGCTGCTTGGGTCATTCACAAAATTAGCCACACTTACATGTCACTTCCGCTATCAGTGCTATGCATGGGGCGTTATAAACTGCGTTAAAAAGCGCCAGCTTCCGTAATTTGCACGAGTTCTTAGATCTAACGTTAATTCAGGCTTCAACGGGTCAAAGATAATGTCTTTCGAACCCAACTCAGACTTCACTCAACTTAAGCGGAGCTTAATCGCCCGTCACCTAAAAAGGAACCGACTAAAATACACTCTCCCACTTAACAAAGTCAGTGTTGAGTAATTTGTACCACTCGCTAGCTTTGTCTTCGTGTTCCATAGAAAGCTTTCTGCTAAGCGCTGCAGAGTATAAAAGACACTCATTACACAGGCACGCAGGAGCAGGTATCCTCACGCAAACAAACATAATTAAACAAACAAAGTTAATTTTCTCGTATCTTCCGTTAAGCTGCTCCCTGTCCCTCGACGAGCGAACCGAACATATCGTCCGATAAACGACTAATGGGTCTGTACGTCGGATGAAGAGAAAATAACGAACTATTGATCTGTCCCACACAGTTGCAGACAGAATGGAGCTTGGCGAACACAATTCGGCGAGCTTCATCTCTCTGCCGGCTTTCCAGGCGGAGAAGACGGCCCACGATAAAGTCGACAGGGATGCCATAAACAACCATTGCTATTCCGAAACGTGGGACAAACAATAGGAAGCAGCAGCAGCGCAGGTCGAAGACCAATAGGGTGCCATCCGTATTGTTACAGACGGCCATTCTTTCTCTTTTTACTATCGGTTTTCTCTCTCCGACCAATCGAGTGTGCGTTGGTTAGAAAGGAAAGACGCAGGGGATAAACTGTTGTTGTTGTTTGTCACCGGTTGAAGATTACGTGTGAGATCGGTGCGACGCTAAGAACGTGAAATTGACAGTGGACGAAAAACTATCGTCAACAGTGGACGGTTGAAAACAACAAACAACGGTATATACTCTAAGAAGAATAAGAAGAATAAAAAAACAGGATTGAAACGAGTAATTGCAGCTTTTAGTTCCCTAGACGGCAATTACTCCCTATTTTAGTCTCCTAACCCCGACATTTACTCCCCAGGTCTGCTAATAGTCTCTGAACTTCACGAATTGTCTTCCTAATGTAACAGTCTACGTAAATATGTGCCCTTGGCCAATTTGATGGCGAAAGGCTGCATGACTCAGCCATCTCAGCTGTTTTCTATCCACACAGAGTAAGAAACAGTTAGCGCTTCTTTGTTCGCAAATTTATGTATGTCGCAGGATTTTATATCACTCGATATATCACGGTTGACGATTTGCTTCAAAGTATTTTCATGCATGCACGCGAATTATGTACCTGGAACTCTTAGAACAGAGCGTGAAACGCAATCTCCACTCTGTGACATTCATTTACTCCCGAAAGGGACTATTTTTTGTGGCAATGCGTTTAGTTCCCAAAAGGAGTAAAATTACTCTTCTTTTTAGAGTGTAATAGCCTGATCATTGAAGTCTGACTTACGTGGTGCGATCATTCGTGTACAAGTGTCGTGCGGTGCATGTGCTTTTTTTCCTGGTGATTCTCATCAGTGATGAACTCCCTCTCTCCCATTGTTCTCTACTTCTTTTCCTTCTATTTGTTTCTTATTTTCTTTTCATCTAATTTATTTTCTTATCTGCATTTCCCGTAGTAAATCCAGTCTGCGGATGTTGGGGATCCAGGACAATCTTGTCGCAACTCACGCCGGTCATGTTTTTCTTGTTCATCGTCATCATCACCACGACAGCAAATTAATAAAAGCATGTGGCGTCATAGACAATAAGAGACTGCCCTTGCCCCCGGCCAGTGTCGTGAACGGTGTTTCGAAGCATGAAAGCATGCCCTTAGCCCCCCGGGGGTAATGGTGTTGCTCAAATTCGTATGGTCGTGCTTGTAACATGAAATCGTTGTGTAGTATAATGCTTCAATGCATGGCCATCTTAATAATCAGACCCCTGAAAAAATACGTCAGCTTTCATCGGTGTATCACGCTTGGCAAGCTTGTTACGTCAAAACAAGCACCCTACAGTCCTGTAGCTCAACAGAACAGAAACAAACCTACTGCACTTTAGGGTGTGACTATACAGGAGGAGGAGTGTCGTTGGGAGGAGCCCGAGAGGTCTGCCTGCCTGATTAGGCGGCATGTTTCTCGGGAAGGGAAAGGTGGTGGAGAGGAGGAAAAGAAAGGGTGAAGTGGAAGACCGAGCGGAATCCGCTCGGGGGGAGGATAGCTGCGTCCATGGGCCGACTTCAGGGGAACTGTGCCGGCATACGCCTATTACACATCTGAGGGAAACCCAGGAAAAACCCCAGACGGCACAGCCGGCCCGCGGATTCGAACCGCGGACCTCCCAGTCTCCAAGCGCACGCGTTACCGCTGCGCCACCGGAGCTGGTGTGTGACTATACACCGCACTACATTAGATGCATCTGACTTTTTCTCCGTGTTCACGAATAAAGGCGTCAGCGTCGTTCGGTGGTACTATATCGGCAAAAGAAAAGAGTAACGAGGAGAGAGAGAGAAGAGAGAGAGAGAGAGACAGGGAAAAAAAGGGAAAAGGAAAAGCAGGGAGGTCGGACGCACTTAAAGTTGGCCTCTCCACAGTTCTGTACTTTTGTGCTGTAGAGCATCTTTTACAGGACTGCACCGCCCGGAATACCGCTTCCAGTCGCACAACATTGTTGCCGGAAGCCGTCGTTAGGTGGTCATCGGCAGTCTGCGCGTAGATTGCGTGTTCTTTTTGTGTGTGTGTGTGTGTGTTTTACGCTCGTTGTTTGTCTGCACTTCCGATAGAAGGCACTTTGCCAACTCGAAAGCAATAGGATATGTGGAATTAATGCGGAACACGGCAGTTTATAAAGGCGACCGAAATGATGACCGCATTGTGCCGTTTCAAACACCCCAGTCGCCTGTGTCACTCTACGCCGATTAAGTTCCTACAGGGGTTGCCAGCCGGAAAAGGAAATATACCCCGCAAGATCTAAAAATAATCATGCGGTATTAGTAACCTTGCGCTGCATGAAAATGCCTAATGGCTTGCCTATTTCAACGCGTGAGCGATACGGGTCATAGCGCATTGAAGCGATAAATTTGTAGGGTGGTTCTCCAAGAACACGTGACACTACTGCCGCCCCCACATGTTCAGCAGACTGTGTTTGCGGTACGCCGAAATTGTGTAACCACCACAGCAGGGATGGGCAGTAATCGTAATACTTTGTATTATAATACTATTACTGTAATACTTTTGAGTATTTGTATTATGTATTATAATACACAAAACGAGGTATTACATGTAATACTTTTGAAGGTGTAATACTTTCCCAGAGGTCATAAGTTCGACCTGCAAAGTGTCACCTGTGCACTTTATCAGTAATTTTTCGTGTCCCACAAACATTTGAACACGAACAAGGCTCCTATTACAGTGTTCCCCTGCCCCAAATTATCCCAAAGCGAGTGACTTTGGGGCCAGAGGTTACTGAAGGTTTCCTCGCATTCCTTCCACTTCAGAATCCGTACGGAGGAGCCATACCAGTACAAGCCCTTTGTCTTCTGAAAGAGTGCGTCCAGTGCAGCCAGTCACCCCTGTATGCGGTTGCACTATGGACAGTCACAGGTTTTTGAACGGCCCACATTTTATCGTCCAGAGCGTATCAAATCAGTTCTCTGCCACAGTGAGAGCAAGTGTTCACTGCGATCGAATGGTCAGCGCTATCTGATCTTATTCGGAAAGATCTGGGGGCTTAATCGCTTCATCGTCGTTACGCTCGTTACAAGCTAACGAGTGGCGGGAAATTAAAAAAGGTGGGCACGTGACACATTGCGCGTGACGTGTACCACGGCCTTCACGTATCGTCGAAAAAGCTAGACAGCGGTAGCCCAAGCAACACATTGTACTGAAAGTCGAGTGCAATAGGGGTGGACGGGTAGGTGGAAGACCTTGAACAGACTCTTGAACCTAAGGAATATTGATAAGACACATACCGTCCACTACTATTGCACTCGACTTTCAGTACATTGTGCTGCTTGGGGCACCTCTTGACTGCCGGTCTAGTGTGCTAAACTCTACGTTACGCTGGCACGGCTTGCCGGCGAATTGCAAAGGGGGCTTCATTCATCAGACTATACGAATTCGCAAGAAATGGTTTTCCGCTAGCACACGAAATATATGCAACTACGAACACCTCCGTTCAAACTATCCAATCAACCTCCTGCTACCAGACAACAATGTGTCTCCAACTTTAATAAAAGGAGAGCTCAATTCCGCAACGTTCGTTTTCCGCTCTGGCACAGAACTCTTTCAAGTCACGCAGTTCATACGTGGCATAATCATAAGAGCCCATAAGTGAACGCGCCCATACAGAACCTCTATGTCCTTTCTGAATTCACCCTCTTTATCCCTTTCCAATCACCCACCGAAGACAACGTCAGCAAACAAAGGCAAACTCATTAGGGCCACCGTTTCCACGTGGCTGGCTCCCCAAACTGTTTTTGCCCAGATCATTAGAAGGGTAACTTCTGGCGACCATATTTGGATTTCTCTGTCCGTCTTTACCATTTATTTAGTTGTGCTCGGGTAATGCCGTTCCAATTACTAAACGAAATGCTTTTCTCTCTCTCACGTTCATCAGTTACCTGCGTTCCTTGGTTATGACTGTTCATCAATTGTTTCGTTCCCTGTTTCGCACGATGAATGAATGAATGAATGAATGAATGAATCGTTTATTCACATCAGTCCTGACGTGGGAAGCTCTGAGTAAAAAGCTGCGTACTGCAGCTTGACACGGTTCTGGCTCCCTTTCTAACACTAGATGCAACTTGGGTACAACACCACAATGCTATAGGAACTACTGCTGTAGGACCTGCTGTAGTAGTCCAGACGAAACTGTAATAGTTTACATATTATTGAAATAAGGCATTATAGAGAAGTACTTGTATGTTTCTGGGCACATATACCGATTTTTATTGAGTATACCTACTGCTTTCAACAATTTGTATGTGTTCAACATGTTCATCCCAGGTAAGATTATTCTGAAACCAAACACCAAGCACTTTCTGGCTGCTAACTAGCTCAATTGTGTCGTCTCCTATCTTCACTGTTGGATTCACTACTATTCGCTTTTTTTTTTCTTTGCCTAAAAATAATGGCTTTTGTTTTGTCGACATTAATCTTTAACGTGTTATTTACTGTCCACTAATAGAGACTAAGCAAGTGCTCATTCGTCATTGCGATTATAGTTTAAGCGTTTGCACCTAAAAAAAGGGGCGTGGTGTCATTGGCATAGATAACTAGCTTAGCGTGCTTACATGTTTGGGTAATGTCGTTTATATAATAATAATTTTGATATGATGAATTTCGTCTTTTTCAGGGGAAGTCGTTTGACGTTCTGAAGCACAATAAACACGGCGTTCTTCAGGTTGGGGGCATTCTGGAAGTCGGCTTTTCCTCACTCGCCAGGTGAAGCGCGCAAGGATGAAGAGGCAAACAGAAAGTAGGCTTCGCCTCACACTTGCGAGCGATTAGTTAAGCCCTCTTTACAAAATTTACAATAAACAACGTACGCTTCGTCTCACGCTCAAAGGCCTCGGGTGAAGCCCGCTGCACAGGGCCAATATGCAAAAGGAAACAAGATTCACATCACCCTGCAAACCTTAGCAAAAGCGCGCTTTGCAGAACAAACATGCAAGTAGGCTCACCCTCGTGCGCATAAGTGTTAGGTGAAGTGAACTTTACGGAACTAACATACAAATAACAAAAAGACTTCTCATTCTACCAAGTGTTAGGCGAAGCAAGCTCCACAGGACTTACATGCAAATAGAACGTAGGTTTCCCTTCGTGCTCGCCACTGTTAGGTGAAGCGAGCTCCACAGCACTGACGTCGAAATTGTAACTCGGCTTCTCACGCTCTCAAGTGTTGGCTGAAGCGAGCTTTACGGCACTGACATGCAAATAGCAAGTAGGTTTGTCCCTATGCTGGCAAGTATTAGGTGGAGCGAGCTTTAAAGTACTGACATGCACACAGCAGGTAGGCTTCTCCTCATGCTGCAAGTGTTTTGTGAAGCTGCCTTGCCGAACGCTAACGCCAACCGAAAGAACGTCGTGAACGCAACTTTGGAAATAATAAAGTATGATACAGTGGAGGATCCGGGGGGGGGGGGGGGGGGTACGATAGCCCCCAAAACGTCAGTTTATGCATTGGATTTCCCTCTCTCTCTTCCTCCACTTTCGCATGCGTATTGTAAGTTTCCGTATTTTCGACCTGATGTGCCAATATGGGCATTCCTTTGGTAGGCGTCACTATTTGAAAGTTGGCTTCACCTATGACTTCCCTGTACTGCGGACAAGCCCACTTCAACTAACCGTGAGCATTGCTGAACTCTTCGTTTCCTCGCTGTTTAGCGTGATTTTACAGCTTTTTTCCACCTTTTTTTGGTACTAACCAAGTTGATGTCGTCTTGGGTTAGTTTAGTGAAGTTAGGTTAGATTAATTGGGCCATGGCAGCTTGCTTTGCCCCAAAATCCGCTTCGATAATGAAGTCGGGAGGTCGAGGCAAGCTGCAATAACCGCACTAATCTAACCTAACTGATCACTAAACAAAGCCTATGATGATTTAAGTTAGTTTAGTGTAGTTAGGTTAGACTAACAGGGCCATGGCGGATTGCTTTGCCCCCAAAAGCCGCTTCGATAATGCAGTTGGGAAGGCGAGGCAAGCTGCCATAGCCGCACTAGACTAACCTAACTCATCACTAAACAAAGTCCATGATGTCTTAGGTTAGTTTAGTGAAGTTAGGTTAGGTTAATAGGGCCATGGCAGCTTGCTTTGCCCACAAAGTTGCTTCGATAATAAGGTTGGGAGGGAGATTCAAGCTGCCACAGCCGCACTAATCTAACCTAACTTATTATTAAACAATGTCTGTGATGTCAGGTTGAAGTTGGCTTTCCCGCAACACAAATAAATGAAAAGTTCCGCAAAATTTTACAAACATACAATTCCGCAACAATAAGCGTTCGTTGAAGTGGGCTTGCCAGCAATGTTAGGTGAAGCCAACTTTCAAATGGTGACGCCTTCCAAAGGAATGCCCAAATATGGGATATTCAGGATAACCAGGAAACGAATTCATTGAAAACGTGCACTCAACTGACTGACAGTCGTCTGTAGCGTACAGAGGTCTAACGACGTGGGAGCAACACCCATAATAGCGTGTTAGTCGCCACGTAATAGTACCGCACAACCTCGCACGTTTTCTTTCTCCCAGTTCATTGCAAAAAACGAAGTAATTTACGCTTTTCGAGACGCAGATACCCGATATCGATTGCGTGACCCGCATTACTAGTCAGCGTTAGTGTCGCACTGCAGTATTTTAAAGAAAATCAGCTCGGCAGCTCTGATTTCATCCGCTAAAATTTCATTCTGGCGATCTCCTGCGCGTAGGAAGAGAGAAGGTTATTATGCAGCTTACGTATTAAGCAAACAGCATCAGTTCAACGATGCCGCGGTATCTGTCTCCGCAGTAGTCCGTTACTTCTTCATTTTTTTAAAAAGTTATTTCATTTCATTTACCGGTACATTAAGGAACCCCATGTGGGGTATTACATACCGGAGTGGGCTAGATTTTAGAGCGAGAAGAAATGAACAAATAATGTTAAATAATGTTCCAAAACAAAGACACTAAACATACAATACTGACTACTTCTTAAACTCACCTCTACACTTAAAAATAGCACTGGGCGAAGCATGATGAAGAATGAAACAGTTACAATACAACATTCGTGCCGTGGAAGTATGGGAGGAGGGAAGTTTACTCGAAGGCGGGTAAAAAAGAGGAAAGGCCAGTCAAACGCAGAGCCGACTTGGAGAGGAAAAGGAAGCAGACGTGGGTACAAAGGTCTTTTCATTGGAAGAAGAAGAAGTTGAGTCATGCCAAAGATGGCTGTAGAGCTCACCGTATACACTCTAAAAACAGGGCTTCACCGCATAGCACGCTCTGCGCCAACCATTGCCACGAATGATAGGGTTATCGCTTCTGATTCGAGGAGAGAGGGGGGCGTACACCTTTTTGTGGCAATTTGGATATATGGTAATTGCCACAAAAAGGTGTACGCCTCCCAGTCTCCTCGAATCAAAAGCGATAACCCTATCGTTGGCGACAATGATTGGCGCAGTACGTGCTATGCGGTGAAGTTCTGTTTTTAGAGCGTAGCAGAACACTGATAGCAGAATCTCGGTGAAACAGGGGTAGTCAAGTCCGATATGAAATGTAGCACAATACAAAAAGCAACACTGAAGCTAGTTTAATACAGTCGACCCGCGTTTATCCGGACCCTGCGCTATCCGGACAAAAAAAGCATGGAGACTGATTTCTCCCCATGTATTTCGCCCTCGTTTATCCGGACTTCAGCTTCCGGACTCCGACGAGGATTCCAGGGAACAGAAGTGACCAATACCCAACAATCGGCTTCAGTTATCCGGTCATTGTCCAGGAAGGTCACTTGGTCTACACCTAGTCAAGCGAGATCGGGAACCCTGATCGTGATCTTCTTTGTACTGACACAAACACGGTGTTGCTAAGAAGAATTTTCTCACTTTCCGACTTTGCACGTTACACAAAGTAATCCATTGAGCAGACTGGTCATTTCAGACTGAGAAGGTGCGCAACGAGGACCACTGCGCTGCAATCATAGATGACGACATCGTCAGTGTCGGCACTTCCGGCAGTGTCGTCGCTTCCGACAGATAGTGTTCAAGAAGAATCTGATGATGAAAGCGTGGACGCACTAGCTGTGACGGTAGAAAATGTGTGGGCGGCACTGAGAAGAGCCCTATTATTTTTCGGGCAACAGAACAATATTTCGCAAGTCAATGCCATTCGCAAAGGTTTGCAAGAACTGGATGCGTGTATCAGAATTAAACAGATGATAATCGATAGTTTTATGTGTAATGGTCAATAAAGATGTCCTTTTAGTATCACTCTGGATTTTCGTGTTTCACTTATCCGGTTCCCCGGATAAGTGAAATACCGGACATCCGGACATTTTCATAGGAAGCGAAGCAGTCCGGATAAACGCGGGTCGACTGTATATACAACTTTTCGCGTGGGGGACGATGAAGCCTGAGGAAGCGTGGTCCCCCACGCGAAAGCTTGTATATATTAAACTGAGGAAGTTTCAGTGTTGCTTTTTGTATTGTGCTACGTAGTAGAACACTAAAAAAATGCACACTTTGGCGTGGTAGACCACGCGAAAGCTTTTACGTATTAAAATCTTTAGAAAGCTTCTGTGTCATTTCTGGAGAGGAAAGGGAAGAAAACGGAGAAGGGTGAACGAGAAAGAAGAAGAGAAAAAAGTATGTCGCTGCTTAAATGTCCATGATTGTAAACAACATGATTGGGGGACGCCAGAGCACGCGATGCCTACGAGCATTAAAGTCTCTTAAAACGAATCGCGCGTAATTCAACTAGCTTTTGAAGGAAGGGCAAGCCGCAAAAAGAACACTCTGATGGCGACGTCAAGTGCTCGTACCGGAAGAAGCGCACGAAGAGCTATATTCGCGTTGTTTCGGTTAGTGTCGAGCTTGTTTTTCCTTTCCCCGCGCTCTTTTGCTCTGTATGCGCCGTTTAAAAACAGTAACGGAGCTACGAAAAGACCTATCAACGCGTTACATATAATTCGCGCTATTTGTCATTTATTCGCGCGCTGCTTCACGAGGACGCGCGCGCGAGACAAACATGAATGCGCGCGCAGCTGACACTCTAATGAGAACATATTGCTCTCGCCTGGAGTCGAGATGCGGTTAGGCGTAAATTCCTGTTATGCCAGACAGCAGCCGTCAAGCTCGCAGTCACACACGGGGACGACACAGAAGGGCCATTCCTCATGAAACCTTTCCACAATTCACACGGGCGCTTCTCCTACTAGGACTGCAGAAACTGTTAGACGGGCGATGTTGATATGATGTCTGGGACGTGGTATTCTTTCCATGCTTGCAAGCATGAAAGAAATATGAGACTTGTGCCACTCACTGACGGGAGGTTGTGTTGCTTGAATAATGCGGGTTAATAATAATAATAATAAATAATAATAATAATTCTATCATTTCATGTCTTTAAAGTAAAGATACAAAGCAGCCCCGCCTAAGCCGCGAGGCCTGTGACACTGGGCCTGGAGGCAGTCAACGCAAAGCAACTAGATACACAATTAGACAGGAAAAGAGAAAAACACACAAATATAACAACAACTTACACGGTACTTAATTAAGCACAGATAATAATCTATTTTAATAATAATAATAACTTTTTTTTCAACATAGATGTAAAACAACAGCTTTATTTGGAGGAATGGGGAGTTTCTTCGCCGTTGTACATAGGTTTACAATTCTATAACGCCTGCTTGAGCCAATTGGCTTGAGCTAATAAGCTAATTGGTTTTGATCTACTAAAGCGACAGTTTTATTGGGCCTACCGCCGTGTAGGTCCGTCCGTAGCTTCAGAGGGCCGCGTGACAGTACGTCTACCACGTGGTTGCCACACTGCGTTTGCGGTACGCCTGAAACTGTGTAACCACGTCAGTAACAGTGCAGGAAAAGTTGCAGGAATAATTGCAATCTAGGGGACTAGATGCAACGATCGTTCCCCATTTTATTCCCCTAACCCTGAAATTAACTCCCCAGACGGCAAATTGTCACTGAACATCGCAAATGATTTCCTGAATGCAACAGGGTACGTAAATATGTGCCCTTCGTAAATTTAATGGAATAAGGCTATATAACTTTAATAACTTAATTTTCCACGCACACTGAGTAAAAAAAAAGTTAGCACATTGTGCCCTATGCATGCCGCTAGATCTTACATAACTCGACATATCACGGTTGACCGTTTAATTCAAAGTATGTTCATTCACGCACATGGATTGTGTGTGTAGAGGACTTTTAGAACAGAGCGTGAAATGCAATCCCAACGTCTCGGAAGGGACTAACTTTTGTGCCCATGCATGTCGCTAAAAGGACTAAAATTGCTCTCTCTCTCTTTTCCCCTCAGAATGACACAATGCCCAAGGGTAGTGGTTTATAATCAGTTACACGTATAATTCAGAACGTTCCTAATTTAATGTATTATAATTTAATGCACAGTGCTAAAGTACGAATTATAACACCGTTCTGAACGAAATACGACGTCGAGGCAGTACCCAGTAACGCACCTGCGTCCCGTGACCTTGCTAGGCCCACCCATGCATTTGATCAACGAATACTTCCCTGCAAAACTCGGTGTTACAGATCGATAGCGCGAAATCAATGGAGACAGCGAAGTTGATAACGCCTAGTAACAGAGACCGATGCCGGAGGATAGTTTAAACAGAAAAAAAAAAGCGAACACTGGAGCAATTAGGACAAAGCTCACAATGAAAGCGCGGGGGAAAGCATCCAATAGAAAAAAGAATAGAGGACGGCCTGTTATGAAGGAAGCGCACAGAATGTCAATGGAGAGGGAGAGGAGAGAGAGAGAGGGGGGTAAAGGAGATAATAAATTATAATTGAAGCACGAAAAAAGAAGAATGGCTCCATTCCTTCGGACAAAGAGCATATTAGTTTGCACCAATGGGAAGAAAGTGTGTGTGAGAGAGAGAGGGGGGGAAGAGAAACACCATTATTCTGCGAGCAGACGAAGACTTTGCGAGGCACCAAGATACAAACCAAAAACGAGGATATACACAGTCTATCCACAGAGCGAAACCATCCAACGTGGAACGGAAAAAGCCTCCGACACAAAGGGGAACGAAAGAAGCTTCATTGTTGTCAGAAGAGCGGGAAAGCAGCTGTGAACGGAAGACGAAGAGGAAGGAATCTCCAATTACACACACGGGGGCTTGGGTGCAACCCGTTGTTGACTATAATGCTCTGACCGTGGGGGTCCAGAATTGCGCTTATCCATTTCATTACTACCACCATCTCCGCGTTCAGCCCCCCTAGAGCTGTACGTGCTATACGATGGCTTAATTTCCTGATACAATCCTCATCGCATCATCGATTTCTGAATCGATGAGCGAAGAGCGCGTACAGGGGGGGCCTGGGCAAATTAACTTGCAGACGTGGACAGCATGAGGGTCCGCTGAACAAACCGTAACGGCATCCATACCATGCGTGGGTGGATGTGTTCAGAGACTGGAATCTTGACACTGACTTCTTTCAGCTTGGCGGGAATACGAGCTGCAGACTGCACTTAATGTTGGCGGATCTTTGTATATTGGGAAATGGGGGATAAAGGGATAATATCGGGTGTCTGCGGAAGGTGAGAGGAAGCTACCTTACGGCACGTGTACGTTAATGGGACTCCGAACAGTTTTATTATTTATTATTATTATTCATGTTTTTTTTATTGAATATTAGGGCCCGAACCAACTGTGGTTATGAACGGCGTACAGATGTAGACAGGTGGAGAGAGGACAGCAGGAAGAACTCTTATGTAGGTTCCGTATTAGTTTCTTTGTGAAGTGTGAAACAGATATTTTGAGGCAGCGAGCACGAGCAAGAAACAGAATGACGGCAACGAAGATGATGATGATGATGATGCTCAACCCGTCCCACAATGTTAGTTAAGTTGAATTAAAAGTTTAAAAAAATGTTAGTTATGCGACTCCGACAACGTCAATGCCCAATATTATCGTTGCTACTCCAAAGTCACGTCTACTCGACCGCAGCTTTTGCACTAATTTTTAGCCTTACTGATTGGCTCTTTCTCGTTTCAGGAGACGTGACCAAGTGGATGCAGGTGGAGACATCGAACAACATCACTTCAAGTTGATCAATACTCTCGGTGCCTAAGCAAGACAACTCTTGAAAGACGCGTTCAATGGAAGCAAACAAACATCGACCACGGCTCCTTCTATGGAGAAAAGAAAGCGAGAAAGCCTCGGGGTTGCTTCGGTGCATCGCTAATTGCTCAATCACGATCCTACATACCCTACGTGCGTTACGTCATAGTGAGTTTTCTCTCTCTTTCTCTCTCTTTTTTATTTTGACGCAGAATTCGTCAAGCGGCTCTGTGGCGCTTTATTTCGCCGTCCCACCCGTCAGTGAACAGGAAAATAAAGGTTGAATTAAATTGACTTAAGTCCTTGCGGTCGCTTAAGTAGCGAAAGAAAAATTCTTTCCAGGAACAGCACCGCAAGCGGTACTGCCCCGACGACCTTCTTATCGGCCGCGCCGTTCAAAGACACGGCCCACCCGGGGGCGGACCGCGTTATCAACGGGCCCCTCTCCGGTATATGAGGGACCGGCTCCCATTTGCCTTCCTCCACCGCTTAGGCGGGTTTGAAGGGAGACCACGGCGTCACGGTTTCCTGACGTGAATTAAATAAATTACACTGACGTAACTAATTTAATTTTAATAACGAATTAGTTATTACATATGACTTCATAAAATAAAGTTAAATTAAATGCTACCAAGTTGAATTCGACGCACAAAACCTCGGCCGGACCTCTTCAACAGAAAGCGGCCCCATTTGTGTGTGTGTGTGTGTTATCACCACGAAGCAACTGCGGCCATGAGCGGTACACAGACAGATGAAGAGAGTACAGATGGAGAAAAGTCCGGCAGACTGGGGGTTAGTATGTGTTACTGTCTTACGTATTACCGACTACTGTCTGGAAAGTCTTTTGTCGGACAACTCGAGGAAAACTTGAGACAGCACAAACGAGCGAATATCGGTCTCGTATATGATTGCATCTTTAGTCCTTTTGATAGTGTACAATATTCGGAAAATAAATGCGAGTGTTTTCTCTTTTTTTCTCTCTCTCTCTCTCTGTCTCTCTATTTCTCTTTTTTTTTTTTGTTGCTCATTTCAGGTTTTTTAAACCCTTATAGCGGTTTGGTTTTGTGCATTTACGTTAATTTTCAACGAACGAACCTAATACAAAGACGAACGATAATTGATAATCCATGGTTTAGGTTGAGAGACGGCCACGATAATAAAAAAAAAGAAGAAGAAGAAGAAGAGAAGAAGGGGCTCGACGAAGGTCGGCTTGCTATTAAAAAAAAAGGAAAATGGGGGAAGAGAAAAGGAGTGCATACAACCTCAAATACATAGGAGGTATCTGAGTTGGTGGTTGAGATTAACCGCCGTAAATGCGCATATGTTAACTGATAAATAGATAAATTCACCGAAATGCGCTGGAGAGCAGTAGACCGCTTCTTACATTTTTACAAAACAACATCAGCCAGGATTAATTCCCATCAGGCCTACTGTAGGTTAGAGAACCTATCAACTCTGACACTTTAGCAGGGCATATAGACATAGCGGAAAGTGCAGAAATTCTAGCAACCCAACGTGTGTACTGAAATTACAGATGCATGTGTGTGGCTAAGAGGCGTCTTATCAGTGCGGTACGCGAGGAAAAAAAAGAGATCTATTACCTATTAACCCCTCTGCTATTACACGTATTAACTCTATGCGATCTTTATCCCCTGGACAGCCTGTGTTCGCGGCACGTGGCACGAGCTTCGTAAATAATGTTATTCGAGACCCGAATGCCATTAGGGGGATATCATTTTCCGTACCCGTGTGATTCGGGTATAGTGACACGGGCTAGAACGCTCGTCAGTATCTTACGCCTAAATAACGTACGGCTGATGTTACAGAGGCAGGTAGAAGTATGCCACATCGGAGAGGAATCGCCCGACTAGGGTGTCTGAATGCTAGCTCCCGCTCTGTACACAGAAGGTGGTGTTTCGGTGCTTTATGGCACAAGAGCGACTAAGTGTACACAGAGGGAGCTAGTATTCATGCGCCCTGCGCCCGACAGCCTTCGTTTTTCTTGTCTGGCACACCAAACTGAAAACACTATCAAAACAGACGCTTTCTTTACTTCGAGACTGGGAGGTACCGGGGTTCGACTCCGGGTGCCGGCTGTGCTATCTGGGGTTTTTCCTGTGTTTTCCTCAGACGCTTTCAGACATATGTCGGCACAGTTTCCTTAGAAGTCTGCCCAGGACGCATATTTCCCCCAGGGCGTTAGTCGTGACGTTGCAAACCTCTGTGAGGCCGACAGCGGCGACTCCTTTCACCACCACCACCTTTACTGGCCAAATGGCCAAATCGAAGACAATGTGAAAAAAAAAAGAAAGAATAAAAGTGCCGCGCGCAGAGATGACTTAATTATCTTATTATACCCAGCGTCCGAACGCCTGTCTGCCCAACTAGCTGTTGACATCGCCACCCTCGTGCCCTTGCGCGAACACGTGCGCACCTGGCGGATGACACGCGAGCTACTATGGCGCACCGTCTGCTGCATCCGATTGTCCTTATCGATTCCTCCGCCCTCGACTAATAATAGGTTCCTGATCCTCCGTTCCCCGTATGTAGTCGTTACATGCGCGTTCCGTTCATGATTGGCCGGCAGAATCGCTGAAATGGGCGGTGGAGTCATCATCTTAGTGACAGGAACCAGCTCCCGTGGCCTGTAGAGTGGCTACGATGATTGCATTCCACGCCGGGACTGAGAGGAGACTGGTTTGAATCCAGGCGCCGGCTGTGCCGTCTGGGTCTTTTCCCTTGCTTTTCCCTCAGACTTTTTTAAGACAAATGTCGGTACAGTTCCCAGTGAAGCCCATTCCATCGAAACTTGGAGCTGTCTACGAGGAAGTTCAGGAGGACATCGACCTCGACAGAACCGATGTCGTCGAAGAAAGTGGAGAAAAAGTGAAAGACACGTTCACTCAACTCGCCGAAAATCTGTCCGAAAACGAAGGTGATCGGATCATCACGGTGAACCTGTCGGACGAGTGGTTTACATGGGAATCAACAAGCCATATGATGGTACACCGCTGATCTCGGTGTCCGAAGACTTCGCTGTCAGTGGGAGAACTTCCAGAGGAGTCCAGACGGACTTTCCCAGGAGTGGAGAGAGTGAAGCAGGTCCCCCTGTGTCTGAAATGAACGCAGAGGTAATTCAAGATGACGAGCAACAGAGTCTGGAGGGCGTGAAGCCCGAGAGCTCAAGGAATCTCGTGAAAGACGAGCTCAGGGATGAGTTATTCGCGCACCTCAGAGGAGCCGCCATCAGGTGGTCCAGAGGGCAGTCCGATTGCGTCACCTCACCAGGATGACGTCCAGAGAAGCAGTAATGTCCAGCACATCGATGCGACTTCAAGTTTCTCAAAGAGGGCCTAGACGTCTTCCTGAAAGACTGCCGTCCCATCAGAAGGTTTGAGAAAGACGGTGACGAAGATAGGTCCCTGAACCAAGTTAGCGTTTCGGAAGGAGAAATCATTGCGACAGTGCAGTCCCATTCGGAAAACATTCCTCCAGAACAGGATGAATGGATGTCGCCGAATAGCGAGATATTTCTCAACAATTTCTCCAGAGACCTGGCCACTTCAATGGATCACCTGGATAGTCTTGTCGCAGACTATAGCAGCAAGGTGGAACCAGTGGCGTCACCAGGGTGGTGCGGGGGCTGCGGTCCGCACCGGGCGATGCGACAGAAGGGGGTGACGTGCTCCACCAGTACCGCCTCCTCCCCTCTTTTTCGGTAGCGAAGTGACGCCAAAAACAACATAAGAAGCCCTCGGCGAGCATGTCATTTTTTTCTGCGTACGATATGATACTGCATTTATCGTGTATCGCCTCGGATGGGAAGGGACACATTATTCCGGAGGGGGGTGGGGGTGGGGGGTGACGGAGCTCCCGCACCGGATGACGCATACCCTAGTGACGCCACTGGGTGGAACCGTCCGATCCTGACGATCACGAAGGATCTCAACGACAGAGACTTGCGCGTCGGTTTTGAAACCCGCTGGCGTTTCCCCCGTCGAGTTCGAAGGACAAAGCACAGATATACACTGAACAAAACGTGTGGTGCGAAGAGACATGACGCTAGACGGCTCTGAAGCCCCCGATAGCCTGTCGCCAGTTTGTTTGCGGCGGGGAGTGTTAAAGCTTATGTCACCTCTGCACCACATCGGGCCGTCATCGCCATCACTGCCCGTGAGCGAGCTTCGTGCATTGTAGTTTGCCCATTCACGTCCACTCTTTGTCCACCCCTTTTCGGTACTAATGCAACAGGGGAGGACCAGGGGCTTGAAGGCTGTTGGATGACAACATTTGCGGAACCTCGTTTTCAATCTACTCTCTTTCAACGCATGAAACATACCCGGTACGGTCTTTGACGAAGAGGCGTATCGTCTCCCGTGTCGACAGTATGCTCTGCGTTACGAGCAACACCAAGAGGAGATTGGTCAATGTCAAGCAAATCGGCATATTTCCGTAGAAGTGACACGACTTCGGGTCTTCTTACGTCTTCAAGAGAAACTTGACACCATCTTGTTGAGAAACTTATCTTCAAGCTGAGGCAAGGACACTGGGGTATCTTCTGGTGTGTCTTGAACAGCGTATACGATATCAGAATGCATGGGCACGTAGGTGGAAACAACGAAGCTACGTTGTAAAAGCACAGATTCCGGCAGTGTATTAATTAGGGGAAACAACGTGTTCCCGTTACCCACAGGCGATACGCAGAATGGACCAACGAGACCTTTGCGCGGCGCATCTTGCTTTCGTGACAAGACCATGTCGGGCACCGACAGCGTTACGGATGGGGAGACCACTACAAACGAAGTAGCATGTGGAACAAGCACGATGTCTTCAGTCACATCTAATTCAGAGGCGTCGCAGGTCTCAGAGCAGTCGAATACGATGGTTCTACTGGTTACCTCGCTGTGAGCATGGTCCATAACGGCCTTGTTCTCCTCCAGATAGTCACAACCTAATATGACATCGTCAGAAGCCGTCGGGAGTACCCGAAATTCCACAGGGTAGCACACGCCAGAAATTGTCACAGGTGCAGTCAGGGGCAGCGGGGGACCTCAGATCCCAACCGTCCCCTTCCACCGCCACCACCAATTCATGCCCGGGTTCCAAAAAATCGAGGCAGCCTGAATGACAAAAAGTGGCAAGTGCTTTTTTTTTTCGTCTTGTATGGAATGAATGTATATTTGCATTATTTGCTTACAACATCGGCTCTTTCTTGGTTCTGTGTCTTTTCTGTGGCGGCTCTTCCGAAGGCGGTCACCAAGCACCAGAACCAGAGAGCCTAGAACTGTATGTGCCGCGCTGCAGGGTGCAGCTTTCGATTCTACAGCTCATGACACACTTGAGACAGAGTTGTGTGAAACATCCTGGAACCCGTGAACACTTTCAGGTGATGTCGTCGTGAGTTCTACCTCATCAATCGGCAAAGCCTTGTACCATTACCTCATTACCTTACCTTGACTATGCTGGCAATTTGATCTATTCAGGAAAAGGATTTATTGCATTTTATTCGCATGCGGCGCCTGAGAAAACACTCTAGCGCCCCACCTCCATGGGAATTTTACGACCCCTTCACAAATTCAGGGGGTCTACAGTAACCCCTGTAACCCAACCCCTTTCCGCGGCCCCTACGTGCAGAGCACGAGTCAGCAATTTGGGCAACCGTATTAAAAGCTGAGTTTAGCCATGTTCCACTGGAAAACTAACTTTTCGTAATCTCTTGCACATTGCTAAGGACAAAACCGAAACAGAAGAGCCAGTGTGAATGAGCGCCGATGAAGGCTGACCATCAATTGTGACATGAATGTAGTTTCGTGGACGGGAAGGAGGGTCATTTGGATACAGCGGAAAATGCGCTGTACGACCTCCATGAACTTCAGCTACGGGTTTCCCCTTGGAGGAGGCGGAGGAGGGATGGAACGATATCGATATTCTTATCGATATTATCGATATTTTATGCATGCGATGTTATAGATACTTTTAAAATATCGATATTCGCCTTGATATTTATCGATAAAGATATCGATATTACATCGATATAGATACAGATACGCATGCAAATAAAAATACCAGTAATTCGGCAGCTTCTGCGCGCAAACAGGATGTGAAAAAAGGAGCGTCCAACGAGTTTCTTATAACCCAACTTGACTGCCTTTGTTCCCCTTCTCCCTCTTGATTTGGTTTTGCTTCGGCGGTGAGGAAGGGTTGGGAGACAAACAACACGATGCCGATATTTCCTTGTAAAGATGTGACGCACACGTTAGGGGAAAACTTTGTTTCGTTTCTCAAAAGTTTGTGAATTTCAGGGGCTGGATTTCGTGCCGAACAACGCGTTGGAGCGTGCAGAACGAGTTCACCGAGCGCGCAACGTACACGGCAGCCGAAGCCGAGGACTTTATGTTGCTGGCGTGGCTCCGTCTCCGCAAGCATCCACTCCTCGAAGAACAAAGAAGGAGGAGGCAAGCAAGCTGGTGCGGATCCGAAGAGAGCAACGTATACTCTGTTCTCACCTAAATTCTTGCACTAATTGCACCCCAATCTTTCTGACACAAAACCCTCGCTGAAATGTAGACACGCCTTATCACGAACTAGGGTTGCCACCAGGCCGGTATTATACCGGCACGGCCGGTTATTTGTGGCTCAGGACCTTTCATATGGGCCTTTTGCGGGGTTTTCCCTTCAACATTCCACTACAGCTTGAATAAATCTGGAGCACAGACCCAACTCCGCAGTCGCCAGTAGTTTTCTTAGTTATTCATTATTATTATTATTATTATCACTGTTATTCATTAAGTCTTGTATTCTGAGGGGACAAGATCAATGATCGTGCAAAGCTGTTGGTGGCTGTGTCGAGCCAGTTAGAACTTAGGCCGTATACAACCATCATGAGATCTCCGCCCGCAAAGAAGGGTTTGTCTGCGTCGATGTGTTTTTCAAAGTAAGTGGCAGTCCAATCCGGTTGCTCCAATACGATCTATAGTGTAGCGTTCATGCCTGTTTATAGCAATTTCTAGCATCAATGATACAGCCAAACCCAGGAACATACGTTTCCTCGTATTATCTTGAGCGAGCACGCTCGCTCGCTCGCTGTGAGAGTCCACCCCTCACCCACTTCCCTTTCCCGTGAGCCTTTCCTCCTTTCTCTCTATTCCACCTCCTCTCCCTCAGCCGGTATTTTTCACTACGAAAGGTGGCAACCCTATCACGAACCCTTCAAGCATCTGCTCTCATTGCCATCGCAAAGGGCAGCGTGAGCAAGCCAAGTGTTCTGTCCGAAAGGACGGCTGAGCCTTTTAAGCCCCTTTTACCCGGGTCCGGTTGCCTCACACCTTTTGCCTTCGTTGTACTCCCCTTATACTCGTCCCCTTCTGTGTATTTATGTCCACATGTGCAGTAAATGTCTGCCTGCTTGTTTTTGAGCCTGTCTGTGTCGTGTCCTTCGGCTGTGTGTAAATCCTTCCTCAAGCTCAAGGATGTCGCCCTCTTCGAAGCCACTACTCAGAAAAGGGGGATTTGGTGAGTTGCGAACTTCGGTCTTTTTGACGTTTCAGAGGTGGTAACGATAATTGAGGACGTATCCTCATTGAACCTCGTAAAGCACCTTGTTCGTCGGCGTCTTCATCACATGCCTCAGCTGTAATACACGCATGGAAGATAATAAAACAAGGGCAACTTTTTCCAATTGTTCAAGTAATCACGTGACGGCTTTTCAAACATCGATATATCGATATTTCTTTTCAAATACCGATATATCGACAAAATATCGATATATCGATAATTTATGGATTTAGAGATCGACATTTTAATCGATTATTTTTTATGAAGTCGATATTTATCAATATAGTCCCGATATTATTGCGTTACTAAGGAGGAGACGTTAAACGGGCGGAACTGCATGAAACCGATTTCCGACTATTACCAGGGGATCTTGAGCGGCGTTGAGCACTGGAATATTCACCACCACCTCGAAATCCACCATTTGGAGCTTCGTTATACGACGTTGGGTAATAGTAACGATCTTGGAAGTAATTAACCGACCGAGCGATCTTCACAGCGTTCATTACGACATGGCGGCGGTTGCATAAGCAGGGGACGGGGTCTTCCAGCCAAAAATTCGTCTCTCTGACGTCTCCGGCATACTCTAACGGCGTGACCCGGAATCCCGCAATAGTAGCGGGCAAAACGGCGGAAAATAAATAGATCCCCCTTCCCTGTGAAGTCGGCCCAGGATGTACGATCCCCCTGCGATAGTCGTGACGGTGCCCACATGAGCTTGGCCGACTACGGCAAGCAGTCCCATCATCATCATCACCAACACCACTGATTAGTTATGAGAGTTCACTTCGTGCATAGCGTGGTACAGTACTGCTCCGAGGGCCTGCATCCGGTACATACACAAATTCAGTGACTTTTGGGTAAGAAATCAAAAAGTCGTGAACTACGATGAGACAAAATGTTGGTGGGACTAAAAGAACGTACCGCGTTCTATTACATCACACACATCAACTGCATCAATCGGTCGAATATGTCAGCGACGTCTCCATTAAGTTCAATTATTGACCTGGTTTCAAGTTTGCAAATAACATGGAACGTTGGACTCAATTGGGGAAACTCATACCTTTAGATAAAATGACTTTTTTTTTTGCATATATACTCACAGCATATTACTGTGGCTGGAGCAATGGAATTGTGCCATCGAACACAATTATCCGGTTGTAGTGGAGATACTTTTAAAATGCACAATAACGGTCGCGTTCGCCGGCTGCTATTCTGGAGGACAGCGAATCAGCGAGTTTGTTCCAGCTACTGGAATAGGGCACACCTCGGAAGCGTTTTCGGGACCGCAGTGTCAATCTTTCAGTACGCTGCTGACATCGACACTAACATCATTAATCAAAAGGTGGAAACACAAGTGCACGCGTACAATGACCCCTTTGTGCTGCAGTACGTCAATAAAGGACCCTCTCAAAGCATGTCACACGGCAACAGATACCCCTTTCACAACAACACGCCCGTATGCTTTGCTCTGAGACCACATTCACGCTGTTTGTGTGGGATGAGCACGGCCGCCATCATTACTACTGCCTGAGTGACGCTTTGTTTGATACGATGAGCAAAAAAGGAACGTCGAAACAAGAAATACGAGAAAACAAATATTTTGTTCCGTGGAGTTCAGGAACCCTCCTAATTTTGCGCGGTAGTGTCGTGTTCAAATGAATGAGTGATAGTGATATCCGTACGCTGTATTTCAACACGTGTCAATTCTGGTCTGCTATACGTCTCAGACGTTGACCCAACACCTTAATAAATTCAGTTAAGTGTTACGGAAAACTAACCTCAACGCCTTCATAAGCGTGCGGAGACACACCAGGTGTTCGAGAGCGGCCAAGTCTGTTTTGTTTATCTACATCTCTCTCTCTCTCAGGCAGAGGACAGAGTTCACAATTCATTGGCATTTTAGTTTCGATTGCCCTGCTGTACTACCGGTGTGCTGTTGATGGTTTAAGAACAACAACAGATAAATTGATGAGGACGAATGGGGAAGCTCGCCACACGAGGTGCGGCCCTCTACCCCAAGGCACAATGGACGGAATGAGACGTGACATGATTATGAGACGATGAACGACGCACATTGCAACATAATATCAGCCTACGTAGTCAGCTGTAGCACTTTATGAAGTAATCACTTGTCTTGATCGTATAATCTACCGTATACCCACTCGATTTTCTTCACGTAGCCTATTCATAATGTTTTGCAGCGTCAAGTATATGGCTTCCTGCATGCCTTGTCAGACACGCGTTCTAGCACAGTCCGTTCACTTCGCTTTCCTACTTTCCAAAGCTTAACACAAAAGCCAAATGGATCCGAAACGCTGCTCACATTGTTGGCCACGCCCAAAGAACATTTCCGCCCATGTGTGAGCGCTCTGTCATCAGAATTCATCGCGCGGAATGCCCTTCAGCGAACTCCGACCTTTATTAGAAGAGCTCCAATTTTGCGCGTCTGTGCCTTATGAGCCGACCCGTCGATCAAGATCCAGCACCGCTCAATTCTATCGGATTCCCGAGCTGCTGGCATTCGACGTATGCCTCATTGGCATATACATACGCGGATATATATAAATCCGTTGCAGCATATAAATTGTTCACATATACCGCTTCCGGGAACACGTGACGCGAACAATAATAACGCCGTTGCCCGCTTTTTCTCTTTCTCCGCTCATCTTCGCACATGTGTGATTTCGTACGTGACTGATTAAATTGTTATTGAGGTCGACATCGCGGAGCTGCTCGCGCGACCACATCAATCTATGTTGCGCGCGAAGGATGACAGAATACATAATACAGCTCGAACAGCCTTTGTAACTCTCAGCAGTACGAGAGAGTCGGGAGAAAGATGATGATGTAAAGAAATATTTGTATGTGTAGATGCTTGTATGTAAAGACATTCTGAACTGGATGAAAGGAAACAGAGTTCTCCCCCACACACCCAGATAATATGCGGTTCGTCGATAATGTATTGCAGGGACAGTTTGGTGGCTGCAACGAATGGAGCAATGAAGACCAAATACACCAATCATCATCCTTAAATAAAGTTATTGTTGTTGTTGGCCCCCACTGCATCATTAACATCAACTATATAGGGTCCGAGATACACAGACTTCAGAGGGTTTCGAGAAGGTTATATGAATTCAAAAATTGCACATCTGTGTCCATGGCTTGCCGCATGGCGACCAGCACCCAAAGACTTTCTTGGTGCTAAAAGGCGGTTATCCATGTGGGCCTGCAACGATTCACGGTGGTCACACTATTTAAAGGAGCACGGAGCGCCATCCAAAAAAATTTCAGATTAAGACGTCTGATGAAATTGTGCGTGTCATTTCGCCGAATAGCACGAAAGGTTTTGATGTGAGCAATTTGTTTCCCAGAAAAAAAACTCACATAAGCATGGCTAAGTGCGTTCATCCTTAACTCGCCACTACGGGTATCACGAGGAGGAGAAGATATGATGCCACGTCACCGATGACGTTACAGGGAGAACTCGTTCTGGTTCGCTGGTCAGTGGGGGTCAGCCCCTTGTCCCTTTGCCGCCGTAAACCAGTTTTGCCAGTTCTCCCGGAGAATTAGGGAGAGAAGGAGCGGCCGAATCATGACCGAGCCAGGAACAATGCTTTTTCAGAACCCCGAACAGCCGAGTTAGCAGACGACAGAGGAGTAGCAGACAACGTTTCTCTGGACCAATCAGCGAGCGTGATCCTTGTAGCGTCAGCGCGAGGTTCCAGGCAGATCACAGGCTGGTACAGCTCTCCACCGCCGTTGCGCGCGGTCGCTTTTTGTGGCGTACTTTAAATTCAATTTCTGCGATAATTATGACGCTGTGGTGTGAATTACTTCGCATGGTGCATCTTACTGGCCTACTTAATAGTTTTATAGCAAGAAAACAGGGTGTTAAAAATGACTTCTGTGCTACGTTAAGGGATAATTTTTCTTACGCTCAGGAAAAATACCACCAACACAATCAATTAGTGTACTTCGTACGTAGAACAGAGCCGGTTGTGCCCCTGACACACGGGCACGTTTGAACTCCTTTTCATTAGAGGTTATTTACACCTGCAAAGGACACCTTCGTGAAAGGAGTTCGTGCCGGTGACACACGGCAAGAGCGAACACCTTTTGGTGTTTCGTGTCAAAAATATACCCAAAACATAACAGTCATGAATAGCAGTAGCAGTAGAGTAGCAGTAAACAGAATAGCAGTAACAGTAGCAGTAAATATAACAATATACGACCAATTAATTCAAAATACGTACCGCAACTGCAATATCTGCACGCAGACTTCGAGCACTTGAAAACACTGTCTAGCCTTCGTTCGAGAGTATTGTCGTCGTATCGCCCTTTGTTCGAGGCTATACGCCATACGCATTTACAGATGAAAAGGAGATCGCCGATCTCAGCTTCCGAAAAGGACCGTCCCGCAAAAGGAGATTCTCCTTTCCTTTTTGGGTGTCCCTTTTTGTAAAGGAGTTCAAACGTGCCCGTGTGTGAGGGGTATAAGATACAATCGAACGAGCTACGTTTTGATGGTGTGCGCTGAAAGATGACGCAAGATGATGTGCGGCGCGCACCCTCCAGAAATTGTTTGCTTGCAACGAAACAGCTTGGCCGCGTAAACTCCCCACTGGCTTTGAGCTAGCATTTCCACATGCAATAACACCGAAATTCAAGACACCAATCCACGCTGAGCCACTTGAAAAAAGAAAGAAAAGCACAGAGGGAGCGGTATTGATATTCATCACCAAATCTTTGGAAGTAACCGAGCGTCTCTCTCCGACTCATTCCGTCTCATCATCGTGCTTAATGAGCACATTCACAGAATTGCTTTTCCAGAGGCCCCTTTCTCGCGGTATTGATCGAATAAGGAAATCACCAACTTACTTCCTCCGCATTCAGTCATCTTCCAATCGCATTCAGAAGACACTAGTGTACATAAGGCCGTTCAGCGCAGGCAATGGATTCCACTATACAGTTACGAGTGCACGCTACGAATATTTACTTTCCTGCTCTAGCTATGCGGCAAAATATTTTTTATCCTCAAAAGATAGAAGATTTCAAAGCAAAACATTTCCGCATAGCACTGGGAAAACATTGGCAACATCGCGTTGTATGCGTCTAGTCGGTCGCAATCAATATATCTACATACGAGATGTTTATTCTGGTCCGACACAGATTTTTTTTTATTAAAAAAGTTCTCAGAAAAATGCCGTTTTTTGCAGGTGGATTATATACGGCAAGGTGGACAGTACCTAAGATTCATTACTTTTATAAGTAGAGATTTTTGAGGGGCAATGTGAGATAGCAGAATTGGAGCCAGTCATTACATTTTGACAGTTTCAGACGCCCGCAAGTTTGGCCAAGGCACTGATCCCAAAATCGATAACTCTGAAAACTGCGTTTTTAGATTGTCCATTGGGGAAGCGTCGCGCACCGACGGCTGATAACATTTTCCTCACATAAAACTGGGATTTCCATTGTCGGCCATTTTATACCAGGAACGGAATTCCTCGCCGACATTCCAAATCGCTATTGATATATGCTCGGAATACAGTTAGCAATCTGAGGTTGACATATGCGGACTTCCTCGGAGAATGCTGAATTAGCAAAAGCAGACTGGGCAGGTATTTTCTGGCAACCGTCGAGAACCAGAAAGCTCAAGTATTAGTAGGGTTCTGCTTTTTTGGCATTTGCCGAAAAATACCGGAAGACAGAGTTTTGTTTTAATTCGCGGGTATGTCCCGAAAAACTCCGAATTATAATCTTGCTTATGGTGCTACATGCCGGAAATGCCGGTACCCAATTGTGCTTTTCTTCCTCCTCCGTCATCCCCACATCATCGTCATCATGTATTTCTCTCTCTCTCTTCTTCTTCCTCCTGAGCATCACATTTTCGTTTTTCCTTCACTCCGTTTTCCAAGAGGAATGCGGGGAGTATCGCCCTGCGGAGCTGCTAGCCTCTAGTTCAGGGGAAGAAAAAAACCCTTCCTCTGTAACACTTTTGATCAGTGGGTCAAGAGGGTTCAAATACGCACGGAACCCTCTAACATAGGAAAGGAAACTCTTTGCCTTCTCGATGTCCTCCTAAAGAGCTGCTCTTCCTCACTTCCATAATCCTCTCCCTTTATAACAATTATAGCTCCAGATTTTTTGGCATCTATTTTTACCACAGACGTGTTAAAATGCCGAAATATCCGATTTTGTCAAAACATATAAATGCCGAAAAACACCAGCCGAATCTCCCCAGGAATACATGCCGAAAACCCGGAACCCTAAGTATAACACACGTACCAGACCTGATTGTGGGAGGACGTAGAAACTTTCAGTCAAGGGCCCGCCTCAGGGTCGTCCTCAGTAACACTGGCAGTGGCTCTGCGCACGAGCACCGCAGAGGACGACAGCGTATGCCCAAAGCACTATACCAAAGCTACTGAGGACTGAGCTACTTCAAGGACGCTACTGAGCTACTTCAAACACTACTACTCACGCGGTACACCGCGACAAATCGAGAGACATACACGAGTCCACCTGGAAGTTGGGACTTGAACATCCCCATGCACTCACTTTGAACAAGTTGTTAGCTGTGCTGATCGGATGACACAGCGACCATTCTACCTGTCCGCAGCAGGACAAGCACAAGTAAACATTGACAAGTAACCTAGTAACAAGTAAATAAGTAAGTAAACAAGAGAGGTATACGTGCCTTTCCAAATATGTACGGCTCCACATATTCCTGCTCAACGTTGTATTATATCTTTCGCGATTCTCTGAGTTCCACCTACCAACTGAAATGGACCAGAAGCTCCGCGAACTAAAAAAAGAAAAAAAAAAAAAGACTCGCGAATCCACACAACTGAAATTGAAGCGCAAAACTCGAGCAATTCGGGAAAATAGCATAGAGCTCGGAATCCTATTTTGTTTGTTGAGTGGCGCAGAAAAGAAAAGCTGGCTACGCCGAGCCAATTTCCCAGCTCGTCTGGTGAGCCCATCGTGCCTTCCCTGTATCGCTGCGCCGTCCGTCCTTTTCACACGCTTTTACAGGCGCTACAAAACTGTCGTCTCGAAATCTCGTTAGATCACATACAGTTTCCCTTCGCAGATGGAATTTATGGCCTCAGAGAAGCGACAGATATCTCGGAAGGCCTGTGCTTCAGCAGGGGCTGCGATACTTTACGAACTTTCATGCTTTTTGAGAACCCTAAAACGAGGAAATTTCCCCGGCATGCTGATGTGGCTGGATTTGAAGGCACATGCACGACACACAGGCATGCGGTGTACCTATAGTACAATGCAAACTTCTGTCGCCGTTCGCCTCCGACACGGAGCATAAGCTGCAGAACTTCTTCTGGAATACTTTGACGATGACCGGCCTCTCGAGCGAATTATGTAATTTCCAGCGAACTCGAACAGGCTAATGTAATCTAGCCATAATCATCTCGCCAGTCCACCAGACGGGAATGAGGGAGAGGTCAGCCTTTGATATCGGCACGTCATCCAGCAACCCTGTATGTGTGCGTGCCTGTATGAAGGCACAGTTGCAAGCATTGGAGTTAATCAGGGTGCAGAAACAGGGTACAGTTGGTCTGTATCCATGGGGCGGGGCAATGCTGACTGTCAATTAACAAAAAACCAATTGCAAGGCGTGTCGGCGGCCAAACCGTTTGTAAACAGAGAGAGAGAGAGAGAAATACATGATGACGATGAAACAGAGTTTGCTCTTTCTGTGCGCCGTTTTGGCACCGTAAGTTTATGTTGGCAAAATACGTTCATCTCTTGACTTTATGCTAACGGGAATATGTCGGCAAACGCCAAAACGACTTGTAAACACAGTCACATGACCTCAAAATGGCGTTGCGTAGGACCACGACAAGATGGCGGTTTTGCGAAAGGCACCCGCTTGAGAGTAGTTATAACAATGGCGGGTTTGTTTCACGTCACTACAGAGAATCAAAGTGGGGAAACTTTTACAGCCTGTACTGAGAACGCAATGCACAATATGAAGTTGACGAGGAACTTTGTGTCTCTGGTATTGGGGTATAGTGGGCCACAATTCAGGTGGCGAATTTCCCCATTCATCATTCTATTTGTTGTTGTCGGGTCTTTGTTTAAATATTCTCTCAGAACCGAGGACAAGGATTGTAAAATGCATATCAGTCGCTGTAGGACAGACAAAACCGAGTAATGTTGAGGCCCTCCAGAGAATCTTCACGCGGAACACAATGAGGATATGAGCTTTTGAAGGCGCCAAAAAGAACCTGAGGCACCCATCCCGGGAGAAAATTGACACCACCGTCACATCCGAGTCCCCAAAGAGCGGAGGAGTGTCGGACGAACGGTAGACGTGACTTGCGAATGGACGTTACTAGGTTGCCGTCATTATATAACTTGGATCAAAATAACCCGCAGAATATTCTCGCCTGTGCACGTCGTGCGAGGCGGCACCGTCGCCAGCAGACCTGTCATCCTCTTGGGATATGAGTGTGACTCCTGCATTTACATACCATTACCTCTAGAGTGTATTTCGCTGTTCGCATACTCATTTCGCTCTCTCTCTCTCTCTATATATATATATATATCTTTTGCACTTATCTTATAAAGAAGACTTAGCAGAATGCCTAGAAAGTTGTGGACATTGCTGCGCCATACTTGATTTTGATATATATACATGACGAAGATCCAGAGCTGGAGCACTGTGCAATTCCCTAGGCATGAAACAGCAATCGACATTAAACGTGTTTAGTGGCTTCAGCTGAAGTCACCAAAAGGCTTCGGTTCAAGAAAATGTTTTTCCTTTTGAAATGTAAGACGAATGCCACAATGCGCTAAAATAAAAATGCAAAACAAAAAATATAGAGCTGGGTATACGAGGGCTTGGAGTCCCATACTGTCCTGGTTTAGGTGCGCGAGTTGTTGAAAACAATTTGGGCTGGCTCATTTATGACGCTGCCAGCAGAGTTTTTTTTTCTTTTCCTTTTGTTTTTGTTTTTATTTTTTTGCTGTTACGTACGTGTGTCGGTATACCCAGTCCTGACTGCTCCCCATGCTTTCCAGCTAAACCGAGTATCCAGCAACACCCAATGTTAGGCACACGACAGTATAGGCACAGTACGCCGTGGTTCAGCAATTCCGACAAGCCCACGGCGAGGTTGTTTACACAATGGAAGAATATAGATGCCTTCAACCCATTGCCGCCGAGTGGCCGCGATGTTGCTCGTGCCGTGACTGCGCAAACATTTTCCCGTTCGTCTTCCTTTGTATGCTATGGGAAAAAAACAACATCCTGAGAGGTATGCAAGGCGATATTTTGAACATAGGCCGGTGTCATGAAAGACGCTCTCTATGTTTGCAGTTCTGTGCTATATCTTCACCTGGATGAGCGCGCAACCAACAGAAGGGGAAGTTTAGTGCATGATGAGAGCATATGTTGCATTGTTGCAAGCATCGCCACCTGTGTGCGGTGACATGAACGTGAAGCAGACACGAGAAAAATAAAATCGCGGGCCATTCAAAATGCATTGGGTGATACTTCATTGGGTTTTTTTTTATTTATTCCGTGTTAGCGCCGCGAAGCAACTGTGGCTATGAGCGGTCTGCAGACGTGGACAGATGGAGAGGGGGGAATGGGGTTTTGTATGCGTCCTGGGCCGACTTCAGGGGGAACTGTGCTGACATTCGTCTGGAAAGTATTCAGAAAACCCAGGGAAAACCTCAGACAGCACAGTCGGTAAGAGCATTCGAACCCTTGTCCCCCCCCCCCCCAGTCTCGGCGTGGAAAGCGATCATCCTAACCACTATGCCACGGGAGCTGGTGACATCATTGGTTGATCTTTAGCCTTATGTCTACAAGACGGGAACGTTAAAAAAAAATAAGAGAAAAGAATGTACTATAACTTCAGTCGAACGGTTATTAATACGCAAAGTCTGAAGCGGGATAGCCTCATCTCGGGTTTCTTCTTTTTTTTTCTTTTTGCGGCGCGATCGAAATGTGGAATAGATACTAAACTCTCCCTCTACATCTTTATGGCTACAGACATTGGCAAACGATAACACTGCATACCATGTCGCGACGTGGGCAGGCGATTTTGTCAGCATTACAAACAGTCGTGGAGTCGAGGAAGATAATCTGTCCGTCGCTCACTAAGTACGGGCAATTGATTTGTACTCAATAGATACAGTCGACGTGATATGGAACGCGAATAACTCAGCCGACCTCGCAAGAGACCTCTCCATAGACACGCACCAAACATTTCACGTCCTATTATGCCGCGCACAACACTCCTATCCATCTTGATTTCTATCGCATGCACTCAGCACGATCTCACTGGCAGATCGTACCATTTCGATACCTCTACACCGATCCTCGCACGTGCGATATTCGCCGACGCATCTATTTATCACCATCATCTAGCTACGAAAATAATGGTGCTGTAGGCTCGCGGAGGGGGCGAAAACAAGAAGAAGCAAGCGAACATTTACAACTGCTCCTATAGCGACACCCATACAAATTGGTATAGACGGAGATATGGAAATGCATATCGAAGATGCATTCCGGGCCCTTGTGAGAGGAGCTCGTTATCTCGAACGTTTTATGCCCCCTGGTGTGCTGCGCAGCCGAAGAAAGCGACGAACGGCCCTGTAGACTGCAATTGCATTCGATACGCGAGGCACAAAACAATGGCGTGATTATATTCGGTGTTGTATAATAATGCGTTACCATACCAACGGTGCTGGATACAGGTAGCAATACATTTTCGTCCGGTTAAATTCTAAAGGAAGCGAAAACGATATAAAGCACTTAGCATGATATTGAGTTCTGTGTGTTTTGTTTCGTCCTGTATGTAAGCGACACAGCTTATGTGCGAAGAGGCATTTTTTTCTTTGGACAATTGTTTGCGAGATATACCGAAAATTCGAGTAGACAGGTGCACACGATCATAAATATACAGGGTAGCTACCTATAAATGTTTACCCATGTCACCGCGCCGTACTCATCGATTACTCAATGCGGGTGGAAAATTTCTATGTCCGCGTGGAACACTGATTGGTACGTTTCATCAGTTTCAAACCGATTCAACGTCGCAATCAAAAGTTACAACCAAAAACCTCCAAATCCCTACGAAAAAAAAAAACAACAACAAAAAAACAATCAAGATGGAAGCCACGTCGGGTAAACTTTTATAGGTTGCTATATATCCTGTTTATATCAACCTGCTATTTTATACTTTTACGCCTACACTAGCCAAGGCCTGTTAAAGGGTCACTAAATACCTGTATATCAAATTTTTTCCCCCCCTGTGATCATCAAAACTTCACAGCATCATCGCAAGCGAAAGGAATTGTTGAAAGAACGTTGTTCCCCGGAGAGTGATGTGGTATCTTACCGACTTGCTATAGTGACATGCAGCATTATTGACTTTTCAAGATCAACGTGTACCTTAACCTAACCTAAACAGTAATAACCCAACTTCACCACGACGACGACGACGACGACGACTATAGTCGAGCTGCGGTGCACAGACTTTTCTCTGGCCACTCTGCTCGGCCCAGTACGACATCCTACACAGCGGTCTGTGACCAAAGCAGCTTTGATGTTCCTGAGCGACACGGCTCTCATGAGCAACCTGTGAACTCAAGTCGTGCCATCTCATTCTTCAGTGCCATACCCTCACCCCGCCCCATCAACGTATTAACCTCATCTTTTTTTAAAGTCATGTTTTCTTTAATCCATCTTATCCTTCTTTCACCGTACGTTAGTGATCTTTTTTTTTAAAGTCATCTTTGTGTTTAATCTCTCTTCCTTCTTTCACCGTATGTTAGTTTATTCTTTATTTCCTAATCATTTTCTGTTTATTTATTTTATTATTATTATATTTATTTTTCTTTTTTCTTTGTGGAATAGCGAGCCGACGTCCCGTTTGGCTGACGTTTTCTCCCTTTTTTTCTTTCTTTGTTCTAATAAATATATCCCCCCAACTTCAACAAGGAATAAAAAAATACTATCAAGATTATTATTAAGCAATCACGCGCTAACCCCGCAGCGGTGCCCGTCGCATCGACACGCACACTACAGGTAGAATACTTACCGTTAGACAGCACATCTTATGCTTTCTACTAAAAAGAAAAAAAGAAGAAAAAAAGAATTGTATAGAAGACAGTCACTACCTGGAACGTGCAACACGTCAATCAGACTCAACTATCGGGGAACCAAATCAGAGAATGTCACCACTTACAAAGGAAGCTTAGGGTAGAACTTCGTTTAGTGGACTGCGCACAGGTCCAGTCACTCTCGTTCGGCGCGCGTAAATTGGATCAGGAAAGCACATTGTTTGACGTTCAACACGCAAGCGTGGGACGCCGGATGTCTAATAAAACGTGGTCCGAATAAAGTCAAATAACGTGTACGAAAGTAGCTTTGGAAGAGAACAGAAACTATACAAAGAAAACCATGTGGCTATAGCAATCTAGAGAGAAGACCGAAATGCAGGGCATTCCAAACTGTCTTCTAAGCGTAATAGATAAATAAATAGAATTGATTCCCGATAGTAACCTATATACGCCTTCGTACAAGCACTTTTTTTTATTCGAATAACAGAGTTTATGGGTTTTGTGGCCCTTCAAAATTATGTTGCTAACGAAGGACCCAAAACGACTAAATGGAACACAATTGCTAAACAATTGGGCTAAATCGTAGAGCAATAAGCATATCGTGAAGTTCTCGAATTACAGTTATTACAGTTACTGAGAAAACGTAATACGAAAGTAAAAACAATGTGTAATAATAAAAATATGTAAATTAATACGGGAAATAGTATGAACGATGCCGTATGGAAACATGTAGCGCTGCTAAAGATTTTATTTCTGAGGTACATTAAACAGCTACCCCGTTTCTCTACCTTATTTAAGCAACTAGTCTTACAAATAAAGGGGGGGGGGAGAGGGTTTCGAAAAAAATATGAGGAAACGATGCCATATTTCATGCCCCGTACAAAACAGCTTACGGAATTAATGCACTAAGGGCAGCTGTCGTGCTACGAGTCATTATGAGAGAGGGGGTACGTCCACCGTTACCATTACGGCCGTCTTAACGGTTTCACCCTCAGCGTCATTCTTGAGGATTCCCCCCGTTAAATCATTCCGAGGAAGACACGTTATATGGCGCACATTCTTGAGTCCAGTTAACGACGCAGTGCGTTAGAGACGCTGCCGCCCACGTCGGAATCGTTAGCGTCGGGCCAGCGCGAAACGAACAGTTATTCTTCTTTCAGGCCTGAAAGGAAAAAAAGTAACGCCTTCTCTGAAAGAAGTTGTAACACCCATCGCCTTGTGTAACGGTTTTCCCTTTTCTACGATTATCCTGAATTGGCTGTAACGTCGATAGAAAATGTTCGCGTAGATTAAAAAAAGAGAAAAGCCCATTATCGTAGGAGTGGTTTCGTGTAGCAACGCGGAATGTCGTCAGTTTAAATGGGCTGGAAAAACGTCCACGCATATATTTAACGAACCACGACAAATACTTTTTATCCGGTTACCTGCGCTCTCGTAAATTTTCGATGTGCATCTGTGACCTCTTGACCCTCAATCGTGTATTGTTTATTGGCTGTTAATCAACGGCAAAATACATTATTTGAGCGAGCCGCAGAGTACGTGGTTTGCCCCGGCTAATTCCCGTTGTTCACGTTATTCGCTTTAATTGATTCTTGGGCGCTGGAGGCATACGTGTTCGAGTTTGTTCCTTAAATGTAGCCTGCCTCGGCCAATTCCCGTTGTTTATGTGTCTCCACATTTTTCTTTCTTTTTCCAATCCAATCCAATCCAATCCAATCCCGTTGTTTACGTTGAACGACGTGCTGCGGATCCACAGCAAGATGGAAGCGTGACTATAGTGAATGGTGCCATGAGTGATCCTGATGATCTCGTACCTGTCATTTTTCGCTGTCTCCATGCCAAAAATTGCCCGCTGACATTGTTTTACCTCAGTGTCAGTTACATGCCTTCTCGTGTTTCGCGCATGTTGCCTGTGTACAATTCTACAGCAACTTTCCCCATGGACATTTCGCATACTAGGTTTCTCTTACATAAATGGAACATGGCTATTCCTTCCTGGACTTGACATCGTTTTTATTCGTCTCTTTTTTCTTTTTTTTTTGCTTCGCTGTTTTCTCTTACATGGTAAAATGATGTAATGCACGTAGTGTTTACTATGCTTTATGATACGGTGTAGCATGTGTCTTCTCTTTCCACATGCATGTCACATTCTCGGCACTGTTTTCTTATATTTCGCGAGTTTTTCGTGTACTTTAGGTTAGAGCAGTTCGCAACGACCCGAACAAAAAAATAGATAATGAATAGTGTGAAGTTGTTTTTATGTCTGATTTTTGACACAACCCGCACTAGCGTTACTGCACTGGGGCACTGGGAGAATGAAATATGGCGGTCGTCGCAAAGGCCACACAACGCCAGGAATCGAACCATGCACCTCTCGATTGCCGGTCAAGCGCCCCAACTACCACGTTCCACGACTGGAGAGCTAGGAGATTAGGGAGCTCGATCTTCATCCCCTAGCTACAGCGAAAGAGACGGCGGTACACGTGCGTTGCACATCTTTCTTGGACCACGCAGACAACTTCATTTGCAGCGTCCTTCTCATAATGAGCCCATGGAGGTCTCCCTCCCCGTCTGGTCTCCCAACCTCCCTCATTTGTCCTCCTTTCCACCTCTCTCCTACAGTCTGATCGTGCACACGCCAGCGTGCAATTAAAACGGCACCCTGTTTCCAACCGCTCTTGTACCGAAAGCATACAACCGCTCTCTGCTCCCTTTCTTCCTAGCCACTAAATACCTCCCCCGCAATGAAGGAAGCGACGTGGGGGAGTGCGACGTTAAACTTCCCCACTTCGTCTTATGCGCGAAGAACGCTTCCCGCGTCTACTAGGACGGCCGGCTCTGCTGCTGCGAGGTAATGCAATTCTCGGCCAAGTTGGGAAAGGTCCGCACAGCAGCGAGGCTCGAGGAAAGCAGCTCGGTCGGAGGCTGCGGATCGATTCGACGGCAACGGAGTGGCAGGAACGCACGCGAGCGAGTTTCCTTTCTTTCCCCGGCGGCTGGCGCAGAGTCTCTCTCTCTTTGAATATGCGCACGCTCGGAATTCTAGAAAGAGACGCCGAAGCCTCTTGAGACATGCAGGTCGTCAGACTTGGGTAACTCAATGTAACCGTGTTATGTTGCACATCGATCAGAAAAGCGTTGGTTACTGGTTGGGCCGACTTTCGAAATCAGATGTGTGCCGTAGAGAACAAAATCAATAGGGCATTTTTCGAAGCACCCGTACCTACGGCTGTTAAAATAAATAAATAAAAAAACATGCAGCGTACGATGATACATCCCGGACTCATTTTCCCTTGAGCTCTTCCACGGACGTTCAACAAGTGCGTTGCGAGCTTCCCCTCAATCTCCCCACGTAAACGCGTATTATCTATCTTTTAAAAAAAGAATTGAGTTCAAATAAACGAAAATTGACGGGTCTGTCAGTTGATGTTTTTTGGCGCAACAACATCGGAGTCTCTCTCCGTCGAGGACGTCCGAGAGGTTTTGGGCATGGAATTCGCTTTGATGACTAAATTTATTTTACTAATTAATGCAATGAATAATTAATCAATTTGACGTGTTTAATTCGCATATGCACCAGGCCGTCACGCCAGAACGTTGCATGACATTTTTAAGTGTCGGCGAAATAAACGAACGTAACGACGTAAACGCGAGGGAGCAGTGAAATTCAGGCGTATGCCTCTCTGTCGAACCCATGCCTCCAGGCGCTTGCTGGTAAAGCCGGGTCCGTTATCCCAGACGAGTACTTTTGTGTTAGTAAACATACTTCTGTTCGTTATGACGTGCGTCACTGGCTGGTGGTTTGTGGACAGCTTCACTTTGCGCCCGCATCCAGGCATGTGCTGAAGTATCGCACGGCTTGGACGATCGCAACTATAGTTCTTTCCCTGTCGTGCAATAGTTCTGCTCTGTGATGCTGAAAGCGTACGAGTGATACCCAATGTCACAGAGCTGTTGTGAGTGGCATTTGGAGACGTCACGTTGGTCCACAGTGCTGGAAAAAAGTTTATGGAACACGCTCCGGCGCATTCGGTGGTGGTGGTGACGAAAACCGGCTTGCCGTTGTTGGCCCTACAGAAGTGGGCGTCGTCACGACTATAGCAAAAAAAGAAAAGAGAAAGAAGAGACTGACACTCCGGCGCATTCTTCCTCAAGGTGACACGCTAGCAGCGAATGGTACCACACAGACATGCAAGCAGGTGACTGGGTTAACTAGGCACATGTCTAAGTCCGAACGGTCCCATTCGCTGTTTGCGTGTCACTCTGAGGAAGGAATGCGCCAGAGTGTGTTCCGTAAACTTTTGTCCAGCACTCTACAACACGGGACCTGTCCTGTGCCGTATTGCGAAGCATCTGTGTGTAACTCAAAACGGGATTCCGAAGTCTGGTATCGCAAGGACCGGGTTGGAAGAGATAACTCCTACAATGTCCTGGTATGCCGCGTCACACTCGTCAATCCGGCCGAAGCATGCGTCTTTCTGTAGAAGTGTGGTCAGGAACTTTGTCCGTTTAGCATAATCTTCTATGAAAGCGTGGGCGTGTCCGGTAAGGCCAAGGAACACTCTTAGCGAGTGCGCGTCATACGCTTTCCGTAAGCGTTGGATCTTCTGCTACATCTACAAGGGTCGTTCAAGGTTGACCGAGGCTTTTATTTCTCTAAAGATACAATGAAAAATTCGGGAAGCACCAAACTACGTCAGTTTTTCTTTTTTTATACCAAGCAACCAACCAACGTCAATTTCTATTCGCCGTGCGCGTCTACGCACCGCTGCTATCGCTGTGGCAACTCTTTGATGCCTTTGGCGTATAGAGAGAAGTGGGCTGCTGTCGTTGCCACTGCAGGACACCTTCCTGGAGGGCTTCATCTGTGTGGAACGTCTTTCCTCCAAGGTGCTCTTTAAGGGGCCCAAACAAATGGTAATCGCTTAGGGTTAAACCTGGGCTGTAAGGGGCACGGGACAAAACCTCAAAGCGCATTTCGGTCAGAGTTGCTACTGTCAAATTCGCCGTGTAAGGTCGGGCATTGTCATGAAGAAGAATGACCTTTCCGGACAACATCCCAGGCCTTTTCTTGCAAATTGTTTGATGCCATTTGAATTGCGTTTCGCAGGGCACCCCTTATGAACGTGTAGTACTGGACGTCAATCGTGGCCCCTTGCTCCAAGAAGTCCACATGGATGGCACTCCGCATGTCCCAGAAGACAATTCCTATGGATTTCCCAGCAGACTGCTGCATCTTGGTTTTCTTTGGCGGCGGGAAAGCCCGATGTCGTCATTCCATGCTGCTCCTTCTTGCCTCTGGGGTGAAATGATGCATCCAGGTTCCATCACAGTGTGATGATTGATTGCAGAAATTCGTCCCCCTCGGGTTGAAACCTGTTCAGCAGCTGCTCAGGGACTGCCATGCGCGCTCCTTTCTGGTCACAAGTGAGGGGTCGGGGAACCCATCTTGCACAGACTTTGTGGAACTGTAAGTGCTCGTGAATGATGGTCTCCACGCTGCCGATACTAATATTACGCTGGACTGCAATGTCCCGATCTGTCACTCGCCGGTTCTCGAGGACGGCGTGCTCAACCATGCCTGCGATGTTCACTGGCGTGACTGCAGTCGGACGAACGAGTCTATGTGGTTCATTCGTCACCATATCCCGACATTCGCGAAACTGTCCGCGCACCATTCCCCTCGACATCGTTTTTTTCCCCATACTGTGCTTGCAATACTTGCAGTATCTCAGCTGGTTTGCGTTCTCCCTTTTATTTTATTTTTTTTTTATTAGGCTACCCTGCATCATCGCTAGGCAATTGCAGGGGAGTGGGACATGATACAGAATCAACATTAACCACACTTCTGCATGACAATTTTACACAAACACAATACGATAATATCAGAATAAATACAGAGTTCAGCTAGCTAGATTATTCGTCACCTTCTATCAGAGTCTTGAGTCTAGATAAGAAACTGGTGTTGTCTGGTGCGTTTATGACAGCAGAGAGTTCCAAATATTGATTGTGCTACAGAAAAAAGATTGCTTGAACTTATCACTGCTGTAACGGTGGGGTTCAACTTTCTGAGAGAGATCTCTTCTATACTGGAAATGTACACAGGTGATTGAATAAATGAATTTCTGCCTAGACCAGTCATGCCATTGTATATCTGATGAAACAATTTGAGCTTATTATATTTTCTCCGTATTTCTAAACTCACCCAGCCTAGACAGCTCTCGCTGGAGCGAGTGGCAAATGAATAATTGCCCGTCACAAACCTCGTTGCCTGATTCTGAACTGATGCTAATCTATTCTTTAAATATTCCTGCTCAGGATTGCATAGTTGCGAAGCATACTCTAATATTGGAAGTACATAAGACTTATAAACAGTTTTCCTCACAGGGGAGGGCGCATCTTTAAAGTTACGTCGGATGAAATACAGGGTTCGGTTGGCTTTGGTGACAATATGTATATAGTTAATGGGGCTCTCCCAGTGCAATGTCGAGTGAAATATAACTCCTAGGCACTTGCACTCATTTGTCACAGAGAGCGGAGTCAACCCAATTTTGTATGTACTTGAATGTGTTCGATGGGGACGGTTGAAATGGATAAGTTTGCACTTACCTAGATAGGTTTAATTGCATTCCCCACGTATGGTATCGAGATCGTTTTGTAGTGTCTGAACATCCCTCACACTTTTGATTTCACGGTACACGACACAGTTTTCTGCGAATAGCCTGATACGTAATTTGATGTTGCATGTCATATCATTTAATATAGATCAGGAATAGTAGTGGCCCGAGAATGGACCCCTGAGGTACACCTTATGTTACCCACGAAGGACAGGAACTAGCACCATTAACTACTACACATTGCGTAATACTTGAGCCACTTAATAACGAACGGGTCTAACATTAGCTTCTGAAGCTTATAATACAATAGGTCATGAGGGATAGTGTCAAAAACTTTGCGGAAGTCTAAAAAGACACTGTCTATTTGTATACCCTGGTCCCATTCAAGGGCAACACCATGGTGAAAACTTACCAACTGTGTAATGCTGTGTAATGCAATGTAAAGTTATTCTTGGTTGAGTGCTTCACAAAATTGGAGTACATTATGCGCTCAAGTACCTTTGAGGCAATACACAATAGCGAGATTGGCCTATAGTTTTCAACGACTCGTCTATTCCCCCGATTTGACAACAGCAGTTACATTAGCATGTTTCCACTCATCTAGTAGCGGCGACGTTGCTAACGATTGTTCAAATAACAACGACAGGCATTTAGCAACAGAAGTGTTACAACGTTTAACTATTATAGCAGGAATCTCATCAGGACCACAACTCTTTTTAACATCAGTTCATTGAGTAACTTCGCAATACCGTTTACAATTGGTGGCATTGTTACAGAAATCCGTAATTCAATACCAGGGATACTTGATTCCTAGATATGCGAAACACAGAATGAACAAAGTCGTTGAAGTTGGTGTTTGCTTTATCAATGTCTCAGTTTAGATTGCAATTGCTAGGAACAATATCCGTGATTCCAACCTGAGTCTTATTCAGACTTCGAATATGCTTCCATAGGTCCTTTACTGTTAGAAATACGCTCGTTTAGAGTCTGAAAGTATAGACTTTTGGTCAGTTTAAGTTCTTTTTTTTAATGCTGCTGTTACAGCTGATAATTCGATTATAGTAGTTGTATTGCTTTGTAGGATGTGTATAAACGGGCCTTTTTACGTATGAGCCTCCTTACTGAGGAGCAAATGTAAGGTTTATCACACCTTCTTTATAGTTTCGATTCTTTTGGAAGCAATATATATAATATTATATAATTATATATATTAATTATAAGCAGCATATTATATATACCAGCATACCAGCATAATTATATATATAATATAATTATGCTGGTCAATAGACAGCATAATTACACTTTTAAAATCGCTCCACAGCTCAGACACACTAGTTGTGTAACTTATCTGAAAACAGTGCTAAATTAGCCTCAAGATCGTTCAAAATGGCACCGTAATCTCCTTGGTTGTACAAAAACACCTTCCCAGTATTCTGTTTGTTTCTTGGTACATTCGGCAACATGTCGTCACACATTCATGATCACTCAACCCAGGGACAACAAGAATATCTCTGATAAGACTTTCGGTATTACGTAAGACAAGGTAAGAAATGAAATGAAAAGGTCCGTCAAGACGAGGAATTGCACAAGGGCGCGTATGGCAGGTATGAGCTGATTTCCGGGCCAGCACCCAAGAACCTCTCCGGTGGAGTCCGGTCCGGTCTCGACGGACCTCTCTGACACACTGTGACGCTCTTTGTTTTTTGAGCATTGAGATTTTCACACGTGAACTCTCCTACACTGTTGCCTTTGGTGCTACCACGGTCCTTCAATACTCTTATTGAGTGACCGTGGTCTACGTTTTGTGGTGATGTTTTCATCTATTCCATTTCAAAGTGTATAGATTTGTGTAGTTTCCCTTTCTTCTTTTCTGAATAACGCGTCCTGGAGTAGCCAATCCCGAGTGGCTCGGGACTAACATCTCCATTTTGTTTTCTTTTACAAATCAATAAATCAAATGAAAAGGTCAAGTACAGCGTTACTTCTCGTGGGAGCATTGTCATGGGAGAAACTGAACACTTGCAAAGTGTTTTGAAATTCACGATAAAACACACAAGGAACTTCCTTCCTTCACAAAGAGCTTGATTAATTGCATCGCTGTCGTACAGCTCATTTACTCAGTGATTTTTCTCGAGCAAAAGACTCGGTCAACCTTGAAATGACCCTTGTATGTTCCAACGCTTGCAGCAAAGGGGGAAATAGATGCGTAGAAAACCGACACCGCCAATACTGGTGGTGGTGGTGGTGGTGGTGATAGGGCTTGCCGTTGTCGGCCTCACGTATGTGGGCAACGTCACGACTCACGCCCTGGTGGAATGTGCGTCCTGGGCCGACTTCTAAGGGAACTGTGCCGACATATGTCTGAAAGCGTCTGAGGAAAACCCAGGAAAAACCCCAGACAGCACAGCCGGCACCGGGATTCGAACCCGGGTACCTCCCAGTCTCGACGTGACATGCCAATACTGAAACTCATCGTCACGGCAAGCGTCTCTGCCAGTGAGGAAGCGCGAGAGAGGTCACGCGCTTACGACTACCAACGGGAATAACCGGAGCTCTGACGTCAGAGCTTGACGCGTACGCGTGTTCAAGGGTTTATCTCTCTCCATGTACGGCACATAGAGCAATAATTCTTTTTTCCTCAATACCCTATATAATGTGCAACGCCATGTGTGCATGTTGTAATGATCCGAATCTATCAAAGTGTAACAACCCCATTTAGCTCATGTGAACGGTCCGGAACTTACAGGTTGCCTGTAGTTACGTTTCTTCTTACGAGACGAATAGATAATTTTCGCGTGCTTTAGCATTATACTCAAGGCTTCTTGGAACATGTAGGTTTGGAACACTGCAGCACAAGGATGTCTGAAATTTGCTACGAAAATGGCCAATAACAAAACCGAATACGTAATACGGATCTGTGTACTCTGAGACCTAAATTAGCCACAGGAAAAAAATCACCACGTTGACATATTTGCGCTACGATTACAATCACACTTTGTTAAAGAAATAACTTTCTTTTTGTAGACTTTTTACTGATCTTGTATGTGCGCGTGTGTTGAAGGCATTTGTTGATACTCAATAACTTAAAATAAAGGTGGAACATTGAAAATCAGTAAAGTTATGATATGCTTAGCAACGTGCAGATGCGATCATACCATAATTAATTTATAATTTAGTACAAAACAGCTGATAAGTTCACCCAGTTGAATGATAGCAGTTGAAGTATGCAACTGGGCGTTGGATTCATCATCGTCTGTGTATTTGTTGTTGTTGTGGGCGTTGTGGGGCTTGTGTTGTGCTTGTCCCTCTGTGTTTATTTATCATCCACTACAAAGTTCACTCAGACCTCGTCAAGAACACTAAGGAACTATACTTGAGACCAGCTTTACAGCATCGCACTCGCATCGCCGTTCTGTTTCATTTACGTAAATCAAACTATTTTTCATTGCTATTTATTAATACCAATGATCATTTCCCACTAACATAGACGGGTGTGTACATAGATAAATGTCTTCCACGCACCAAACAACTTCAATGTATACTGTATAATACGACGTTGCATCCGTATCAAGTAACCTCTGCTGTCAGAGTCACGTTCCCCTGCAGGAAGGTATCCCCTGCTTCCTTGAACGCCCAAGACACGTAAAATGTTGCCGTTTCAGCGTTCTCAAAGCAATGCAGTTTGCCTAAACCACGTCGAGAGAAAAACACGAGCTGGAACATCAGAAGTTGAGCCATATCATCACCGCATTTTTTCTTTCCCTGGCCAGCCAACCAACTTCGTATATGGAAGCTCTTCCGCTGGTTTTACCGCAGCTGCCGCGGTTAATTGCGGCGACATATGTTTTCGAAATGAATGGTGAACTCGCTTGGCGTACGTGCATCTATAGTAAAGTGGAGCATATGCTCTCTGTAAACTGCTCCTCGAAAAGTATCACGCTAGAGTGAGACAAAGTTCGTGCATGTGGCGATTTTTTTGGCCGCATCCCGTTTTAGCTCAAAATATTATACGCAGTTACCCTGCACGCGTTGGCTACTATAACAGTTCATTAATTGTATATATGATACTCAGCGCTCACCATTGGTAGGCGAGCTAAGCAAACATGTACGAGTATGCGTGACCGATGTAATTTGCTAGGAAATTAGACGTAGATCACCGACTTTTAAACGTTTGGTGACGTATTCTTTTGGATCACCGTGAAAACAGACATCGTGCAACAACAACAATAAATGAAGAAGAAGTGATGATGACAAGGATATGTTTCCCCGTGGTGCAAATGAAAGGAATGAAATCGCAATTTATAAACCAGTCACGTGATATAGCACAAATGTTCAAACACTAGATTTAGACTGGGTCGGATTTCTAAATCTGGTCCAATATTAGCGCACTGGAGTGACTCCCACACCTTTGGACAGAGGTTTGGAACGAATGCCAGTGCCAAAGGGCCAGAAGCAGATATGTGTGAAATTGAAGTGGTAATTCAGATTTTAAAAAATAATAATGCGAACGTGTCTCGCGCAATCACTGGCAAGTACGAAGTTTGTCGTGGGGGAGATACCCTGCAGGTCGGTGTCGCCTTCGGACATCGCTCGCGGCGCTGGGTAGCATTACGTGGATTGCAACGTGTGGTGTTGTCCTCCTTCCTTGTCCCAGGTTCCTTTTCGTTCACCATGTGCCAGATCGCCTGCGCCCTTGCCTTCTACCGCAGGTAGCATTGCCCCCACCCAACCCCACCTCACCCCACGGGCGGCGTGCTCTGACACCCTTTCTTCAAGATATCGGGGCGGACAAGGTAGACTCTTTGGGTTCTTTGCCTCGTGGATTTTCCATTCACCAGCCATCTTTTGTGAGACAGTTTGTCCTCCAAGTCACATCCTCTTTTAGTTCCTTTTTCCCCCTGCTTCATTACTTTAATTTGCATACAACACGCAGCTACAACCAGCATCCTCGTTGATCGAGTCTACAGCTTCATGTTTCTCATTTTCCAAATCAATTCAATATTCATCGTGACAAATCCTCGCTGCAACGTCATCCCGGTGATGGTGATGTGAGAGAGAAAAAAATGGGGATGCGGGTTACGACGGAGTCGAACTGATTAGGACGTTTACATACAGAAAATACAAACAGTTGAACGAGTTAATAAAACGATAGAGTTCAACGTGTTGTTCAAAAGTTTCAACCAAGTGAGTGTGAAACGTCGTCATCCTATCGCGGCACTCCAGCCATTTTCGTCTCCGCTCTTTCTCAGCTTACCTATAACTACGAGAACCCTTACTCGAAAAACGAAGTGGAACAAACGAACTTTCTCGAACGTCTAATAACAGGAAATATAACAGTCGTTCCAGCAGCTCTGCCCACCGTGCATTTCCACGACCCATATAGAACTTCATCTTATCACGTCGATTCCACAACGTTTCACGTCGGAAGGAAAGCGATATGTGGAAGCAACAAAATTGCCGCGCGTTCTGCAGCCTTTCGGAGCTGTGAATTTTTCATCAGCGCAGCACGGCGATATATATATATATATATATATATAAAGCGCTGGAGGAGTTGCAGGTGCTGTGGATGTACATAGGCGCCTACAAATGTTTCCTATATTGTGTTTCTTACGCCTTGTTTTAGGGCGTATGTGATAAATTGTGCACTTTTGTCACAATTAAACTCTATCTCACGTTGGAATAAAAAAAAATCCTGAGAGAAACATCCGAAGAAACATGCGATCGTGGCGAGTAGCCAGTTCTGACTGGGTCGGGACTAACTTCTCCATATTTTTCTTTCTTTTCCAATCCAATCCAATCCAACCCAACCCAACCCAACCCAACCCAACCCAACCCAACCCAACCCTAAAGGCGCCGGGTTCGATCGCGACTTTGTGCCAGTTATTTTTATGTCACGCGTTATTTTTACTTTCTCAGACACCGAAATTCCTTAACAGTGATAACGTGGAGTGTCACTTGCAAAAAAAAAAAAAAAAGGAGAAAAAAAAAGAAAAGGATTGTTGGCAAACCGCGAACGCTCTCGCTATCCAGATTTTCTGAATGTTCAGTACTATAGGGGACTCAGAACTATAGGTAAATGTAACTGCAAGACAGATAAGATGTGTTTTAGTACGAAGAGAAAAACACACACACACACAAAATAAAAACGCAATATTTGTGAGCTTCGACCGTTATCAACCGGCCTTCCCATGTCAGCGGTAGCACAATGCACCCCAATTAGAGGCAATAACAGTAGCAGCGTACGCCGGCAAGTTCGGTCACATGACCTTTGTCATCTCTGTCTCACCGACACAGACTCGCGTGTTATTGAATCTTCCTCTGTACAGGTACTCTTACAGACTGTATTTCGATTATGTGTTGATTAAAAACTTAGAGATATCAGGTGCAGATATCAGGAGACACACACGCGTTTACTGACACTCTGGTGGCTTTTTTTTAACAGCTACTTTTCACTTTCGCTTCTCTTTCCTTTTTTTCAGGTTGGAAGCTTATGATTATGACATACCTAGGCGGAAATCAGTTTTTTTTTTAATTCCGTGTTATCGCCGCGAAGCAACTGTGGCTATGAGCGGCGTACAGACGTGGACAGATGGAGAGAGGACAGCAGGAAGGAGTGGGAGACAAGGGGGTTAGTATGCGTCCTGGGCAGAGTTCAGGGGAAACTGTGCAGACATTGGTCTGGAAAAATCTTCGGAAAAACCCGGGGGAAAACCTCAGACAGCACAGCCGGTGACAGGATTTGAACCCGTGTCACCTCCCAGTTTCGGCGTGGAAAGCGATCATTCTAACCACTATCCTGCTCCAGTCCCGCTCATACACGCCAAGGTCTGCGTCACCTTTGGGATTTCCTGTCATCAACAGGCCTCTCCACCCTGCTTTGATTACCGGACCCCTTCTCATCTCCATCATCATCTCTCATCACGTACAAGGTGCACTGGGGCAGCGCCCAGCCTGCTGGCCGGCATCAGCCCCATCTCATCATCGTATCTCTCTATGTATGTGTGTGTGTGTGTGTGTGTGCGCGCGCTAACCGCTATGCCACGGGAGCAGGAAGGTCAGAGTTCACCACACTCGATATTCTCGAGCCTAGATATGCTGCTATACTACATATATATACTTCAATATTTGTTTTTGAGAACGTCGGCACGCTGCCACAATTTTTTTTCCGTAGAAGAAACATTCCACCAGGCTCTTTCACTGAATGTCGTCGCATTCCATCTAGAAATTTTGTTTTGAATCGTCCTGTTTTTCAGCGCATTGCTGCAAAGTTAAACTCTGCACGCTCACGTCGGTGGGAGCGAAGTAAAAGCTCCCACCGTCTTGTGGAAAGAAAGGAAGTTATAAGTTGGAAGTGGGAGGTTTTTCTTATCCAAGCGACTGGGTTTTCAATTCTGCGCTGCATACGAATGAGAATGCGACCGTCTTTATACATCTACCGTTCTGTCTTGCAGGTATGTGCTATGTAAGAGACACACTACCTCACGTTAGCAACGCATTGTTTAGCGCCTCCATCAAATGGAGGTGCCTACAGACGGCATTCAGATGAAGATTACCTGGTTAAAATGGTCTAAAAATCTGTGTTTTTTTTTTTTACTTCAAGGCGTCCTTTTGCGACCGCGACTGATACTGATGAACGTCCGTCCGTAACAGTTGTGTGGAGAGAAGGAGAGAAGGAGAGAGAGCAGAAAGAAGTTACAACGGCACCGAGACGAGTTCGGGTGCCCGTCAATCAGGACCGAAAAAAAAAAACTATCGAATTTGAACGCATTCCACAGATTGCCTAAAAATTAAATCAGTTTATTACCCCTGCACCTAAAGATGCGGTAGATTTTGTAGTGTAATGCGTTAGTCTTGAGGGTACTCTGTCAACAACAACAACAACAACAAAAGTGGTCTGGGAGCGTCATGCTTCCCATGGTCCAGGGGGAAGTTGTAATATTTTTTTTATTTGCTTGTCTCTATCACATAGATGGTGGAAGTCGAAGCTAAGAGCTACACAGCTAAAAGCGCCTCGAATCCCATACAGGCAGCAGCAAACTGATTCAATCAGTACATAACAAAAGGCTATACTAACGTAATGTAATGGGTATGTATGTATTCTTGCGCAGGCCTAGTGGTTACAACGAAGCAATATTGCTAAATATTATCTCACGTATATTTATATTTTATACTCTTGCAAACGAATATCTACGTAAGGGCGACAAGACTACTAAATGGATACTATACTTCACGCACATGTTTGTACTGTGGCAAACAAAATTTCTACATAACGGTAACAAGTTACATATACATTTCTTTTTATTATTCCGTGTTAGCGCAGCAAAGCAATTGTGGCTATGAGCGTCGTGCAGACATAGATGGAGAGAGGACAGCTGGAACGAGTGAGGGACAGATGGGTTAGTATACGTCCCGGGCCGACTTCAAAGGGAACTGTGCCGGTAATCGTCTGGGAGGATTCGAACCCGCATCACCTCTCATTCTCGGCGCGGAAAGCGGTCATCCTAACCACCACGCCACGGGAGCCGGGAGCTAAATAAATACTATCTCACGCATATGCATACTGGCACTGGCAAAGAAAATAGTAAAGCAAACAACATGTCAATCGAAATATAACAAACACCAGCACAAGCATAGTTACCACAGCTTGATAACACTGTGAAACAAAAGAGACGTGGCATGGTTGCTTCTAACCTCTGATATCCATATAGTTCGTCCTAGAAAAGGGGTTGGCAAAATATATCAGGACCACGGAAAGTCACCTTCCTATCGATTAGCCTAATCAGGAAAGCTGCTGGAAGTCTTGTAACGTAAGCTAAATAAACGCTGTCTGCTCCTACCAAACCTAAACTTTGCTTTTCGCACGCTTGCGGCTGATTTAATGAGAGATAGAGAGGAAGACATGTTCAGCGCGGTTAGGTGTAGCGTACGCACGAAGCTATAAATATGTAATATTTATCGAAGATATGTATATGCATCACGGTTGGGTAACATTTGCATTCTTATATGCACGCAGAAGGCAAAGTAATCGATTTCATCAAAAGCTAAGAAAAAAAAAACAGAAAAAGAAAAGAAGGCTTGATTCTGCGACACAGAGGAAAGGTGCATGGAGGTCGCTATGCATGCTTAGTTCTTCCTAGTTTCTTTTTCTTTTTAATGTATTTTCCACAGCCGGTGTAGCATGCAAACTGTGCAATTGAAATGCAATTTATTAGACTATTGTGGACACGGTCGTTTTTTTTTTTAATTACATATGAAGAACAACTGCGCGTAACTTTTACTGTGTTGCGCGAAGATGTTTTGTGTGTTCAAAGCATCAGATAGACAATACGCTGACACATGAATTATTTTACTGTCATACAGTACATGTGCTGTACACAGTATCCGTGCAGCGTAACACTTACGAGAGAGAGAGATACATGATGATGATGATGATTTGAATAGCCATTGTGAACCGCGATTTCCGTGTAGTAAAAGACTAAACAAAGCAACGCCTTATCGCTGGCAGTGAGTCGTGCCACAATCTGTCACAGCGCTCTCAAGCCACGTGCATTCCCAAAAGAGAACATGACAATAGGGAGGTTTAATGGTACTGGCAGTGTGACTTACACGTAAGGTTTGCCTGTCTGTATGTAATAATTTAGGGCTTTACGTCGCTTAAGACAGCTGCGATCACGAGCGACGCCACAGTAGTCGGGTCTGTGGATTCATTTTTCCCACCTGAGGGTTCTTTTAACGTGCACGACCTCAGCATGCCAACGCAAAGTGATATCAGTATGCCTGCACGTTACCGACTGAGCTACCAAGAGCGGTATATGCAGTTTTGCTTGGTTCGACGGCGTTCGCGGAGGACACAGCTCTTGGCATTGTCACGACGTGTTCGTGTGTTCACGATAAGGAATTCGTAAACACGATATCATGTTGTCATGATATCATGGGTGATATCATGACTACGAAGAGCTCAGCAACGAAGGTACACAGACCGACAAGAGACTGGTAACGTCGAACTTTCAACGAACGTTTATTGCTACAAAAAAAAAAAAAATAATAATAATAATAATAAGAAAAGGGCAACACACATCGCGATCAAACAAGGCCCCCAGCACCCCGTTGATAACACATTCTTCAGCCAAACCGCACACCCTAGTCGGTCAAAAAATTTTGTTTGTGCGAAAACAATCCAGTGGGCGCGCTGACACTTTTTTTTAACCTCACTTATCTATCTGATAAGACCCCACTATCTGCTTGTGATGGCGATGTGCTGAGTTGCACAAAACCCTTTGTCGAACCCAGTTTTGCGGTAGCAATAAACGTTGGTTGAAAGTTCGACGTTCATCTGCCTCCTTGTCCGTTTGTGTAGCTTCGTCGCTGAGCTCGTCACAGTCACGTAAACTAACCAGCCCCTCTTGTAGCTTATGACATCATGTTGCTGATCTTTGACATGACAGCTTCCCGGCATCGTTTTCGTACAGACTAAACCTATTTGAAGCACTGCCACTATGTTCCGCGGAAGGAACATTCCACAGGCACTTCCACCGCGTATCATCGCATTCCGGCTCGATTAAAGCTCCCTAGTACTGATGACCATTGTTGGAATAAACACTAAAAGAAAGCTTCCTTCGTGCCGACCGTTCATTGTGTCAAACTGACACACACGTTTGGGATCTTCCTGTCAAACTCAGTGCTGTCATGGGGGTTCCCGTTTGTGCGGAAGAAAACTCGGATGCGGTTCCGCAGACCGGCTTACGGCTTTTGTTCACACGGAGAACTATAAACACAAGGTTCCGTGATCACATGACAGGATTATCTCTCTGAGTGGGGGTGTTTCATACTCCTACGTTTCGAATGAGCGATTAATAAGTTCCGGCACACTGTCCTCCTTATCCTTAATTTCCTCATTCTTTTCTTTTTATGCATTTATTTTGTTTGCTGAATAGCAAGCCGACATGCCGTTTGGCCGACCATTCATTCTTTTGTCTTTGTTCATTGATGTCATTGATGTTGCAGTTATCTGAAATGCTATCTTGGATTGCACTACTTGGGCAGCATTGGATTGTGTATATATTGTAAAATGTGTTGTATAATGTGTATGTAAGGAACCGCACCACAGGCATGCCTAGCGGTCCCGCATCAAATCTTACAAGCAGAAATAGTGTTAAATAAAAGAACCAGAAAGATATACCCCACGACACACTGTCCCGTCTACGTTTCCCATCAGCAACCCTGTTACATTTGCCGCCATCCGAAACCAACATGTTCTTCCCAGCCCCATACGATGAAACATTGTGTGTTGCGTCATTGAGTTGTTCCTTCCAGCTCATGAATTAAGTACGGCCACGATTATGCCCGCATGGAAGCCGGACAAGCTTTTATTCACAAACGATAATGGCTGCGAAGATGCAGAGCTGGCGTTTACCAGTAGCACTCTGACCACACGTTGATTCACGCCTACAGCTCCGGCTATTACCAAAAGGCAGTCTCGGATAACGGAAGAAAAGCCTCGTATTTCAAAAGCTTACGCGGCACGAACTGCCACCTATCCGCCTGGCTACCGTAACTAATGGTCAACGTGGAAATAGATACATAAATAAGAACGTGTGCTCGCTGCTATGCAAGCCACACACAAATTCTATACTAACCAAACAAAGTGGCAACAAACTGTGTCGTCGCGCGTAATTCAAGCACTTGTCATTCCCGCGTGCGTTATCAGAATCGATAATAAGTGTTTTGCTGTGTCCGGCTCGCGGATAAGACAACTATTTTGTGATCGCAAAAAAAGAAAAGAAAGGAAAAAGCTACTCACGCGAAAAACACACACACAAAGGAAGGAAAAGAAAGGGCAGCGCGCAAGTTGAATAACAGCGAGATAGAGAAATAGCACCGTGGCGTGGAGTAACCACGTCAGGGTTTGATAACTTGAAACAGGTATATCGGAATTGTTTCTACAAGACAGCCTTTCTGCGTTCCACCGATGCATCTTTTTTATTTGTTGAACTTAATTTTGCTTGGATCGGCTTATTATTTCGCGAGTTCTTACTATACACACGAGAACTATGTTCGTTTTTTTTTTTTTTTATGCACGAACGATAAAATAAACCGGGAGGCTTTCTTATGTTGAATCCAAACGCTGTAGCAATCGAGTTTGTTCATCAGACGCTCCCACCACGAAGGCAGGTTTGCTGGTGCGCAAACAGCTGCAGTGCCGCGGAACCGCAGGCGAATTGTGAAGATTGACAGGTGCGCGAATGGAGCGCCGCCGAAAAACAATTAAGTTTCTCGGAATCTGCGAAAGGTCTTTGCACGGTTGCACGCACTACGACATCCCCACGCGCTGTGTATGTGTTTCGTAAGGGCAACGTATCGGGCACGGTAAAAATAAGGAGCTGGTTGCAAAGTGTTCCGGCAGTGTTGTGGCGTAACAAAACTCACACGAGGTTCATACATTTCTGTTTCCCGAAAAAGATTTAAAGATTAAAAAAATTATGAGTAACTTAAAAAAAAACGAAATGAGTACAAGTTACTCCCAAAAAGTATTTAGGATATAGTAACTTGAGTAGAGTATTTTAGGTTACGTACAAGCCTGGACTGATACCAGATTAAAGACCACATACCTCCACTGACGTGGGTAGAATACTTCCGCAAAGAGTTCCGAATAAAATAGGTTATATGCTCTTATCTACTACTACTATACACCCATGTAATGTCTGTAAGGACCCTTGGGGTATTTAGAAAGGAATAAAATAAATAAAACAATACGTTGCGCTTCCATCATGACAAGGATACTGCACGCTGCGGTCCATACCAAGTACGATTTCCGAGTTCACGCCTCAGCGCCATCAATGGTTTACCTCCTCTCCACTCTGCTTTGCAGTCCGCGAAATTACGTTACACGCGCGAGAGCAGAATGTTTCAACCAGAGAAATATGCCACAAATTATATTCGCAGTTATACAACTCAAATCTCAGAGCAGGACTCTTTGGGAACCCATTCGGTGGAAATACCACGAGAGTCTAAGCACTTGGAAGGAACTTTCGCGCCGGAAGGGGTCGGTTAACCAAACAGAGCTCATTATAATCACGACAGAGAAAGGGAGTCTGTGGTTAAACAAGGGCTGGTACTCACAGTAGGTCTCCTTGGCAAGCCGGGCTACCACTTCCCCTTTCAATTTACTGTTCTTCTTCCCCATGACGTCTAGCAGCTGTTTCGAGGTGGCTAGAATGTACTCCTTTTTTCACCTGATTCTCGCCGATAGCCACATTGCTGTAATCGAAGGAGTCTTCCCACGGTAGCAGCGTTCACATTTAGCCGGCCGAGCACTGCAAACAAACCTCGTTATCAGCGACAGCGGTGAAGCAGCGCTGCCTGCCGCGGCTGCATCGTCATGGCGATGCTCGCGGCACCTCTCGGCAGCGACGTTAGTCTCGCAGCTCGCAGACGGCTTTCCCAATATGCGGGTGGCACAAGAAGAGAGCGAGAGAGAGCGTGTGTGAGTGGGAGAGAAGAAAACGAGGGGAAAACAAACAAACAAAAAAGAGAGAATTACGGTCGATAAAATATGGCGCCTGTAAAACACATACCAATAGCGTTAGATTCTCTGCGATCTTTTCTGCGCTTGAGCATTGTGGCGCGCTTCGAGAAGAGAATAGCAATGCGGCTAAAGCGTGGGCGATGTGTGAATTTCGCCACAATGTAAATGTTATTCAAACGGTCTGGAACGAGATGTACCACTTCTTGTACGTAGTATCAAGATGCACAGCAGCATAAATTGGAAAGTTGAAGCGCGACGAATTGCACTCGGTAGAGTTTCCCAATACGTGCGCTGTCATTTAAGTAATTTAGAAGTGAAAGCTAAAGGGGGAAAAAGCTCCTATGAGGAACGACACGCGTTTATAAATTATTCATGATGGTACACGACGCAGTCTTGATGTACAGTCAATAAGCGTTCATTCAATTGTATGTGCACTCAATACACAAGTGGCTGGCGTTACGAGTGCCGTATTGTTGGGAACGTAATGACGCACAAAATAGCGTTAAGTTATTACAAATTTAAGTGCTGAACACATAATAATACATAACAAAGGTAGCGCGTACGAAGCGTATCTTTTGCAAAGAAGGAGGAGGCCATGATTGGCCACATGGTCACAGGCCACATTTATTATTCCGCAGCGTCCCAAGCTCCCAGCGCAGAAGTTGGGGCATAGGTGAAGCTGCTCCGTTGTACCGTGTTGGCATTCTTCGTATAATAGTTTTACCCCGTAACGCCATTCAATGAGCTAGATGTACAGACATGATTGGTTGCAGTTTCGTGAGAATGTAACTTAAATTTCTCCAAAAGCACCAGTGCGGCACAGAGATTATTTAACAAATCGTTTCGGCGTCTATGACTGTCCCATCGACATCTAGGGCTCCATGGGGAACGTACTGTGGAACAGTACAGAGCAATGAGCAAAGGAAAGTGTGACGTAGTTAACGAGGCATGTGTCTTTGAGTGATTTTTGAGCATATAGAAACGTCAGAAATGCGTGAGCCTGGTCCTATTGGTTTCCCGAAGCACGCGACCGTACCAAGGCAGTGCCCTACACGTCGGAGAGGCGACCCGTGAAGTCAGAGCAGTGTCAGTTTCCGCAATCAGATATGGAATTTTTCACGAGACCGTTACCTACCATGTCGCAAAACTGTGAGTTCGTATTCATGTGGATAAAAACAACACGTCTTGTACACGTATGCAAGGTAATTTGGTGAGGTCACGGAGGCTGACGTCCCTGTGTAGGGGACAACCTGTAAAGCGTGCTTTCCTGCAGCAAGACACTTACTGCGGCGAAAGCTGCCGTCAAGATTGGACTTTCTCTTCGACAGCCCGCCGCCTTCTTCTTCCCCCCCCCCTTTTTTTTAATTATTTTCCGTGAAGTGTGCTGTCTTCTTTTGTACATATTGTCTGCACTTTTTACTCATACAATGTCTGATTTCTGACTGAGCATTTAATACTACATCACGTTCCGAAACATGAAAGGGAGGATGGGCACAACACTCCTAGGTTTGGCATCTTGGTCCAGAAAACAATGTCGACGTGCTTGTATCGATATCATGCCAGGGAGTAGCATGTCCACGTAGGAAATAAGTTAAAGCAAGTGTCAGCTAAGCCTCGTAAGCTTACCATGATTATAGAGGCCGCCATCTTATGAGAGGCGTAGGAGCACTGGGTCTTTGAGGGCCACCTGCGGAGACGAAACACATTATTTGCTGCGTTTCGTTCGATGCAGACAGGAAGACCGCATCGAGAGGTAGAAATATTATTTAATCTTACCTGAGAATGCGCAATAGGTTTACTGAAAAAAAAAAAAAAATCAATTAGTTTTGCCTGGAGATTCGCAAGCTACTGACGGTGATGTCACGATTGCCAAAGTGCTGGCTGTAAAATTAAATTAAAACGTGTCGGTGGCGAATTCTATTGAAATACTTGGTCAGTTTGGAAATATTAGACTTGGTCATTTGAATTGTTTAGTGCATTAACAACTCTATGCTGATCAGCTCGTCAGAAGCCAAATGTTACTGGAAGACATCATGGTAGAAGGCATCTGCAGAACATAAACTTAATGGATACTAACGCTATCATGCATGCGTTCTACCGTGACAATAAGCACTATTTATGAAAAGGGTTTCTTCTTTTATGACTTTTTTTTGTTTTCAACTTGGAGTTGTGTAACGCCATCCAATCAGGGGCAATTCCTGATTTCTCGGAACATAATTTTCAAGTTAAAGAAATGTGTGCCCAAAGTTTGTGGTGTATGACTGCATCACACGAATTCCACCGCAAGCCTTTTGAAATGAAGGCATCACTTGAGTAAGATTCGTGCACCATTTCTGCAAATTACAGAAGACAAAATGGCATAAATGCAGGCAAGCTAGTGGACCATATCCATGATTAGGGAAGCCTGAGCTTGGGCACATAAAAGGACGGCCCAAGCTAAGGGTTCCCTAATCATGATCAAGGAAGACGCGCAGCTCCACAGCTCATTCATACGTAATAGTTAGGTGTGGTTATTGCAGCACTACTACTGCGGATGAAATCTTCACGAGAGTTCGCTTTCTTCCACGATCGTTAGTTTCCCGTGATTTCATACACGATGACCGACGGACAGTGATTTATTCAGACCCCCTCCCCCCTTACATCCCCAAATGTTCAGTGACACCCCCTAACTTTTTCACCAGTGTACCCCCTACATGGGGTGCCCTTGCGATTTCAGCTTTAGACACATGTCGGTAATGATGTAATGACGTAACTACAATAATGACCTCCACCCATTTTTTCCAACACCTCTCCGTGCTTGGGATTCTGGATAAACCACTGCCAGCGGACTTGTAAGCTTGTAACATTTTCCTTGAAATAAGGTTCCAAGGAAAAGATTACCTGCATAATCATTACACCAGCTCGATTGTCTCGGTTGTTCCACGATGAGCAATACCGTATTCCCAATGTCCGCATCCTGCCGTCGCACACTTTTTTTTCCCATTGTGTGTGTATATGTTTGTGTGCGAATTACCCAAAGTACAGCCTGCATGACTTAGAGGGTCTGCATACCCTGAGTAGCCATTTAAGTGTGTAAGAATCCAGTTCTAGCCAATCGGCAATCCATGACGCCGTGAACAGCGACATCTCAGTGTAACCAGCCCGTATTGTAATGGTATTTTCTGTGTTCGATTTTGTTTTGTAGGGCTTTGTTCCGGAGAACGTGTTGCCATGGTTGGGTTTGTCGCGTGTGGGCCGAACGAAGCCCTTGTAGTTTCCGGTAAGAAATGTTTACATCTTGTCCAAGTGCCCCACCCCCGTGCCCTCCTGTTTGCCATAGAAAATAGGCTTAGCAGCTTTCCGTGTCCGAGAATGTTTGTCCTTGAAAGCCCGCGCATCCAGCGTGTCAGATTGTGTAAATTTCTGCTGCATTCTCTGAGAGATGCACTAATAATTGCATTTCAATGCACTAAAGTAGCAGTGATCTTTGCAAGTACATGTAGCGGGTGCTTCGAAGGAAACCTGGTTGTTTGTCTTCGCCGTCAATGCGATCTGACGTCTTCCGTGTTTCCGTTTATTTAATTACCGACCGGAATACCCTTGCACAAGGAAGATGCAATGGATGATGTTCTGGTACATGAATGGAAACGCACAAAACCGGTTTTCATGAAAAGCAGCGTTGCTTCGAAATACGCGCATCCGCCGCCGACGATTATTAGCTTGTCTATCGGTGCTGCTGCGCCTGTGAATATCGTTAATGCGACAAGCCCCATATATTCCAGTTCTCATGCCAAAGTAGATACTGGGAATTTAATGTGCGTGGCAGCATCAGCAATTTTTTTCCCCTTATAGCGATTTTGCGGCCCGGCGAGAAAGATGTCTGCTACATGCAGTTCGTGTGCTGTAAATACATTCAGTGTAAAATTAGAGCTGAAACTGTGGTCAAATCTAGTGTCAAAAGTTACAAGTTGGTTACCTTTTGAAACATTAACCTTGAGGCTTGTATCGTGCTCGTCTGATTGTATGTTTCAGCCTCAGAACAGTTACTTTTCATCATACACCTTCACATATATGGTTACGTATACAATATATTTCTATTGTAATAATTTAACTATTCCCATTGTATATTCTGTACATTAATATATATTACACTGTACTTGTTTTCGTTTTTTTTTTACCTAACTAACATATACATTTACCATATATAGCTGCTAACAACAATAAGATAATAACTTGAGGTCCCAGAACTAACATGAACTATGGGACCTCTTTCTGTACAAACTTACCCAAACTTTTTACCCCTGAATGAGTAAATAAAAAAAATAAAAAAATGTAGAATTGATATTTTTGACAGAACCTTGTTGCATACTCGGATGTGCTGCAAAAAGTAGTCTATTGTTTCCTTTTGTCAGGATGTTGTCACTCAAGCCCCTTAATGGTCCCTGGAGGAAGAGTCTTTGTCTGGCCTATTATACAGAGAGTCCAAAGGTATGATGGATGGTTGTTACATCTCCTGGGTGGCAGAGTAAAACACTTGCTGTCTGTGTTACTTCCCTTCTGCTCACTTCTAACCTTTATAATAATTTTGTAAGCTAAAGTGCTCGTGTTCCTCTCCCTTCTTTCTCTTTCTTTTTTTTTCTGTTCCACATTAGAATTACCCTGAACACGATGACCCTTACGATCGAAAGTCCGAAGGTGTACACACAACAAGGCGTGCCTATCTCTGTGACGGGCATTGCCCAGGTGAGGAAAATTTTATGGCGCGGTTTGAGACCAACGTGTTTAAAATACATCAGGCAATAGACTTTAGTGTATCGCTCGCAGGTTAAAATACAGGGCCAGAACGTGGAGATGCTACGTGCTGCCTGTGAACAGTTCCTGGGAAAGAGCGACGACGAAATTATACACATCGCTCGAGAAACACTGGAGGGTCACCAGAGGGCCATCATGGGAACCATGACAGTTGAAGTATGCTTCGATCTCCGGTTCCCGTTCCGGCGTTGCATTGCGCCTGTCGAACATTATCGCGCACGTTCTATAGCGAGAACGGGACTGACATTTTCTTTCAGGAATTGTACAAAGACCGGAAGAAATTCTCCAAGCAAGTGTTTGAAGTTGCCTCTTCAGACTTGGTAAACATGGGAATAACCGTCGTGTCGTACACCATCAAAGACATCAGCGACGACGAGGTGTGTACTCCAATTTTCTGCGCGTTGTCATACCATGCATGTCACAAATGTTCGCGGAAGATGCAACTGTTTTGTCCGTGTGGTGTGAACAGGGCTACCTACGTGCCCTCGGCATGGCACGGACTGCCGAGGTTAAGCGTGACGCTCGCATTGGTGAAGCTGAAGCGCATAGGGACTCCCAGATCAAGGTGTGTCAGTTTGCACTTTTCTTTTTTCTTTTCTTTTTTTTGTTAAGGACGTAGCTATGAGCATTTTCTCGTTGGCACCGTCCCTTTAGGAAGCTTTGGCCGAGGAAGAACGCATGGCTGCGCGATATCTCAACGACACGGAGATTGCGAAGGCCCAACGTGATTTTGAGCTCAAAAAAGCAGCTTACGATATGGAAGTCAACACAAAGGTAGGAAATGTGCATTGCAGCATGGGAAAATTTGTTTTAGGTCTGTCTTTACCCGTTGTCTTCTTTGAACAACACCGTGATGAAATTGTGCGTAGTACCAGTCGGGACGGGTTAATAGCATCATCATCATCATCCTGTAGATATGATTTCATCATCATGCAGTACCATAAGATGTTTTCTAATGTGACGTTTCCACGACGTACCGTACCTTGACAGGTTCAGCTCTGCCCATAAATCTAAAACCACCTGCGATTGGCTTAGGCAGGTGCGCAGCGCAGTGCGCTTGCATGCTTCGGACTGTTGCTTCTACACTGATCATGCTATGGAAACACTCCTCCGAGACAACATACGTAGAGCACATTTACGTCGAGCTTTTTTTTAAAGCTTTTACATTTACGGCTTTTAAAGCAAGCGTGTGAAATTTTTTGATAAGAGATGTGAAACGGCTCTCCCGTGTCCACGGTGGCTGCCATCTTCTCGTAGCCCCGGCCTCAATGTGCAGACTACATTACCCGTTGGCAGAGAATTCCCCCTTTGACTAACTTTTTTTGTTGTCTTGGAGTATAAAGAGGGCGTTGTGTTTTCGGGTCTCGTTTTTTTTTGTTGTTGTTGTTTTGTTTTTAATGTGGTGGTGGTGGGGAAAATTGGGTCTTATTTCAGGAGCTGTAAAGTCTATGAAAAAATGGCTAGGAAGCGAGCGAGCTGGTGAAGATGATGCATAATGTAAAAACCCAGAGACTAGGGAACACGAAGTCTCAAACACAGCTGAAAATTTTACTTCACAAACAAGAAATATGTACAAACAGAAGGGAAGGGAACACCAGTTGAACAACTATTTTGTTCTCAACTGGTGTTCCCTTCCCTTCTGTTTGTATATATTTCTTGTTTGTGAAGTAAAATTTTCAGCTGTGTTTGAGACTTCGTGTTGTGTCTGTCCCTTCGTGTTCCCTAGTCTCGGGGGCTTTTACAGCTGTAAAGTCTGGCTATATGGGTATATTGTATATCAAATGGGGAATAAATACTAATGTGTGTGTGTCTCACATTTCAGACTAATGGCAAGATGCCTAATTGGTTGTGCTGATTGTGCAGTGATTAGCATTCTCCAGTGTCTGTATTTGTTGATGGCTTTGCACTTTGGCAAGTTCATCTTTGGAAATTCTTGGGGTTTACCCCCAAGTGACAATGATGCAAAAAGTGTGGGGGTCAAAAATGTGTTCTACCAGGATTAACCCTAAAACAGAAGGCCCTAAGTATCATTCACATTCACAGAGCCTCCACATGCAATCTTCAGTCACACATGTTCTCCTGTGCAGAGGGCTTTCAGTTCCATACAGGGAATACAGTCTGTGTGTGTGCGTGATTCGCCCGTAACTAGTCACGTTTGTTTCAGAAAGCAGAGAGCGACCTGGCGTACAGCCTTCAAGCAGCAAAGACTCGACAGCGCATCAAGGAGGAACAAATGCAAGTCGAGGTAGTGGAACGCACTCAAGAAATCCAGGTCCAGGAGCAAGAGATCTTGCGCAAGGAGAAAGAGCTGGAAGCCACAATCCGTCGGCCTGCAGAGGCGGAGAAATACCGCCTCGAAAAGATTGCGGAAGCCAACCGGTGGGAGTTCTGCTTCACTTTCGTTACGCGCAGATGGGTTGCATAAAGAGCGCCACCACATTGCTGATGAATTTCTTCTCCGCAGGAATCGAGTGATTATGGAAGCCGAAGCAGAGGCTGAAGCCGTCCGTGTGAGTGGTCCTTCAGTTCCTCCATGAGTACTGCACTTTGCTGTACAGCTCCCGTCAACCTTAATGATAACACTGGAAAAAAAAATTCCATCTCATTTCCGAGCATGATAACAGTCACCCCTGGGGGCACTGGGGGAACGTTGAGTGTGTTTTCCTCGTGCACAAAATCCTCGAAATAAACTAAACGAATAATTTTGTCCAATTACGATTTCCTCCCGGCCCCAAGTGTTGCTGTAATCGCGCTCGGACACGCTACTTATTATGCTACCGTTTGTGACTTTTCAGCTGAAGGGAGAAGCCGAAGCCTTTGCAATTGAGAGTAAAGCACGCGCGGAGGCTGAACAACTGAACAAAAAAGCAGATGCATTCCGAGAATATAAGGAGGCAGCCCTACTTGACATGATGCTGGACACATTGCCAAAGGTCTGCACTTTTGTGTTCCACGATTCAGGCAATTACTGTGAACGTCACTTACAGTCATACTGAATGCTCTAGTTATCCCTTCCATGGTGAAGGTCAGGTCTATAAAAATGAGTTCACCATGACATGTAAGACATGTCATATTATTACGCATGATTACATGTATAACATGTAATCCCGCATCTGGGTCAGTTTTTGTTGCAGCAGGAGAGGCGTGGTACAGGACCTAATGGTTTTAGAGCGTGTTAGCTACACGATATGGTCGAACTAAATTTATCTGCACACGTAACATCCGTAGCAGCATTGCAGTGCATTATGCAACTAAAACTTTCCGAACCATAAAATTAGGCCAAATTATCCGGAAAACAAAATTTGTTTGCCAGTTCCAGAGCACTTGTTGCTGCTTGGGCCTAAACCATGCATCTAAAAGCATGCTTCAGGAATCACTCTTATATTTAGAAATTTCCTCTGTAAAGCTGCTGTGACACACACAGTGGTGCGCCAAGAGTTTCTAACCTGCCCCTCGGTACCATTATGCAGTCGCCAACTGAGTAATGCAGACTTTCCAAATTTTCTGACAAAACTGTTGCCTCCGTCAAATGCCTCATAGAACCAATGTATGGTATTTCTGCATCCTATATTTTGTGCTATGCCTTGGAAGACGTGCTTGATTATTCGTACTCATCTTGCTTCAGGCCTGTACGGTTTTTGGGACTTACCATCTCCTGAGCGTGAGAGATACGTCCACGCCAGATATTTCGTACTGCATTACGAAACAAAGGCTGTTACCGACACGACACGTGCCGGGGGCGGATTTAAGGGTCTCTCATGGGGGGCGCGGTCTTAAGGAAATTTCGCGCTTTGCGGCACCCCATTAAATCCCCCCGTGTACGCGTGCACGGAATCGTGGTGTGCACATGCTAGAAGGCGAGCCTTATTTGTGCGCAACTGAAACCAAACGCTCCGCTTCAGACGTGTTGCAAGAGCTAACCTTTCTATACGTGTGACTTTAACTACGAGCACCTCGAAGTATCGAAAATAATGAAACGTCGTCCTCAAGTTTAAGTGACGATGTCGATCGAACTGTTATAGGCGTGCTTAGTCGAGGGGAAGACGTAAATTCATCGACAATCAAGACTAACGTGACGTAGCCGTTTGATGCATCAGCAGCATTAGCATTCTATCAACGTCATCTTTGGCACCAACAACTGCTACATTGACGGATCTGAAAAGGATAGTACTGTACATAGAGCCTGAAATTTTTGGGAAATATTTTTTTCTAAATTTGGGGGGTTAAAAATTGGGTAAACAAACATGTACACTAAATTCGTGCAAATTCGGGTGAAAAAAACTTCCAGTATGGTAAATTTGGGGAGAAATCGGGCTGAGTTACTCAAACTAACTGTAGTGGTTTGCTACAGACTGTAATGTAACTTAGTGCATTCCTAGAGACATCCCAGTGAGGGCAATTTGCCAGGCAAAAGTTGAGTTTCATCCTAAAGGGGGCAACCTTCAATTCGGGGTGCAAATTTGAGGAAGGATCTGGTAAAACCCTAAAACTTCAGGCTCTAACTATACACTAGCTGAAGTTCGCAGCGACACACAGTTGCATGTTTGCGCTGTGAAGCAGACACATATAGATGCTTTCTTGAAGTCACTTTGAATGTTCTAATGGAATTATGCCATTCACTAAAAATTCGGACTAATTTCGTTGCCCCTAGAAGTCTGAAAAATCGGTTGTCGACTGTATATGGGCTGCACTGGGTATTACTTTTTGTTGACCTTTTCCTGAATAGTTTGAGAATGTTCTTTACATTCAAATGCAGGTTGCAGCAGAAGTGGCTGCCCCCATATCGCAGTGCAAACGTGTCGTCATGGTGTCATCTGGCAAAGGTGAAGTTGGGGCAAGCAAGCTTACTGGAGAGGTCATTGACATCATCACAAAGACAACCAACATGGTACATCAGTTGACGGGTGTTAATGTTGGAAGCATTTGCAGCAAAGAACGTAATCTCGCCACTGCCAGTTGGGTAAGTTCTGAGAACTTTCGCTTGCGCAGTTTTCCGACACAGTAACGGCTTCATTTATCTGTGCGCCGGTTCAACTTCGTGTAATGTAGTACCAAGTTGCATAAGGGCTGCACACTTTTCTCCAAACTTTAGCAGGTGTGAAGTTTGGCTGCAGACCTTGCAGTGAGCAAAGTGCATCAAGCTATATAGTGCAATCCTGTTAATTTGAAATCTCAATTCAAACTGGTGCTCTGGTCGTGTCAAAGTCGTGTGTATTTCAGTGGGGGAAAACACCCGGTAATTCAAAGCTCTGCATGCTTTCTATTTAAAGGCACCTGTATCCAGCTTGATCCTGTATGACAGCTTAGAGGAAATTATCAGGTTGCTTACTTCCCACGAGAATAGGGTTACAAGCTGCGCTGTGTGGCACACGTTCCTAGGCCAATGCCTATCGCCCAATATGCTCGGCAGGGATTATTTATATATATATATATTTTTTTTTTTTTACACTGCAGGAACCCTGTCAATTATGTATCAAGTGGGATTCTGCTATGTCGCTTAAAGTAATAAATGTACTTCATTTTATGCAGAACATCAAAACCGCCCAGGCTGCTATGTGAAGTCCAGCAATGCTGTGGAAGATGTATTGCCAGTAGATTGCTTTGTACTGTGAGCCATCCAGCCTTTCTTGCAGTCGTGTGTGCCGTGCGCTTGTCTCGAACTACGATACATCTGTTGGAACCTTTATGCATTTCAGAAGACGCGCACGTAATAATACGTAATAAGCCTCTCGCCTCGGTTAGTCCTTCGGTCGTGCTGTAACACCCATGTACCGATACCAATTACTGCTTGGAGCGTTTTAAAAAATATGTTTGCGTTGTGTGAGCTAGCATTGCTTGCAGAGGGCAAAGCATGGCATTGCATTTTGCGGAAGGAGTGTAAATACTTGTGCTCTGTTATAACGCCATTATGAAGTCGTGGAAAGTGCTAGTCCCTTTTTACTATAACGTGCATCTCTGAACTGTTACCAGTATTTTCGAAAAATTTATATTTTGATAGCACAGTGTAGAAGCAATGTGTACTTTAACTGCATTCCGTCACGTATTTCATTGTCCTCTCCTTTTGGCTGTGCGCTGTTTTCGTATGTACTGAACCTCGGAGCCTTTGCTCAATGTTGCGCCCCCTATCCACCGAGTCCCACGACGATATTATACTGCCATCCATGTCGTTTTATTTTGTAAATACGGAATCGAAGTATATGTGTATGCGTACTCTCTGTTGCAAGTGATAGAGCTTTGTCCGTAGAATAAAGGAGAATGCTAGTCCTGCCTCTGGTTGCCCAAACACAGGGGGAGAGAAAGAGAAATTCGTAACAATAAATTTGTAAGATTTCGTGCAGAGAAACATCTATGCTTTACCTGATTTGCCACTACTACATGGAAAAGTTTAAAAAATGGAGGACTGCAATTTTTTGTTATAAAGGGAGCACTAAAAAGCAAAAGTTTTCTCCTCGCAGACGCCACCAGCTCAACAGCAATGTGATTCATGCGCGAAGAAAGCACGACGTACTAGACTATAGCGACCATGTCATACGGACCCCTTCCGAGCGCCGTATTTGGAGGCTAGCGGTGGCGCTACTCATCGGCCCGGTTATTGCTTCCTAAATTTCTACAGTACTCTTGTACTTCAGCTTACCTTAGTATTTTTGTACAAGCGGTGGATGTCTCTAGAGAGATGCTTCATTCTAAAGTTTATCATCATCATCGTTCTACGCGTCTTAATAGGAACTGTTGCTGTCGTCTGCTGCGCTAATCGTGCGTCCGCTTCTGCGCGTTCAAAATTCAAATTTCCGTCGTCCAATCACGATGCAGATCTCGCGGGCCGACGAGTAACGCCCCCTAGCGGATCGTGCGGGGACGGGCTCATCATTGAGTTTGCCGATTATGACGTGGTCGCTGAAAGCCACACAATTTACGCTTTCCCTGTTGGGTGCCTCTCGGCAAATCGTCTGCCCAGTCATCGTAAGAAAGCATAAACTGTGACATCCTTCACGCTCGAAACGCAGACGACAACGGGTTAACCCCGTTCCATTTGTATTGCTGACATGGTCGCCGCATGTCTCATTCCCTGGGGAGAAACGTTTTCATTTTTTGTCCCTCTTTAAGTGATAACGATGTGGTGTTGTACTGAAGAGTTCCTTAGACACTCCAGTTTTATTTGTAGTGCCCTATTCAGACTCTCCTGTAGTTTTGGGAATGTGTGTGTGTGTGCGCTACCTCGCTGTCACGAATCTCTTCTGGAGGCAGTTCAGATGTAAAGTGTGTGTAGTATCAAAATATCCTGCCAGTAGCATGCTTTGCTGCATTAGCTGTGAAAACTTGAAGTAAACCTGTACAGAGAGAATATATATAGTGCTGCTGCATGGCCATTTGGTGACTAGCAAACATTCAAGCCAAACACATACTGCCAAATTTAATAAATGTTGAAACAAGCACGTTACATCAGCACAGCGCAACATACCGTACGTGAGTTTTGGCTGGCATCCCAGTCGTCTCTATTCCCAGAGCATGAAAATAAGCATTGAATGGGGTCACTAACCTTTACCATAGCCTGCTGAAAATGCCGGAATCTGTATTAAAACAACACTGAAGTGTTAAAATTTCTCCTTGCTGAATGGAAGATGACATTTACCTTGATACCAACACAAAAAAAAAGAACTGGATTGCATCGTTCGTGACTTCTGAGCAAAAGGAAGCGCAGAGCAAGCTTTCCCTATCCTCCCCAAGAAGCGCGAATGACACAGCTGATTTGTCCCATTCCTTTTGTGTTGGAGTCGACGTAACAGAGTTTTTCGTTTGGTGAGGAGCAATTTTTTTTGCACATTAGCGCCTGTTTCAAAAGAACCTGACTGCACACTGTCATGTCCAGTGTGTAGCATTCAGTGATGCACATTGCAGCAAAAACAAATTTTAAATCAAGAAATCCAAGAACACTTCTGAGAAGCATGGAGATAAATATGTATAACAAAGTATATCTATCCTTGTAGTTGTGTATAGGAATGCAGCAAGTAACGGGCCTGACGTGTTGTTATCGGTGTCAATTTTTTACAGCCCATAGAAAGGCTTCAACTGTTGCTGTACAGCTTTCTTCTCAGGTCTGCTTTCTCTCTGTCGCCTTGGACTCACAGAAACGTCCACGACCTGAGGTTCATGTGTATGGTAGCAATAGCAATGTAGGTGATACAACTTCATTTGCGCAATTTGGTGCTGTGTCTCTCTTTGTGCGATACAAATAAAAGTTTATACGACAAAAATACCCACCAACCGTGGTCCTGCCTCGTAGTGTTCCAGAATTTCTTGGTGTATAACGGTTCCCCCAAAATTAGTGCAAGTGGGAAAAATGAACCATGCATAAGGTGCACCGTGGAGGTGAAAATACCGGTACAAAATTCCACCACAGAAGTAATAGACTACGTATCACTCCCAGTGCCCACTGCAGCTAACACCCACACATCAACGATGAGCACTTTTCACATCTATCACGGACACCTCAACGGTGCCTTATTCCCCCTGGGCCCACTTCTCTACCTGTGTACGGTGCCTCTATCTGTTCGCGTACTCAACTCTCCGTCTGTCGTGGTGATAGGTAAAAGAGCACATTTTTGGGTGGAAAAGAAACAAGTAAAAATCAGCAGTGCAGAGTTCAGAGTGTGTATTGTTCACCAGTGCCTGTATATTCAATCAGGATTAGGGCAGAGTTCGGCAAGTTCAGTTATTGGGTTCGCCCAAGTTTTTTACCTAAAATGACAGTGATGTAAATTGGGAAAGTAAAAACAGGTTTGACTGTTCTTAAACCTGAAACACAAAGCCGCAAATAATATGTCATCCAAGGGCAGATCCAGGATTTTTTTTTCTACAGACTCTCTGGAATACCTACCCCCCCCCCCCCCCCCAGTCATCATCATCATTGTTCATCCTGGGGAGGTGTCGGAACTCCTGAGCCGAGTGCAATATTTATATCGGCCAGCTACTCCTACGTATATCCATACAAAAGGTACACACATTTTTGGCAGTGTTGAGATTTTTTAGGGGTTTCCTTGGAAAACCCCTGAATTGATTATTGAAGAACATGATGACGACAGAAACTGAGGGAGAGGGGTCAGGACATCTAGGCCCCCTCTCATAAATCCGCCCCTGGTGTCGCGTGAAAGCAACACTTCACAGCTGGATACATTCAGAAAGCAAAATAATTTGTTCTAGAAGGACTCCAAAAGACAGCATTCTGGGAAGCGCCCACCGTATTTCCAGTGGACTCGGAAACAGGCCAGTGATGTGTTGACTGGGTTAATTTCGTTTTCCCCCGACATTAACACTCCAGCAGAATGTCAAATTAACCAGCGTTTTACTCGAGCAAGTATCGGAAAAGGCACTGAGGAATTGTACGAGTCTCAACAGCATTCATCACAACTGTGCATCAGATATTGATAAATTACACAGCATCAAAGCGGGTCATCTACAGTTCAGCACAGCGTAACTGTATAGGAAACTACAAGCCGCAATAGATACAGTAATTTGGATACTTTCTTCAAGAGCATATAGTTAGCGTTATCGCTGACATCTTGTCAGACTTACTGGCACCAAGCAGCAGCAGCGTCGCATACCTAATAACGTTTCACAAGTCCTCATCCAGTCCAACACCTCTCATCACGCACCAGCATCACTGAAATAGTCCAGCACTGAATCAGAATCTTCAAAGTTCTTTTTCTCTTCGAGCAAACGCATCTTTTGCTCAGCATCGTTGAGTGCTTCTAAAAAGCTGTGGTGCTTGTGCTTCCTTGTTGGTACGAGCGGAGTTGACGTGTAAGTCGGTCCTTTTCGTTTTCTGCCCTCCACGTCCATCCGATACATGTGCCTATCCGCCTCGGCCAGATCTGCTGAAGAAATGCTGCTCGTGCTCTGCGGAGTATGCGGCACAGATCCCATCAAGGAGCTCGCGCTCGGAGTGCGCATACCCGACAGGTTCGATTCCTCGTCGATTTCGGCGGCAGGGAGAATAAGAGTAGCCGGAACCGGTTTCTTCAACTTCTGGAGAGCATCACCCATCGAGAAACAGTCGTCCGTCATGGCACTTGCCAGCGCTTTGGCTGCTCTGCGTGCTTGCATTTTCCTCTTCAAGGTCCCTTTACCAGCTGTGATGGCATAACTTACAGCTGGGTCTTCACCTTTATCCTCCTCGCTAAAGGTAGACTGCATCTGTTTGCCCTCTGTGGTTGGTTGTACTTTCTGCGCGATGACTTCTTTGTTGTCAGCTTTCACAGTTTCCGTGTTTCTTCTGTGTCCTCTTGGGCTTTGCAAAGTCCCACGCTTCTGCAACGGCGCAATGTTGTTTTTGCGGGTCGACTGTACTTTAGTTGTACGACCACGCGTAATTCTTTGTGGTGCAGACTGGGCTGCTTCCTGCTTGGAAACTACAGCAAGGTCGAGAGTGCCCTTCCGTGCGATGTTGCTGCCGGGAGAACCATCTTTCTCTTCCAGTTGCGCCTTTGAAGTAGCTTTACGTCGCCTGTTAGATGCAGGGCCGTCGTCTGCAACGTGTGGTGCATGCGGAACTACCTCCTTGCTACCCAAAAGAACTGAATCCTTGCCCTGGTTCTCTTTAGCCGTCTTCCGCGATCTGCTACGTGCAGCACGAGGAGTCCCACCTCGAGTGTTGTGCGCGTCTATTTCGTTCTGCCGCTGATTAAGTGGAACTTTTGTGCTCCCTTTTTTGGTTCTCTTAGTAACCTGTGAGTTAGTCTTTCCTGCATCTGTGGCCGCGTTACGTTTAGGTTTATGTTGTCCCCTACTAGTGCTCCGAGTTGTCCTTAAGGCAATATTTTCATCGTCGTCAGATGATCCACCTTCGCAGTTCTGCTTCAGCGTTTCGACAACTGCTGCCTTTTTCCTCTTATTTACGAGGTTCTCATTCACAGGACTTCTCTTTTCTGAAGGTAGTCTCGGTCCAGATAAACCTTTCTTTGGGCTCTGTAGAACAGCATTTGTCAAACTTGCACTTGGATTCGCCATTTTTCGTTTTGGTGCTCTCACTAGGTCGCTAGCTTTTTTCGCTGCTACTTTTGCTCGTGACCTCAAGGCATAGTTACGTGTATCGGGAGATTCTCGTGCTGTATTTAAAGGTTTTGCACATGCATACCTGTCTTCAAGAGTAAGTAACACAACCAGTTTCCGTTGTTGTTCTATGGTATGTAAGCGGCTTGGCACTCCTACGTCCTCAGCACCGCCAGGCTCACATACCTGATCCTTGTTCACTAAACTGCGATTGTTCCTACTAGATGCATTGTTTCTCCTTGAAGTTTTTCTGGTCTCCTTCCTCTTCGATGTTTTCACTGGCGACGTCTTACGAACATTATCTGTTATACTCACAGACAAAGGCCTTGTCTTGGCAGGCACTTTTCGGACTGTTGATGTCGTAATATGGGATGACAGCGCTCTGACATTCTGCCGTACAGCCCTGTCTCTGAGCTTGTCGCTTCGTATGGGAGCTGCAGGGATATTATTACCCTCACCCTTCGCATCTAGTTGTTGGGTCCAGGAATTATGACGATGCGTACTCACGCTTTGTTCATGAGGCAGCTCCTCGTCAGTTCCAGGAAGACAAGCGCCTTGCAGCGAACGCTGGTGCATTTTCGCGCGGTTATCGATACGCGTATCTGCGCTATTTATCCAATCCCGTATAGCTTTCCTCCAACATCTGGGGAAGCCATCTTTGAACGAAGTCAGCACACTTGGGATGATTCCTGCCTTTACACCAATGTCAAATGCCACTCCACCACGAAGCTCAAGAGTTTCACCATTTGCACAAGTCAGTCTGTGGGCGCCCACTCTGCGGCTCACATTGTGTGACACGACGAACCGTTTCCCACTCCACTCTCGTGCCAACGCATACCCTTCTATACGCACATCATCTGGACCTGCAGGATTAATGCACCACTCTGTAAATATCTTTGAAGTAGCCATCTCGTCCGCATCGAGAAAATACAAACGGTTTACACGTTCTACTAGCATGGATCGGATTCCCGCAAAATTATTGCTTTGGCTTTGGATGTCTGTTCGACTTCAAGCCAGTTCGGATTAAAGCCAGTTGGAGCAATTCCAATGTTGCCGGCGCGCTTTGCGAAAAAAAAAAAAAAAACTAGTTTACTACGCTTCTTCCCTGATGGCGCTGCCGTTCTGAGCAAAGCCCGGCTTTCAGAAGCCTAGACCATAGGTCGGCGCAATCATCATCGCGGCAGCCTTGCCAGTGCTTAGTGATCGCACTCATGATCGCGATCATCAAGCTTTGATAAGGCGTTGCGGTGGTGGTGGTGGTGGTGGTGGTGGTGATAGGGCTTGCCGTTGTCGGCCTCACGTATGTGGACAACGTCACGACTCACGCCCTGGGGGAATGTGCGTCCTGGGCCGACTTCTAAGGGAACTGTGGGGATAAGGCGTTGCGATCATGATTGCGCCGACCTATGAGCCTATCTGAAACCGTTCAAAATAAAGGCCCAAGAATAAACGCGTAAGTATCCACCGTTAGAGATAAAACGTTCATATGGGTTTAAATAAATCCATGACAAATATAAACTGCGTAACTATATCCACCGTTAATAATAAATCATAAAAAAAGTGAGGTGAAACGGGCTATAGAAAGAAGGGAGAGGGTGCAGGGACCGAGAGACACGGAACAAGAAGGACGGACGACAAATTCCCAGTTTGTCGTTTCAGTTCGTTCGTGTCTTCGTTGTCTCAATGATGAAAGTGAAATGATGGAAATGATGAAAGGTCAATTGCCTCATTTTGTCTCAAATTTGTCGTACGTCCTTCTTGTTCCGTGTCTCTCGTCCCCTACCATGAAACGAGCTCTCAGTCCCGCACCGCACAAAGCATGGTGAACCGGCAAGCATGGGACAATTAACCTCACGAGACCAAACTAGCCTAAGCTAACCCAAACTAACCGAAACAAAACTAAACTAACCTAACATAACATAACCTGATCTAACCCGATGCAGAATGCAGTCAATCCGCCTCCGTGGTAGATGATGGGGGATTTTGAAACCTTTTATTTTTAATGGTGGCAGTGATCTTTAAACGGAGATTTTAAGCAGTTTATTTTTGGAGATATATTTTTAAATATTTTAAGCGATTTATTCTTTAAGGTTTTATTCTTAAGTGGTTTGTTATGAATGGTGGATTTCGGGTACCCCCAGCCATAGAGTCAATATAGGAATATCAGCAATCCTCAACCGAGCTAAAGTGACAAGGGGGATTTACTCGTGATGACTCCCATCTTTGTGGACATATTCCCGCTGTCTCACCAGTCTGCTTTGTCCCCAGTTTGCTAATTGAAAGTAATTGAGGCTAATTAAGAGGGCATACCAGCTCTCCGTCCCAATGTATTTCCTATGGAACAGTTTTTATGCTTTTTCTCGGTAACCACCGCGCAGATTTTGACGCGGGTGGTTTCATCACAAAGAGGAAGACGAGATAAAGAGAATTATGCTACTAGATTTCTCATACATGTCGTATTGTATTTTACGGCGACGTCACGAATGCGAAAAAAATACACAATTTTTCTCCTCCCTCTTTGAACAGGTTTTTATTAAACTTCTATAGCCATTTCGAAAAAAAAAACTTTGCATTTACTTTATCTGGAAATATTTCAGGAATCGATAGACATCAAATTTATATGTCTACCACTTTCCGTTTTTATAAAAAAGCATGAAATGTGAGTACGGATAAATAACCGTCTCAAAACCCCGTAAACCGCGTCATTATATGTCGCCCTCTAGCCGTAGCACAGGAAAAACCGCGCGGAAATGGACTTACATATTGTAATTGAAAGTGCCGAACCGGAATCAAGTATAAACCGGAAGTCGAGTTGGACAAGAAGTGGATACCCCGAAGTCAAGTATAGACCACAAAAGGCCCTTAATGCTAACGCATCTCTCTCACATTTACCGCTAAATCGCCATTGAATTTTTTCTGCTAAACCATTCTGTCTGGGAAATTGAGGACTTGATGCAACATGCTCAAAATCGTAACAATCTGCAAACATGGCGAATTCGTTTGAACCAAGCTGATGGGCCTCCGGCCCTCCGTCCGTGTAAAGTTTTAGTCATGCACGCAGACGTGGGAATATGCTTGCCATATAGTATCAACGTATGCGCGAACTAGTGTCAGAGGGTACTGCTACTTCTGGATAATTAGATAATACACATCGCATAAAACGAGATACGATTCGCTGCCGAAGACATGAAAGTGTGCTCCTACAACACTCCATGGAAGCGAGGGTGAGGGTCTATAATCAGAAGTGAGTCCTCCTGCTGCTTGTAAGCGAAGTGTTTGCTGTACCCCACACGCGATAACGTACCCTAAGCCATATTTCTGGGCACGGTGAACATAGTCCACGCTAAAGGCTTCACTGATTGTGTTTTGGGCTGCAAGGAAACAGCGATGTTTACGTGCATCAGGTTTAACTCTGCCGCAACGCACGGCTCAGACGCACAATCACAACCGCATGTAAAAAGATAGTTTGGGATGCTTTACCTTTTTTGTATGCCATGTTTTGATTATTGTTGGGCGTCAGTAAGCCACACTGTACACTTAATACCTAGGGATTTCAGGGACCTCCTGTCACCAACGCGTCAATTAACACAGAGTACGCATTAAAGTGCTTGAGTAACGATCTTCGAAATCATATCTTTGTAAAAAAAAATACTTTTGCTCCTTAGCATAGAAAGCTTAAAGAGATATCATAGACATATAGATATACCATAGACAGCCCAGGTAGCACAAAAAGTTGCAGCAACGTTGTCTAAATGTCAGCTTGGAACATTGCTCAGATGTTGCTAATGTCAGCGACTTCAACGTTATCTGCAACGTTTATTTGCAATATTACCGCAACATTCATTGTAAACATCACAGTATCATTGTAAACATCATCAACGTATGCCTCTGCATGTGATGTCCTCTCAACGTAAATTTTGCAACGTTTCAGTAATGTACGTGTGCAACGTTACAACAATGTATGAATTTATAGCGTTTCCTCAATATGGTATTTGTCCAAGATCGTCGATTCGGAATGGGAAATTTTGATTACTTTCAATAAGAATTGTGAATGCGATATCCACTGTAACCGAATGAGTTTGCTTCGTCTTCTATAAGAGGGCGTGCCTCCAAAACCCGCCTTGTTCTCAACACATATTTGACTGCAGTCACAACCACAGTTGGGAATCCCGCGTCATTTTTTCAATCCCGGGACCCCGGAACGGGATTTCGGGAATGAGATAAAACCGAGACAGCGCGCATACAGAACATTTGTGCAATCTCTCTTACATTTCCTCTATGAGCATTTGTGTGTGTGTGTCTCTTCAGCGCTCTGTCTCTACATGTCAATTGAAACATTCATCATAACTCATAACGTAATGCCTTCCCTTCTATGTATAAAAAACTGACCAGGCATCTTTTTACGTCCTCCCGTGAAATGAGAGACTCTGTGCTTTTTTTTGCGTGGTCGTCACGTGTATATATCACCGTTCGATTTATTTAATACCATAGATCGAGAAGTTACCCTTCAAAAGGAACTCGTTACGAGTTAAGTTACCGTGTGAAAAATGTAACTAAGTTAATAACGAAGTTCTTCAGCCTGAAATGGAACTCGCAGTTACGGAGTTACTTAAAACAAAAGAACAAAGTTACTTCCAAGCTACTTCGGACACAAAATAGCACTATACAGGTGCAGCGCGCGTGAGCAATTGAGTTAGACCTTCAGTTGTCTGCGGAGGAGTGTAAAACGCTTATAAATCGTTTTCGTTTATGTCCAACGATTGGAACGCTTGCATCCCAGTGGGCGCACTATGGTTCAGCTTCATTTCAATGGCACCGGTTCTTACTTCCTGAATAAAATACTGTCATTGATTGAATATCACGTTTTATGGCATAAAATGCCATGAAAGAACCAGAGAGAAGAAAATATGTGGACGTGAGCAAAACGCGAATTAAAAGTAACTTGGAACTTAGCTTAAGTTACTTTGGCAAAGGTACCTGAAAAAGAAACGAGTTACTCTAACAGTTGCGCCACGGCGCAAAAGTACCGAGTTAAGTTACAAGTTACCAACAAAAAAAGAACTTAGTTACAGTAACGAGTTACTTGTAACGAGTTACTCGAACTCTGTTTAATACTGGACGAAACCAAGCTGCGGCTTACAAAAGCGAATAATCGAAACATCGAAACTTGACAAACAACAAGAAATGGATGCTGTGTAATGTTGATACCCTCAGATAGTACACTTGTACTTCATGCTACGTCGAGGGAGACGTGTATGTATAGACCTTTCGTAGAGGGCCCAAGAGTTTTCAGTACTGGCGGGTCGGGCCCTAGAAAGTCGGCACGTGCAGTGCTCCAATGCACGGAGCTCTAGGGCGTGGGTCACAGGCATCAAGTATCGAAGCCCTTTCACCGGAACGCGCAAAGAAGGAAATACGTGTATACGTGTACGTGAAATACATGTACTATTGCGGTGCTTCAGATGCAGCTATGGACAAACAACTGTAGATCATTGAAACCTGTGCTAGAAACTAAACGACTCAAAATTATTCTACAGTTCTGCGTCCTGATTGCGCCATATTCAGTATTCCGCTAGACTCGTGAAATTCCGGATTTTTTAAAATAGAATATTCAGAGACTACTTCAGTACTGCAAATGCCGAATGCAAAAGATCGAAATTCCGGGATTTTTTCGATCGTAAACTGGGATTTTTGACGGCAAAAACAGCAGGGATCCCGTGATATCCCGGATGCACCACCAAAGTCACAACCAAATATAAGTGCCTGTTTTGCCTTTTGCTATATTTTCGCTTCTTTCTCAGTACGAATAATACACTTGACAGATGTTCCTCATCATCTCCCCCTGTCCATTTTTTTCTGCTCGCGTTCAAAACGACCAGTATACATGTGTGCGCATCGCGCTCCAATACCGGCTCGTTGCTCCCTCTAATCCCGCCCTCCTCGTTTTCAGGACCACAACCTCTCGATAAAACGCGTATCAAATGTCAACGGACTCCATTCAGTATCCATTCCCATATCCTCCAGGTGACGCTAATCCCTCCGCAGCAACAACAGGGATTAACCACTCCGAAACCAGCCAAAGCTGCTTCAGCTCCGCTCATTGACTTTCTAGCTTTTACCAGAACCGATGGCAAATAAAAACCTCCCCAGCGCGCTGCGGAGGTTCCTTTTTCTCGACGCGATCACAAAAGGAAGGAAACGCGAACGTGTAACTCAAAAGAAGAACTCGTACAAAGACCTCCCAAGCGCTACTGATCGGACCCACTCCAAGATTTTTGCGCCTTTGTCGCGTTCTAATTGAATAATAAAGAAAGAGAAGAAGTGGGTTTAGCCTAGAGGAGAAGAGGTATCGTCTACGTGCGCGTGTGTTTGCTAAACCCCCCTTGAGGACGAATGGGACAAATGCGAAAAATATTCCTTTCCTTTCTTTCCGAAAACGGAATCTCGACACTTTAGAAATGGAATCGAAGTGATCTGCGCCACGATTGTGTTTTCTTAAAGAGCGTCAAAAAGTCCGTAGTGGGCTCGGGTTTTGACGGGAGAAGTCAAGATGGGATTACGGGAGAAGGGGGGGGGGGAGGTTTGTTTGGCTTGGAAACGTTCCTGCATCATATACGAGAGCGAAACAGTGAGCGAGCGAGGGTCAGCCGTGGTTGCAGTTTTGCGTTGAACTTGTGTTTCTGCATGATGAAATGACAATCCTTTCTGGTGTACCAAAGCGGTACAACATTCTGGTCCAATATTGATTGAATGTTGGGCCAACATGTTGTGTTGACTGTGCATAGTGTTGTGTCGCGTTGTGGGGGCTTCGCAGTACGCAGTACATAGTTGGGGTTCCGGGTTTTTCATGATTTCTCCAAAAAAACAAACAAAAAAAAACACGCCTGTAAAGCTTAAAGTGACTGGGATTGATCCGCGAGGCTCAACCTTTTGGGTGTTCTAGTAACAGAGAACTCAGCAAGATAAGCCATGCCCTGATGACTGTTTGACGGGGTATGTTTACTTTTGTCTGCCTCGTATTGCGGGTTAGCAGCCCCTGCGACAAGTAAGCGTGGCTCTGATGTTGCTCCATGCACAGTCCACCCAAGAAGAGTTTCCACCGCTCGCGAGCTGATATCCAACTTCACAACTCTTCCGGCCACCAGGTCCCAGTAGGTATCTGTACCTACCAGCAGCTGCACTTGGTTTCCGTTCTCGGCACGGGTTAAGTGTCGAACCGATAGTTGCCTTTCATTTCCACTATGCAATAGCTTTTCGCATAACTGCGCCCATGTATACTCTGTAATGCAGGTTAGCCCCGTCCTTGCCTAGAGGTACCTCGACATTGCAATCAATGAATAGGGTACCATATTTAGTGACTCTGTACTCGACACGAGGCACATTGAGGTCATTTCAGCCATTTCCACAGTCTGGTGGAAGTTCTGCGGCACACCGTATAAGCATTTTTCAAGGCAGATTCTCATTCTTTTTTCGAGTGCGTGATTTCACAGTCGTCGTTTTCTTTTTTCTGCGAAAATCGTATGTTAATTCAGTCACGAAAATACTCGCCGAAAAACTCCGAATTGTCCGAAAATGTTAAACGCAGAAAAACACCCTTCCGAATATGAATAACAATAGTCTCCGAAAACCCGGAACCTAATCGATGTCGTAGTATACTTTTTTAAAAAGCCGAAACGGCTGTCCAGTGCTTACAAACGTCATATATTAAAAGTTATATACAGAGTTTTTATCTTCATCCTTACAGAATTTTTATAAAATAGCTAGATACCCTGGAAGAGTGTATGTAAGTACAAGTTGACTAATTACCTAAAATTCATTCATTAACTCTATAATTAGGAAATTTTGGGCAAAACCGAGATAGCTGAACGGTAGAGAATCCTCGTTGAAAGCCATTCTGCATTTTAAAAATCCAGAAAAGTGCGCGTGCCGTGAAATATTCATTTCAATTCAATTTAATTCAATTCAATTCAATTCAATATTTATTCTCCTTTCGGTTGGAAGGGGTAACCATGAAAGCGCGCCTCAAGAGCGCATCATCTTCGCCTTCTTCGCCATCTTCTTATTAAATAATAATAATAATAATAAAACAAAGAAAAAGCACACAGACACTCGAGCTCATGAAAGGTACGAACCGCCACGTTACAGATTGCTTTCACGTGTTCATGACTCCATCACATTGTGCAAACGTACAAAGTCATCATCGTACCAGCTGATGGTATAGCTTTCCACCGTAGTCAGAAGCGCGCATGACGTCTCAAGAAATGGATAACGCGAAGGTATTATTCTCAAACAAAGACAAGCCACGAAAATCTCAGTACACAGTACCGTAATACACCGAAAATGGAAAATACGTACACAACCATAGATCAAACAAATATTAGTCAATGATCTTGACGATCATTGCCTCGTACATCCACAGAGCATGCCAGGATGTGAGCTCACTTGCATGCACGGACAAGGAAGTTAACAGACAGTACAGATAAGCTGGAGAGGCGTTTTGAATGAAGAGATTAGAACACGGGCTACAATACGTGGAGCGAGGGATCCCTTCTCGCAGGGAGACGTCTTTGAGGAGAGGAGACTGACGAGAATTAGAAGCAAAATCTCCCCTGCTCTGGTTGAACGACGAAACTAACGTGCTCGGCGGGGTATTCTATGGGTCGGGATAAAAGGAAAGGCGAGAAAGGTCGGGGATGAGGGCCCTTGAAATTGAGAAACCTTGTTAGTGTCAAGAAGGTTTTTCTTCGTCTGCACCGCGACGGGGGAGGCAGGAAGAAATCGCTCGCTTATTTCGTCTCTCTCTCTCTCTCCCTCTCTCACACAAGCCGCACAGTATCATATGCCACAGAAGTCACATGGTCCGGAGCTGCGATTTTGTGTCGCTGTTGAAGTTGCCGATGTTCTGATGAGATGTGTGATGTGATATCAATTGTTTATTATGCCGGCTACGTTATATTGCTCTCAAATATGTCCTACGTCAGTAATGCTACACGAAAAAGAAGAGAGTCAGCAAACGTCAACTCCACCATCGTGGTTAAGACTTGTTCTCGTTGGCTAAATAGCAAATACTTCAGCTAATAAAAACTTGCCCTTCCCTAAGAAATATTTTCTTTCCCTCTCATGATGGACTTCCAAGCAACGACAGAATAATTGGGCCTCAATAGCTTTTGTCATTTTTGTACGTTTTGTACGTTATTGTTTAAAAGCAAGCAACAGCTCACTGAGGAATCAATTGATAAATGTCCTCAATATAATTTATTAATGTAACGCCTAGAAATAGTTCATGCTTTAAAGGGACGGTCTCGTACAGAGGAGCGATTCGGAATTTGAATTTAATTCAAATACTTAGTCAGTTGAAATGTAATTCTCTCAGTCAAATTCAACTGACCGAATTACTTTCAATTATTTCGCTCACGCGCTCAGTTGATCCAATCTGTACACATTGACCGAATTACACTCCTTTACTGGGTTCAACTCGCTCATTTGAATTAACTTACGCAGATTGAAATGCGCAATCTACGCAAATTGGATCAAATGAGCGAGTACAAAAGCCTACAAGCAAGCTGGTGTAGATAAGAACAAGGTAACGTTGCCTTGAGTTTGAAGGAAGTCTGTCTTGTGTTTTCCCTCAAACTCAAGGAAATATTACCTTATGCGTACCAGAATACACTGATGAGCGAAGCAGATACACTAATGTGTTGAAAACGCACACAATTTCCAGCACCGTATTCTACAGAGAACAATTTCAGCTTTGGCTCCCTTTGCGTTTTACAACTTAACGCTTTTTTTTGCGCTTTTTTGTATGCGCTTCTCTCTGGATGCTATGTACAGTCAACCCTCGTTAATATGACCAAAGCCGTTCCGGCGGATTTTGGTCATAAAGCGAATTGTCATATTAACGAGCAACATGGATGATGCTCCAGGTAGGCCCTTCATAAAGGAAGTCTGTTTGGCTCTGTCGCATTTATTGAAGACGCAGATATTGCAGGCACAGTATTTCAATTCAATTTATTTTATTTTACCAACACAATTTATTATTTACAACCTTACAATTTGTTTACAATTTATGGACCAAAGCCCTCTTTGGGGTTCTGGATCTATCTCTCCATCCATGGCAGCTCGCGCTTATGAGTACATGAATAATTTATGCAGCCGAATGGCACTTCAAGCCGTCCTCACTCACTCTCGGCGTGTGAGTGTGTGGTGGGGGGTGTCCTTATTTTCAAGCTCGGCTGCCAACTCACCCCGAAGCAGTATACGTATAGGAAAGTAAACATGGTTGGGTTCTTAAGAAGGGGCATGCGTATATCTTCACTCTATATAAAGCGGCGTATCAACGATTATTTTTCATTCGCTTTATGGCATGTTTTCACCGCGGCAGGGGAATGATTTGGTCTTTCCGCCACTGTACGCACGGGGGAACTTTTTGGTGACTTTGCTTTGCTTGGAGGTTTCTCGTTCAATTTTCCGTACATCAAATGAGTGGGGAAAGGGGATGTGGTACTGTCGACGGAGGTTTGAAGGGCTGCGGTGCTCAATGTCTTGCGGTGTCAGAGGAAACAAAGAAAAACGGAAAGACGATATGGAAAGCAAAATCGAGGCGGCAGTTGTCACGCATGGTATATGTTGTTGGTCTCTCGCGTTTATATCTTATCTGGTGGAGTTGGAATTTCAATGCAGGATCAGGGGGAGGGGGGATATGCTTAATAGAATGAAAAGACAGGAATACGGAAACGTCAGCCAGGCTAATGCCGGCTTGCTATTCCAGGGTCAGGGGATAGATCTTCAACTTGTCGTTATCTCATCACGCGCGTTAAATGCATCACTGTGCATCAGACTTGTGCCGGTTACTCCAAAAAAGTAATTGATTACCGTTACCGTTACTCTTCTAGCTAAAGTAATTGATTACCGTTACAAGTTACTCGACTCAAAATGTAATTGATTAACGACTATAAAAGTGACACGTTACTCGGGCCGTTACTTTGAATTCATGCAAAAATTTCCGCCCCTGTGTGCTTCGAAAAAAAAAGAAAAAAAAAAAGAAAAAACTCCCAAGTGATTGGGACAGCTAAAATAGCGCGAAAAACTCGCGCGTGAGAAGTGGCAATAATATTTTTCGCTTACTACAGTAGAATAGCCCAACAAAGACACAGGAAATTTGTCACAGAGCATTGTTATTTTGAGTCAGACTCTACTTCAAAAGTATTTGATTACTCGGTAATTGATTACTCAAAATTGTAATCGAATTACTTGAAAAATTACTTGTTCAAAATGTAATTGATTACTCGAAAAAAAGTAATTGATTACAAGTAACGCAATTACTTGTAACGCGTTACGTACAAGTCTGATGTGCATCAATGTGCGTCGTGGGCCGACTTCAGCCCGTGATTCACCTCGAGCTCTTGCGCGAGCCTATCACAGCGGCTATGGAGCGCGCGAACTTTAAATATAGCGATACCGATCGCTATGTAATGTCACTCTGAAATGCTGGTTCGCTTTGAGCGTGTTGTGAAGCTACGTTCTCAGAGGTGACAGGGGTTCGAACCCTGGCACCGTCCTTGCGCGATTTTTCTCTGGGTTTTCCACGGACACGCGCTATAAGGTAAATATCGGCGCAGTTCCATGTGAAGCCGGCCCATGACGCGTGACAGGTCATATCAGGCGGGCGAACATACAGTTCGGTTATAACGATTATACCTCCACTTCCGTTTTTCCCTCCGTGCATTTAGGGCCATTGCTGTATTTGGCCTTTTGAACTATGGCCTCATTAACTGGACTCACTCATTAGTTGGCCCCTGTTTATTTTTTATTTTTTTGTTATAGATCTTGGGTTGCATTTGTTTTGCTCTTTCCGTTGCGTTTTTGTGTTATTCTTCTACTTTCTGTTCCTGGACTCAAATCTGCGTTTCTTTTTGTTGTTGTTTTTTGCAATCGATTAATCGACAAAATTAGCGACGGGTAAGGTGAAGCATCTTCACGGAACTCACCTACTTATTACAGATCGAAGAGGAGCGCGTTTCCTTTACAGTTCCCACGTGCCATAACGACCAGCCAGAACATAAACGGCTACACTCCAATCACAATCATAATCAAAATGAAGTGTCTTTGTTAAGTACTTAAATATTACAGCTAAATTAAAGATCCTGTAACAACTATGCCCCATTCGAAAGAGTAGTGTGAAGCAATCATAAAGAAGCACGAATATTTCCCCACATCGAACGCAGTTACTTGCAAGCTGGTCTTCTACCCGGTGGCTTCCTCAGCGTTAAGAGAGAGGAGATAGGCGAAAACATCGTTAGGCGGCGCTAAAAGCGGCCTCTAACGCCGCGGCGTTTGGGAACACACTTTCCGCCATATTGATTGAGGTGATGGTGAGGGGGGAGGCGAAAATGAAGTAAGGCGGACGAAAAGCAAAAGGTTTGTCCGGGTCATCGGGGAGCGCTAATGGACGATTTCCAGCAAAAGCGATCGAAGCTACCTTTGCCATTCGCCGCAGCGTTCCGTTGCCATGGAAACCTCTATGCGGGGACCGGCCAATCCCGAGTGAGAAGAACTCACTTCATTTCCTGTCACTTGGCCCTCTTTACCTCGCCCATGTGCACTTGCTTTGATTTCCATGTGCGCCGCGCCGTCGTCTCAAAGCAAGCGTAAGTTGAGAAGCGTCCGTTAACTTCGCGGTACGCTGTTAGTTGGGCACGCTATCATTCCAACTGCGGTGATAGCATAGAGAGCAGGTCGTTAGTAAGCCTATGAAAGTCAAAAAGGAGAAATCAGGAAGTCAGGTGTGAGCACTGAGCAGACGTGTACAAGATGATCTATAAATGTGTTTGAAATATACGATAAGAAATACTGAATAGGGAACGTTCTTAAGACACAATACAGGTATATCTGGAAAAGAAAGTAATCAGAGTAGAGTAGCAAATACTTCAAAAAGTACTTAAGGTACATCTAAACTACTTTAGCATTGGTCACGAAACTGATTACTTTTTTTTTCCTTTCAGCATAAACATTACTTGGCTTATTGCAGGAGTTGCGTTTCACAGTGTTGGACAGTTAGTCTCCCTTTTATTTGAAAAATAATCGAGTTGACACCTTGTTATGAAACTGAACATGGTATGAAGACAAACAGACAAACGAAAAGTAATTAGAGTGTTGAGCCGAGACTACTGAAAAGAAAAAAAAAAGTATTTGTAATAGAGCGCAAGTGCCTTTCCGAAAAAGTACTGAGTAAGATACTAAAATACTAACAAAAGTTAAATACAGCACTTTGAGTACGACACTCAAGATACGTACGGATAGAAGATACGTCTGGGTGTGGGTAGCCGAGATGAGAGGGACAAAATACTGGAAAAAACGAAGTGGGGGAGGAAACCTAAGAGATAGATGACACAGAGCTCGTCAGACGATCTAGTTATCTTGGCTTGCACTTCCTTTTACGCACTCAGACGTACATAGTTTCAGAGTAGAGATCTTCCGCTGAAAACATATGAGAGTATAGACGTGTACGGTGTGCATGGGAGGTCCAAGCAGCATATATAGCCCATATGGTGTGGCTCCTGGCAGTCGAATGCGATATACTACAGTTCACTGCAAATGAGCTGCTGCCATATGTAACATCACTGTGAATGCCCTAGCAATGCCTCGAGAAGTCCCATATAATCAATTGGTGAGTTGATTCAGAGCTTTGACTTGATGCGGTAGAAACAACCATAACCGCGACCGATAGCAGCTCCTGCCACAAAAGTTTTGCAACTGATGATAAAGCTCCTGCAGAGCGACCGAAGAAGACACACACACACACACAAAGAGACGATGATGAGATGGGGCTGATGCCGGCCAGCAGGCTGTGCGCTGCCCGAGTGCCGTGTGTAGATAGTGAGAGATGATGATGGAGATGAGGATTCAGGTGCTCAAAGCAGGGTGGAGAGGCCTGTTGATGACAGGAAATCCTAAAGGTGACAGATACCTTGGTGCATATGAACGTTACTGGACCAGTGGCCCAGCACCTTGCCTATGGTAAAGGGGCGGTGGTGGATTGCATGCATTTCGCGCTGCAAGATCTCGCGCTCCCGCTGGTTGACAGGGCAGTCCATAAGTAGGTGGTGCAGATCAGCGCGCACATTGCATGATGCACAAAGGTTCGATGGCGCACGGCCAAGGCGCTGCCTCATAACTGGGGTAAACGCAACGTTCAGCCGCATACGGTGAAGAAGAGATGCGTAGTGTCGCGGAAGGCGATGAGGAAGCGACAAAGAGAGAGACGGATCCACAGCGTGGAGCAGAGAGTAGGGTGTCATGTCTTGTCTGCAGAGATAGCACGGACAAGGGTCCGACGGTCACCTTTGGGCAAGATGATAGAGTGGGCTGAAGGTATCTGACGATCCCGCAGGACAGCCTGGTCAGCCTCTTCATTGCCGGGTATGCCCACATGACCAGGTACCCAGTGTATTACTACGCAGTGGCCCAGGTCCAGCAGCTCCTTGTAGGATTCAAGCACGTCAGCAACAATGGACACTAGAGGACCGCGAATGGCCATTGTTGCGAGGCATTGGAATGTATAGAAGACCCATATAGTCGAACCGAACACTGCAGAATCTTGCGCATGGCAAAGAGCAAAGCATGCAGCTCAGCACATGTTGACGGCGTCGGATGCGAGAGACGGGAGATACCAGTTACGTGTTCGGAGGGAATAACATGGGCGCATGCGGAGCTGGTCTTTGTGCATGAGCCGTCCGTAAAAACTGGAGTAAAGCCTGCATACAGGTCGCTCATCATATCCAGTACCTGAACCAGACACCGTTTGAGTTGAACAGCAGGGTTGCTTGCTTTCACGATTCCCGATACAATACCGAAGAAGACAACGGCGCTCTGCCTATTCGAAATGTGTACCTTCGCTATGGTGAGCTAAACAGTGTGAATCTTGCCTTCAATATCAGCATCCCTTAACAGTGACAATAAGTAGGCGATCTCATAGACCGCTTACGGTGATGTCGGGCAAACTCCGTCAACAGATTTTTATTTCCAGAACATTACACGTATTGTCCGTCGAAACCGTTGCATTTAACTACCAGAACTAGCGAATTTTTTCACCATCTTCTAATACTCTCGGTTCCGATAAAAACAGCGAAATCGCAGGAATCGAGATGTTCGTGGAATAACTTCCCGAAGATATGGCAAATTATCCGATCTTTCGGGGCGTATTCTCGTTGTTTCGGCCGACAGTGTGTGGAGTCGCTTTTTTAGGGAAAATTTCTTCATTTTTAAACCCATCCAAACCCAATGGATCTATTGGTATAGCCTCATTGGTGGTGGTGGAGGGAGAGCTAGCATAAGTCTGCCACCCTTAGGCGGGCAATAAGGCCACGACTATCGCAGGGAGGCCTGGTGGGAGGGAGGTGCATCCTGGGCCTACTTCACCGGAGTGTGGGGGCTTTAGATAAATACGTTCCAATTGCATCGGTCCTTCTGCCATTCAAAACAGAAGAAAAAGAAAAAAAATACCACCATACCAATCAAATAAGACAAGACCCAAAACTATTCGCAGGCGCTACATATTACACGTTGGCACTTTACCATACCGTTCGCTGCGGGGCATGAACATAAAGAAACACATTCTTCCACATGCCATCAAACATGCAAGACGTCTCCTCCACAACAGGCACTTTAAGTCGAAACCAAAACGTTCAAATCGTCGGCACACAAAGCGAAGGACCGAAACTACACGGAACACGGCATGCTATCAAATTTTCAACGAATACTCTCCGCAGCGTCCTGCAAACCGCCAGTCGCCTTCGTAAAGCTAAAATATCAAAGCTCTCAACTTTATACTTCCATACCAAGGAAGCCACGATAAAAAAAAGAGAGAGAAAAAAGATACGAAAGAAAGGTGGTCACAAGGCCCATATCCTTTTGATCTCTCCTCCCCCATTGCTATACATGTTTGATGAAGACCGCGGACGGCATAACGCGTGACCGGCATGTTGGCCACCTTCATTTCCATAACTCTATCCGAGAGGCCCACGCGCTGCAATCACTAACGCCGTCCGATTGGAACGCATGAGAGGATTCCCCCCCACTCGCGCTTCGTGATTGGTGGGAAGTGATACACCGTGATGTTCAACGTGGCCAGACGTTTGTGCAGAAATCACGCTAAAGTTGGACGAATACGAAATATGTGGTGAATGTAAGATTGAAAGAGAGAGAGAGAGAGAAAAGAAAAAGAAAAATATAACCTTGTCTTTGCTCAACTCGGTTTTGAGAAGCGAAAGGGTATGGGGGGCATACGAGGTTGAACACATGGAGGCACGCTGTGAGCCTATTTCATTTTCGTTTGATGCAGCAGTGTTGACAAGGGTGGCGTCTGTATATATGGACGGAGCACGAATAACGCAATTTAAATATGTATGCGGTACGTATGTGAACCTGTGACGTGCTCGAATACGAAAAGCTGGATATCGAAGATAACAAGTTGGAGACACATGCGGAAAATGCATGAGACGATGTACCACCTTTGAATAAGTTCATATCTCGCGAGAAACGGAACGAGATGATGTGAAGATGAGATCTCCGTATATGCACCAACTTCCACGAAGTATTGGCAGTTCTTCGGGTTCAGCGACGTTGGCGACGAGTATCATACACCCTTGAAAGAGAACTTCACTGCATAGCACGCTCCTAGCCAACCATCATCCCCAATGACATCGTTCTCACACGTGACTTGTTGGAAATGAGTCGATCTATAGGAGGATCGCGCAGGAGTGATAACGGCCGTAAAGCGACGAATTATCATCATCAACATTATCACGAATACGCTGCCATCAAGGTTCCGCAGCCGACAATGTTTCAGAAGGGCACTCGTAAGATGTAAGACGGAACCTGCATGAATAAAAATACTTTATTTCCACAGCAGGCTGATACGTAAACCACGAGACAACCGACGCCGTAGTGGCTTGATACCACATCACCGCGCACGGAACATAACACTACACTTCACCACCCCCAGGGTTGCCAGGTCAAAATCCTGAAAGTTGCCAGCAACGCGCACTGCGAAAGTAGCCAAAAGTAGCCAAATTCTCGCGTATGTAGCCAATTGTGTAGCCAGTGGTAGGCATTTCCCATGAAATGTGCTGCGCTCCTCTATCGTACCACGAACGTGGAACAGTCATTCGTACTAGAACACACGTGATACATATAGACCAGTTGGTAAAATATATATTCGTGTCGAGTTCTTAAGACACACGATATTTTCAGGAAAGAAGAACAAGAAAAAAGAGATGACCAGGGTCGTGTCGACATGATTTAAGTTCCACGCGAAACATGACACGAGAACGAAACGTAACCAGCCTAGTGGCCAGACCCTAATCACAGAGGAACCTTATGATAATTCGTATAATTTCAAACCGCGTCTTCACGTCGCGAGTGGACTATGATCATAAGCGACACCAGAGGGCAGGGTCGGCGTATTAATTTCTCCCAACCAAGGAATCTTTAACGAGTGCTAAACCCACAAGAGAGAAAGAAAAGGCTTCAGAGGACATCATACCGGCTCAGAGAAGGTCGGTCAGCAAGAGATTGAGGAATTAACGTAGTGTATGTAATTCGCCATTAGATGTGTCGCCACGATGAAAACCATCCCGCCTCATATTCAAACGTGTCAAATGTAGCTCCAAAAAGTATCCACATAGTAGCCCAGAAAATAGCCAAGTCGCCATCGCCCAAATATCGACGCCACGACAGCCAGGAAGCAGCCAATTTTGGGTAATTTAGCTAAATCTGGCAACCCTTGTGGATCATCAGGAAACACACTGGAGGCCAACTATTGCACGAAATGATACCGTCATCAGTCAGTCCTGATTTTTCGAAAGGGCGGGGTGTACGCCATATTTTGTGACAATTAACATGAGCGCGTAAACGTCACAAAAGGGAGTAGGCCTCCCACTTTCAACAAATCGGGAAGGAGGACGATCTCATTCGGTATGATCGTTGGCAAAAAGAAGCGCGTGTTGTGCTGTGAAGTTCTGCTTTAAGAACGAGGGCTGCATGGTTTAAGCAAGCAGGCATGAATGTGTAGGCGCCCATCAAGTCGGGCGTCCCACTCTCTCAGCCTTATCAAGCACAGAAAATTTTAAGACTAAGCGTGATCTAAAGCACCGCAACCAAAAAGAACAAAGAAAAAGAAAACCACGCGCACTTAAACTGCAACCTTCCCGTTCACTGCAACTCACAACTACTCAGAGACACTTCCTCCCTCGAAATCAGGAGGAAAAACCCTCACTAAAAAGCCTCTCCAAGCGAACACAAACTTCCAATATATATATCAGCTTCTCGGGCGAGCGTTTGTATATCTTTATGCGGTCACATTTCCACAGGCACCGCCAGGGGAAACCGGCAGGAGCCTGCGAAACACTCAACTTCCATTGCGAAGCAGTGAAGCCTGAACTCGGGCCTAATGCTTGGCCAGAGAAACCCGGGTCCGTCCAAGCACCGAGTGAAGTTCATGGAGCGGAACAGGCCTCCGCCATGTTGGTCACGCTGCGGCCATCTGCGGCAAGCCTTGAAACGGGACTCCGCGAGACCAATCGCCTTCTATGAGGGCTTTCGAGCGTGTCCGAGTTTTGCGTCCGCCTTTAGTGAGAGCTCGTGATCAGCCGGTGAACGACTCCAAGCGTCGGTCGGTGAGGTGGTGGAAGAGGAGTCGACGTGACTTTGAGTATTCGGTTTTAGCCCGAGGCAAAAAGATTTTTCAAATGCTTATCTTAACATTTCAACACTCATGTTTCTATAGAATCACGTTACCTGTATCTTATTAATCTATGGAGATGTACGTTACGGAATAATAACAACAACAAGTCCTCTTGGGAGCAGAGTCTTCGTCAAGCCTTCGGGCTTTTTATTCTCTCCCATCCGAAAGGAAAATTGAAATTGAAATAAACCGGGACTACGACATGCAATGATTTACCGCTGGAGAGCGCAGTACACTATATGCGCGCGAAACATTCAATGTCAGATATGAGAATGAAACTAAAGTTATGAACAAGCACAACAATAATTGAGCTGTCCTCCAATTGCGCTACGGCGATCAAAAAGAAGAAGAAGAAGAAGAAAAAAAAAAGCGAACACGAAAGAAGCACCAATGTTCATTGGGATACAGGCTGCAATATTATTGGCCAATGTTCAACGTGCAACACCGTCAATGTCTCGTTATTTTCTTAGGGTTCCTCGTGTCTACCGGTTTGCTCCAGACGTTGTATGTACGTAGTACGCTACGGACGATACACGGGTCTCCCGATATACCTGAATACATATTAATGTGAATGCATATTATGGGGTTGATCAAAAGGACGTGCGTTGCGCACCTGTAACGGTCGAGCACGTCGTGAAAATAAATAATAAAAAAGAAAGAATTTTAGTGATTTTTTTTCAATGTTCTACGACCTGACGAAAACAAAAAAAGGAAAACGAGAGAAAGTCAGCATTTTCGCTAACAAAGTTTGAAAACTGTCGGGTATAATTGCAGCTGTATTTACAATGCACGCGAATCTTTCCACAGGAACTCCAGCATGTTTCTCGTACCTCACCCGTCCCCTCCCCATAACACCCTATATATTCTAAACCAGGGCCGCCAGAATTCATTCAGCCTCATTCTCCTTATGCTCTTCACCCCATACCGCCGTTAAATTTAAGCGTCCCGAATTTAAGCGTATCAAATCGCCACTCTCGTCCAGACACATCCAACCACGACCACCGATTTTTGCCTCTCTCTATCTCTCACTCTCTCTCCCACTTGCATAGATCGTCCACGTTTACGCCATTTTTCCCGAACCCATTGCATAGAGGAGCCACGCGTCCCCTTTCAAAAGCCGATTTCCTTCGGTGAGCGTGCGGACAATTCGGTCACAATCGCGGCATCAACGGCGGATTCCTCTCAGCTGCTCGTAAATCACCACCGTTGAGAAAGGAGGAAAAACATAAATATCTCCCCTCGTTCCATGATTACCCTTTGCATCTTTAAGTGATTGTCACAATCAATTAGCACGCAGTGTCAACTGGCAAAATAACGGAGCCGCGTTTTTCTTCTCTATCTCTTTCTTCCTTTTTGTCACGGTGATGTGACTGGAGTGAATGATGCGTAAATGAGAGACTGCAATGGCAGTCACTTGTGAGGCGCTCATTCCGTTTTTTTTTTCTCTTTTCTTTTTTTAGTATGGTTAGTCGGCGTGCAAAATGGGAAGTGGATCATTTGTTTGACAGGAGTTTTCTCTTTTGTGCCAGCCTGGCTCTCAGGAAGCTGGGGTGCCGAGACCCATCTTTCTTTAGATATTCACTAACAGGAGGAAGAGGGGGAAAGGAGGGTGTAACAGGAAGTTGTCGTGGTAGAAGAGCAGTGTTGCGTAGGATATCCCAGTGATCGTTATGTGTCCTATGTAGACGTAGCGCTTGAATTAGTATGTAGGTTTTGCTGCTCCGCAATTGCGAAAGGTCATTCTTTCTTTTTTGTTTGTTTTGTTTTTATCGAAGGAACGGTGTAAGAAAGGAATCTCATAAGAAACAGTAGTCTCCGTACTGGAGGTGATACGGTAGACACGCCTGTGGTCGAAGAAAAGCTAATTATTTCCTGTGTATACTGTAGTGAGGATCTACTGCGGAGTCGTATCACCAGCAAAGTACACATGGGAAAGGAAAACAACAGAGTACTTTGTCCGTGCCGACTCTAAAACATTTTGTTACAGAGGTCAAACACTCGACGGTACAAGTTGAAACACCCAAATTCCACCTTCTAGCGTTTACTCTTTTCTCTTTGTTTCTAGCGAGCCAACTTTGAATCAACCCGTCTTATAGTAGTCGCAGATTTCATAATCTCTCACTGCATATTACAGCGGTAGCTTGACAGGGTCAAACGTCCCTCTGTAGTCACATCAAGCCAAGCCGCCTGTAGCCTAGTCACCTGGTGGCATTGTCACGTGACGTCACGTGATGGCCACAGTGTGTTTTGAAATAAAATTTCGCAAAATATTTCCCGCCAACGATCATCCTACAAAAGGCACCACATTTAAAAACGTTTGGTACAATGCCCAAAATATGCGGCCAATCTATATTGAACTTGCACAACATACAACTTTGATTTTAATGATGATAATTGGGAAGTTTCATCGCCTGTGACGATACTCTACCCCATGCACACCTCATATCCCCCCCCTGTCTCCCTCCTTCCTGCTGTCCTTTCTCCATTGGTTTTCGTCTCTACGTCGCTCATAGCCACAGTTGCTTCGCGGCGCTAACACAAAATAAAAAAAGACACTAATATTGAATGTGTTTGATATGCCCTTGGAGAATACATGATTCATCAATTGTAGTATATATCGCTCACTATTTGTAAATAAAAATACCTCCCAGCGTAAAAAGAGAGAGAAAAAATAAAACATTAATGTACCAATCGTACTTCCCTTTCCATTAATTCGCTCTTTCCCCCGATAAAAAATAAAAAAAGTGTAGTTTGACATCAAATGACCGATACATTCGCCCCTTCTCCCAATTCAAGTTCGAAGCAGTCTCCGCACGTTAACCCCGCCGCAACTTTCCCGTTGGAACCGCTCAACTCCAACTGGGAGCACTCGCTGTAGGAATAAATATAAAAGAGCGCAGGAACCGCACAAGACGAACTATCGAGCTATGTATCCGTATGTGTCACCCGAAAGCCCTTGCCACTTGAGATGGGCAGTCACGCCGGACACAGCTAAGTGGAAACCGCTGCCGCACGTCGAAGGTGAAGAGTGAAAAATGCTCGGCCCACCAAATATATCACTTTCCAGCCGTTTCTGGTTGTACAGTGGAAAAATCCGATTGGGATCGGTTGCCTTTCTTGAGATATACCTCTTTCTGCCGCGATATATATGGCTCTCGAAGAGCGTAAATTCTTTGAAAGTCCCGAAAAGTGTCCGCTGTATGTACTGGCTGCGTTTTAGTTTTCTCTTCCGATGGAGTGTTTCGGAATTCTTTACATGGCTCGAACTCTACGATACATCTTTCGACAGTTTTTGTGAAAAATGGGCTTTCAGGCTGTGATACTCTCAATAATTTCTTCTGTTCCCCTCTGGGCAGGGGCTGGAGGGCGTAAAAATAAGCCGACGTCTGCAGGCTCCAGTCATCTATCAGTTTTCTTGACAAAGATAAGCTAACAAGTTAGAAATAAGAACCGCAATCCTGTTTAAGAGGTTGCGCACGGATTCTGGCCAGGCTGCTTCTAGATGAAACGGCACAAAAGGAACAGTTTTTACTTAAAAATTCGGGGATGTAACTTCGGTATCTATTGGAAATATTGCTGGTTTGCACTGCCATATATGTCAAATTACGGAATTAATTTTAAAACACTTTGATATACATCGACGGTACCATTATTACTGACCCCACGGGATGCTTGAAAGAACGTGAATGATATACATTTTGTGACTTTCCCCGTATTTAAGTGCATGCGCACAATCGTGCTCTACTGGTGGTTTCCATCGGCTTACCTTTCGTACCCCCCCCCCTTTTTTTTGTTACTTCCATCTTCTACTCTTTTTTTTTTCACACAAATTTTTCTTGGCTAATATGGGAGCAGGTGCACTCAGGTAGACATCTGACCATTTGTTGCAGCATCCGTCCCCAATCTTGTCTCATCACCATCGTCACCAACATCATCTCAACACCTGGAACAACACTTTGGCACAGTGTCACGTCACCTTCAATATGCACTAAACTCTGGATTTACGAATTCCCTCCGAGCCCAGCTCATCAGCGCTATGCCCTAAAAGCTCTTCTAAAGTTTTTGGACACTCTAGGACTCCGGTCCTCACTGTGAGGTGACTTCACCACATTACCGCCAGCAATGGGGCAGAGCATCGCCTCTGGCAATGAAACTTCCGGCTCTTCATCATTTAAATAAAGTTATTGTTGTTGTTGTTCCCTCGCTCTCGTGAACAGTGTGATTCTTTCTACATTCTTTCTGCGATTCTACAAGACACTTCCCCTTTCTCATTGCGAGCCTCGATTTATGAATGATATTTCCGGGAACGTTAACCGTTCATGAATCGGGGGTCGACTGTACTAACAGTAACTTCATCAACATGAAAGCAAAACCATCGTATAGAGCAACCTGTCTTATCCGTGTCGTTTTCATTCCCCTTTCAGTTGGTTGCACATTAAACTCTCCTTCCTCGATGTATACTACCTTACTCGTTACGAAAATATGGTATCGCGATGCCGATACTCGTTAATTTAGTAAAAAAGGTAGCGGAATACCGATATCGATACTTCCTTTTTAAGGTAACGAAGCATCGCTACCGTTACTAAAAAAAAGTAACGCGATACTCTACCAGATATTTTTGCTGTAAATACGAAGTTACAGGAAATCTGCAACATCGAAATCTCGGAGATGACATTCCTTGAGATTGAGGGAAGAGAACGACGAATAAGAAGCAACAGGACATGTCCTTTGCTTATTCTTGTTCGTCGTTGTCTTCCCTCAATCTCAAGGAATGCCATCTCCAGATTATCACCAGCTCGCTTGCATCCTACTTTTATGTTAACCGAAATCTCGTTCTCGTGAATATTCCATATGGGCAATAGCGAATTGAGAGAAGACAACCACAAAAAAAGCTTTCTGCTTTTGCAAGAACAACAACAACAACAAAAAAATAACATTTTATCATATACGGCAGATTAGACAGTATGGTTGACGTTTAGCAATAACTGACGCTCAAAGTTTTCGTCTGTCATCTTATAGAGCGCTTTCCTGCATGCGTGTCTGCAGAGACACTGAATCGACCACCAAAGCATTAAAGGAAACCGCTATATGTTCACTCTTTTAAACACACTGAACGTTCGCAAAGCTGTCCTTGTAATTGTCCGCGCTAGCCAGGCTGTAGTGATAATGAGTCAATGTAAGAAATATGACAGGTGAAGCAAGAATGGGGGCACTATAAAAATGTCGGTATCGGTAACGATACGGAGTTCGCGTCAGCATTACTCTTTCCAATAACGATTTCGAAAAGTATCGCGATACACACTTTGATACTATCAATTACGGTAACGGCGGTACGTATACAACACTGTGTACTACTAACTCCAAAGCACAGTGCGCAACAGCCACGTCGCGTTTATCGATCACGCTCCCATAAACAGCACCTTACCCACATTTCCTGCCTTCATTACATACGCTTCGCCACCTACACCATACTTACACAACCAAAACGTCTCACCACAAAATTTTAGCACAAGGAACGACGTATAGCTGCGCTCAATCTTTTTATCTGACGCCTTCTCAAGAGCGACGACGCTTTTGAAAAGCGCGTTCGATGTCTTATCATCAATAAATCGACACGATTATCGTCTTTCCGTTTGGGCTGCTTTAAATATGAACGACGGCTGTCGGCGTAGAAAAGGCGTCCGTAATCGATCTAACGCTGCGGCACAAAATCACGCCTGCTCACTGCCATATAGAGGACTCCCTCTTCAAAGGACTTCTCCTGTCATTACTCGCTTTGGATCACTAAATCGATGTGTACACAAGGGATACATAGTACGAGAGGCAAGGTACAGAGACGCTCTCCCTTTGAGGCACCTTCGGTGAGGCACGTGCTCGGAATAGAGAAGTGGAGCTAATATGTGTAACCGGCAAATACGTAAGGATGGTTTACGGAGAGAGCACGGAGTTTAATTAAACTTTATGGAGATGAGTGGAACGTTGAAGTGGAAGGAGGAACGTATGAAGGAAGGAGAAGATGACGGGGTCCCTCGAAGAGGAATGTTTCGAAGCAAAGAATGTTTCGAATGCACTAAGGCAACTGCAGAGTCGCTATGGAACCTTTCGCACGTTTCAGATCGCGTTCATCACCATTACAAAGCGCACATGATTTTTTTAAAAAACCCACAGTAGGCACATAGGAAACCTTTAAAAACCGACACCTTTCGGGTGTATATATAGATGTGTTGCGCTACGGCAAACACCGGTTTGCGGTGTAAGTTAGGCAGTACGTAGTAGGGTGCTTTCCAAAACATTCTCTGCAAAACACTCTCTACAAAACATTCTAAATGGTGCATTCTGTAGAAAGCACCATTTCAAGGAGCATATTCTAGAAAAAGCGCTATCTCAGTGGTGTGTATATGCCGTTCAGAACACTGTTTCAGACGGGTGGTTTGCAAACAGTTTTTTCTTTTCTTTTCTTTCTCCTTGTGGGAGTAGCAGAATTCGTCAGTGACGAATTCAATATCTTCCGGGTTTTTTTCTATAATCAAACTCAAACTCAAACTCAGTTTTTTCAACAAAGCAGGATGAGGTAAGCTAGCTGGTATATATGTAAAAATGGCATTTCCTTGAGTTTGAGGCAACACAAGAAGACAGTGGAACACGGCTGTCTTCTTGTGATGCGTCAAACTCAAGGAAATGCTGTCTTTTTCACTTTGTTCAAACACTGCTATTACACCTGCAGAACTAAAAAGGGTGTTTATTTCCAAAAACACCCCTTTTGCACGCTCAAAGGTGTACAAAATTTAACTTGTAGCGATTTTACATATCTACGAATGTATTATTAAATTCATTCGTTCGGAAAAACACGACAGGGTAGTTCCAGTGACTGCAGGTAAACTGCAGCTGGCGGTGGCTACAGCGCACTCTTCATTTCGTACTCACTGCGTGTGCTGTGTTCAGGTTGTTATTGTAAATGTGAATGCAAAGGTAAATTCGCCTTGCTGTTACCTGAAATAATTGTGTGTGTGTGTGTTTGTGTGTGTGTGTGTGTGTGTGTATTTTCATTCAAAGTTTGCCGTGGACATTTTGGATGTTTCTGTGCGAATCTGCGGTGGATCTACAACCTGTGTCATGGCTTGGAAGTGTGACCGGCTATCCCACCGGCTACCCCACGTGCGGTGGCTACGTAACCAAAGAGGTGGAGAATCACTGGAGTAATTTAAAGTTGAAAGTGAAATACGCAGAGCACGAGGCTGCCGTCGAGTTCATTTCGTTGCGCGCGATCATAGTAATAATATGGTTTAGGAATGTTGGAAGATTACACTTGAATACACAGGTGCGCGTATACAAGGTGGGAATCTGGCTACTGCACTTTAGCGAAAGCGCATATCGCATATTTAGTGAAAGCGCATATTTTAATGGAGAGTACATCTACAGATAGGGAGCGAACACACCAAAAAGCCAAAGTCGCGCTGAAGAATGGAAGGTGGTGGGTTCGAACCCTACCACCGGCTGTGCTATCTGATGTTTTCTCTCGGTTTTCCGAAGGCTTTCCAGACGAATGTCGGCACTGTTCACCATGAAGTCGGGCCAGGACGCATACTAGCCTCTGCTGTCCCCCACTCCTTCCTACTCTCCTCTCCCCATCTGTCCACATCTGTACGCCGCTCATAGCCACAGTTGCTTCGCGGCGCTAAGACGGAATCAGAAAAAACACGACAAAGCATATGTCCGTCCGTCCATCCGTACGTGGCGGTCTCCTGTAAAGCGTGCTTTCACTGCACTGGCAGAGTGCACGTAGGAGAAGCAAGCAAGCGGTATGTTTCTCCCAGGTTGTTCTAGCGAGTATAGACAATCTTGCTGCGCTGCTGTAACGCAGATGACGACAGTGAAGCGGACCCTTCGTGTTTCCTCAGACGTATACCTCGGGAAGGCAGTAATGTATATAGTACATTGCATTTCAAAATATAAAGAAGGCCGAAGTCACCCTTACCAAATGACAGTGTACTCCGCCGTGCAAACTGCGCAGCGAAAAGCCGCCGCCAGCGTACACCTAATAAACACGTTTCAAATTAAACCTTATCATTTTCAAAAGCATCTCTAAGAAACGATACCTCAATGGAATCATCTTCCACGTGATATTTCCTGTCTTGCTCTAATTATATATTTTCAAATTATTTGTGTGATTTTCTCTCTGTATGATCATTATTGGTACTTTGCTTTGTTACTTATGTCGCTTCTTCAAGTTTCCCAAGCGTGAAAGTCTTGTATTTCCCTGTGTCTTACCACTCTTCACAACAGAGGGCCACCGAAGTGAAGCAATAGCAGCAAATATAATAAACAAATAACTAAGTATTGAATTCCATGAGCATTGCCTCTATTGCATAACGCGTGCAGCGAGGCTTAATGCATTCGGTGCACGAAGATTTGGTCTCGATTACCAAAAGACATTTGTGATTTTTAAAGCGTGCGTACATTGCGCTAGTCAAAAGTAGAAACATATTCGTACTTATAAGCAACCACAACAACAACTTTATTGCGAGATGATGAATGTGGAGTTTGATCGCCAGGGGCGATACTCTACCCCATTGCTGGTGATGATGCCGGGAATGAAATAATGAGCCCCTTCACAATAATCATAGAAATCCTATGGTATCCAGAAAGGGTGAAGAGAGCTTTGAGGGCTGGATGTGGCCAGGGACCAAGCAATTTTGTGAGAGATAGGGGCGAGAGTCTAGCTCGTTAAGGGATCCGCAGAATGCGGTTCGTGAAGGTTGGTAGTGTGGGCAATGGAAAAGAATGGGCTCTACATCTTCTACAGGTTACAAGGAACATTATAAGGAACATTCGTAAACGTAGGGAACAAGGAGAACTGAGTCTGTTCCACAGAGGCAACTGTACGGTTTTGTGCTACAACGACCCTCATGAGTATACACACGCATTATTTTCGCTCATGGATTGCAGCAGCAAAGTAGGTTATCAATCCTTCCTTTCGCCGATGATCGAAGATGGCAGCCGCAGATTACTTGCTGCTAATGCGATGAGGAAACTGGCGGTCGTTTCGCTCTTTCTTCCGGTCTAGGCGTTGCGACCACCGGAAGCAATAGCTGCACTTCCGGCGCCACTCCAATGCTCTTTTGCGTAATAAACGATGTCAGCTTCCAGCTGAACGAGTTGTTTGAGCATCTAAAGAGCACCGTCATGGGCAAAATGCTTCTCGAACGCAGTTTATCACACACTGACATGATATACGCTCGTATGTAACCGTGAGTCAGGGCTTTTCCATGCGGCAAAGTTTATAGAGCAGAAAGTTGCTGAAAAAATTTTAAAAAAAACACATCGATAATGGGCTCAATGCCGCCAGTGCACGTGTGACGACATGGATAATATTTAGCGAGGTTGACAGAGGATTTTATGCTCAAATTCGATTCAATAGGGCCGTTGCAGAAAAGTTTGCAGAGCCCCATTTCGGGCTCAAGCAGCCACGTATCCAAACTGTAGGTTGTTTCATCAGCGGGTTTTGCATGGTGTTTCAAGCGGCATGCGTCAAGTAGAGCTACAAATCCTGTAGGAAATCCATAAAAAAAGCGGTGCATCTTGCCAAGTGCGAACAACTCGAGACCATGTATTTGAAAAGTGCCACGTCGTCTGCTAAACTACCGCGCGTTGCATATTTTGGGGCGCTGACGTTGGTGCTCACTCGCGCCCCCTGGCCCACAGAAACAGGTCTATGTAGACAGTAAGAAAAAGTAATATAGGGGGTTTTCTCCAGCGGAGAAGCCCGAGATGTTTTGGGCGAAGAATTTACTCCGGTGACTTTCAAAGTAATATGATTATTTTATATTACTAATCGAGAATTAATTAACTTTAAAAATTCTACGCAAAAAAAAAAAGAGATGGAATGGTTCTAACAATAAATTAATAGTTTCAAAGAAGTTCATTAAGACTGCTATTCCCAGGTTGATTTCTAGAGTTTTTTTTCTTCTTCTTTTTGTCAAATAAGTCGCCCATGCGGGATATGCAAGCGTAACAAAAACCGTGCGTAATAATCGAAGTTATTCCATCAACAGTTACCACCTTCCGGCAATATAACGTGACCGTTTAACGTAACAACACCATGTAATGTATCACATACATGAAACTTCGTCCGTGCAAAGATTAAGCATTTTATTAGAACACTTCTAATTGAAGCAAGTGACACCTCATCAGAGTGGCAAGCGCTTAGGAAAGATACAATACGCAAAGCCTTAGCAAAAAGCTCGTCCACGAATCCCATTCACATAACACCTGATCTAAAAGCGCTTCAAATATTAATTTTTTTAAATATGTAAAACGTATGTTAACACAGTTTCCCACGTGCCACGGTGTGGTTTAGCCTGCGCGAAGCAGTCTCATACTCTGTAACTCCTATACTCAAGAACGTATCTGTAGTCCTTGCGTATAAGTTCTTGTAATATACAGCTATTCGTACGTCGCGTTGCGTTTTTCCTAAACACATCGACACACCCAGTTCTCCAACAGCCACTTCACAAGACGGTCACGGTCGGTCGCACCCAATCTCCTATACACTGTGAAAGGGTTGTCCCCAGGCGACAGCGGAAAGCTCGCGACGGCGTTAATCAGTGCAGGGATTACGCAATGGTCTCCCCTCCTATCTTCCGTGTCCGCAGGTACCTCCTGTCAGATCCAAACCCTGTGACCTGCGTGTCGAATCGCGTGCTCATTTGAGCATTCACTCTGTGCTCTAGGCGCTCCGAAATCGGTTGTCTATACTGGTTACGTGTCCGGAGTGTTGAAACGTGAACGAGATGCAACTGAATGGGATGTGTCTATTCCAGTACATAGGACAAATCAATTCAAGAAACACTAATGAGAATTAGCTTAACGGCACCATTCCATAATGCACGAAGCTTTGAAAGGCAGTGAGCACAAAACTACCGATATCCTAATTTCGAAATCGAAGCCCACATGACGTGAAATTCCACGTTTCAATCCAATACAATTAAGCTTTCGTGTTAGCGTTTCATTGAAAGCCCCCCCCCCCCCACCCAAGCAGCACAAGATCTTGGGCATAATATTGGACCAATATTGGCAATACTGGCCTAATATTGGGACGACATTGCCAATATCGGTGCAATATTGGCAATACTGGCTCAATATTGGGACGGCATTGCCAATATTGGTTCAATATTGCTCCAATATTGGGACGACAATGCCAATATTGGTTCAATATTGGATCAAGATGTTGTGCTGCTTAGGCCCATACCAACAGATGCCGGTATATGGTATTCGCTTTACGAAATCAAGCACGTATTGTACATTTAATGCAAATCTTGAAGGAGACAGTTTCCATGCCTGATCGCAGTTGTCTCGCGACGTAAAGCACATAATTATTATCATTAGTTTTTGATGTCGTTCTTTAGAGCGCCACGTTGTAGAGCTTCGCAATCGTGGCAACTTTGATTTCGCAGCCGTCACCTGTCTTCACCACATGGCGACTTTCCCCTCTTCAGTGACAGCGGGGAACGTACCTGCCACACGTGTCCGCAATTAAAGAGCTGACTCCTCGTTTTGCGTTGTCGCCCGCCCGTGTATCTAGGCCTAGATGACGATGTGACAACCACGCAGAACATCCTCGCACGCAAAGGCTGTGGAATCGGCCAGAGTTACCGAAGCGTGAAGCACGTATATAGATAGATATCACATCTGCGTGCGAGGGGCTTCATCGTTTCGTGTGCAGGAAAAGTCACCGCCTCAGACATCAATGAATATAAGCTATAAAGCTAGGGTGTTATGTGATACCGCGCTGTCACCATGCAATCCGTGGTTCTTCCTGTGCTATTGTGATATCCGTTGCACGACGGTGTGTCTGAAAGTGAAGAGCGTCGTGTGCACGGGAGGCCGGTACTAAACGGTAAGCTAGCACGTACGAACATGGGATCGGAAAAATAAGGATTCTGACTGTGTGCAAGAAAGGATGCCAGAGAGACTTCAAGCAGGATAGGGACATCAACAAACCGATTCGCTTTTTAAAAAGAGGCTAGACCATTCTAGATTAAAACAGGCTAAGTTGAACCATGTAAAGGAATTAGAAATATACAGTGACAGTAACACGGATACTTGCAGCTTCAATGACAGGGAAGAAATGCTGAAATGAATCCGACAACACCGGATGTACATTACTTCTACCAACCGTTGTAGAGAACTGTCTCTACGGGGAAGCAGCAGAGTCTACAAAACCACCGATGATCTATGCCCACTGCCAAGCGCTTAAAATGTCCCTGCAAAGCATGGACGTAATCTCCCTCAACTTAATCCCGCCGTGGGACAATCGTCCTCGATACATTTCCACTGCAACTTCATTCACCCCTCCTTCCGAAGTACGACTGCTCAGCAAATACCAAACGGGTGTCAGCACCGGATTACATAACGCCCGCTCAATCCCGACCAAAAACGAGTCCTACCAGATCTCAACCAACAGGAGCCCTCTCTGGAAACACTCGATTTTCGTAACCCAAAACCTTCTCTCTACCATATGCTATCCTACAATACAATACGACATATTCGAGCGAACACGGGACGCGCCGCTGGAACAGCCCTCCCCTTCAGATACCCATCGTTATCCCACACGGCCTCAAAAAACCTTTTTACCCCCGATGTCGCTTCAAAAAAAATAATAATAACAGCCCTCTCTGGCCATAGCGTACTTAATTAAACACAATCACTGCTACAATAACCACATAACGAGATAACCTCGTAGCAAGCGCCTAATGTACTGAGCTGCTGCGCGCCCCCGCCGCTAGAAGCGCGTCGGTAGCTGCTGATGGCGATGGCGGTGCGGGCGATGAAATTAGCACCCAATCCGCGCGGGGCGAGGGGCTCCATAATGGAGTGTTTCCCGCGACATTACAGGGACGAGAGTGCGTAATAGAACGCAGAGAGGGAGGGAAAGGGTATGTGTGTGCATTGGTTCGTTGGTTTTCGGCGGAGAACAATGAGAGTGCCTCCTACAGCGGAAGAAGAGAAAAAGAAAGTGGACCTCGATAAAGTTGGATGCGAGGACCTCTGGCGTCATCATTGTTCGCTTAGAGAATGAGTTGCAGCGATGTGGGTTTTAGAAGCGGCTAAAATCAGACGCGCGTCATTTTTACAGCGCTTTTTTTTCTTCACTTTGTCGCCTAATTTTTGTGTTAAGCCTACTGAATTGAAAGTATAGCCATAGAAATTGCGGTAATTCCTAACTGGATTACAGTACGGTATATCGTGACCTTCTACGACACTATTTGATAATGATGAGAATCAACACTATACTTGCATCACCGTTAATCCGTTAATCGAAGTCACCGTCACCGTTAATCGAAGCACATAGGTGACGACATTTTGCAACACCACTTCGTGCCACGTTGATCAAGCGTATATACTGTCTGGCAATATGCAACCTGCCAGACAATAACCTTTCTCAAGGCCGATGCGAGTCTTTCTGTGCGATCGGTCAGCTGGACGAAAAAATAAATGCCTGTGTGGCGAAGCGTAAGCTATGGAAATCAGGCTTAAGTGAGACGATCACTGCCGACTTCCGTCGCCAGTTCCGGTTCCGGAAAGCTCCATAACGACATTTGCCAGAAACGGCCCTAAGACCCAAAGGAGAGCTCCCACTTCCGGATAATGCTCGAAGGACTGCATCCGGTCCCGTTTCCATGGGGGTTTGTGGCTCTTTTTTACTCTCTCTCTCTCTTATCAGTGCACTTTGGGATGATCCTGCGGTGTTCTACGTGATTTGCAGTTAACTCGGCCGATCGAGCTTTTATCTTTTTTTTATATATCATTCTCCTTTAGGTGCCAGTGCTGAGAACAGTCTAGAACCGAAAGGGACCGTTTTAGCAGAGCGTGTACTTTTTCAGTAATGCGGCCTCAGGTATTTATTAAGCGGCCTTATTTCAGGTATTAAGCGGCCTCATGGAAAATATATATATATATATATATATATAGAAAAGCTTCGGCTTTGAGATAGAGAGAGGCAGCTGAGTCTTGGAGCTCGATGACGGCCGAGGTTAGGATATGTTGTTCCGTATCATACAGTTGAGGATTATGCTCCTCTTCTTCGCTTGAATGTCAGAATGTTGGGTTTGAGGTGGTGTTCAGCGATGGTGATGATATAGCGACGACGATGGGGATGTTGCTGCTGATTGGGGTTGGCGAAGCCCGCCTCACGAAAAATACTTTTCTTACAAAAGAAATTAAGACAGTAAACGAACCAAGACCGGCACAATAAAACATATCTAGCTTCGTCCCGACATAATAAGTTCCCCGCCGCAGCACGCACACGGAAGTAATGGAAATTCACACGCAGTAGAAACAGATTAATCTACGACCAATAAACGACATATTATTTAATTAATAACGTATTGCCGGTCCATTAAAGCACCGAAGTCTACAAACTGCTACCCGCTCTGCGGAAGGCGTCGCGGCACAGGGAGCTGTGTTCCTATTCCCGGACATGGCAGTCAATTTTAAAGTTGCTTTCGCCGCAAGATGACGGTATATAAGGTGAAGCACGCTTTACAGGAGACTCAGTACTCCCAGCATGCGAGAATCCACAAGGAACGAATCACTCGTTATGCCACAAATTGAAAGTAATAATAGGTCTCGCTGATTTCATCGTGCACAAGTTAGTCGGTTAGTTAGCCAGTTGCACGGTAGTCGTCACTCGTCAGAATACTTTTCGACCCTTCGCACCAGGGTTAACGCGCTCCAAATGGGTGTACCGTTTTGTCGATATTTTTCTTTGCGATGAAATATTTCTCTTTCTCTTTAAAGAGGACCCTGTCTCCATTTTGTTTGTGGAGCTATTCTTATCGTTTATTCTTGTTTTCTCCTTCTTCTAAAGTTGTCATCGTGGAAATTGCATCTCGGACCTTGAAGCTTTGTGTAGCATGCACATAACACTGTTTATATGTCGTGCGCCCTGTGTTTCGACTCCTATTTCTACGAGTTTCCCTTCAATTTTATGCCGTTTCTGGGTCTACCAAGACAATCAAGGTTTATTTCTATCCACGTTTGTATAACTTGTGCGCGAGCTCTTACAGAACTAGACCTATAGATTGAGGGCGCAGAGAGACGAGGATGGAGAAACGACACCAACGCGGCCCTGCAATCCATTGCAGACAGAGAGCAAAAAAAGAAAGAAAAAAAAAAGAAAAAGCAACACAGAAGTACCCGTACACTCCTATGCACGGGCATCCGCATTTGGTGCACGTTGCAGTTACGGTTACTATTATTACCACCACCAGCGAAAGGGCATCACTGGCAGAGAGGCCGCACGCAATGACATCACCGATGTCCCCATTTACACCAACCCCATTAACTCGACATACGATGAAAAAGTGCAAATATCGCCTCCTTGTTCCCTTTCTGTCGGCGCAACTTATCTCCCCCAAACCGAGCAAGCGAAAGGAGTGTCGCATTAATGCGGCCGGACAGTTGCTCTCCGGGGACGAGCCTATAGACGACCCCCACGAAAAGGGTTGACAAATGACCAGTCTGCCTGTGAGCACACCGGGTTCTGCGAGCAACCCGAGATCACCCAGGCCCTCCCTTAACTTGGTCCCATCTTCTTGTCGTTGTGTTCCTTTTTGCCCCGCTCCACTCGCAAAGAAGCTTTTTATATCATTCAGGGGATGGGCTCGGCGAAGACGGGAGCATCTAATGCAAGGGAGATCACCGCGCGTTGGGTGGTAGGGCGCAGTAAATGGGTAGAAGTGAAGTGCGGTTCCTCACATATACTATGTAGACGTACATGAGGAAGTTCACAATAATGTCAACGTTGGAGCGGATGCTCACACAAGTAGATATTATTAGAGAGTTTTTACTTGTAGCGCACGCAGTCGCCATGCGTACGGAATGAAATAGTGTGCGGTCGCTCGGGGCATACGCTAAACGCAGAGTCACGTTCGGCGCATGCGTACACGCTATTTCCTTGCGTGGGTATATTATCATCACCTAAATAAAGCTGTTGTTGTTCCCCCTAGGGGTCTCTGAAGTAACTTGTTATTATTTTCGTTATACTACCGTTGTTCTCGTCTCATACATTTGATACTTGTGCCACTTTGTGGTCATCCCGGATATTTGTAACCATTAGGTACAAGCCGTACCCTGATCAAGCGGGACAATTACTATTCCCAGAAAAGTAATGTCGCCTCTGCGGAACCAACTTCAGTGCTCATAAAAATAAAAAAAAAAATGATGAAAGGGAACAATCCCACAAGAGTTGAAAGGTTAGGCATAGTTAGGTGGTTACGTTTACTTTGGCAAAACGTGATTAATACTCTCCAAAGAAATGGGCTTATCAACTTATCAATCGACTGACGCAAATCCGGCACTGAACCGGTTTCGTAAACACCGCATACAGATGAGTAACTTCTTAGGGGGAATAAGCAATACGTGCCATACATCGCTCTCCATGAATACGCGCGTTCGAAAGCTATCCAATGCTGAAACGCACACTGTTCCTATTCTTTCTCAATCTAACGCATATCAAGTTTCGAATAAATTTCGCTCCTTATGGATGTAGAGCTACAATTTTCCCCTTTACAGCCTTGTTCATTCTTCAATTTCTATCGAAACAGAATGTGAATCTGATCGCAAACAACACCGAGCACATGTAAGCATGCCAGGCAGAGATGCTATAAATTTGCGCACGCAAATGCACGAGTGCATACAGTTTCGATGGTTGACTGCAATTACGTACATACGGCGTCGGAAGAAGGCTTCCATTTCAAATGCATGGAAGTGGCGCACAGTATAATGAGGTAGAGTTGTGCACACGCTATGTATCTATCACAGGCTGTATTGAAGAGAGTCCGCTCGCAAGGAACGAATATGAAATGATGTCGATAGGAAAGGCGCACCGGGACTTATATTTCTGAAACTAAAGTGAGACATTGTCTTCGATATTTCTCGTTGCAATATACTCTTCATGCATCGCGATTTGAATGCCACTTTGTGATTGGAAGGGAACGCACAGTGAAGATGCAAGAGGGAACACAAATAAGGTACTGCTTCTCAACTGTAAATGCACTAAGAAGTCAACATGCGTTTTTTGTTTCATTGTGCCGTTTCTCTTATCTATGGTTACTATGCTTTCTATTTTCCTGATACACGGAGGATCCTGCATAACATCCTCAAACACTATAAACAGAACTTCACCCCGTAACACGCTCGAGGTAGACTACTGCATAAAATGACACCATTATCAGTATTGGCATGAAGCGACAGCGCGGCCTACGCCATTCTATGACCATTTCCCAAATAGAAAATGTCACAAACAAGCGTGTGTCGGGGGGCGAAGTTCGAAATGAGGCGAAGTCCTGTTTTTAGAGCGCAGTAAGATGAATCCTGAAACGTGATGTGTTTGTTAGCCAAGATGAACCCTGAAACGTGATGTGTTTGTTAGCTTAGATGAACCCTGAAACGTGATGTGTTTGTTAGCTAAGATGAACCCTGAAACGTGATGTGTATGTTAGCTAAGATGAATCCTGAAACATGATGTGTTTGTTACTAAGATGAATCCTGAAACATGATGTGTTTGTTAGCTATAAGATGGATCCTGAAACATGATGTGTTTGTTAGCTAAGATGAATCCTGAAACATGATGTGTTTGTTAGCTAAGATGGATCCTGAAACATGATGTGTTCGTTAGCGAAGATGGGTCCTGAAACGTAATGTGTTTGTTAGCTAAGTGCCGTCTATCCAGCAGAACAGTAACAACATGTGTTACTTGGAACTGTTGCACAGAAGGAACTGATAAACGATACCATTATCAATTTTGACTTGCGAAAGGTGCGGGACGTACGCCTTTTTTGTGACAATTAACATAACTGCATAAGTGTCACAAAAAAGGCGCACGCCTCCAGTTTCCAACAACACAGGATTCGTAGTAAGTCATGTACACTTTACGGCGTCTTTACCCTTGCCCTCAACATAAAGTTTTCCATCCCCCAGCATCATCACGTCCAGTACCCTTCCCTCGCACTTTTCACCCCAAGAAACTGCCGTTTCGGTAATTTCCTGCTTAACCTCCCCACATGAAAAAAAAAAAAAATATATATATATATATATCCTTTTTATTCCACTGCTACCCTTTCAACGCTACTTAGACGTCGCTGCCCCGTTTCGCCCCTTATTGCTACAACGCATCCAAAACTCGGCTGATGCGAGAAAGCATGTCTGGCAACCATTTACAATCGCCAGGCCGCATAAGAAGTTCATATCCGGAACTATCAACATCTACTAGTTCCTTTCTCCGCTTTCTTTTCCACGTTCCACAATCGGCGCACAGCCATTCTTTTCATCGGGGGGCTACAATAAAAGAAAGCGGCTTTTGCGGCGCAAAATAACATCATCTTCCCTAGAAGGCTATTTGGACGGCACCACCACGACTTCTTTTGATCCCTTAACTGTAATCTGCCACTCGGAGTCACCGTTCTGAAAGACAGGAACAGTTTCGATGTATTTTTCCTTCTTTCACGCTGCCTAAATTCCCCATGCCCGTACTTGCTTCTCTTCTGCAGTATACTTGGCTTGTCTACGATAGTGGTAAGTCGGTGCGGTCACAATGGCGACCTTTCAACTCTGAATGAACCGCCGGACGCGGTCCTTTTCTTCACTCGAAGACGACATCTCATGTGTCTTCAACACCAAGTTATATGACTGAGAGTAGCAAGGGTCGAACTTTTCCGATCTTTAATGCGATTTTGTGTCGCTTCTTTTCCGCGACTACTGGGAGGAGTTTGAGTTATGGTTCTGTCTGGCCCTTCGGGAAAATGGGCCACCTCATCGTGAAAAGGAATACGGGGAAAATGAAAGAACTTTATGGGGACGTTTCATGCGCCTCGTTCATGTCGCTGGCCAAACAGTGGCCACAGTGGGGGCGAGATGGCACAATGAGCGCTGCTCTGTACCATAACGTTCTCTATTAGTGGTGCCGTGGATGGCGTAAGATGTGTAGCAGATTTGTTACTAGAACGTATTTACTGGTTGACTAGACTTAGGTCCTCTTTTGTGCCACTTGACTTATAAGGTAATGTAACATTTTTTTTTGCACTTCTTACTTGGCGCTTTCTTCACACTTTGCTCCATCATTAATGTTGAATTTGTGTGTCTCGCAGATGATGCCGGAGCAAAGAGCGTTTTGAATGACAACTTAGTTTTCTGTGTTATGTTCAGTTTACGCTGTTAAAGGAGCAAGGAAGTGACATTTAACATGGTTCGAAAGCCTGTTTTTAAGTATATATTTTTTGTTTGTTTGTTTTTTCATGTTCCCAGTAAGAAATTATTTTGGTGATATTGCATGAGTCCAGTGTAATACACTTTGGCTTATTGATCGATATGTTGTAAATCTGTATGCTTTGTTGTGCGAGTTTCTCTTGTTCGCCCGACTCCTACGACAGCACCCCAGGATGCTAGTAGTATTATTAAATCAATTAAATAAATATAGGTTGTGGTTTGCTGGAGTTAAACGTGACTCTGTCTGAGACACTGTTTACCCAGAAAAAGCAACCATCAGCACGGCCCGATCTCCTCGTGTGACGTCAGCAGACCCGCGTGGTGCGTAGGAAGCAGCCGTAAGCCCTTACTGGTCACCGAGAATTCGTCTGATACTGCCTGGTACTGGTACAGCGCTTCGGTCGCGCCCGGCTGCGTCACGTTCCATCTGATGGGCCCTGCCATCGGGACTGCGAACGTCACTGAGTGACGTTGACTTCCCTCTTTCACTCACACACTCCTTGAAGGAGTGGAGCGTTTCTAGAGGGTGTGCTGATCGGAGTCCTCTCGCGCACGGTACAGGTCACTGCGTTCGTCGTTCTTTCGCGAGAGTTCCTGTTATTTGTTGCACAACACGCCGCATCTAAGAACGAAAAAAAAGTATAGAGAGGAATTTCACTGCACCTTTAAGCTGCGCTCTGAATTCAGACTCAGTGCATCAGTGTGCGTTAAGTATGCGCTTCAAATCACGAAAGACGTAATCGTTGTAAGAAAAGGTACCTACGAGCGAGCCTATGTGTATATAATCCACGAGCTATGTCCCTGTGAAAGCGGGCTCTGCATTTCGTGAGGAAAGGGTTGGCATTAGCGGGTGGAATATGTCACTTAGGCTCTGTATCACAAACGTCGATTAACATTTGAACCGAGGGCAACGGTCGCTTAACATGACTTAATTCTGCTGCACAAAAATGAGTTATTGTCACTGAAACATTCATCACGTCACAAATTAACGATTGTAACAAAGAACTGGGTGTTAACTTCAAGTTTTAGCAACCCTTAATCTCGGTTCAACGTTAACCAGCGTTGGTGAAACCGGACCTTAGTCAACAAAGGGTAACTAAGGCGCACACGCACTAGACCTTAGTCCTCATACCCCAAGAACGGCCAGAACAAGCAGTCAGCAGCAGAGACAGAAAGGGACAAAGGGTATAGAAAGGGACAAGAGCCGCGTGGCAGCCAAACATCTGCGGCTGTCCACCAGCACGTGCAGCGTTCTTGATGTTAAACGCACCTCAACTACACAAAAACGGCAACAGAGAGAGAGAGAGAGAGAGAGAGAAAAGAAAGAAACTAAAATATTACGAGATACGCAGCGTACACTTATAAATCACGCTAGTGAGAACATCAAATCCACACGCGAGACAGAAAGGGAAAAATCGCAACAAGCGGTCGGTTTCCCCTATGAACGGCGACAGCGCGTAGCGGTGACATATCGTCATTGTCATCAGAGGATCACGTGACAGAGCGAGACTCGTGTCACGCCCACTGGCGTGCGCTCGCATCAGCTTCTATATTTATGACTTTTTGCACGGCGGAAGGTGATTGGGAAATTTCAGTGCGGCGTGTGCAATGATCTGTTATAAAGAGGGATTTCTCGCTGATGCACTCGTGAATAATGACTCATGAGCTACTTCGACGTATTTTGTATGCACCGAATAATACCCGAAGGCGTCCGTGGACGTGGGTTAGACATGAGATGCATGTAGAACGGTACAACTACACTGAATATTAGGGACAGCGAAGTAATGAAAATGGAGGGGGGGGGGGGGCGTGTTGTGAAGTACAAGGCACGGGAGGCTATCCGATATCCAGTAACTCAAGAATGCACCAGGATGAAGTCGACTCTCATCTTAGTCGTAGGGAAAAAAAAATAATAATCGAGCAGTCTGGCAACAAAGGGTGGCGATTGGCCTCACCTTGTGCATCTTTTTCTTGCGCTTTCGTTATGTCCTCGTCGCTTGCGCTGTACACGTTCGCTGTCGTTTTGCCGCATTTACCGCTTTGACATCGATTGCATTTATCATCGACGTATGGCAGTCTTTTTTTTGTGTGTGTGTGTCGTGTGTAAAAACTTTTTTTTACAATTCCTAAGTAGCTGGTTCGACTTCTATTCACGTTTACACTGTATGTCACAGTTCTGTGTTAACCGTGTGCCATCTTCAACATTGTTCTTACCTTTTCATAAACTCAGAATTTTGTCGTCAGGTGTACTTTCTCATTGACGACTTACGTTTTTCTATTGCGTGCAATTTTCAAAATTTTCTTAAACACTATCTCGGAATTATGTTTATGTGCATTTAATAATAATAGTGAGAACAACTCGGACAAAGTAAGTGTTATAGTAGGTGCACGAGCTACCCATAAGCAGGCACTTTTCACAAATTCACGCAACATAATATCACGACGTGCCTTACTCACAGCCTGCCACACCACATCAACGTCGTAAACCCATCAACATCATAATGCATCATTCGACATCAACCTTCACATCACTCAACATCACATCATTCTTCATGACATGCAGGTGAATGATATTCGCGGTTGACAAGATGAGTAGCTTCGCCTATCTATGCCTGCAACATATACACTCTTAAAAATGAACTTCACCGCATAGCACGCTCCTAGCCAACCGTCATCTCGAATGATATTGTTATCCGCACTTTGTTGAAAACGGGAGGCGTACGCCTTTTTTGTGCCAATTATGAACAGCATAAGTGTCACAAAAAAGGCGTACGCCTCCCGTTTTTAACAAGTCAGGGCAGGTAACGATATCATTCGAGATGATGGTTGGCTTGGAGCGTGCTATGCGGTGAAGTTCATTTCTAAGAGTGTAGTTTAACGTTGAACCTTCGACTGCCCAAGGTTATTAAGAACGTCAGCCCATTCGAAAGTGTATATTCTAAATTTAATTCAGGTACGAACCAAAGTCCACACTTTACGGTCCACCCCCAGTCCATGCACCACTTCACGACCACTACCGCGTCCTAACGTTACATCATAGAAAACAATGCTGCCCTGCTTTTCCACGTACAACAAACGTTACGCACTTACAACTAGAAAACCGTCTCTTTATAAAGCGCGCTTTACTCGGTCGAACCTTCCCATGATTATGGTATACTGTCGTACTATAGCGAAGGCGGTCGCGTGCCTCACCTTGATAAAGGAAAACATCACATCTGCATACACTATAACGAAATCACGTCATCCGAGAAGAAAGACGCTTATACCTCTTTCGTGCCGGGGACTCGGCGAGTCACGGAAAGGTATCGTCTTTTATCGACACAAAAGTAGGAACGGGGCACACGCACTCAACCGCTCTCCCATATCTGTTTATCGCCGAAGCTTTTCTACCCCCTTGTCAGCTGAATACCTAATGACCATTGCCGGACCGTAATGAGCGGTATTTATCCGTCCGTAAGAGCGAAATTGCGTGACGTCCTTACCTTTTTTCTTATTTTTTACCGCTCAATGCGTTCCCCCAAGTGTTCTTATATGGCGGAAGCGTTGTTGCCAGTACGAACGTGCAAGAAGCCGCTACACTTCTAGAGTAGAACTTCACCACATGACTCGCTGAAGGCCAACCGTTGCACAGAATGATGCAGTTATCAATCCTGATCTGTGGAGGGCGCGGGGCGTACGCCCCTTTTGTGACGATTAACACAACTACGTAAACATCACAAAAAGGGCGTACACTCTGAGAAATGAACTTCACCGTATAGCACGCTCCTAGCCAACCGTCATCTCGAACGATATCGTTATCTGGCCTGATTTGCTGGAAATGGGAGGCGTACGCCTTTTTGGGACAATTGTGAACAGCATAAGTGTCACAAAAAAGGCGTACGCCTTCCGTTTCCAACATAACGTAGATAACGATATCATTCGAGATGATGGTTGGCTAGGAGTGTGTTATGCGGCGAAGTTCATTTTTAGTTGGTTAGCGTGCTGGCCATGTCACGTCGAGACTAGGAGGTACCCGGGTTCGAATCCCGGTGCCGCCTGTGCTGTCTGGGGTTTTTCTTTGGTTTTCTCCAGACGCTTTCAGACGTATGTCGGCACAGTTCCCTTAGAAGTCGGCCCAGGATGCACATTCCCCCTGGGCGTCAGTCGTGACGTTGCTCACCTCTTTGAGGCAGACAACGGCGAGCCCTTTCATCATCATCACCACCACAACCACCATCATATTTAAGAGTGTATGCACTCTTAGAAATGAACTTCACCGCATAGCACGCTCCTAGCCAACCATCATCGCGAATGATATCGTTATCTGCCCTGATTTGCTGAAAACGGGAGGCGTACGCCATTTTTGTGACAATTATGAACCGCATAAGTGTCACAAAAAAGGCGTACGCCTACCGTTTTGAACAAATCAGGGCACATGGCGATATCATATGAGATAGTGGTTGGCTAGGAGCGTGCTATGCGGTGAAGTTCATTTTTAAGAGTGTGGTCACAAAATGGAGTCGGAACGCGTTGTGTGGTGAAGTTATGTTTCGAGGGTGTAATGGTGAAGAGTATCGCCTCAGGAGATGAGGCGCCCTATTCCTTATCACCAAAATCAATTTGTTCTCGTTGTTGTTGTTTTTGAAGACGCTCTGTTATTCACGAATACTGCATTTTCACGTTTTTCTTCCATCGGAGCCATGAAAATGTTCCTGCACGTGTTCTACGCCGTGATCAGATTCAACTGGGGTTTCCGAAAGAATTTCATTCATTCATCACAGACAATGATAGCTTGCGATAGTTTGCAACTACACAACAAGCCATGACGTTTTTCGCTTCGCTTGCGAAGCAGAAACGCTAAGAAACGTGATCAACGAAGCATGAAGTCCGATAGGACATTAACTTTGACGGCCCAGTATTTATTGTGGGGAGGAGGTGTCACACTACTTGCCCATCGAATAAACATTGCTCCAAACGCCAATGAGTCACGCGAATTAAGATGTTAAATCTGAATAAATTGGCAAAAAATCGCCACCTAGATACACTCAACATTGCATGCAACATGCAATGATACTCGGGTGATACGCAATTGATGATAGGCGTTCATTTTAGAATGGCATATTTACACATCGTTGGAACCGCCTATGTAATGTTTCAGTTGGAATCATCTGTGGCGTGCATCTACACCTTTGTGAGTACGGACTCTTCTGACTATTGTATCCGCCGCACTTTGGTTTCATGTGCAGTCTACGCCGGGCAACGCTATACGTCGGACCGTTCAGGAATTTTAGTGATCGAAGAATGCCTAGCCGAGCGCTTGATCCCATATTGCGGAATTCCAGAATACCTGTCCCTTGTGACAGGAAATGCATATGAGGCAGGAGAGTTCGAGAATAGTACCGTCAACATATATTTCACAATAAGTACAGTAAGACAAGTGTTCTCGGCAACACGAAGCACCGTTGCTAAGCGCCTGACGAATTACGCATGAGCGGAGCACGGGTATTTCGCGAAACATCTGGACAGCCATTTGAACCTAAGAGAAAGAATCAACGCTGACGGCGTGCATTGATGCATCGAGCGCGGTATTATTCAAGGACTGCATTAGCAATGTCTCAAGAAGAGTTGAGTGCAGTCATCATGCAACACGCACTAGTATCTGACATACCCGCCTCGGAGGTAACCTTGATACAGAGCACGTCCTTTAGCAAGATCTAGACCAGATGTTAACGCGCGGCTGCTATTTGAACGCACGAAAAATTTTCCTGTGTATTCCAAACAAAATAGATAAAACCCTAGTCAAATCCATCGCTTCGGACTCTGTTACATACCGCTCATATATTCGCGTTCTTGAAAGAATAAACAAAATAAACCCCCCCGCCCTAAACCAAGGGCTGTACGCAACGCTATACATCATTTTGGCTATTCTACGGCGTGGTGACTGAAATTACTTAGTCGAATGAAATGAACCCTGCAACTCATCCTCGTATACCGCGTCTATACGCTCGCTCGTTGTCCGTTTCCGGCAATTCACACACCAGGTGTTTCCCTTTTCAAGAGCAACGATTAAAACGGAAGCTAGGCATTCGAGAGATCCTATACGGGCAGTTTAGACGGTTGTTTGACGCGAGCCATACTGTTATCAGCTGCAGCTATTTTAAAGGTATATGTACCACTGTTATTCACTGCTTACACTGTACATATCATCAGGTTAATGTAATAAATTTTCTTTATATTTATTTTAAAGGTAACGCCCGCGGTGATAATGAGAATATACTGTCGTTGGTCTGCAGACGTCGCGTCCTCTAAAAAGATAATAGAGCGAACTACTAGTATACTACTGAATGCATAGCATATGCAGGGTGTCCCAGAAAACGTGTCATTGAATTATAATAAAAAAACTACACCACCTAGAATCATGCGGTCAACGGCATTTGTTCTTACTAGGTTTTTGCCACCTCCTGATGTGAATGTCGTGTAACGTAAGTTTAATTATGTAAATTAGTGCGAACTGAAGTCGGAAATTTGTCAAGTAAAGGTCACTTTTTTTACCCCACCAATGTGAAGAGCGTGTCTAATTCACTCAAATTAATGATAAATGACAGGGATATTCAGGAGCTATCCCATCAGAAAAAATAGCCGAACATCATGCTCTACGGAGCTAGCGCGCGACAAATTTTTCAGCGCAATCATTGTCAGTCCGACGAAAGGAGGTTGGAAACCCAGCCCGCACCTGCATCGCAGAAAGAGATAACACAGGTAGGGCTTATCGCGTCCAACTTTCGCTGGGATCACACTTTCCCTTTCCCAATTTAAGGAACTGTCAATTTTTCTACTATTACTCTGTGGGCTGGGTTTGGAACCTCCTTTCGTCGGACTGAGAGCGATTGCGCTCAAAAAGTCGCCGCGCGTTATGGTGCGGTGCTACGACAACCATGATGTTCAGCTATTTTTTCCGATAGGATAGCTCGTGAATATCACCGTCAATTATCATAACTTGAGTGAATTCGGCACGCTCTTCATATTGGTGGCGTAAAAAAGTGACCTTTACTTGGCAAATCCGAGTTCAGTTCGCAAATATTTACATAATTAAACTTACGATACATGACATTCACATCAAGAGTTGGCAAAAACCTAGTAAGAACAAATGCCGTTGACCGCATGATTCTAGGTGGTGTAGTTTTTTTTATTATAATTCAATGACACGTTTTCTGGGACACCCTGTATACATCAGTCTGTTTAGCAAGTGGTCAGTGCAGCAGACTGCGTTGCGAACGAACACTCACGAAGCAGTCGACGGCAAGTGTGCTTGTTCTCCGAGCCGAATGAAGAAGACCATATGTGTTGCAGTTGATGGGACGAGCTTCAACCTGCATCAGCGAACATCAACATTACGTCGAGGTGCAGCTTGGTCGCATAGTCTATATAGTATGATAGTGCTAAAGAGCGTTAAGTACGGGCTTTGTAATCAAGATTAAAAGAATGAAAAATAATGCAGGAGTTAAACTATGCATCGGTGGCCGTATTACGCGTTAAAAAATGGCCACTTGGTCCACTTCTTTGTAGCTAAGTCGCGATAATAACAATAATAAAGGCTAGCCTCTAAGCGTTATTTCCAATGCCCTACAATGTCCGCTGAGCCTCCTATATGTTTGCGTAGCTTCGCAACAGCGAAAACTTGGACACGATATTCATTTCGCTGATATATTTTCGAGATATATTTTTTATATTTCATGAAAACAAATCTGGAAGCTGAAAATTATTGACACGTACAGTATATATAGTATCGAAACATAGCCTCACGCTCTATTGACTTTTTCTAATTCTAATGGGATTTTCCTGGGTTTTCTTCAGGACGCTGTCAGACATATCTGAGCACAGTTCCCTTAGAAGTCGGCCCAGGACGCACATTCCCCCAGAACGTTAGTCGTCACGTTGCCCACTTTTGTGAGGCCGACAACTGCGAGCACCTTCAGCTCTACCACCACCATCCGCAAATGCGTGGGGTTTCATGTCGCATTTCTTCCCGCTTACAGTGTGGCAAATAGTACCTACTGCGAGAACAACAACAAAAACACACACCCAAACGTACACACATCCGTTGCGTACACGAGAGCGGGGCAAATAAAGAACGCACGATGCAAACAATTACCCACAGTCCAGGCGCATAACCTCAGCTGTTTTTGCTGCCCACGCCCACGCAGTCCGTGTGCCACCTCTGCTTTCAAAATGTCAATAACAAGAAGAAACCCAGTTGAGAGCAACAGCTTTCGAGCGCACGCGCACATCATTAACCCACACCACTTAGCCCGTTGGGTTTCCATCTGGCCCCTAAATTACCACGTGACGACTCAATCCTCGAAATCACCCGAAACCTATTTTTCACGTCGCCATTAGTGTACGCAAGTGCTAACAGTCTGCGTCGAAAGGAGACTTTCAAACGATGCGTCATAAAGCGTGCAAATGCGATGCGAAAAAAAAAAGAAAAAAAAAGAAACAGATGAAAAGGCTGCACCTTCGGGCATTCAGCACAATGCGTTTAAATGTGGTGCCTCCATACACCATTGAAACCGAACTTCACTGCATAACACGCTCCGTTCCGGTGGCATTGGAACTACTCCCTTCTCCCTACTTCTCTTTTCGCAGCTGTTATGGACGGACGTACACTGCTGTCGACGTTGGTGGGCCCTAGAGAGCTTTCGCTTCAAATGGTAACGGAATGCGAGTCAAGAGCTCTCGCTTATACCATCACGTAACGGGGGTATGAGCACATTCAAACAGGAAGGATGTAGCCTTTCGAGTGCACTTTACTGTACAAATAACGATACGTTGTCTATGTGGGGCCTATTACTTACAGAAAAAAATAAGACGTGCCACTTATATCGAGAGAACTGATGTTCTGAGGCTGGAACAACGTAAAAGGGACAATCACATACAAGGCCTTAAGAATAATCCAGAAGATGTGGGTTCGAGTCCTATACAGCTGGCTAACCTTTTCAGTGACTTTCATGTTTCATCGTTAATTTCATCACTTATATCGAGTTCACGGAGCCTGCACTCTTCGAAAAAATGGTGGATCAGTTACACCTTTTAGGAGGTAATAGTTGTCGCATATGTTGTTCCTAAAAGGTAGCAAGGTTCTACCTGCTACCTCACGCTCTGCCACGAATGACAGGGCTACCGCTTCTGATTCGGTGGGCGAGGGGGGCGTACGCCTTTTTGTAGCCATTTGAATATATGATAATTTCTTTCGCCACCCTTTTACATCCTTTATCAGACGGATACCACATTTTCACACCTTTTAGGTGGTGGTGGTGGTGGTGGTGGTGATGGTGAAAAGGCTTGCCGTTGTCGGCCTCACGTATGTGGGCAACGTCACGACTGACGCCCTGGGAAATGTGCGTCCTGGGCCGACTTCTAGGGGAACTGTGCCGACACACCTTTTAGGCGCACCACATATAGCACGTTCCTAGCCAACCACATACTCCCGAATGACATCCCTTCTCTCCTCTAATTTGTTGAAATCGAGAGGCGTACGCCTTTTGTGACACTTATGCACTGATGTTAATTGTCACAAAAAGGCGCGCTCCCGTAATCAATTGTGCGAATGGTATATTATTCTGCGCAAGCACTGGGGCCCTCAGCGAGCTATGCGGCGAGGTCTTAATTAACGAAAATAAAGAAGAACTGTTATTAGTATATTGTTTAATTGGTGAGCGACACTTCTTTTCGTCCCCCCCACTCTTTCCTGCTGTACTGTCTCCATCCGTCTACATCTGTACGCCGCTCGTAGCCGCAGTTGCTTCGCGGCGCTGACACGGAAAATACTTCGTTTCGTGATTATAAACTACCAGCAAAGGTAAAAAATTCCAATGAACTATTGTCAGCTTATTATTCGTGTCCACACACATGCATTCAGAAGAGGGTGACGATAATCAGTGAGAGGACGAAGAAGTTTGTCCCCTTTGTCCTGGCCAATCTCCACGGCCACCTCATTGGTAGTAGTAGAAGAAGAAGAAGAATAGAAAGCAATTGCATTGCGCTCGTGACACGAGATAGACCATTCGTTCACATCAACCCTCTGAATCAACGTGAGTTCATCCGCGAGTTCACGATGAAGTCAACATCGCCGTCGCAGCCCACGACGACTGGTTCGAACTCCACCACGGGGGTGAGTACGGCAACACTTGGTGGACTACACAGTACGAGACCTGTGCACGCCAAACCGTTCCTCCATTTATTCCTCTCCCTCAAAATGCAGCTTGAGAATCGTGAGCATCGTTCTACTACTCCGTTCCATGTCCCTAACATTGAACCGGCCCCTCCATCCGCAACCAAGAAGGGCAACGGAACCCATCAGCCGAAGGGTGCACCTGCAAACCGCCTGCAGAGGGGCAGCTCCCCACAGAAGCGGCCCAAAGTCCCCAAATCAGAACCACGCCAAGCTAGCCCAGCACCTATTCCTTTCAAGAAAATCGTTTCACCCGCTGCACCGACGCCCGATGTCAACGCCACACCAACTCCAGGAGCGGCCCCTGCGCAAAAAAATCCCGGAAAATCCACCGATAAAGTAGGTAGTGGGAAAAACCTTTGGTAACGTCACCAATATTTAGCACACGGCCCGTTTAAGTTGGGCCCACACCACCTTTTGGCGAACTCGGGTGGTGCATACACGTTGCACACACGTTACACGTGGCAACTTTTTCTTTCTTTACTTTTCTTTCTTTTTGCCAGGTCCCGCCTGTTCTCGCCAGTTTTGCCAAATCTCGCGCGTTGCGCTTTCGGTAGCCAGTAACTTCCCAGATACATTTTTTTTTCCCGGCCTCGAAGTGACCGGGCAGCGGATTGCCAAACGCTATATCCGGTGTCGTCACATCCGCATCGCGATGGTGGCGAGGGCCCTCATTGGCCCGCACGTCGAAGTTCACGTGGATTAGCAGACGACGGAACCCGAAGAACAGCGACCGCGATGCCCCTAGCGTGATCCAAGCGCCTAAAACCGCTAGATTCCTGGCTCCGATGTTCAAGTGGCAATGGTCACGTGATCCAGCGCAGGCGCTGATCTAGCAGTTTCCGAGCGCTAGGCCGGGTTGCCATGAAATGATCACCCGAATTCGCCATTTGATGAGGGCGGTACCCACAACAAAGTACAGGACATTCTGTATGGGTGGCTCGCAATCTTTGGCTTTTCGTTTACTGTGCAGGCTAAAGCACCCTACAATAGAAACACACGCAACAGAGTTCTAGAGAACGAGCTAAGTATCGTCGGTCATTTCTAGAAGTTTAAGCACGAGTGTTCAATGATGCACGTCGTTTACGTTTGTGATAGTTACCGTATGGACGTGGATCTGAAATATTTTTTGACACCCATGGACAATGGAAGAGTTATATTTAAATTTTTCATTAAAATTCGAAAATACAGGTTTTTAACTATAGGACCTCCATCTGTATATGCACTGTATGTATTCGGTTTTTCGGGTTCGTCCTCGTTCGTTTCGTGTTGCTTCGACGTGCTTGATGTGAACCCACACGTTCTATACGCTTTCTTGCACATTCTAAAATGCTTCGACATAATGGCCGAGCCTGCCAAGATGCAGAAAGCAGCGACGCGACAGTACTTCGCACAGCCAAAGCTGGTTTCATTTTGCATAGCAAGGAGAAATCACTGACTACGCTCCTTTTGCACAGCGCACTACAACGCCCTCAAGCGACCTATCGTCTACCACAATTTCCGCAGGTGTCACAGACTGCAACGTCACCGTCAAAGCCACCGGAGTCGGACAACAAGCTCGAGGGTCGCTCCATGAAAATATGTAACGGAGGTCACATCGTGGTTGCCTTGGCTGCAATCCTGCTCCTCAGTATGCTGGGATACGTTCTGATTTCCAAAGCTTTCAGCTCCCCTCAAAGGCAGGCGTGCAACACGGCTGTATGTCAGCAATACTCCAACTTGATGCAGTACACCATCAATACATCCGTCGACCCGTGCGACAACTTCTATCGCTACACCTGCGACGGTTGGAACAGCAAGCAGCCACTGCCAGTAATGTGCTACCTGCTGAACTTGTACGCAATATTCCTGCGGAATTCTGTGATGGCACGAGAGAAACCAGTAAGCGTATCCTCTTTATATTAGTGGAACATTCGCAAGTGCGCCCACTTGCACGCGAACGGCTTTGAATATGATGTAGCGGTGTAGTTAGGCTAACCAAACGGATCGAGCAATGATGAAAGAAGGAAGTCACTGAAGCTCTTAGGCACTTCAGGCTTTGTATGTATTTGTCCTTTCTATGTGTATCCCCAGGTGAAACGAGCTATTTTATCGACGGTTTGCTGTGGCACAATCTACCTTATGTACAATCGTGGAGCAGTACAGTAGTTCAGTATTGGAGGCCTATTTCCCAAGGACGGAAGAAGCCCTCCTCGCGTTGACGAAAAGATCGCGTCACACATCACGTGGCCGTGTCCATGAGCGCCTCGCACTTATACTAGATCATTAGCCATGTAAGCGATGAAGCCCGGGAGTACGTGAACACACTCGTAAGCAGTCGACACTGGTAGGTCGTTACGCGAGTGAGAGATTAGAGAGTTTTAGTACATCATACGCTATCGCATGTTTGTACGTAAAGGATAGCGTTGATGGTTCTGCGCACGCCCATAACACAAAGAGAGCTTCGCGCAGTGCGCGGGACCACCAACGCTATCCCTTACGTACGCAAAAGCGATAGCGTATGATGTACTAAAACTGACTATTACGCCTTTGTCCCGTTAACGAAAACAGCGCATCACCTTCCCGTCTTCACGAGTGCCCCATCCCTCGTTTTACAGCAAACTTTACACATTTATCCAGCGTGCAACAACAACAACAAAAAAAATCTACCAGCTCCGGTGGCGCAGCGGTAACGCGTGCGCTTGGAGACTGGGAGGTCCGCGGTTCGAATCCGCGGGCCGGCTGTGCCGTCTGGGGTTTTTCCTGGGTTTCCCTCAGATGTGTAATAGGCGTATGCCGGCACAGTTCCCCTGAAGTCGGCCCATGGACGCAGCTATCCTCCCCCCGAGCGGATTCCGCTCGGTCTTCCACTTCACCCTTTCCTCTCCTCCTCTCCACCACCTTTCCCTTCCCGAGAAACATGCCGCCTAATCAGGCAGGCAGACCTCTCGGTTCCTCCCAACGACACTCCTCCTCCTCCTCCTGCAACAACAACAACAAAAAAAAAAAGCGTTTTTTGCAAATAAACAATTTTTTTTTATTACGCAGGCTCAACTGAGTTTTTTTAAGGAAAGTTTGCAAAACATTCATCTTAATGTTAAGTGGAATGCACGCTACTGAAATGTTGTCTTCAATATCGTGCTTTTCGTAGCATAAACCACTAGGAAGGGTGTTTTATAACGCAACCTTCTGAGTGAAGCCATACGATAAGACAGTTACATCCGAAAGGCGTAAAAAGTTTACTGAGTGAGGGTGTACAGCATCGATAACGTGCTACACTATAGTTACTTACTAGACAGTAGGTAGGTAGTTACTCGGATTAGTAGGCCGTTAGAAAGATATAGTATCTTCAATAGGCGCATAGTGAATTTTTGTTATCTGCATTTTTTCTAGCTTTTTCCGTTTTCCTTTACTCTTTGTATTTAAGCTTTGGTGTCCTTAATAAATCTTTCAATCGAGAGTAAACAGCAGTCGTCCTTGTCTCCCCTTGCTGCTCATTCTATGCCAGCTGGCTTCACATTAAATTCCTTCTTACGCAGATTCCAACTAAAGGCCAGTCCGGTGATGAAAAGGCCATTGCCTTCTACAGCTCCTGTACGAACATTTTCAACAGGAAGGCAAACGAAATGCCAGCAATCAGAAACTTCCTAGACAATGCCAACCTCACATGGCCTCACCTTACAGCCGACGCTAACCTCTTGGAAGCCATGTTCTACATTAGCCGAACGTTGGGCGTAAGAAAAGCCGTCACTGCAGACCAAATACATTAGTGTGTCCGAGCTAACGTGCACCGGGGGCTGCGTACAGCTTGGGACAGAAGCTCACGGAACACCGGGGTGTCACATTTCTCCACTGGAGCAACACCCTAGTAGCAAACGGGAGCAGAGCTGAAAGATGGATATAACAGCTGGTAACCCGTTTCTTATTCAAGTTATTCCTGGCAGGTATCAAGGGACCGCCCCGACGAAGAAATATCCCGCCATGTTCAGTAACCTTTTGTCCCAACCCTACAGGTCGGGTAAAGGAGAGGGAATACCGATGAGTCTCGATCCTTACGGCTGTTCCTTATGCACGTGTCTTCCGCTACCCCTGTGTGTAGCGGATGAACACGTAATTAGCAGCGGGTAGCTAAGCGAAAGAGCACATTAGTACGCTGCTCCACGGAAGAAATAATACGTAAACCGAAACTAATTATTTACTCGAAGAATCACTAGTGTCGACGTATTTTTTTTTACTGGAATATTTTTGCTTTCCGATCAGTAAAACGGGGGTTCCGAAAGTGTGCGAAGTGCAATTTAAAAGTTCTTTTCCGGTGTCTCTGGGGTGCTCACTGAGAGAGGAAATATTTTCGAAAACTCAACCTGTTTACGAATTATTCAGCCGGGGCATCTTCGTGACAAACGAGGCATATACAGGGTAGTTATCTATATAAAAGTTTACCCGACGTGACTTCCAGCTTGATTGTTTTCCCATAGGTATTTGGAGGTTTTTGTTTGTAACTTTGACGTCTGTTTGAAATTTACTACGATGAAACGTACCAATTCCACGCGGACACAGGAATTCTCCACCTGCATTGTATAATTGGGGAGTATGACGCGATGACATGGGTAAACTTTTATAGGTAGCTACCTCGTACGTTGTGAGGATCAAGATGGACACCGGAGGTAGTGCGGGCGGAACGTTTAATGGCATCAGCTAGAATCCGCGCTCGACGGCACGGGCACACAGAGAATGAAGTCTCCTGTGATAATGACTCTGTGTAGTATGATGTTGACGGGGTATCCTCTTCCTCACAATATAATATACCGGGTGTTTCAGTTAAATCCCCGGGCTAAATAATTCGCGAACGGGTGCACCAATCGAATAACTTTCTTTTTACAAGTATCTGTCCAATACCGCCTACAAGATGCGCACCGCCCCAGGATCAGGATCAGGTGCACCGCCCCAGGAAAATCAGGATACCGCGTGAATGAGCGGGAGGCGCTCATTATTTAAATAAAAATTCAAATGAGTTTCGTGAAAATAAGATAACTTCTAAAGCAGGGCGCCGTCGGCATTAAAAATGGGTACTACCCCATATGGGACCTTCAGTAGATACCTTTTAGAGAAAAATCTGCAACCGAAGCGGGTCATTTGTTGCAGTAATTAATTGGTTTCGGTTTACATATTTTTGTCGCCCAAAAACTCTGTACGTAAAATTCAGATGCCGTTAAGTGAGTGGTGGGTGGGTGAGTAGTGAACGGTGGGTATGGTGAGTGGGTATATCACTCGCTTCCACGGATTTTCGGAAGAGCCCGCAAAACTTCGATTTCCCATGGCTAGGTGACGCCACAGGGAGCCCTCCCGTGCATCTCCGCTCTCCGCCTCACGTTGGAAGATTGCGCGAAACTCCGGTGAGGAGACGGATATCGATCTTGAGCAGCAATGTTGCTAGAAGCGTGGGTAGATTGGGCCACCCAATGGGCTTCGGCGCCACAGAGAGCAATATTTTGGGAGAACAGAGTCTAACACGTAGATTGCAATGGCAATGACGTAGCGACACTTTTAATAGTTCTGTGCAGAGACCAAGCCGAAACGCTCTTAATAGTGATGTTCCCTTAACGCTTCTTACAGTTTGCCCTGTTCCTTGACATGGAATTCAGCAAGAACGCCACACACGCGGTTGTAGTGTTATCCACACCGTCCTACCTGTTGAATACGATAGAGAAGAGGAACCGCCTGATAAAAAGCAGGCAGTACGAAAACTTCCTCGCACTTCTCATGAAGCACTTCGCCACACCGGGAATGCCAAGCATTGCAGTCGAGGAACAAGTGGCTCTCGAATCCGAGCCCCTACGCTCGTTAGGTGACACGTTATCGCAAGGCGGCGACGACTCGACTCCTCAAGTCATCGACTACAGTCTGAAAGATGTAACGGGGACAGCGGAATGGCCAGGGTTCACACCAGAGCGCTGGGAACGTGCCTTCAAAGAATATTTGGGAATTCCCAGCGACATCGAGGTTCGTATCAAGGTCCCCGTAGACAGGTACATGAAAGCGCTTCGCAGTCTACTTGACACCGTGGGAGAAACCAAGCTGCAATTTCTCGCGGGGTACTTGCTGGCCGTGCAGGTTTCCATTTTCGCGAACAACGAACTTCAGGAAAATTTGTACCGTGGTACGACCAGACCAAGAGAGACGGCCAAAGAAGAAAGCAGCCGATTCTGCTTGAACGTGACTCTGAAGTACATGGGCAGCGGCTACTTGCACACGCACGAGCGGGACTGGCCGTCTTCCAAGCAACTGCATGTCGTCGACAAAATAGCCGAAAGGGTGCAACAAATGTTTATCACCCATTACGGCGTCAAAGCCAATGTAAGTTTAACTCAGTTCGTTCACAAGTTCACTGACATACACCGGAGTCTTGACGTGAATAAGACGTACCGGAACTACCCGGACATGGGAGACAAGTTCACAGCAAATCTGCAAGCAGCCATCAAAGCGTACGAGATGTCGTCTGCAGAGTACATCAGGATACCGGGTATGGACCTCTTCGCTACCGCCGACATTCCAATTTACCGTGGAGATCCGCCAAACAACGATACCTACTTCTACCCGTACGTGTTCTTGTACCCTCTGTATCACGACAGCTCTCCCCTGGTGCACAACTACGCCGGAATTGGGACCGAGCTAAGCCTCGCCTTTGCGAACCTTGTGATGCGCAATAAGATTGACAACGACAACGTTTCTTGCGCAATGAAAGCCAACCCACATGTTAAGGACCAGGCGCTCATCAAAGATATGCTGATTCGTGCCGCGGCGGCGGACATGACCTGGATGAGCTTCAAGGGCGCAGAGTCTGAAGGCAAAGGAATAGGGCTGGACGTCCCCGGCTTCACGCATGACCAGCTGTTCTTCATTCTATTTTGCTACAGCACGTGCAGCCGGACAAAGAAAGGGGAAGATATGTGTAACGTGTCATTGAGGTCAAGTGTGAAATTTAATGAAGTGTTCGCATGTCCACCCACAAGCTTCATGGGAGGTGGTCATCTGTGTCGATCTCCGACAAACGGTTCATCAGCTTCGGTGACGAAATGAGTGCTTGCGCTTCCATGAGCACGTGAACCGTATACAAAACCCTCTCTGGGCTGATGCTATGCAAGGATCCAATACAGTACAATAAAAGGTCAACACACCAATGATTACTAAATGTCTTCCAATGTCAGGGGCAATGCACACTCATGTGCACTTTCAGGTGTGCCATGAGTCCCAAGACCAAGCAAAAGCGCGGAAATAAACATATTGTTGCGTGGAAGCTAAAGCCTCATGCTGATAAAAGATCGAAGGATGATAGGTTTCCGTTTTGAGCTCCCTGACCGTTCAGTTCCCGATCTCATTCGTATACGCATACGGTTAGTAGCTCTGCTAACAATTCTGCTCTACCATGTCTCTGCAGTTTAGGGCTCCCTGTAATATTCGCGAAGTCAAAGGCTTTCATCGAGGAACGTCGCGCACCTTAGAGGGTGGTGACCCATGCCTTCGACCTTGTAACACGCCCCGCCATCCAACTATAGGATACTCTGCATTCGTCTATCCTCGTCAGATACGAAGCGGTACTGCAGGACGTAGGTCTCCAGGACGAATTTAGTTGGGTACCTCGACAGATGTGCTTCGGTCAGATCCGTTACTACTCGCAGCTCGCCAACTTCTGGTGTCTCTGCAGCCCAATAATCCGACAATAATATAAAATCCGGTGCATCGAAAAGACGATCAGAGGTTACTGGTGACTTCCCGGAGTCGGACACGATCCTCGCCTACTGCTTTACCAGAAGCGAGACTGCAAACCGCAGTGAGTTCCATCCAGAGATCTAGTGGAAGATCCATCGTCATCGCCCTCTCGAGGATCATGATTTCGAACTCAAGGCGGGTGGTTATGTCGTGGCAACTTTTTTTTTTTTTTTTTTTTTTGCCAGATCCTGAGCAGTCATGTTCGCTTGGTCAAAGCGAAGCAATTTCGCATGTTCGCGTGGCGCTTTCCGAACGCCCGGAATTTGCCTGCTAGCACTTCTTCGCCTGGTCTCGAAACTACCGAGCAGCGAGTTGCCCAACTATATCCGGTGTCGTCATATCCGTACTGCAAGAGTGGCGAGGGCCCCCATTGGATAGCATGTGAAAGTGAACTTGGATTAGCATACGACGAAACCCGAAGACGACTTTAGGAGACGAGCGACCGCGATGCCCCTATAGCGTGATCCAAGCGAAAACCGCTAGATGGCTGGCACTCATATTCGGGTCGTAACGGTCACGTGATCCAGCGCGGGCAATTTCCGGGCAATTTCCAGCGAGGCGGTGCTGCCATGACATAACCACCCGAATTCACCATCACTTTCGGACCCGGTCGCTCATTAAATCTGTACAGCCTATTACATAGTGCTATCTTAGGGTTAGCGCTATTTATAGTTGCTAATTTTTCCTCTTAGCAATATATGTATTAATAAAGTGTATTAATAAATCACTGCCGAGGAAGGAGCGAATGACATTAACGTCACCGTGCTCGAGGCACGTGCACGGAATGTTGAATCTTTTCATTGGACGAAGAAGAAGAAGAATGTTGCCATTGCGTACGGCAGGTTAGAACCATTAGGGCGTTCATCGCTTTCATTATGACCTCTATGTTGGAACAAGGAAAGCGGCGCGCCGCCAAGGACTCAGGGGTGAGCCGTACTCAGTCGATCTGGTCGTATAGACGTGGGAGTGAAGAGCCATTCTTATAGAATATTTTCTTGCATCCAATATGATTGATTTGATTGATTGATTGAGATATATATGTCAATACGCTTAGACAGAGTTAAACACCGTACAGGTGCTAGGCCATATACTCAGAAAAAAAAGGACTTAGTTGCTGCAGCAGAAGACGAAGGATGACGTTTCACTATTCCGCCTACTGACTTATATGTGAACACGCCATCCACTTTTTTAAGGGTTCCGTTACCGTGATAGCCATACTCTTTTTCATCACCTTGAAACACAGGTTAACATCCGACAAAAGTCCTCCACTTCGCTGTTCCAATACGCTGCGTCAGCACCACCAGAGAACCAGGACAGCCCTTCGCCACGTTACGGCAGAACATCACCAACCCAGTCGCCAAAAAGCGTCCCGTTCCCACGCACTGTCAAGAAGCCACCATCTGATACAGCTAAAGACAGTCGTTTACCTCAACACGAGAAGCGCGCCCGATCGCCTCATGCGCAAAAAGGCAGCCCTTCACCTCGCCTCTCCGGAAAACACACGTCGCGCTCACCTAAAGACAGCCCTTCACCTTTTCGTTTCAAGGATGCCGGGACGCCGAGTCCGCAGCTGTTCAGCGGTTCCGCTTCACCGGCTCCAGGAACACCACGGGTAAGTATCCTGCGATACTGTATAGTACCAGTTTACAAACAAACAAATAAAATGCACGGTAGCTGCTCTTGTTTGTAACGATTATAACATTTTAACGAACGGACAGAAGGGCCATTGAGGACAAAAAGATGACTCGTAAACGGTCTGTTTTCCGCCATGAGTTTTCACGTTAGATTTTTAACTTGTTTTTGAGGTAGCAAGACGGGTAAAATTTATAAACCTAACGCACACGCGTCAATAAAACGACTCTCTTTCGTTTTATCAGGGGCTGTGCCCCTCAACCATGCTCCTTGGGTGCTTTAGGATTCTTCAGAATGTGAACGCATGTCCAAGCTTGCTGGGAATGAAACTACAAGGGCAACAATGTGTATAGCTGCTGTCCGTTTGGGGAGACAATGCCACAACCATTTTGCCCTTTAGGAACTCAATGCACTGAAATTTATGCGAAGTTTAGGGGATGTTCGCAGTGCAGGGCTGTAAATTTCATACTCAGGGGACGAAAATGCGGAGTAATTGCAATGTGACAAGTTAACCAACTCCTACAGGTCAACTCGGTCACAAATCTGAAGACATCTGTGACGGGCGCATGACTCCTCCGAGTCGAAACGTAATGCGTCTGCATCAAACAACAAACAACAACGAACCACAACAAAAAGGAAAAAAAATCAAAAACAAAAGAAAACGCGTTGGAGACTACGACTTACAGCGCATCTGCATGCTTTAAAAGTAGACACTGTTCCGCGAGACATCGGTGACCGATGGCTTCCCGCGTGCCGCACACTTAACTGTGAGGACTACATCCTCTGCTGGTGGAGATGTATGCGCCTGTAGTAGAGCTATTGGCCAAGTACATCCTCCGTTGGTGGAGATGGGCTATTGGGCTATTGGCCCGAAACGAAGATGACGGAACAACGGTGCATAGTCACGGCATCGGGCACCAACATTTGTGCGCATATGATAATTAAACAGTTTGTTTTAGGAACCCACACGGATTGGTTCCTCTGCTCCTTTTGTAGCCGACACCAACGCGTCTATGACTGTAGCTCTCACGTTGTATCGGGGTATATATAGTTGTGTTCAACTTAAGAAGGAGAGGAAGTCTAGTCCGTCAACTACATGCGCTGTTGGAGATAAGGAGACGCAATCGCGCGCCAGGAGAAATAGTGCAGCGCGTCCAGCGCCACCACGCAGCGTGGCATCATGTGGCAAGTCGTAACGGCCACTACAGAAGCAGAGTCAGTATGATGGGTTACATTATCCCGCGGAGGAGCGAGCGTGACCTCTGTGTGCTGTGTACAGCCACCCTACCTGCGACTCAGTAATATTTTGAGAGCTTGCGGACTAGGCTTATTTTCCTTCTCGAGTTGAACACGACTATACGTAAAGGCTGTAATTTACTCCTCTTCTATTTTCCTCCCCTTCTTCTAGAATAGGAATAGAATCTTTTTCTTCTTCTTCTTCTAGGCAACGACACCAGAATCGGCGTCCAAACTGGAGAGCAACGTCCCGCGCCCTACCTCCAGACGTTACCGAACGTGTGTCGTGGTCGCTGTCGTATCGTGTATCCTTCTTAGCATTCCGCTGTACGCTCTGATCGCCAGAAGCCTCGCCTCTTCCGAAGTAGAAGTCTGCAACACGAGCTCGTGCCACGCCTACGCGGGAATCGTTATGATGACACTCAACTATTCCCTGGACCCATGCAAGAATTTCTATCGCCATGTCTGCGACGGATGGAGCAGGAGACGAAAAGCGCCTCCACGAAGGGCTCAGGTGGACACCTACATTGATCTGGTTAGGAAATCTGCAAGTGGACAGGAGATACCGGTAAGCTGCTGTTTTCATAGTAATATAGACAAGTGCTGTAAGTGTAGTGTTCTCAAAATGTTGGGTCAACGACGGGTGAAATAATAATGTTTTGACTCCTTTGTACCGCAAAATATAATGTTGCTCGAAACCAGAGACGTCGCGATGTTGAAGTGCGCATGGGCAACTTCAAACTGGAAGCTCCCCCCGCCTTTCTATACTTCAAACAAAATGCTCTACCGAGGTGAAGACGGGTGAGGGGGCAGTTGACCGAGACCCGATGTCGATGTCTCGTGCGTTGCGGTCGCGCGCGAAAATTTTTATCCGTGGGAATTGCAGTAGTTGGTCGCACAATTCTGGTGCGCTACGATGGGAACACATGTGCCGCTTTTTTCAATAACACCGTCCTTTCTTCTTCTTTTTTCGTTAGTTTATAGGAACAACACTGAACCCAATTTTTTGGGGGTGCGGGTGAAATTAGGTGCCGGCTGTCACCAGGTTGTACAGACTTGCCTTCTGGCGCCCCCTTACGGAAGGAGCCCGGGGCGGCTGCCCCTCCCGCCCTCCCACCCCACCCCTCGGAACAGCTCTGCTCGAAACATCCAACGTGTATTTTAACGAGGACAATTAAGAAACAAGCCCCCTCTACTTTGTTGGCCCCGCAGAAGTGTCAGTCTGGGTATCACGCTGCTATAACATCTTGTATTGTCCCATGCCCACACAGGCTCCAACAAGCGGCCAGTCGGGAGATCAAAAGGCAGTCGCTTTCTACAAGTCATGTACAAACGTCGTACAAGGTGCCAAGGACGAACTACCCGAAGTCAAGAAGATCCTAGCTAGAGTCAACTTGACTTGGCCGCACATCTCCACCAGTGCCAACATTATCGAAGCTATTTTTTACATAAACCATAAACTGGACGTAAGAAGCACATTTCTATATTCCCGTGTACGAAAAAAAATTTTGGACTGTAAACTGATATTTCAACGTCCATGATGTGGACGGGTACCTCCTGGCCCACGAGCCGAATAACGATACCAGGGATTGAGGGATTCATCCCTTCCAGGCGTCAGATTTTCACCAAACTTTGTACATGCATTCTGTAGCTTGACACAGTACGGTGTATGGTCCCCCCCACACCAACACATGCGCTGCAATGCGCAGCGACTTGTACAAGGTGTGCCTTGAGGCAGGTACACCTGGCATGCGGTCACGTGTGATGCCCCAGCCGTGCCCATTCTTTTCCGCTTGAAGGCGGCGAGTATAGTGAAGCATCTGAAGAGCAAGTTGTATACCCGGGACGTACCGTACATTCTTCTCTTTGATATTGCACCAGTGATAACACCTGCACCTAGAAAGTTTGCTGAAACTCAGTCGTCACGAACAGTGTAGATGGTGAAATCGTGTTGCTTTTGAAACATTCAGCAGTATAGGGAATTTAGCCCCATTGGCAGTAATAGTCTACATACCACTTCTTACCAAAGTGGTATATCGATTTGTTACTCAACGGTGTCAACTTGTGGTCTAAAGGCACTGCAACTAACTGGAAGGTACTCTGAATTCTTGTTTCCTTCGCAGATTTCTCTGCTCCTCGATGTCGAAGTACGTGCGAACTCCACCCATGAGATAGTTGCACTCTCCGCACCGTCATACCTGCTGCAAGTCATGAAGCGAATAGATGAACTTACTGCCTCCGACGAATACGAAAATTTCTTTACCGATCTCTCGAAGCATTTCGCTGCACCGGGAAAACCAATTGTCACGTTCACCGAACAAATTGAGCTCCAGACGCTGTTTTTCCAAGCATTCCGCAACATACTAGTTCGAAGCAGTGACTCGGCGACAAAGAGGCACTACAGCATAGAAGGACTGGCCACTATTACAACGTGGTCGGGATATTCCGAGCAGCGCTGGATGACAGCGTTTCGCGAACAACTGGGCATTCTTGGTAACAAAGCGATAAATATCGAATTCACTGAAAGCGGACACAAGATTCTAATGGCCATTCTGTTTCACAAAGTGGGGCAGAGCAAAGTGCAATTCATGGCGGGTTACCTACTAGCTATACGTGTCTCCGCGTTCGCCAATTTCGATCTCCTCGAAAATTTGTACAGGGACAAGTGGGACAGAAGGGAAGCGGTCGCGGAAGAAAACTCTAAATTCTGCTTCGGCGTAACGATGAAATACATGGCGACCGGATTCCTGTATAGCCACTTTCGTACATGGCCTACCGCGGCACAGCGACGAGACATTTCAGAGATCGCCTCAAACGTTGAACGTACCTTCAAGACCGGCCACCGTCTTGCGACCAACGTAAGCCTCGTTGCCTCCGTTACGAAATTCGCAGACATTCATCGAGCGCTGGACGTAAACAAGACTTACGAACACTTTGAAACAATGGGAAGCAAGTTCATGATCAATCTACAGGCAGCGGTCAGAGCTTACAGGACGTCCCCCGGCGAATATATCAGAATATCCGATATGGATCTCTTTGGAAATGACGTCGTCCTCTATCGCATGAACACAGCTACCAATGACCTTTACTTCTATCCTTACGCATTCGTGCAGCCACTGTATGACGTCGATGGCCCCCTGGTGAGCAAATACGCTGGTATAGGTTCGGAGCTGAGCCTCGCCTACGCGAACCTTGTGCTGCGTAATAAGGTTGCAGAAGGCAATGTCTCTTGCATGATGAGAGCGAATCCGAGAGTGAAAGATCAAGCGCAGCTCGAGGACCTGTACATTCGAACCGTGGCTTTGGATATCTCATTGAAGAGCTGGAAGACAGCGGGTGCTAGTGCCAAGGAGAGAAGGCTGAGCGTTCCTCGTTTAACGAACGACCAGCTGTTCTTCGTCTTCCGTTGCTACCATTTGTGCAGCAATGTCATGAAATGGGAACAGGCGTGTAATGTGCCCTTAAGAACTCGTCCTACGTTTAGCACTACGTTCGGGTGCCCGGACAGAACCTTCATGAAAGCAGTTGAAGCTTGTCAGGCCCAGCAGTATTGAAGGGCGGACGAGTATGTAGTCCAAAGCGTGATTTCTGCGAAGGACTAAGCCCATGGGAAAATTTATGTTCTGCACCAATTAAGGACCGATGTGAATGGGACGTCAGGACGTACTATTTGCAAATCACCACTTGCTTAGCTTAGTGTATTCATAAATAGGAATGTTCGATATTCTCAGCAATACAATATGTTAAAACGAAGTTGTTTTCAACAGTCTTGTGATTACCTTAGGTTTAAGCTCGGTCATTTTCGGTAAATTTCTGCCAACGATGAAGAGCAGGTAAGTTAACAAAGCGCTTGTGGGTAAAATAACAGCATTGGCAGAACAGGGATATAAGTGGGAATATATGGACCGTGGGCGTGCTATAAGAGGCTCCCTCCCTCCCCCTACCGGAAGCTTCAATCCTGCAGAGCCCACAGAGTCCCAAGTTCCCTCAACCCAGCGGAGTAGCCAGAACATATATTTATATTTCGGGAGGGGTTCTGTGGGGACTTTACATGCGGTACCACCGGTACAATTTCGGGGGCTCGAACACCCAGATCAGCCCAGCCCCCCTCTGGCTCTACGTCAGTGACTCAAAACTCCAGTGTTTCTTCTCTTATTTTTAGAAATCGACATCGACTGGAAACGCCCCTCGAACGGAAGCAATCATTCGCGCTTTCCGCACGTACTACGACGGTAGCGCCGGTCGCTTCCTTGAAGCCCAATGCTTCCTTACGTGAAGGAGCTCTTCTTTCCTCCACGCTTGGGAGTCGATAGGTTACAGGTTATGGAGTCTACAGTTGTCGCGGCTTTAATGATGTCTCCGGCGAAGACACTTCCCTCTTCAGACAGTCTCTTGAGGCGAAGACACCGTTTACGTTAACCTGCACGCAATGTACCGACACCAGTGGCTGATTGGCTAGCACGACGACAGTCTTCCACGCCTATAGACCTCAAGACGGCGCGGTTTTGAATATCAACATCGGTTCTGTAGTCCGAGTGTTTCCTTTGCCCCGTGAAGTAGACCCGGGGCACACGATCCAACTCTGGAGGAACATGGAGCAACTAATCAACTGGCCGTGTCATACCATGAGGCTTCCCAGTATCGTAACATGGTATAGCAGCTGAGGCAATGAAAGGTGCCCCCTATGCCCACGAACGTGTCTGTCTGCATGTAAATGTGGCTGGCGACAACGTAAGAATGAATGTGCTGAGGGTCAGTGCGTGCGTCTGTGATGGCTAAAGTGACATGGTACGTTGACGAGAGGGTTAGATGTAGTTGGAGATAAGAGGACGCAATGGCGCCAGGATGGAAATATACTGCAGCTCCACCATGCGCCATCAGTCTTCAGTAGGGGAGCCCACATTCTGCCGCAGCGTGGTGTCGTGCGGCCAGTCCTAACAGCCAATACGGAAACTGAGTGAGTATGGTGGATTTAATTATCTCGCGGAGGAGCGAGCGTGACCTATCTGCGGCGCAGTGATATTTTGAGACCTGACAAAATAGATTTCTTTTCCTTCTTAATTTAAGCTGAACGCGACTGTATGCACTCGAGTTCGAATGGCACTGCTGACACCTTTTCATATGAAAAGGTGCCAGCAGTGCGACTTGAACACCAAAATGTAGGAAAGGATGACTCCAAGTGAAAGAACAAGTGTTTAATTAAACACTCCTTTCAAAAATACTCCACTCTTGAAAAGAGCGTGTAAGAGAACGAGGGAAGGAAGTGGGTACGCCGTGACTGACGTATCCCCCGGCCAGGATGGATCATGTGACCCGTGACGTAGACGGCGCCGAGACTTGCCGACCTCGCACGAGGAGATCGTGCCGTCCATCCGGGGCTCGATGGATATATATATATATAGCTTGACGGATGAAACATAGTCTCGATCCGTGTTAGATGTCACCTCGTTGCTCAGTTAATGGATCCTTGAGTAGACCGTGGGTTGGAGGACAAAGACAGACAAAGTAGGTGGTTGTTGTTCTTTGTTCCGTCACATCACCGAAGGGAATCTGTGCCGTAAACGGGTACTTGGCAAGCTTGGCCTCGCAGTCCCACAGTACGGTAACCTGTGCGCTTCAAATAGGTAAGCTTTATAATTTTGGATAACGCGAGGTAGCGACTATTTCGAAAGTGTTTGCAGAGGGCGTTGCCGACGCGGATGCATCGAGGAGCATTCTCATCCTGCTCGTGACACGTGAAGCGTCGTAGCATCGAGCACCGTTCGTTCCTTGAGACTGGGGATCAACGACGAAGAATCATTTGGGTGTTTATAATGAAGCGGACACCGCACCGGATAATCGGTGCAAATGACGCGGTGGGTTTTGCTGAAGTACTAGTTAAACTTCGAAACATTTTCTGTAGAAAAGAAAACAATCCACAATGGAAATAGCGTCATTTAGGTAAAAGAAAGCTCTATTGTCCTAATTGCTGGAGAGATGTGCTCGAACGCCCCCTACTAAAAACCAGTGAATATAGGATAGTGATGAAGCCCAGTTGTGATAACTGAACTGGTCGTATAGCTACGACAAAAACACAACTCTGTCGCGAAGATGCACTAAGTGACTACTTGACTTTATGCATGTGTATGTACCTCCGACGAATACAGTTTGTGTCGCATAACAGTCATGGTCGCATTTTTTTTCACAGCTGAAGAGCCATGAAAAGAATTCAGCGTCCCCGGTTCATGTCAACGCAAGGGCACAGTCACCGGAAGTCAAAAGCAGCCCTTCGCCACATTCCGGCAAGAAGTCACCGTCTCCTTCACCTCAAGGCAAGCCTTCACCACAGCACGTGAAGCGCAAGCACTACCGGAATAAAGGGAACAGTCCACCGAGCCGACACGCGAAGTCACCCCCACACTCGCCTACGGAACATCCTTCACCTATTCGTTTCAAGAAAGCTGTGGTGCCATTTCCACTGGCGCTCGATGTCCATGCTTCACCTTTACCTGAACCACTTCTCACTCCACATGTAAGAAATAGTCTTGGCAAGTGGTATAGGTATTCTAAAACGCAGATGCTAAGTATTTGTCCATATTTACGTTCTTGCTTGTCTCGCGCCGCTGTTAGAATTTACTGAACGAAGCAACACGCCAACTAAAAAAAAGAAAAAGAAAAAAAAGCGTTCCCACTGTGGGTAGCGTCCACAGTAAAAGCCCGAAAACAGTAGCATCCACACCCTAAATGTAGACGTCATCCGCAGTTGTGATTTATGCAGATGACACCAGCGACATTAGTTTCGGAGTCCAGGTTGGACGGCAGCCCGAACCGCCGAACCATAGGGCGCTTGCACGTAGCCTGCGCCTTGACGGTTTTGGTAGCATGCGTCGTTGTCGGCGTGCTGGTACACATCATGATCATCAGGAGCGTGTCGTCATCCGAAAGGCAGGCGTGCAAACTGGAAGTGTGCCAAACCTACGCCACATATGTTGATCAAAGCGTTAACGCCTCAGTGGATCCCTGCAAGAGCTTCTATCATTATGTCTGCGACGGCTGGAACAGCAAGAACACGCTGTCTGTGCGGAGGAAACAGCTGGATTCGTACATAAGCCTCGTCCACCATAGTGTAAACGTACACCAGAAAGCGGTAAGTTTAGTAGACCAGCTGTAGACATTAACACATGGTGTGCAGACAGAAGAACGACGACACGGCCGACTGCTAGCTCTCAACTCATAAACTTTATTGGACGAAACGAGTTTAAATACGCGTGGCACATCAGTTTGTATACAGGGGACTGATAGCGAACACAACGTTGAAGCCCGTTACTGTTCTACACAATATCTTGTGCCAGCTCAGAGCTGAATATAATATTTACTTCGCTTGTAATGTTCACAATATGACAAAGCCTGACCGTATCCATGACCATATCCATGGGCCCGTGACAGCCTCCGACAGAGCTTGCTACGTCATCCTAAGGTATTCTATCCTCCAACGTTCTGTCTAGTAACGTTTGTGTTCGCCATCAATCCTTTGTATACAAACTGATGTGTCACGTGTACTTATTCGTTTCATCAAATGAGAGTTCGTAGTCATCCGTGTCGTCCTTTTTGCTGTCTACACACCACGGCTTCGTACCAACTACCCCGCCTTCTTACGCTTGTAGACATCAAGACCGATTACCTGGAAAGGTGTTCAAAGTAGCCCCATTCACTTCCACAAACGTTTTGGTGGCGCCACAGTTTGGGGCCTCACCTACGCACCGCACAACACAGCAGCATGTACAGTGTGCAGCTCATTATGTTTCAATGTGTCCTAGGTTCCAACTAGCGGCCAATCTGGTGACCAGAAAGCCATTGCGTTCTACAGATCATGTACGGATGTCCAAAAGAGGACAGAGAATGAGCTTCCAGAAATCAAGCGGATCCTAACCAAAGCCAATCTCACTTGGCCCCACAACTCCAGCAATGTGAACCTGCTAGGGGCTGTGTTTTACGTCACCAGAGTGTTAGATGTAAGAATGCCATCCGTTGTTCGTTTTCTCTATGCCGAACTGGGAGAGCATCTCGTCTATCTTTTACAGCTTTCTGTTCTCATCAACGTCGAAGCACGCATGAACGCCACCGATGCGACAGTATCTTTTAGCAAGCCGGACTATCTACAGGATGTGATTAAGAGGAGAGACGACCTCATCAGGAGGAAGGAATACAAAATTTTTGTCACGCGCCTCATGGAGCACTTTGCTACCGCAGGAGAGCCCGTCATTGCGTACGAGGACCAGTTACAACTTGAGGAAACACCTTTTAGGCTATTGCGAGATGTAGCAGAAGAGGACGACGACGGTGGTCCGCCGACAATGTACGAGATGGAAATCATGACTTCGATCGCAGGGTACACTCAAGATCGCTGGAAGAGAGCCCTCGAAGAACACTTGGGTATCCCCGGAAACCTGAAGATACACATCGAATTCAGGAGCGCCAGGTTCACGGCAGTTATCTTTTCTATCATGAGCCACCTGGAAGAGTCCCTTCTGCAGTTCCTGGCCGGATACCTACTAGCCATTCAGGTATCCATGTTCGCAAATTACGAGCTTCTTAATAATCTGTATCGCAATAACAGGGAGCTTGCCGACCGCGAAAATTTAAAATTTTGCTTCGGCGTTACCATGAAGTACATGGGCAACGGCTACCTATACCACCACGAGCACCAGTGGCCAACATCGGCGGAACTGCGAGACCTCTCTAAAATCGCCGCGAGCGTCGAAGAAACATTCAGGAGCCACTACGGCGTCTCTACAAATGTGAGCCTCGTTAAGGCCCTTCGCAGATTCACCGACGGCATACGACAACTTCACATGGACAAGGCGTACCAGCACTTCCCGAACATGGGCAGCAAGTTCATCACGAACCTGCAAGCAGCTGTCAAAGCACTCAAGATGTCTCCCGGCGAAGACGTGAAAATACCGTATGTTAACTTCTTGGGAAATAATGACCGCGTTTACTACCATTTAAATACATCCAGCGACGACCTCTACTTTTACCCGTACACTTTCATTCCGCCGCTGTACAGACTGCATTATTCGGTGGGCACGTACGCTGGTCTTGGAACAGAACTGAGCTTCGCGTACGCGGCGCTAGTGATGCAGCAAAGGGTAGACAACGATACACTTTCTTGCCTCAGCAGAGAGCACCCGCAAGTGGCGGACATCGTAGACCTGAAGGACCTGTTTTTCGAAAGCGTGGCCCTGGATGCCGCGTGGAACAGTTGGAAGAGTGCGGATCCTGGAGTGAGGGCCACGAGGCTCGGCTCATCTGGTCTAACAGAGGACCAACTGTTCTTCTTTTTCTGGTGCTACAAGATGTGCAGCAAGACATTACAATGGGAACGTAGGTGCAATGAACCGCTAAGGACAAGTCCGATGTTTAGAAGTGCGTTCCGATGTGCGCAAGCAAGTTTTACGAGAGCTGACCCATGTATTCGGTCTCGACGAAAGAGCTCCAGCGGGCCGTGACACGTACGTCTCTTTCTTCGGACGCGATAGGAATTAGTGCCTCGTGCATATTGTGAGGCTAAATCTGGAAAGTTGAAAAACGCACATATTCTACAAAAGCGACTGAATAAACGGGGAATATATTTTGGTATTCTTCCTATAGTCTCACAAAATTGCTCGGTCCCTGGCCACATCCAGCCCACCAACGCTCTGCCCTCAATGCTCTATTGACCCTTCCATCCTTATTCCCCGCATCAACACCAGCAATGGGGTAGAGTATCGCCCCGGCGATGAAACTCCCCATTCCACATCTTACAATAAAGTTTTTTTTTTCTTTCTATAGTTAATAGATACCTAAAAATTGGAGATTATTGGTTATGACTCGTTATTTGAAAGGAACAAGAATTTTTTGACAGTATTTTGAAGGAATACAGTGCGGCACACTAGGATTCGTTAGCGGCGCTTCAAGCGCTCCATTAATCACGCTATTTATCGTACACCTTTTCGCACTTTTTTCTTTCGCCCATTTACACGTTGCCACCACCGTTCCTCGTCTCGCTGCCTCGCATAACCCGAGGAAGTCCAAGTGTAAACGTGTATTTGTTCAGCGAAAGGGCCCCGCCGCCTCATTAGACCCCATTACAGCGTCTCGAACCAGGCGCCCGATAAGTGAGGTCAGGTCGCGTCGACGCCTGCCCGTGTAGAAGACGCTGGTTTCGAGAAACCACCAGCCGTTCCGTATTTTCTTCTCACCGAAGGGTTTCATGGCAGGAAGGGCGGAGGCGCATAAACTACACACATACGCGCGGGTTTCGGAGCTGCCAATTGTCTTTGGGGTGGTCTGTCCGCCGAAGCTGGCAATTTGAAAAACTGTGTGCAGCGGTGTTTTGTGTGTGCTCTGGAGGAAATAAGGCGTTTTTCCCCGTGAGTTTCCGCTGCCCGAGGTTCCTTCCTGTTAGCGGCGTGCGTAACTGACCCTTTCTCGTGGAAGCAGAGACAAAAGCTTTCTCTGTTCTCTGCCGTCCGCTCGAGTGTAGTAACAGTGAGGCTAAATGACGGGGATGGAGATGAGTGTGTTTAAGTGTAGGTTTCGAGGGCGGTTTTTGTGGGCATGAATGGAGCTTTCTCGGGAGATGTGTACGGCTGTGCGGTCAAGACGGCTACAATGGCCCGTGCTAAACATGGCGGTTCTATGTGTACGGGTCTTTTTTCTTTGTTGTTTTTTTTTTCGGCGGGGAGTGCAATGCACGAACATACTGCTTGGTGTGTGACTCTCAACATGCACGGGGTCATATGGAGAAAGCCGCTAAGAAATATGTGATTTCTGGACGAAGCGTGACTTGTGCTTTGAAGAGCGTCGAATCCGACAGTAATTTCTATTATTCAGCTTCTTTTTCAATAGAAGTTCATTGCAGGTATGAGAAACGGGTTTAAATTTCACAGAGTGGAATGAGACATCGTTTCAAGTGATAATCTATAGTCCTTTATTTATTTATTTATTTATGTTTTCTTCTAGTACTTCGATTTGGTTAGCCGACTTTACGCACGCCACCAAAAAGGGCTCAAATATAAACCGGAAATTTATTCTGAATGTTATTTACGATACAATAAATCTTACGCATACTGGCCTCCATAATAATCACCTTCGAGTGGCTGACAATGTCGCGCGAGGTCATAAGATTTGGCCCTGTCGGAATTCCACAGAACTGAAGCATATGTATGATAATTAGGACCACGGCATCACAACAAAAAGGACGTACCATAAGCATTTGACAGTGTTTGAGACATTTGTTAAACATTACGGAAATCCCCCAACATGCGAGACTATATACTGTGCCCGAGAGAACCCTAAGCGACAGAGGAAAAACCTGACGTGCTGGCCTCCAGCGATCCAGACAAACCTGTTCAAACAGTGTGAAATGGGCAAACATTCGGTTGAGCAGACAGCTACGCTTGTGAGCCGACGAAATAAGTTGCTGCGTAGCTGTACATAAAAGAAATCCTATGGGAACGAAGATATCACATGGTGGCCACTGTACTATGACTGTGTAGTGAACGGGGTACAAGGTACCCACTTTACTATTGATTGATTGATTGATTGAGCTTTTATTTTGGCACTGGTGTCTGCCAACCGCTAAAAAAAATAGGCTAACGGGCAGTTACTATGACTGTGTTGTGAACGGGGCACAAGGTACCAGTTTACTATTGATTGATTGATTGAGCACCAGCTCCCGTGGCATAATGGTTAGGATGATCGCTTTCCACGCCGAGACTGGCAGGTGACACGAGTTCGAATCCTGTCTAAGGTTTTCCCTGGGGTTTTCGAAGACTTTCCAAACGAATGTCGGCACAGTTCCCCCTGAAGTCGGCCCAGGACGCATACTAACCCCCTTGTCCCCCACTCCTTCCTGCTGTCCTCTCTCGTCTCTGTTAACGTCTGTACGCCGCTCATAGCGAAAGTTGCTTCGCGGCGCTAACACGAAATAATAAGAAAAAAAGATTGGTTGAGCTTTTCATTTGGCACTCGTGTCTGCCAACCGCTAAAAAAATAGCCTAACGGGCAGTTACTATGACTGTGTATGAACGGGGTACGACGTGCCCACTTTACTATGACTGCCAAAACGAAAAAGTGGAACATTTTACAACAACACAAACACAACAAACAACAACAAATGTTTTATGATGGCTAATAGAAATGCACTATAACGGCAAAACGCTGAGTGGGGCTCGCAGCTCGTGGTAGAGTATAGGCAGAAAGGGAGATACCACAATAGGTGTATTGCACATGGTGGTGAACTTCCCTGCGTTTTTCTGCATTGTATACGCCGCCGTATTCTGTTCAGTGCTGATCCTTTTCAATTTGTAAACCCTATCATCGGAAAAAAGCGCATGCGGCACGCTTTGTGCCGCATGTAACCCTATATAAACTGCGCAGTTCGAAATGTTACCTAAAGGGCAGGAAGCGATATGTACCCCACTGTCAAACTGAACAAAACCAACATCCCATTAATGTAAAATATTACGAAGGGGGAAAAAAAAGAAAAAAGAAACCAGGAAGTGCGCGTATAGGACATTCAGGTACGTACAGCACCTAGTGCGCCTATTTAAATTATTTCGGGCATTAGTAGCGGCCGCGTAGACTCACTGTTCCGGATCGGTAATATGGCTCCTCTCACCGCGCACACAGCACACAGCAGTGCGTTTTGAATTCCGCAGTATGACCTCGCTTTAGGCGTAACCCTTTTGTAATGGAAATATCATCGCTTTTGACCGGATGTATCGTTGATGGCAACATGCACGCACATGCGGCTAAGCACAGATAGACCTCGATATAAAAGAAAGCGATATATCGCTATCGGTAATCGATGTTGTCGAGAGTTATGTACATAAGCCTGCACTCTTAAAACATAACTTCACCGCATAGCACGCTCCTAACCATGTTGACATCATGACATTGTTCTCTCCCCTGATCAGCTGGAAACAGGAGGCGGATGCCATTTTCGTGACAATTATGAACTGCATTAGTATCACAAAAAGGGCGTACGCCTCCCGTTTTCAGCAAATCAGGGCAGATAACGATATGATTCGAGATGATGGTTGGCTAGGAGCGTGCTATGCGGTGAAGTTCATTTTGAAGAGTGTAGGGTTATCGCTTCTGATTTCAAGAAATAGAGGGGCGTACGCCTTTTTGTAGCAATTAGAATCGGAAGCGATAACCCTGTCATCCGTGGCAATGGTTGGCGCACAGCGTGCTATGAGGTGAAGTTCTGTTTTCTAGAGTATATGTGTGCTCTTGGAGGCTCTATATGTGTCGTGTTTACCCCTAGATGGAGCCCGCCTCGGCTTGTTTGCCTATCTGTAACTGCCCTCATTCGTTAAGTCTACTGCAGCGCTTTTGTGACATTCAAGGATTTTCACAGCACCCCCTAACATCCCCCACACAAAAAGAGTCTCACAACCCCCCCCCACCCCCAAAAAAAATACCGACTAAAGGTAAAAAACGACATAAAAGCAGCAGATATGAGCATCACACACCCCTGGGACCCCTCTCCAAGAAAAATAAATAAATAAAATAAAAAATAAAAATAAAATCCTGGTGACAGTCATCTCTTTTTCCCAAAGTCTATGCTTTAAAGCAATTTTTGTGCTGTGTGTTAAGTAAATGTCATTTGCTGGTCTGAGCTGCTTGGTGCTCCTCTTTCGTCGCTTTGGTTTCGCCCAAGCTCAGGCTCCATCTTCTATCCTGTCCACCGGCATGTCTGCCTCTACATGCAACCGAGGAAACGACCGTCTCATTCTATACTCCGAAAGGTTTGCCCTTCAAAACTGGCCCTCTTGGTACCACACCAGGAGCCCCAAATACCGAGAAACAAAAAGTACGCTGCATCCGCATAATTGTCGGAAGCCACGCAGGTAAACAGACGACGTCGAACTTCGGCGCCAGAACGTATATGGGACGCCGGTGTATACGTGTGCGTTTCGGTAGCCGTAACAGCACAGCTCAACGGCGGGAAAAGGAGTCGATTACAGAGGAAGCCACTTGACGCTTTTTGCCAAAACCCCGCCTGCACCAGCGCTGTCGACGGACTGGCGGCTTTCGTCAGAGGGGTTGCTCTTTCCGGCGGCTCCTGGATTATAGGCCGTGCGCCCTCTTTTTTTCCTTTGTTTGTTTTACATTTTTGTGCCACAGAGGTTCGCGACGATTACGGCGACCAAAATTTCCGTGGCCGCCGATTGTCACCAAAAGGTGATGCCTGGCAACGACAGGGCCGAACCGTAATGGTTGAGGTGTCGAATTTAGATGGCATGCGTAAGGACTACGTGGCGGTAGCCGTTTGAAGTCGTTATCTCGTAGTGTATATATAGTCGTTACCCCAGCGATGCATATTTCGAGATGGAATGATGAGCTTTATGCAACTCCCGGGGGCGCTAGGGGTTCTCGAGAATGTTGCGAGAAGATGGGTTCGCGGGTGACGATAGTTTGGCGACCCTGGGGGAAAATTTAGAGGCGTTAGAAGCGTGTCCTGTGAGCTGGTAATAATCGAGGTGCCACGAATGGGAAAGGGGAGTCAATGAAGTCTCTGGGCATGCGAGGTTATGAACTGCGCGGCAGTGTGAACAGGCGTCGTCACTTATTGTGTATAGGTTAAGCTTAACAGACCCTTTTTCTAACCTATAAAGCGGTTTCGAATGCAAACATCTAACACAAGCCAGCGTGCAGCGCTTCGGAACGGATATCCAAACTCGGACGACACTCGACCATTTCTTCTGTGCGTGTTCCCTGGCCACAGGTTTGGATTTGAAGAAGGCACGCGTAATTTCAAACAAACAACGAGCATACTACAATATTGTAAAGGGTCCTTGTTAGGTTTGGAAACCTTATTGTGCAAAGCGCCGCTTCTATTGTAACCCCGTTGGAATGGGTTTAGAGATCTATATTTAAAGAAATTTACTGTCAGGAACTGAGCCAATCCATGTATAGACACGTTTACGTGAACACAGCAAAAGTGTATCGCACCCATGTCATACTTCGAACGGAGCACACCCGCGTCTCTGTTGACACGCGTGCGCATCGGGTCCGCAGCGCGAAGGTGGTGCCAACAACGCGGTGTCATATTTGAAAGTTGAAGGTGAACTTCTGCCGCCGTTTCCGGTGTTCTATACCGCCTTCACGCCGAACGTGAAAACAGCCTGCTGGTCCAGTACGCTGGTTTCTTGAATAGTAATAATAATAACAATCGAATGGGAACATAACACTGTTGCTGTTATCTTCGTTGTAGACAACGTGCTCAATGTCCACTGCACTGTCAATGCTGGGAAAGCAACACTCCCTGAACGTGCGTTGCTTCTGTGACTGTCATGACAGCTCGCACCCATATTTTGTGCTGCACCTGCAAGGCGGCGGTAACAGGCAAAGGTTACCAGCCTTTCTACACCCTTTCGTCAGACGCTATGGTGACTTAGGTGGTAACTATGTATAGAATTGAAATTGGAATTGGAAACGAAAGAAAAAAAAACAAAAAGAAAAATATGGGGATAACTATAGAAGTTATCTCCATATAACTATAGAAGTGTACCACCTTTTCACACCCTTTTTTCTAAGAGTGATAGTTTAACGAGTCTGACGTAAATTTCTGTTTGCGGTACTGTTTCGTTGCAAACGTCGAGTCTTTTCTATACTGCGATTGGGGTTTACATTTTTTTTTTTTCTTATAGCTAGAGTCCAATCGTCACGCCTAATCAATTATGTAGATATTTAACTTTATGTGCGTAAATTTGCTTTGTGGTAGTGTGTATGTATCGCTCTAATTATAACGTCTATGCCGCAGCGACTAATTTAATGACGTATACACACTCGAAGCAGAAAAAAAAAAAGGACTCAAACGGGGAGTAGTTGCAGCTTCTATTCCCCCCCCCCCCGCTTTTACTTTCCATTTTAGTCCCCTAATCCCGAAATTTACTCCCCCAGGACTGCAAATAGTCACGGAACTTCGCAAATGGTCTCCTGAATGCAACAGTCTATACGTAAATATGTGCTTCTCGTAGATTTCATGGAATAAGGCTGTATAACTTCGCTGACCTAGCAATTTTTTCACCCACGAGAGGAAGAAATTGTTAGGGGATTCTTTCTTGCGAAATTGTGCCCTATGCGTGTCGCAAGATTTTATGTAACTCGACACATCACGGTTGACAGCTTACATCATGGTGTAAATTATGAGCTTCTGCCGTGAACGATATTATTTTTAGATCTTTTGCTGTAAACGTTGTAATATCTGCTCGCTTGAAACGGAAACTGCTTGAAGTCGCCGTGTTATGCACGCACTGAGTTACATTTTGATTTCGGTAACTATTCCTGCAACTAAGTTACTTTCTCATAGTGAAACTGTGACTGTAGCTTGATTACATCTTCAGAGTAATATACCCTAGCCACACCAGGAGGCGTACGGCGTAGGCAAACAACGTACGCCTATTTTGTGACAATTATGCAGAACCAAATTGTATCAGAAAAGGCGTACGCAACCTGTTTTCAACAAATCAGGGGAGAGAACGATATCATTCGCGATTATGGTTGGTTAGGAGGTGAAGTAAATGCCACACTCTAAAAACAGAACTTCACCGCATAGCACACTGTACACCAGCCGTTGCCACGAATGATAGCGTTATCGCTTGTGGTTCGAAGAGAGAGGGGGGCGTACGCCTTTTTGTGGCGACTTAGATATATGAAAATTGCCGCAAAAAGGCGTGCGCCTCCCCCTGTCTTCCAATCACAAGCGATAACCCTATCATTCGTGGCAATGGTTGGCGCACAGTGTGCTGTGCGGTGAAGTCCTGTTTTTAGAGTGCATTCCGTTTAATGCATTAAATTTGCCGTGTGGATACACTCTTAAAAATGAACTCCACCGCATAGCACGCTCCTAGCCAACCATCATCTCGAATGATATCGTTATCTGCCCTGATCTGTTGAAAACGGAAGGCGTACGCCTTTTTTGTTACACTTATGCTGTTCATAATTGTCACAAAAAAGGCGTGCACCTCCCGTTTTCAACAAATCGGGGCAGATAACGATATCATTCGAGATGGTGGTTGGCTTGTAGCGTGCTATGCAGTGAAGTTCATTTTTAAGAGTGTAGGGTGTAACTTGTACACCCCTGCACCCGTAATATGTACGTATACCTTCTTAATTTCATCGTATAAACACAACGAATGAGGCTTTAAGAAATCCCTCGCGTCGCATTACACACGCGCGGCCAAAAGCACGACCGGTAACATCACAAGCGGAACACACATTACGCCACCACGACTCCCTATAAGAAGTCATTCACAAAATACATATTCACATCGTTTCCACATCGGTGACCTTCCGCATAACTTAAATGAGAGTTCTGTGTGCGGGCCACACTGTACGCTGTGCACCCACCGTTGCGAAAAGCATATACCTTCATTAACATACACCGCTTGTGTACTATACCTCGAAGGAATAATGCTCCTGTCATAACAGGGACCCATTTGAAACGTATCGGGCCATTATTCAAACTTCATAGCTTCAGTCAAAGCGGCGTATATTTGTGCACGCTGTGTGGATTTGCTGCGCGCGGGGAGCTCGGAAGCGTTACGGAAATTGTGCGTGCTCGTGATTAATCGACCTGAGTTTCGAGATGAATTGCGGATTGTATGATTTACTTTTATAACGCTGTCTTCGTGCGATGATATGATGCGAGTCTGCATGATGATGGCTTTGTGCGGCCATTCATTACACGTTCGCTTCTGCTCGCGTACGGCGGTGATTTTTTGTGTGCTCAAAGTTCTGGTCACATATAATGTTGGAATCCAAAACGAGGCACGCTGAGAGATGCCTCAGATTCTCTTCTCTATACTCCGAGTGTGCAGAGAGGAGGACAAGAATAGGGGGAAGAATGGGGAAAACAGGGAACCAATCATTTCTCTCTCTGATTTGTTGAAAGCGAGAGGCATACGCCGTTTTGTGACACATATACAGTTATGTTAATTATCACAAGAAGGCGCACGCCCGGCACTTCCACCGAATCAGGAGTGATAATTCTGCGCAACGGTTGACCCTGACCCTCAGCGTGCTATGGTGAAGTTCTGTTTTAAAAGAGTAGGCGGGAGCATCATTGCCGACCGATAGCGCGTTCGATTCCGGCCGCGGTGTGTAGGATATCAAATTAGTTGCACCATAGTTAATAATGTACCATTACTTGATAATATTAGTCGGCGCGATTGCTCGACAATCTGTCAGTGATTTGCGTTTCTTTCGACTGATCGAGTAAACCTGGCCTCCGCCCTCCCTTCTTTATTCTTCACCCTCCTTCTTCTCCTTCATTCGTTTTTAAAACGCGACTTCACCACGTAACACGCTGAGTACCAACTACACTCTTAAAAAATGAACTTCACCGCATAGCACGCTCCTAGCCAACCATCATCTCGAATGATATCGTTATCCTGGCTGATTTGTTGAAAACGGGAGGCGTACGCCTTATGTGTGACAACTATGAACGGCATAAGTTAAGCTTAAACGCATCCGACATAAATTATCACTGTACTTTATGCGCGCACGACGGCAACATTCGGAACTATCTCACGCGCAATGCCCACTAACGCGACTTCGTGCTCCCGCTGTGTCCATTAACAGACCCTGCCGTCAACAAGCTGCGAAGCGGCAAAACCTCCTCGCGCTTCGCTCCCAGATTAATTAACGCCGTGCAGTTCTACGAAACACAAGACTGATTAAAGCGCCGCGCTAACTGTTCGTTTAAAGAGATCGCACACAACAACCAACAAATGCTCCTCTTCCAAACGAGCGAAGCGATGTGGGGGAAAGAGAAGCTTGACACGCGAAAATTTTAATGAGCCCGACGCGCCACTTTCAACGCAATCGCCGAAGCAAGAAAAAACACGCGCTTTATTTGCGCCGCTTTTCTAATCACCCAAAACGCGCCGCTTATTCCGGCGAGGGCGAGAGGAGCGGAGCTTCTTTCCTATTGGACGGCAGAAGGCATGATGTCATTGAGTTGGGAAGCGATGGGCGGGGTCTGCTCGCGGCCGTGCCTCTGGAAAGGCGGCGCGTGCAGTCGCAACGCGTGCGCTGGGTCAGTCGAGCTCGCTGCGTTGTGTTGCGTGCGTGCGTGTGTGTGTGTTTCCGACCTTCACGACGACGACGGGCCCAATGACCGTGGACTTGTCTCCGGGACAGCAGTCCAAGACGTCCCGGACGCAACACGACGACGCCATGCCCGGCGGTCCGGCACCGCCGTCGTTCCTCATTCGCGACATTCTGAGTGAAGCCAGTTCGGGAAGTTCGGGACTGCATCCCGGCGCCGGCTTGGGACTGCCGTTCTCGCACCCGGCCATGCACGCGTTGGGACACTTGCCGCGACCTATCAGTCCGGCGGACAGCTATTCCAGGAACTCCGACCGCGACGATGGACAAGGTAAGACAGTGCTTGAATGGTGGCTTACTATAATACTAGGTGCAGAGTAGAGGTGCCTGTATAGGGATTAGTGGTATCGCATCAACGGGTCCGCCGGATTTCTAGCAAAATTTGGAAACTGCTGAAACGTTGACAATTAGAATAATATAGCGCGCTAGGCGTCACTGTAACATGGGAACATATCTGACGCTCTGGGACAGCTGACTATATCCGGAATCATGTGGGTTAACGAACACGTGACACCTTCATCTGCGTCATATCCGGGCCATGTTTCCTTGCATGAACACTCAAAGCATTGGCTTAGCATAAATGGTCATCCCGAAGTCTAATTTTGTCTTCACGCAACGTGACATCGTTATGAGAAGGATCAGAGAGTGCTTCCATATCATCCAATGGCTGCCAGTGTGAAAAGGACGATGAGGGATGTCACCCGCATTCTGTATGTTCAGATCATTCGTCTTACATCCGCGTGGAGCGTGTCATTGTTTGATTTAATAGCAAACCAGCGCCGCAGTTGGACAGCGAGACACGAACCTTCCGTGACCACGCACTGTCGGCGTGAACGAGTGATTAACCCAATTCACTAGGGTTCAGCTACAAGGGGAACATCATTATGCGGACAATAGTGTCAGAAATATCCGAGCTCGAGAAACATCATTCGTCCTCTACGCTTATGCTAGGCAGACACCATTCCCGTATATATATGGGAGACACCTTCGTGAAGCATCCGATTTGTGTCACTCTTTTCCTTGTTCTCATCTTCCAGAACACAGTCGTAGGAAAGAACTTCACCACATAGCACGTTGTCCGCCAACGGTTGCCACGAATGATATAGGGTTAAACGCTTCTAATTCGAAGAGCGAGGGGGGCGTACGCCCTTTTGTAGCAATTTGAATATATGATAATTGCACCCCCGTTGAACAGTACTTCACCGCATAGCACTCCGAAGGCCACCAGTTGCACACGATGATGCCGTTCTCAATTTTCATTTGTGGAAAGCGTGGGGCGTATACGCCTTTTGTAACAATTAACATAACTACATAAATGTCACAAGAAGGCGTATGCCTCCCTGTCTTCGACGAATGAGAACGATGAATGAAAGTCATTCGGGATGGTGGCTAGCTGCATCCTTAAAAATGAACTTCACCACATAGCGTGTTCCTACACTCATAGAAATGAAGTTCACCGCATAGCACGCTCTTAGCCATCCACAATCTCGAATGATATCGTTGTCTGCCCCGATTTGTTGAAAACGGGAGGCGTACGCCATTTTTGTGACAATTATGAACCGCATAAGTGTCACAGAAAAGGCGTACGCCTACCGCTTTGAACAAATCAGGGCAGATAACGATATCTTTCGAGGTGATAGCTGGCTAGGAGCGTGCTATGCGGTGAAGTTCATTTTTAAGAGTGTATAGCCAACCATCATCTCCAGTGACATCGTTCTTCCCGCTGATTTGCTGAAAACGGGGGGCGTACGCCATTTTTGTTACATTATCCAGTCCGTAATTGCCACAAAAATGGCGTACGCCCCTCGTTTTCATCAAATCAAGGGAGGGAAGGCTGTCATTCGGGGTGATGGTTGGCTAGGGACGTGCTATGCGGTAAAGCTCTGTTGTTAGAGTGGAGGAGCACGTTGCACGGTCAAGTTACGTTTTAATGATATCGTTCTCCCCCACGATTCGTTGAAAACGGGAAGAGTACGCCTTCTGTGACACCTATACGTGAGCACGGTAATTGTCACAAACAGGTGTAGGTCCGGGCCTTTCCACAAATCAAGATTGATAAGGTATCATTCTGTGCAATGATTGGTAAAGTGCGAAAGGAAAGCTCTGTTTTTAGAGTGTAGAATTTATTGGATAGCCGCTAAAGTAAACCCGTTATGTAGGTGGCGCCGCCATATAGAATGCAAACGTATACAGTGCTCCGCAAGCGCGAGAGGGTCGAAATATTTTGCTTCTGTCCCATTTCTCCGCCAACATAATACTACGTACTATACACCCTTAAAAATGAACTTCACCTCATAGCACGCTCCTAGCCAACCATAATCTCGAATGATATCGTTATCTGACCTGATTGGTTGAAAACGGGAGGCGTACGCCTTTTTTGTGACAATTATGAACAGCATAAGTGTCACAAAAAAGGCGTACCCTCCCGTTTTCAACAGATCAGGGCAGATAACGATATCATTCGAGACTATGGTTGGCTAAGAACGTGCTATGCAGTGAAGTTCATTTTTAAGAGTGTAGCTGCATGATCCTCGTCTTTCTGAGAGGTGTGTTTACTATAGGGGATCTGCATCTCACGCGGCGCTGCTCGGGGAATCGTGCGCACTCTGCGCTGGCATTTGTCTCGTAACTTTTGAGGAAAACCCATTGAAAGCACCCATCTCGTACAGCTGGCGCAGGGATTCGGACCCGAGTTACAGAGTCGCGAATCTCTTATTATCACTGTCTCCAAACACGTCATTTCGTAAAATTAATCGACATTCAATATTTGCTATTTCCATTCAATAATGTACACGGCCGTCAAGTCAAGAAGTGCGCAGAAACACAGACCTCCGAACAAGACCACTCACACGTCAAGTGTTCCATTTCTTATACAATGTCTTTCTTACACAATTGCAAAAAAAAAAAAAAAAAAGAGAGAAAGAAAGAAAAAGCAGTATGCAACGAGTGTTTGATTTTAAATTCTCTAGTTGCGCTTCTTCGAAGGTTTCGTTGTATTATATGCTGTTTAGCCGTGACACAATCACTTTTTCATTGTGTATAGAGTTAAAAAATCCAGTGTATATATATACAACAACAACAACAATAAATGGAGAAGTGATGATGACATGAGATGTATGATGGGATGGGTATATATATACGGCGATACAGACTTTGTCATATTAGAGAGAAACTGATGTTCTGAGGCTGGAACAACATAGAAGGGACAGATACAAACAAAGCCTCAAATTGCCTAAGAAATATTTCAATTTTCCTGAAATTTTCAAAATTGTCATATTTCCTGCCATTTCATAACCAGGGGCCTTCCATCGCGATACTACCCACTAAATTAGAAACGAAATACACGTGGCAATAATAAAAAAGAGCAGCTCCGTGTCGTATTTGTATAATTCAGAACTGCCCCTCCAAAACCATTCACACACTTTCATGCTGCACACACAAGTGTTCCTGCCATGGAACTTCCTCGAAACCTGTTCCCACAAGGCACCACAAATCTCCCACCCAGCGTGGACACAGACAAAAGCGATTTCACTTGGGTGAAAATGTTTCCCAGACCCTGTCGGCGACATCCCAAGGGGATGTACGTTCATCAAAGTCACCAGAGGATGGGGTTAAGCCTTGTTAGTCTTCCCCAGAAAACAGTTGCCGACTGTTGACCGTGAGTTGACCATCTTAATCCGTTGGAAAGGCCAACATCCGAGGACAGAGAAATTTCACGGCTAATCTCTCAACTTCCTTCAGCGGTCAGAGCGTTTTGTGAACAGTTTACGCGGGCTGCTGGTGCGGAGCACTTTCGGGGACATGCTCTCGACCCCGGGATGTGCCGGTGAACTTGGCTTCGGCTATACAGCCTTGAACTTCGTTTCGTATCCTGTGCAGCGGAAGCCTCCGTGAAGATAATTTACCCAAGCAGCACAACATCTTGACCCAATATTGAAGCAATATTGGCAATACTGGTCCACTATTGGTCCAATCTTGGTTCAATATTGGGCCAAGATGTTGTGCTGCTTGGGTAGCCTCCGAATAAGTTCCTTTCGTCTCACACAAGTACATATATATATGTGTCGGAGTCGTTCTCTATGGTGCTATTTAGTTGCGGGGCATATTCAAATTTATTTTTAACTCAAATAGGTGCAGAGGCATCAAAATTAGTTGGCCTTTCTCTGCATATGGATTATAAGTATGGGACGAATCCGTATCCGAATCCAAGGAAGGTTCTGCGAATCCACGAATCTTACGAATCTCGAATCTTTGAATCCTTTAAAAAGAAAAGTATAAGAAAAAAGAAACCACTTCTTCTGAAAGGTGCTTTGAAGTAGAATTTGATAGCTTTGTTTAATGAAAACCGAATTAAATAATAGTTTACTTTCAGGCGAACCGATCAGCTTCTTCTTAAATGTAATTTATTTAGCATGTTGTTCATCGACTATACAGGAAATACATATACTCTCGAGTCTAAATTCTTTCCCTAAACGAACAAACAATCAAAAGCGAAACCATGTTACTTTTAGACCTGTAATGTTAAGAGTTCCTGCCTGAACTCGTTCAGTCCAGAGCAGTGTAAACTAACAAACGAACAAGAAAATGCACAGCTGAAAGTTTTAAATGGATCCAGATTTTTGTTCATTTTAAAAAGAAACAGAAAACGTGGTTCGTGCCCTGACTATATAGAATTCGAGGATTCGCCGATGATTCGGTTGGCCCACCCTAATTATAAAAAAAAAAAAAAAAATCTGTAAATTACGGACATTCAGTTAAAGCTTCTAGTCTAGTCTGATTGCACCTGCTCCCCGTGTAGTTCCGCGACACTGATATTTTCTCGCCAAAACAGCAAATTGCCCCTTAATTTCGTATATTAACATCCATGCATTTAGCACGAAAATTGACCAATGAATGTGCCAACGCATGTTAGTCCCCAAAAAGGATTATAATCACTCCTTTTTTTTTTCTTAGGGTGTGCGAATGTATTAACGTCCCATTAATTCAATCGTCCATCCAATTTATTTATTGTAGTCACGCGTTATTTATCGACCCAAAGTATATACTGATTACTAAACCAGTTCGGTAATCTGTATTGTTCACCATTTCTCTTATACTGCCTTATTCCTACGTATAATGTTGCTTGTTTACATTAGGATGTTTCAAAGACTCCGCAAATACTCCGACGAATCCGCCTGAATCACGAAAGCCATGCAGACAGCTTGAAGCCCTCTTCTCCATTTCCCTTGTCGTACAGTCTGCCTTTGTATACTCCGGTTGTAGTCCTCCTCTTTCTTTTTTTCTTGTTTGTTTTTTGTCTTCTGCATTTAAAAGCAGATAGTTTCACGCGTTACCACTACGTCTGCCAGGTGGCGCCTCTTCTGCGCATGACGGCGGGTGGCATATCTATGTAGCCGGTCACGCCTTCTCTTTCTTTCGCACTTTTGCACTTCGCTTTTCTTACTTCGTGTTTTTTTTTTTTTTTTTCGTTGTTGTTTTACAGTCAGGTAGAACTCATTTTCGACGGCTCTACTTTCAAAGGACACGCCGCCCGATTTGGCCCTAGCCGTCGTCAGGTTTTTCGGATGGCAAAAACAACCGGGCGTGACAAATAACGGGAGCGAATGGGAAAAGGAAGCTACGGCGAAGGGAAAAAAAAGAGGGAGAAGAAGGAAAAAAAAACACCGCGAAGATTTGGTTTCGTATAGAAGAAACAATTGTAGGTGTCGACTTTTGTTAATGTGTGTGACGTTGCTGCCGCCCACACTGTCCCGTTAATCATGAAGCCGTTAAGATTCGAGAGGCACGGAATAGTGGAGAAGACTCAGACATAGCAACATATTTCTTTTCTTTTTTTGCAAAACCATTAACTGCATACCCAAAAATATCCGAAAGGGATGAACGGGAGCAAGAGTACACTCTTAAAAAGAGGTGTACAGTAACTCCTTTTTGGGGAGTACACCCTTGCCACATATATAAATAAATAAATATATCACTCCCTTTGAAGTGTTCAATTACTCTCCAGTAGGGAGTTAAAGGGTCTCCTCACCCCTTGAAGGGAGTGAAGAAACTCCTTTTTTAGAGTAACTGTACTCTCCAAAGGGGAGTGATATATGTGGCAAGGAAAATGAGTTAAAGTACACCCTTTTTTTTATTTTTAAAGAGTGATAGGTTTGCTTTGTTTGAGACAGATACACCGAAGTTTCTTCTTTATAGACAACAATATAATAAGAGAGGGATAACCTAAGCGCAAACAATATGCAGTCCTGCACAGTTCCCAGCTACCATTCAGCATGCACATCCCCGTGACCTGCCAACGCTATATATATACCCGAGGGAACGACACATACTTATGCGTCAGCTAGAAGCTATCGGTGGTGCTCATGAAAGAGCTCACCGTTGTCGGCCTGACAGAGGTGGGCAACGTCACGACTAAATCTCTGGGGGAATGTGCGTCCTGGGCCGACTTCTAAGAGACCTGTGCCGACATATGCTTGACAGCGTCTGAGGGAAACCCAGGAAAAAACGCCAGACAGCACAGCTGGCACCGGGATTCGAACCCGGGTACCTCCCGGTGTCGACGTGGCATGGCTAGCACGCTAGCCACTCCGTGTCCCTGCTACCTTCGCGTGCGTGTCATGCTACCACGTTAAACTATAGTAACCCGTATGCACTGCATGGAGTATATAAGGTAGAGTATATAGGGTAAATGTGTATATTCCCGATGGGTACGTGAGTACCATACGGGTACGTACCCCATCTACCCTATGGGTACGTGGGACACTCCATGACATCGTGATTCACAATTTAATTATTATAGGTATTGTTGTTATTATGTTCATACGGCATTGTCTAAGCGTGACGAAGAACTGGGAATTTCCGTGAAAATATACGCAGCGTATGCACCAATTTTCCGCATGCTACAACTTGAAAATCATAAGACTTTTTCTTTTGTTGTTCGTATTGTTGCATCTGTAGGACGTAAACAACTTAATGAACTCATAAGCATAACCCCCCCCCCCCCTTTTTTTTTTTCGTTTTCGCGAAGAGCAGTATCCTTTTTTGCGTGCCCTATCTAATAAGACTGCGAGTGTCTTCGAGGAAGAGATTGTTTAAGATTATACGTTAGATAAGCGAGCTCACACGTTTTCAATGGACGCAGCAGAGCGCGCGCCGACTAGGAATTGGGTTATACGCTGGGTGAGCTACGCGTGGGATGCAGTTTGTGTCTACCAACACTGTAGTTTCACGAAATACACCTATATACTCGTTTTGTTTCTTTTTTATTTTTATTTTTTATTTTTTTCATACTGAGGACGTAGGTCGCTCTTGCTGGCGATAACATTTTGAGAATCTACGACTGCAACCAAAAACGTTTGATTTCCATATGGTGAGCAATGTTACAATGGCGCAAGACACACAGGAAAGGAAGCGAACGCTCTGGGCCCGCTTGCACGAACGCTGAGGAGATTCCTCAGCCATGCCCTCAGTAGCTTCGGTCTTCAGGCAAGCGTATCACAGTCCGCAACACTACTGTAGCTAGAGCATTGCCAAAGCTATTGAGGACGTCACTGAGGAATTTCCTCAACGTCGGTATACAAGCGGGCTCTGTTCGTGTTGTGGCAACGAATGATGATGTCTTCACCATTACACTCTAAAAACTGAACTTCACCGCATAGCACACCGTGCGCCAACCATTGCCATGGATGATAGTGTTATCGCTTCTGATTCGAAGAACGAGGGGGGCGTACGCCTATTTGTGTCAAGTTGGATATATGGTAATTGACACAAAAAGGCGTACGCCCCCTCTCTCTCTCTCTCTCTCTTCGAATTAGAAGCGATAACACTATCATTCGTGGCAATGGTCGACGCACAGCCTGCTATACGGTGAAGTTCTGTTTTTAGAGTGTAATGGTGAAGACATCATCATTCCGGGCCGCAACACAAACAGAGTCCGCTGGTACGAACGTTGTGGAAATTCCTCAGTGTCGTCCTCAATAGCTTTGGCAATACTCCCCATCGAAATATATTTCTGACAGCCATTGCCACGATTGATAGGGTTATCGCACGTGATTCAAAGACGTGTGTGTGTGTGGGGGGGGGGGGGGGGGGGTCGTACGCCCTTCTGTGGCAATTTGTATATATGATAACTGCCACAAAAAGGCGTACGCCCCCCCCCCCATGTCTTCTGTCTGTCGTAACGTAACGCTCATTTTTTGCAGGTTAAACATTGTAGCGCAAGTCTTCACGGCATTTCGACTGTCCCTAACGTGAACTCAGCTCCGCTATGAAATAAGGTTTAGTCCGCAGCACTAGTACACCATTCTAGCATGTGCACGCGTCTACGCACACTCCATAATAGCAACACTAAGTAATTGGCGTAACTCCCACATTCTCTGAACGCACAGCTTTTGTTCGCGTGGCCTTGATTCGAAGTTTCGCGTGTGTCAGACAGACGTCGGCGAAGAGCTCATATAAATGCTTCCACCGAAAGCGCTTCAATCTGAAAAGGAAACGTGGTTATGTGTTTCGTGATGCTCGCTCACGCCATATTTGTGAACGCGAGTTTCCCCTATGGATGGGCAGGCTTTTGTAAATATACTGAAAGCGAGGTCGCCCTTGCGATAAACGCCTTTTTGAACCGACGCACTAAGTGGAATATTACATACGTATAAAAATGAACGATGAGCAGGCTGCTCTTTGAGATCGTTCGTTGAGCGATTCGTACGGCTATTTCGTGACCTTCGTGATTATGTGCATCTTCTACCTTTTTTGCGTTGTTGATGGGCTTAATTTCCTGCGATGATGATGGGAACAACAAAAGTTTTTTTGTTCTTCCTGTCCGTGCATGTATTTCTGCACATAAGTGTCATAAGTGCAGGAAACAGACTGGGTCCGGAACAGCTCGAGACGATGGCCCAAAATAAGACGGCATCTTTGTGACTGTAGACCATAATAACTTTCGTAGATTTGACTATGCATGGGCCTTTGCTACCGTCATCGGCCGGGGCGTACCCGCGACCTTTTGTGTTTGTGTGTGCGCTTGTAAACACGCAAATATTTTCTCTTGTAAACATGATCAGTAACAACAATAACACAACAGTAACAACAACAATATTTTCCCAGAGAATATTTTCCAGATTATCTCCAAAGAACGGTTTTTAGCTATATTTACGTGTTTGTGAGTTATGTTTTACATTCGGCATAACATATATTGAGGAGTTTATCTGTCAAAACCTTATGATGCAATGTACCCTTCTCCATTTGTTCCGTAAAGCTGTATCACAGAATTTGAGGCATATCCTCTTCCGCCCATGTCAATGGTGCTCAGGATAGTGATATGCGACAGGTCGCCATGGGTGAGCAGGCACACCTCACTTTTTTGTTATTATTATCATTATTGAATGTTCTCCCTCCCCATCCCCCTAAGGTGAGACGACAAACACACAACACACTCTTTTTTTTTTTGAAGGGTGGAGCTGCCGTCGACGACGCAGTTGGCCAATAAAGGGGCAGTTTCACCCTTGTGAAAAAAGGGCGTAGTTGTATTTGTATCTTTGTGAACTAAATGGTTGAAAGTTGCGACTCGTGTATGTTCTGTCTGTTGCGGAAATTTTGTCGCCTCTCCATAAGGTATGTAACAACCGGCCCAACTAGTTCTTTACAAAAGCAGAAGGACACGTAATCACAAATATTTCATGCAAATACATATATTTTTGTGTGCCGTCGCACGTTCTCATATCCCAGCGCTGTAAACATAAGCGTTTCCTTGAACGAATCCACTTCAGCCGAGTTCAATAGTGTCTGTATATAGTTTTCAATTTTCTCCTTCAGAACGCGTTTTCTTGGAGCCGATTTTTCGGCGAGGTAGAGAGAATAACAAGAAAGCTTACTCGCGTGTAGTTTCACACGCGCGTCAATCCAACTAACAAGCGTGACACAAAACGTGGAAAAACATCGCCGCGCTTCGTACGTATACACATTCCCGGAACAACCTGAACGCCCTCAATCTATATACATGTACCATTCACTGTAAGCTCTCATATCTCTCGCTTTAATTCGACGCGTCATTTTCCTACCACCTCGCCGACAACGACCCTCCTTTGCACGTCGTTAGGGCCCCGTCGTGACTTCGCGAACCAGCAGAAATTCCGGGACACCGCAAGACGAGGACCGCAAGATAAATAACAAAGCCAAGTCAACAATTGAAGCTCAAGGGGCGCGTCATGCAATTTTTGACCGCAACCAAGTTGCCTTCCCACGGGGAGGTCAATTTTTCGGGAGCCTCTACAGAACCCCCCCCCCCCCCCCCCCCCGTCTCTAGCGGGAGACAAGTGGATGAGAAATGACCTTTTAATAGGGTCGGTGAGAATGGGTTAATGAGCTACCCGCTAATAGCCTGGGTGGTATAGCTTGGTGGGAAAGAAAGTAAAGAAAGAATGCGGTGATCGAAGCTCGCCCCTCGCTGAAAAGCAGATGAAAATGAAGAATGGGGCGTTTTTGAGGAGGGAAGATGTTTTGCTCGTGTGGCGCTCGGCTGTCGGACAGAGTCGGTGGCCGCACCTGACTCTCTTGTGAGTTTTGAAAACATGTGTGGCGAACGCCGCCTCGGACGCTTCAAAGCCGGAGGTTCGTGATGTGGTAATCAATATCGCCTTTCGCGGTGAAAAATCCGAAGAGGGGCAATAAGACGCATCCGCAATTGGTGTTCAAATTTCACAGTATCTATTGATCGTGTGGATATGCTCATAACCCTGAACGTGTTTGTTTTTCTTTTTTTTTTCTCCTTCCTTTCTTTTTCGTTTTCCCCCTTCCCCCTTTTTTTTTCCTTTTTTTTTCGGAATAGCAAGCCGGCACTTTGCCTGACTAACCTTTCCTTCCTTTTTTTCTTAATAAACATATCTCCCCCCTGAACGTGAACATGAACCTGCTTGAAGACCCTAGTGGTTGTTTTGGGGCACCTAAACAAAAATAAAGTTATTATTATTATAACGCAAACTTTCAAAAATAACCCGTGGTGAGACGAAACGCCATATTGTCTTTCACAAACGGCGGGGCCGGGTCTCCGGTGAATATCACATTCAGCACACTTGTGGAACCACGGTTTCCGTATCGTTTTTAACTCAGACCCAATCTAATCCAGATGTTAGAGGTAGGTGGCGCGGTCATGCAACTCAAATCCAATCCAATCCAGTCCGCATATTGGTGGTAGCTGATGCGGTCATGCTAAAGTTTGAGAGGTGCTGGGATCAATCCTGCCCTCTTCCTGCTATCTTCTGTCGACGTCCGTGGCCGTCGCTCATAGCAGCAGTTCCTAATAAATCTTACACTAATAAAATTAAACTAATAAATATTCACTGATCAAGTTAATATAACGTAAATTTAACCAAAAGTAAAAGAAAAGTAATTTAACGTAGTAGCCCTTCCGCAGTCACATGTGCCACATACACGTTGCAGGCGAACCATTGCACGGAATGATATCGTTGTCGCTCCAAAAATGGTGGAAATCGCACGCCCTTTTGTTACAATAAACATGTTCGCACAAATGTCACAAAAGGGTGTACACCTGCGGGTTTCAACAAATCAGGAATCTGAACGATGCGATCCGGGATACTGAAGGCTGGAACCTTTTTGTTTTGTTTCTTTTGTTCTTCCGTGTCTCCAGTTCCAGTCCCCCTTTTGTTTACGTGTCGGCACAGTTCCCTGTGAAGTCGGCCCAGGATGCGCGTTGCGGTCCCATCACCACCACCACCACCACCACCACCTCTGTTTTAAGAGCGCACAACGACATTTTTTTTTTTTTTTTGCGCACACGGGGACAATGCACGAAGACAGTGCCTTACACTGCTTGTACGCTGATATTACAGCGCGTGTGAGACAAAGGAGATGCGGCCTCTCCGTTTTAGCGCCCTCTGTGTGTATCAACGCGAACTCTTGAAGCTCGGCTAACGAGCCACATTAGAAGGCTGTTATCCCGTGGGGGGTCAGAGAGCGGGGCTCAATTACCTCATTAGCAAATTGAGTACATTTAGTGAAAAGCGGCATTCATGCTTAGCGGCAGACGAGATCCTTCTTTTGCCGACTGAATCTTAATTGGGTTCGTTTTCCAGCGGGAGTCCCTTTTTTTTGCATTATCGATTCGAATGGGATTTCGACGGGAAGAAAAAAAAAAGAAAGAAAACGATGCTGGGACTTTGTTCGAGAGTTTCAGACATTCGAGTTTTTCATACGACGCGCGTGTGTTGCTTCAATGAACTTCATTCGCCTCAATTTTACGTATCTTTTTATGGATACGTTTTCCACGCAATGAATTGTTTACTCACCAGTTAATATGGTACGAGAAGCAGCTGAAAGGCCTTCTAGTTTTCCTTAGTCCTTCTAAAACAAGGAGAGAAACGTGAACTTTTAACGATGGCATGTACAACTGCTAGAAAATATATTTGTTCCACCAATTGCGCACGCCCATATATACATCACACAAGAAAGCAGACTGACACAGAACGCCGTGCTCAAGTTGAAAGTAACTGCCATCGGGTCAGAATCTCGCCCATCTAATTAGCCATTTTGTCGTTATGGCATCCAATCTCTCATCGCCTCTACAGCGAATCCACATGCACATATCACGTAGACAGCTATTAATAAATAAATCAAATAAATCCTCGACTGCTTTTTAAAAGGAAGGGCAGATAGTAACATGTCTTACTATATCATCAGTAAGTTATTTATGTAATGTTACAAGATCAACTAAGAAGTACGCCGGTTGTGCAAGGAAAAAAGAGGAGAGAGAGAGAGAGAGGACGAAACAATACAATAAAGAGTTTATGAGAGAGGAGGAGAGAAAAGGGCATTGAGAAGGCAATTAGTTTTGGAAACCATAGAGCGTATTAGCCGCGTCATTCATCAGACAGGCGCAGGAAACATTTTTCCTTTGCCAAGGCCTCCACGGTGGAGCGAAAGCGTTGACTGATCGGGGGCAGCCCCGACGCCCCCTGTTAATGGAGCCGCTACGCACAGGTGCCCCCGCTTACTGTACATGCAGCCTCGCGGTATTTCCGTTTTCGCAGGAAGTGCTCAGTGGGAGTCAGAGCATACGGTTATTTAGATATAAATGACGTGTCTATTTTAACCGATGGGTGTGTTATAGAACAAAAGATATATTGCCTTTCTTCTCTCTTTCTCTCTCTCTCTCCGTGTAAAATAAAGGGACCTCGATCGTCTCACTCTCTTTTATGTGTCATCTAAGCCGTCGTCATTTCAGCAATACTGCGGTCGCACAAAAAGAAGAGAGAAAAGAAGGCATTTTCATTGAAAAATATATTGCTGTTGCATATGCACAAAGTAACACTGAAGTGCGCCTAATTGAAAGAACCAAGTCACTGAAAAGGTTAGCCAGCTGTAGGACTCGAACCCACATCTTCTGGATGCAGAATCTGGATCTGGATCCAGATGTGGGTTCGAGTCCTACAGCTGGCTAACCTTTTCAGTGACTTCGTTCTTTCATTATTCTTAGGCGCTTGAGGCTTGTGTGTTGTATTGTCCTTTCCTCTGTGTTCCAGCCTCAGAACATCAATTTCCATGTGCAAAATCGCCATTATGTTTACTTAAAACAAAAACACTGGGGCAACTCTTTTTGTCATTCATAAGACAATGTAACGCGGTTATATTATATACATTTTTTTTTTCATGACGTCAGTTGTGCACAATGCCGTGGTTCTCGAAAATCGATTTCATCTGAGGCCCAGTACCGCATTAAAGTTCATGCGCATGCACTGAAATAGCTCCTCGCGACGAACGGGAACGCCTACAAGAGCAGGAGTGACGTCACTGGGAAGTAAAAATCGACAATTTGTACAATAGCATTCACGCGTTGGCCGCAGCGTTACCTTATTCTCTGGACAGACAGAGCGTCAAGAAGGAAATCTACAGGCGTCGAGGCATTTACGTAATCCATTTACAAGGACTTCCGCGATCTCTTCATATAATATGCACTTTAGAGCAGATCGAAGCACCGGAACAGCTAGAAATAATACTCATGGACACGCTATCGTGAAGCAATTTGTCTCTGAGTACCACGTGCTTAGATTCGTGCGCTGGCTGACAATTTATCTTTGCCCTCTTCCCGCAGACGTATTCGCGTCGTTAAACGACTTGTCATGTCGACAGAGAGCATACTCATCGCGTGCTTTCGACATTATTCACCTTCTATTAAATATTTATTCTCCGTATTCAAATCGATAGCAATTGATGCGTCGTGTTCCTCATATTTTCTTTCATTCGAGCTTTTATTTTAATTTTATTTTCGTGTTTTTTTTTTTTTTTAGTCTGAAGAATACCAAGCCGGCTTGGGTGCAGCACAACTTCCATGTCCACCCTCCTTGTTTCCGTCCTCACAGCCGGATCCTTTTTTTTTAAAGTATCAAGCCGGCATATGCCTGGCTGACCTTTCCTCTTTTCTCTTCTTTCTATTAAACATGCCCCCCCCCCCTCTCCAGAAAAACAGATAAAATACATACATGGCTAGATATTACACCCCAACTGAAATCACTTTCTGAGGTAAACACCGTCTCTTCGAATGCCACACGCACGGAAGTGGGGTAACCCATTGCTCGCGTGAATACAAAGAGAGACCTTCACATAGCGTCTCGGGACTCCCACGTTTCGTGGTCATGCAAGGAAATACTTAGACCTCCTACATCAAGCGCATTTTGATATGCGGAAGACGTATAAATTGAATGAAGACAATTAACGTTTCTTTCCGACCTCAGTTTTGCAACAAAGGGAATAAACAGACCGTAATTTCCGACTTCCTGAAGGTTTCAGAAGCTTACGTAGCGGGACCCCCATATACATACTGCGAGGGAGGATTGTGACAGATTATTTTTCTCGTGGACAAAACAAAAAAAAAAAAAACAAAAAAAAACGAAAGAGCAGTCGCAAGGCGGCGAGCCCTATTGTCTTCGAGTGCAGACAGCGGAAAATAGACTCGAACAAATTAACAGCACTCGCAGCTCACTGGATCTCATGCGGGCTCGGAGACGAAAGGAAAAAAAAAGTTCGCGTGGGAACAAAATGCTTCGGTGAATCTGCGTTTTGCGAAAATTAAGACCCCCGGACAAATTAGAAAATAAAGGAATCGGCCGGGTCGCTAGATGGTAATGGAGATGAAGGTGAACTTGCGTGCTGCGAGTTTCGACATTGTGGCTCTAACCGGAAGTCACGTGGAGACCGGAAACGTTTAGTGCTGATTTGCGGTGGGCGTGTGAATCGTAACGTTATTACTTAAGTTTCCGCAGGCTTTTTAAAGGCACTGCAGAAGACAGGCAAAACAGCGGAGGGGCAGTTTAAGTTGCAACTTTGCTTGTATAAGGCCAGCTCAATAAGTTGCACACGTGACAGTGCACTCCTGATATTTTTAACTTGCTAGCAAAAGTACGGCAAGAGGGCTCGGCGACATCTGGTGAGAAATAATCTCCAACTCGTCAAGCAACAGTGGACTATGTCCCCGAGAATGATTTGTTGCTCCTGATGGCTGCGCAGCCGACACGTAGCCAATTTCTTTGGTTTTATACCCAGTGTTGTCAGCATGCAATGCAGTTTTCCGCCGTACTTGACGAGTAACGCGAAGATGGTGGCAACTTCGACACAGCGTTGCCCGTATTTTTCAATTTTAATTATCTAAAAGATTATGAGCGCGATTGGGACGAAAACTGTTACATACGAGAACGTGTGACGCCCACCGAATAGATACATTTTCTGGTATTGCAGATCTACTGCTTTATGGTTCCCTTAGATGTCATATCTTTAGATAACTTTAGATGCCAACTTTGTACGCTGTGGATCCTAATACGTATACTCGTACAAAATGCGCTGCCTGTCGCGTGTTTCTAACTCAAAGGTCGTGGATTCCTGCCGACACCCGCGATAGTACTCGAGCGTTTTTTATGTCCCTTACAGGTACATTTTCTTTGTTCCCTATATACACTTCAGTGAACTAAACCGGCGTCCAGTTATATCCATAACATCCGTATACATGTGCATGTCTTCACTCTTTGAAATGCCCATCACACCCACTGCAGATCGTGCTCCCAGATCTAGACAGGTGTTGGGCAATGGTGCGAACAAAACCGACTATATACGGCAGGGCTGTACCTCTATGTTCCAAACTAAGTTCGTTCTGTCGGATATTTCGAGAAACCAAAAACACACCCACGAGTAAATACACAAACTGGTCGCAGGTTCTTACTGGCACGCCTCTGCTCTGCAGTCCAAAACAGTGATGAAAAATACAAAGTTTCCTTTTTTTTCTCCCTCCTCCTTTTTACGTTGGACGAGACTAGTGTTCACCCGGTTCGGTCGGATATTGCAGCGCTTGGTCGGAAAAGTGCTTCCCGTGCTTTGTCACGACCTGTTGCTTCTTCAATACGTGCACCGTGAATAAAAACCGTTTGTCCGGACGCTTTGTACTCGCGCACGCAGCAGTTCCTCTTTTAGCTTTGTTACAAGAGCCATTGAACTCGCTAATAATCTAGTTACACGAACCGTGTTTGCAGTCGCCGCATGGTTGAATACACACAGTCGACAAGAAATGGCGATTGTCCCGGTCAGCGCGTGCTAACTTTACAGCGACGCATGCAGCTCAGTTCATCCACGGAGGTGACATGAGACGAGAGTGACCACAGGAAATAGTGTTGACGAGTTACGAACGAAATTGTGTTTGCATGTTGAGACAATGATCCCTGTTGAGAAACATTAAAAGTCCATGGAGCATATCGTACATTACGCTTATGCTGATCAATATTGCTGTTGGCATGAAAATACGAATGAGTAACAGAGCCCCTTTTTGTTTGTTGAAACAAACAAAACGGTGTAAAGGGTGAATTACCATAACCACCTTTTTGTTTGCTTCAACAGGTAGCGAGTCTCCAGAGAGGACGTCAGAGTCGCCTCCTGGCGGTAGCATGTGCTCGTTAAAAATGAAAAAGCAACGAAAAGCTCGAACAGCCTTCACGGATCATCAGCTTCAAACGCTGGAGAAGAGCTTCGAAAGACAGAAGTATTTGAGCGTCCAGGACCGAATGGAACTCGCTGCCAAGCTGAACCTCACGGACACGCAAGTCAAGACGTGGTACCAGAATAGAAGGTAAGTTTTATTCCATATAACGGCCGGAATAATTGAAATATACGTTGAACCAGTGTAGACTGTGTGCCTCTCTTGCACGAACATTGAGGAGATCCTTCAGTTGCTGTCTTCAGCAGCTTCGGCAGTGCTTCGGGCACGTGATACCGTATTCAACTCTTCTCGCCCGTAAAGCACTGACAAAGCTACTGAGGACGCCACTATCGAGAACTTCCTCAACAGCGGACTTAACCGTGTATCCATACGAGCGACATTCCTCAGAATACCCCAGCGGAAGATGCGCAAACTGTCACAGCTTCATGCTGTCACGTGAGCACGAGTGCTCGTCGTCACATCTTTTCGTGTCCTTCTAGCCATGGGGGACATACCCTGGGGCTCAGTGACAAGACATCCCATAGCAGACGACAGGATGGAGTCGTCCGCTACGTGCGCAGCACGCCACTGCCGATATTCCGGCTGAACAATGCAATGCCCCCTTTCCGCTGTTTCTTCTACTAGAATATTCCGTGGGAATGTTGCGGCGTGTGAACACACGGGAAACGTACTGCGCGCGCCATTAGCATCCCAACGTCAGAAATAGTTTTTTTGTAAAACAGACTCTTCTCTTTTACCAGGACAAAATGGAAGCGACAAACTGCCGTAGGCCTTGAACTTCTCGCAGAGGCCGGAAACTACGCCGCTGTTCAACGCATGCTGCAGTCTTCCCCTTACTGGCTGTCCAGCTACTCTGGGGTCGCCTCGCAATCGTCTCTGGGTGCCATGGCTGCTCTAGACCTGTATTACCGCCAGGCTGCTCTCCAGAAGCCGATGGCATACAGGCTGTATCCGGGTGTGCCAGGTGTACCACCGATTCCCACACAGGCGACAGCAACTAACGGCCTACCAGGACCCAATGGAAGCGCTGGATCTCTTTCTCTTCCTGTGGTGAACTCGAGCACACCGCCAACGTTAACAACGTCTGCCTCCGGGTCTCCGACGGCGACGAGCTCACCGATACCTTCTGTGTCGTCTCCCTACTTGCACACAAGAGAATCGTGCTAGTACAGAACTTTCTAGTGGAGGACTTTGTGCCAGGACATTCCGGGACACTATTGCTCATTGTAGAAGAATGTGATGCCACTTGGAAACTTGGGGTCGTAGGGGCGCTGGTGAGGTAAATAGGGGTGCAGTGTCTGACGCGAGACATGGCTTAACATGAATGAAATTGCAAAAGGTTAAACGACAAGAGATGTTCATAGTCGTGTTCAACCTAACAACGGCACATTTAAGCTCCGCCCATTGGCTGCAATCACTTGCCGCATCACTATACACCGCGAAAAGTAGTGCGCCGACAGGTGGCGCTGCAGTAGACTTTCTCCCACTTTCTCAGAGTAGCTCTGTTACGGTTAGCGGACATCATTCAGAGCAGTTCTTAGGTTGAACACGGGTATAAGTGTTTCTACAAGCGTCAAGCGTCAATATCGTCCAGCAAAACTTTGGGGGGGAAATGGAAAAAACGGGAGAGCCCACCAAATACACACCAAGATCTCTCCATGTTTTAGAAAACATGCAGAATTTGTTCTTTGAACGCGTCTGGTTTCGAATGACGAGTATTGTAATATATGTATATTTAACTTCTCGTTTATTATTATGTCAAGTGCTTAAAGTTGACATAAAACGACTGCACTATAGCAAGTTTTACCTGTGCTACGGGAAGAACAAACTTGAGTTGATTCCTCGAGTCTAGTCGCCTATAGAGAGTGGAGTAGCAACACTGGGGTTACCAAAAAAAAGCTTACCGTTTGACCCATTCATCTACATGCCAAAAACAGAACTTTGCCGCATAACATGCTCCATGCCAACCACTGCCCCGAATGCCAATCACTGCAGTCCAGTGCTGTAGGATTTCAATCCGGATCCAAATCAACATGAAAGACACACAGATTGATTGGTGCCCATTTAATGGGTAGAATACGAAGTTGGACTGAACCACTTCGTCGCAGAGAAATATGCATTTGGATTGAATCATTCTTCTAAAGAGCGCTTTGCTTATGGATCTAATAATTCCTCCGCAGAGGGATCCTCATTTTTATTGAATCCACTATACTATTTATGAATAGTTTATACTATTCATTTTTATTGAATCCGAGTAATATTTGTGCCTAAAAGCCATTCCAATGGCTTCCCGGGTTTAAAAGGGTTTAAAAGCTACTTGAAATGCATGGAAAATATAAATCCGAACTCGATACGTTTTAAATATCGACAACAACAACAACAAATAAGTTAATGATAATGAATGGGGAAATTCACCACGTAAGGTGCGGCCCACTACCCCAAGGCACAATGGGGCAGGATGAGATGGGGAATATCGACAGTGGGCTCCATTTTGATTGGATTTATTGTCGTTGGTAAAAATGGGAAATTTGATTTGAATCATGCCTTTTGTTGTTGCAAAAAAGACATATGCCTCCCATTTCCAGGAAAGATTCGCGTGTCCATATTTAGCTCTATCCAATCAATCAATCAATCAATCAGGGAAGAGAACGATATCATTCTGCATGGCAACTCATTCTGAGCATGCTATGCGACAAAGTGCTGTTTTCATATAGTGTACTATTGTGAACGGGTATTCTAGCGTTCCTTTTACCTCAACCAGCGAAATACCTCTATATATCCACTCCTGTATATAAGAAGGCATATGATTGCTCACGAGGACTCCTGGTGATCTCTACAGCAATTATTCTGCACGGTTGTGTTCAATCTAGGTTCGTGTCTATAGGCAGTGTTACAGTCCAGGAGTTTTCGTGTGAGAATGCATGGGAGAGTGGTGAAAAAAAAATAAAAAATACTCGTGTACATTGGAAACGGTTCAGATTCGGATGGCCCTAATTCGACCTGGACGCTGTACATAGCTTTGTATTGTTCGGTAGATGGCAATAAAAAAAACATGCTACGGAACAAAACGAGGAATAAGTTTGTTGCGTGTACTTTTCGCGAAGAAACATCGTAAGGTAAGCTTCGGCGCAGTAAGAAGCTTATTGGAGGTAAAGAAACATTGCCCGTTCCAGCACTACACGTGGAAGTGGTGCTATATGCAGTGGGTGGTAATGAGCCACCTGTATTATAAGGTCCCTCCAAAAATGTATTCATGCGTAGTTGTATTATTAGCTATTTTAGAATATTTTAAAATTTAAACTACAAGAAAAATAATACGGTAACAGCACAAGGATGCGTGCAGTGTGCACACTGGATATATGATGGTGCTATAAGATTTATTAAAGTCCTATCTGTGTCCCGTTTTGCCACAGAATTCACATGTATTTCTTTCGGGTACAAAAAAAGTATTCTGCGAATACGATGAAGCTACAGCGACCTAACATCAACTGGAAGACGTCTACTTTGGACTTTCTTGGGTACCAAAGAGATTCGATAGCATGCGAGGCAAGGAACTTCACCTGTGATGGTCGCAAGTCTGGCCTTTACGCCTTCGTGGATGAATGTCAATGTCCATAAAACTTTCACATGGGAAACTATTTCCTAAAAATATAGCACGACAGCAAAGCGCTTAGTAAGCCGGGCCGAAGCAGGGCTGGGGCCGAAGCAGGCGCTACCAGCACTACGAAATTCCCAAGCGGAAGATCTGTGCAAAATACATGACCGTTGACGACACAAAGCAGCAAAAATTCTGGATGGCTTCGCAAAAAAATAAAGCTCGTTTTCCCAACCAGCCGGAAGTCGTGTTGCAATTCAAAGTGTCCGACAAAAAGAGGAGCGCTGAGCGTCTCCGTTTGCGAACTATCAGCTTCCAGTAATCGTGTTAGCCGAAAATCGCGTTTGGGTCCAGCACCGGAGAGCTAAACGCCCACTTCTCTGCACGACGGAGCAACTTAGAAAATGATAGCGTACGATGTTCTCGCTTCGTGTGGGAAGAAAGATCCCGTCCAAGTCTTTTCTGCCATTTTTGTTTCGCCGCCTCCCTTAATGGTAGCTCCCGTGTGCTGCGTAGGTGGATGGGAAAATACCTGGCCATGGCTGCGCGCTAGCAGATTTGTCTCTGGCGCTCTCACGGTAAAGCGGTGTGTAAACATTTGCCGCCAGACGTCCGAGTGTGTGAGAAAAAGTACGACCGGAGGTGGAAATTTCGGGTTGAAGAAAAGTATAGCATCCCCTCAGGTACAGTACGGAGCGGAGCGCCGTTGATTGCCGGCTGTCATGTCCTGAAGATATTTGGGGCACACAGAGCGAGTGGACCTTGAACGTCCTTTTCTTATGCAAGAAAGATTCTCTCTCTCTCTTTTTGTCTCCTTCTTTTACATACAGCCGTGAAGATTTCGATTGCATGGCAGGTGTCGAAGCAGCGATACGTAAGTAGACATCAATAGACCTCTCCCTGTTTGTAAACAGATGACGTCATAGTGTTTGACAGCGATTTGGTAGAACTACGCTCGAAGCTATAGGGGCGAACAAGGTAGCGCCCGAAAGCCAGGGTCTTGAGGGGATTACGATGGTTCCTGAAAGGGACGCGACCTTCGGTACTACTTTTCTTTCAATAGGAGGCAGCGAACAAGTGCCCATTCGTGGAACCCAGCCCTCCCCTTCCGATTTGTTTCGGTTTCAGTCTGTCTACCAACGTCATGATGACGTTTCTCAGGTAGAGGTCTATTCCTCAAGACAGAGTCACATACTGCCTACATGACATATCCTTCTATCCCCTGATTCGTTCACAACGGTAGGCGTACGTTTTGTGACACTTATACAGTTACGCGAATAGTCACAAAAAAACTGTACGCCCCTCTAGTTTCCAAAGGGCTTAATCGCTAACCATCTTACAGCTTACGCTACTAACTACTGCACTACTGCTACTAACTACTTACTGCAGCTAACATCTAACCAGCTTACGAGGAGCGGGGCATTCGCCTAGAAAGTTATGTGGTGAAGTTATATTTTAAGAGTGCAGGGATCCTTCGCGCACAAGTCAATATTCTTTCGTCGTAGAAATGCTTGCGGAACATGACGAGCAGCATGCCTCTGGGTGTCAGGCAGATCGTTCGGTCCAAACATATCGAGGGGGAGGAAAACAAATTCCTAATTGAGTACGAACAGCAGAACTGATTTAAACAGCCACAGCAAGAACTGACAGCCGCTGACCGCTTTGTACAGTGGCCAGACCCAGAGTTCCGTGGCTTCCTGTGGGTGTTGCCGCCTCAGGTTCGTTTTTTGCTTGTTCCTTGTTAACGCCGCGAAGCAACTGTGACTATGAGCAACGTACAGATGTGGACAGATGGAGAGAGGACAGCAAGATGGAGCTGGGGAGGGGGGGTTAGTGTGCGTCCTGGGCAGTCTTCAGGGGGAGCTGTGCCGACATTCGTCTGGAGAGTACTCGGAAAACACAGGAAAAACCTTAGACAGCACCACCGGTGGTAGGTTTTGAACCCACCACCTCCCAGTCTTCAGCACGACCTTGGCTATCATGCACCAACGAACCACCCTCAACGTATTAACCTCATCCTTTTTTTAAAGTAATCTTTCTCTTTAATCTATCTCATCATTCTTTCACCGTTTGTTAGTTTATCTTTTATTTCCTAATCCTGTTCTTTTTATTTATTTTATTCTTATTTTATTTCTTTCTCTTTTTTCTTTGCGGAATAGCAAGCCGACGCCCCGTTTGGCTGACCTTTCCCTTTTTTTTGTTCTAATAAATATATGCCTCCCCCCCCCCCCCCCCTCGAAAAACACAGTTCATCAGAACAGATTCCTTTCGTTCTTTTTTCCTTTCTGTATAGCCCACGAGACAATCGTTCCAATTCGCATATAAGAAGTTACATATCACGCATAGCGAACTCCATAGGTCCGTTCGTTCAAGATAATAACGACAATCCATCTACGCAACCAACGCTAATGCGAGCAAAACAGTCCATAAAGGTCGTTCAGAAACGTCTCGAACAATCTCTAAATGTCGCGGAAACTACCTCCATAACTCAAGAATATAGGCGCACTTGTATGCGAAAGAAACAGACTGCCATTACGACCGTACAAGAGCTATCAAGAACGGTGCAGACGTAGCACGTCGTTTACCTGCGCGCAACGCGTCACTAACTCTGTCCTGGTACTTGGCCAGCCGACATCTGGCATCGGTGGGAACAAGGGCACCCTAATGTCCGTCAAACGCTCGTAATAGAGCCCAGGCCGTTCCCAGGCGTTGCGTGCATGTGTCAACCCCCGGTGCCTCTGGACGCGTTTTAACGGGACACGGGCTGGACAATACCTCCTGCCTCTAAATGATCGTTTATTGCGTTAGACAGCTGCCCAGAGAGGGGACAGGGAAAAAAAAAAGACACTGGCAGCGGCGGCGGCGGCTTTGAGAGTAAAAACGATCTCGTCTTTTGGTTCCCAGTATTGTTTGAAGTTCACGCCTGTTTCTGTTGTCCTGCTGGGAGATCCGTTTAATGGGCAGTGGACATCGGTGGACATCATCGGAGTTGGCGACACTGTATGCTAAGCAGGAAAGAAACGAAAAAAGAAAGGAGGACACCTTGGGAGTGTGGTTAGTTATAGCCGTGTGCTTCGACTGGCGAACGAAGAACTATGCGTGATGTCTAACGTTGATTAATCTTGATTGATTGAAAGAAAGAAAAAAATGGGGATTGTGGGGGGGGGGGGGGGAAATGGGGAAAATGTTGATTAATCTTCATGGCACATTTCACGTTCATGGCATTCACCTCCACCAATCGTCGTCTGCGATCGGTTGGATCAGTCGGACGAGAGAAGCAGGCTATATGCTAGCACATTTCCCTTCGCTACACGTCAGCTCCTGGCCTAGTGGCTGTACGATGATGACATTCCACGCCGTGACTGGGAGATGACTCGGGTTCGAATCCGGACACCTGCTGTGCTTGTCTGGGTGTTTTCCCTGAGTCTTCCGCAGACGCTTTACGAGAAATGTCGGCACAGTTCCCTGTGAAGTTGGTCCAGGAAAGGCCCCCTCCGACGTTATGATGACAGTGGAATGGAAAGAGAGTTGTTGTGGAGACAGAGCGTTTGCTAGGGTACCGCCACCGTGCGGACAGCTACTCCAGCTGGGAAAGACCTGGGCAGGCGCGACACTTGCTCCTTATACATGCACCTATAAGATTTCACATTTCTGAAGGAAGAAACATCTTCGCGTGCTTTCGCCTAATATCCCGACTTACACCTCATGTCCTCCTCTCTTCCCCTCTGGCCTCCTTTCACGCTAAACGAGTGCAGTGTAGGAAGCTTCTCAATGAAGTCTCCCTCACACGGACATGAATATCCGCTCGCAGTCAGCTCATGCACAGCGCTATCCGCCGCAATGAATGAGCGCTCTTGCGAGTAATCACCCAGAGGAAGGCATTGGCAATACAACCGACTTCTGGACGTTGGAAATATGCCCTAATGGCGAATAATAAGGCCGCCTCCACCACATATGTGCCGGCTTTTATCACGCGAGCTTTCTCACCTATCCGTGTCGTCACACAACGACTAACATTTAGGAGTCCCCACAACGTTCCATTATCATGATGTTGTTTGAAAGAATGATGGCTATAAAAAGCGAATTTGGCTCGGAAGTGAGAGTTGATTGGATGGAAGGAGAAAATAAAAAAAAGTTTCTGACGAGGTATCAACGTGATTCTTCCGAGATCGGCATCAGAACACGTTGTAGTTACATATATATTCCACCCACTATGATTTCCGTCCCTCCTTTTCCTTCATTTGTTTTACATATAACGAGCCCTAAATAACGCTTCCTGGAGTAGCCAGTCCCGAGTGGCTGACGGGACTAACATCTCCATTTGTACGAATCATGATTTAGGTCAATGAATTGGCCAAGAAACGAAGAATGAATAATAATAATAATAATATATTTTTGATAAGGTGCCCATGCATAAACAACCCGAATGTCTGGGAAATGAATGATGAATGTGTGATGAATGAAGTAAAATGATGAATGTGATGTGATGAATTGAAGAATAACGAGTGGAAAACATTCGTAAAGGGGCACTAAAGTGCAAAAATTTGTATTGCTGTGAAGGTAACTTTTGTGTTCCGCGAAGTGAAATCTTTGCAGTTAAGTGCTCCTTTAAAGAAACGATGAAGTATATGAGTGAGTACAGGCTCGGATCTAGGGGAGAGGAGGCCCTGATGCCTGACCCCCCCCCCCCCCTCCCCCAATTATTGCCGTTACATGTAGAGTCTCAATTGACCTTATAGGTAGTGTAGTAGGATGCTGTCCAAAGTAGGAACCCCCTCCCCTCTCAGAAAGATCATGGATCCGCCCCTGAGCGAGTATATAGTCTGACGCTAAATGGACCCACCCACGGGCCCTATTGGAACCGGTTAATCATGGGCATGAGACCCACCGCTAAAGCCCGCAGTGTTTCAGCGTGTTTCCACGACGACTGTTTCGAACCGTGCGCGTGCAGTGCTTGCCATCATTTCGTGCGGAGAGACGAGTTGCAGGGCCAATAGGCAGCTCTGCCGCTAGGCACTGGTCCAGGAAAAAGAACGGAACAACAACAAAGAAACGGTGTGAAACGCAGCACAAAGGGCTGCCGGTAGAAGAAAAGCGGTTTCACATTTTCTTATACGGAGCATCATTCCCATAAAAGGTACACGAAATCTTGATCACTTTTTACGATGAAGATAATGACCCGTCAGGATTCGTTCTTAACGCCATTTAGCCATGAGCTTCACAGTTTTTACGAGCTTTAACAGTGCAGTGACACCACATGTAGCGCCACGAGGAACACCTTAAAGGTACGGTTATGGAAGGTGTATTAGAATAATTAGGAGCAGATTTATACATAAGGCGAGTCATGTGTGGCGACATGCTCCAGACGTTGCAAGGTAGGACTGCGGATAATGTCGACCACCTGGCTTTGTTTAACGAATAACAATAACGAACTGTATCAGAAGAAATATTCAACATGGTACGTTCTGTTTTAAACCTTGCGGCACTAGGCAAAACCTCTCAAAATCCGAAGGTTCGATGAAACTTTCGACGACCTAACTAGGTGGGTTTAGTAGATGGCAGAAGAGCCCTCTATACGAAAACCATACGAAAGACAGGGGTGTCAAATCAAAGTCCAGCAACGTGCATGGTATCACCCACTTCAAAGGGAGAAAGGGATCGGCAATATCACGCTTTCGGAACCGTTACCGGGAACACCTTCCGGTCTACTAAAACACGCTGCTTTCCAAAAACGATCGGACGTACGGAACATCCGTAAACACCCTAACCAGCAACAGCAATACAAAACCGGAACGAGGAACACATTTTCTCACAGTAGTTGATCTGCGTCTGCAATTAGCACCTCCGCGATAAATAGAGCGCGAAAAAAAAAAAAAGAATATAGTTCCTCATTTTTCCACGCTTACAAAGATTCAGTCACGGAACATGCAAAGCCACACACGCTGAGGAAAGAAAGAAAGAAAGAATTAAAAAAACAAAAACAAAGCAAGACAAAGTAAGCATTCATATATATGATTGCTGCAACCTTGTTAGACTGAGCCCTAGACAACACGAATCGCTTATTTTGTAGGTGGATAATTGCGCCCGATAAGAAGAAAGTGCACAATCAACTCTGGCCAGTTTTCTCGCGGGTGCACGCCACTTAGCATGATGGTCCGCCGCTCGCATACAAAGCAAAAGGTGCGCCTAAAACGAGACGCATTCGTCATTACAATGCATTTTCCCCCCCTACTGGAGTCAATCTCGAGTGTATAACGGGAGCAATTACGCATTGAGTTAGCGGAAGCGAAACGAGATAAATAATTCTGCCTTTGAATGAAATCGCCCCAAAACGAAAACGCAACGTTCTTGAGCGGGGAAACAATTCTGTTTTTGTGCGCAACCATGTTTTTTTTTTCTTTAATCTGCGCGAACTGCAGGGGAAAAACATGCGTGCAAGACCTGCGAGAAAAAGACAATGGTATATTTATGCGCGGCTTTGTTTATAGCTTGTGAGAAATTGGTAGCGAGCAGAATGCTCTGCGTCTTCCTAACGAATCTTGCGGATTTTTGTTTTTTCCTCGTGCGGGGGTGTTTTGGAGGAGCAGGTATTTAGCTACGCGAAGACCACTTGTTTTCGTGCCAAAGCTGCCGTAGCAGGATGAGCGACATATATTGCTTCGGTGGAAACCTTAATGTTCGTGTAAGAAGTTGCCGCATCGTTTACGTCAGGGTCATTTCGTGGCAAACGATCTAGCCAGGCCACACGGTTGTTTCTGATGTTTCTCAAATAAATTTGTGGGTGTAGATAAGTAGTTCCAAAAGCTCTAGCTCAAATTATGTACTTCATGTATGCATGTATGTACTTTATGTAAATTGTGTATGTTTTTTTTTTCTTTTTCGTCATCAATGAATCAATTGTGTACTTCCCCCAACGTTTGAGAGAATGGGCGTGAAGTGAGAAGAAGCTGTTACACGAATTTTTGGGAAAATTTACTCGGTAGGACTTTATCCGGTACACAACCGCTAATGTGATTTTTACCTCATTAGAAGACGCATGCAGTACGGTGTATACTGTACAGCTTGAGCAGAAAAAGGCTTCTTAACGTCACACTGCATGATGCTGCGCACAAAAGGCGCGATTTGGGCTGTAATTCGTTGGCGTCGAGACTGTCTGCGGAAAGATTGAGTTAATTTTGCCGTTCAATGACCCAACAGACACCAATTACGCAGACTAATGAAAGTCAGTACGAATAAAAATTGGCATGCATAGAATAGTAGAGATTTTTCCCAGTCAAGTCCAATATTAATCACGAATGTCGTAACACTAGGTTGTGAATATGGTTAGTTAGGATCAAACTAGATTCTGAAAGTGACACTCGCTGCATACGCGGAGTAGGACGGCTTTTGTTTTTCTTTTTCCACTTCTGTTTCTGCCAGAAGTGCGCGTTTATGACAACAACTTGACGCAAGCCAACTAAGATAGCATTCAAGGCCCTATGACAATGAAACAGTTCTTCTGATCTCCGTAGAATAGTGCGCATGGCGACTATGGCCCTAGATTGCAATTATACTCGAGATAATACACAATATCAATTGCCGAACTGCCTGAACTGAACGTGTGATGAAGTGGAGAACACTGAACACATATTAATTAACTGCTCCAGATATAGTGCACCCAACGTAATGACGTCAGAGCCGCCTTGGAAAGACTGGACCACCGTCCTCTAGACTTAGTGAAGCTCCTCGGAGAATGGCCGAGGGATCTTAGACAGCGTGCGACAGCTGCTTTAATGACATTTCTTGTGGACATTGCGGCGCATCTAACTTTTTTGTCTGACTGATTTTTATTTTCAAGTGTGTTGGAGTAGCCAGCTCCTATGTTTTGTAGGAGCCACGATCTCCATATTTTTCTTTCCTAACTCCAACTCCATTTCCAATTGCAAGATTGTGTTAATGTCAATAAATTTCGCAGCTCGTGCTACTTTTTTCGTTTAAAAAATGCCAGCACTAGCTGAGAAATTCCTAGTTTAGCTGCGAAGCATTAAAAAGAAAAAAGAAACAGCCAGTGCGGGCTTGCGAAACAATAAGTTTTTAACACTTAATAAGCGTCTCTGAAATATACCACCGGCGAAACGTTCTTGTAAAAACAAAAACAAAAAGTTGAGCACAAATGTAAGGCTGCAAGAGGGGCCCGTAAACAAGAGATTAAAAAAAAAGGAAATAGAAAGGTGAGAAAGTAAGCATATCACAATCGCTAACGCGACCACGAATCGAAATGTTCCTGCTTTCCTGAACAGCAGCCTCATCTGAAAGCGAGAGGAGGGAGGAAGGAAAAGATGCTTGTGCATGCTCGCAGGTATGTTGGCAAATGTAGGGAGCAGTGTTTGGGAGGGAAACAGTGCGAGCCGTGTTTGGATGCGTGAAGCAGTCGCAAAGCGTCACACGACTTCACGCATATATTGGCCGAAAATTGAGCTGGCGGAAAATTTGGCCCCCAAAACAGTGAAAGCTCTTTTCGCGCGAGAATCCGAGCGAGACTGCACGCGTTTGAACGATGCGTATTGCGTTGAAACGATTGCAGTGCGTTTAGACTTGCGGCATGAAGGTGCTGCCGGGGGGCATCATCGAGAAGGAGGAAATGCTGGCATCAGCAAAAGGCCTTCTTCGAAGGTCCCGTGGAATGTGCGCTCTAAAGAAAGAATATATATACTGAGGATCAACTACGGCCTCTACTGCTCTCCACACTCTTAAAAGTGGCTGAGTTCTACTCCTTTTGGGGAGTACACCCTTGCCACATATATCGCTCCCCTTGGAGTGTTCCATTATCCTCGCTAAGGAGTCTCCTCACTCCCTTCATAGCTACCCCCAAAAAAGGAGTCACAAGACACCTTTTTAAGAGTGCAAGATGGCAATTGGCACAGCAACTAGACCCTAAACATCGCAAAAAAATTCCGCATATTTAGTCTCGAAAGGGATCAAAGGGGTAGCAACATTTCGTCTGAAGCTATTCTGGATAACTGTAAAATGCAATTATTTGCATCGATGGGAACCTGCATTCAAAGTTTTACAGCATAGGAGACGAATAGATGTGTAGAAAGCTGGCAACGCGAGTACCGAAACTCGTGCTCTGCTGACGTCACGGCAGGTGTCTCCGCCAGTGAGGAAGCGCTAGAGAGGTCACGTGCTCACGACTACCAATGGGAATGGCCGAAGCTCTGACGTCACAACTTTACAGGTTCGTGTGTTCAAGGGCCAAGGACGACACGTAGAAAGCTAATTCTTTTTTCCTCAATACTCTAGTGTGCAATACAATATGCATGATGTAATAAACCACATATATAAAAGTTTAACAACCCCTTAAATGATTGTGGCTATGCATCTATATACTTCGGGACAAGTCATAAACTCCTATTGGTCGACCCCGCATGAACGCCGCCTCATGAGGCCTCAGAGTCACAATGTAGTGCGGCCGCATGCTTCTATAGTTGTTGCCCGTACACTGACCATATTGCGAAAACACTGTGATGTGATGTGATGTGATGTGAGTAAAGAAAAAAATGGGGATGTAAGTTTCGACGAAGTCAAACTGGCTACCCCAGTACACTTAATACAGAAAGTTCAATCTGATGATGAGATGATGAAAACGCAAAAGGATGATGTCCAGAGACGAACAGAGATGATAATTGAGTTCAACATGTAGGCCAAAAGTTCAAGAGCTGCGCCCAAGTTAGAGTAAAGTGGCGGAATCACCGGGGGCACACACAGGACACATCACACATTCACCGTGTCATAGGATGTCCATAAGCCCGGTTGCATGCAAAAAGTCTTCAAGTGCCCTTAGCGCCTTGTCGGACGAAGGAGGACCTAATAGTTTCGTGATGTCGAAGTCTCGGGAGTCCAAACGAGAGAGGCCTGTCTCTAATGCCCTAATGCTCTAATGCGAAAACACTCGTACTCGGATATACTAGGACGGCATGCTTGTAGCACATTTGCATGCTCTTAAATCGAACACGTAAAACACGTGAATCGGCTTCCATGTCTGCTTGGAGTCCGCCATCTTGCCGTATTCCTCCGCTCTCAAAGTGCACAGCTACATACCTCTGTGACTGTAGCTCTTATGTTGTTTCGGAGCATAGTCCCGCAAAGGGGCTGAAGTTGCTCCTTTTTCTTAGAGTGTTCACGATGTACAAAAATAATTTTACAGCCGCCCGTGCACATTGGGACTTCAGCGACATTCTGCGCGTGACGACAACAACAAGACGAGTATCTGACGATTTTTACGAAAATCCACAGCCAGTTCTACAACGGCAACATTATTTCGTGTTGTATTCAACTTTGTTCTTATTCGCGAGCTTTATTTAGTATCTCGTAATATGGTCCATTTGACAGCGCGTTAAACTGCCATCGGGCCTGCCATATCCCAAACCAACCCCACCCATAATAAATGTCGCAATTTTCCGCCTTACTTCGCCCTGACGTTTTCTCCGGCGGTGATTATGGGAATCCCTCTATAGCACAAAACGTTTTCGCTGTACAGAAATATATTCGCGTCGCCAACAATACTTACGAAACCGTACGCGAGCCTTTTGAGAAACATTTTAGCACTCATTAGCTGCACTCTTATCCCGCTTTCAAAGGAATCTCTGGAGAGGAAAATGAGACAGATGTTGCCCAATCCTTCAATGTCAATGGTGGATTTTGGAACTCCTTTTGAACGGGTTGACAGAGGGAGACGCGTAATTTATGACGCCCACTGGGCCACAGCACTCACTCTTGCGCTCGAGGAACAAATTTAGGCTAACAAATAACGTAAAAGAAATTATACTGCGGACACATGTCTAAATTGTGGCACTGTATGTTAAAGTCGGTCCCAAGGGTTTTTGTGACGTAGAATTGACTTCTCTCAGGGTGGCAATTGAAAATTTTTATGTAACGTTTCGGCGTTGTGGTTCCGTGTTGGGTTAAATGAATTGAACTTATTTGCCTTATTAGTAATTCAATATGTACTAAATAGATTTTTAAGTTAATTAATTAGATTAAATTAAATTACACGTCACGAAAGTAAATTCTACGCCCAATATCTCGCGGACGTCTCGAAATGTAAGAGACGCCCAAATTTCCCTGTCTTGTTCCCTGGCCCAGCTCCTCTCTTACTGAAGTTCTTTTTTAACAGTGTATATATAGGAGCTATGCATAAGAATAACGTAGCATTTCCACTAAACTAAACCAATCCAATCCAATCCAGAAGACAAACATCGAAGCATGTACGAAGGCAAGACTCATAACTGCTCGACATTGACGGCTGGTTATGAGTCTTGTCGTGCCTTCCCTCAAACTGATGGAGATGCTACCATGGTCGAATCTACACCAACTTGCTTGCATTCTACTTTTACGTTCAACGCGTACGAAATGTGATGCATGGCTAGAAAAAAAAAAAAAAAACATTTCGTCTCGCAACAGCTTTTCAAAGTGAGCAATTAGCGTGCAAACTGTCGAAGAAAGAAAACACTTCCAGACACACACAGTCGCAAAAAAAAAAAAAAAAAAAACTTATTACCCTTCTCACTCCTTTCCTCTTTACGCCGCCGCGCTGAAGCACGAAATGCCCGGATGAATTCATTGCAGGGTGCAGTTTATAGCCTGCAAATAAATAGAGAAAAGTTACGAACACCGGCGTGGGAGCACAAGCGACGTTCGAGTGAAGATCGCGTGCATCCTCCGCACTCGCGAGAAACGGATGCTGGTGATGTGGGCACCTAACGCTCCGGTTCTATACACTTTCAGCAAAACTGCTGTTTTGTAGAGCTCCCTTATTTGCCGCTGCATTTCAGACGTCTGGGTTGGAAAATTGTAGTGTAATAATTCATCTCGCTTCGCAGCGCACAAGGGGTTGTTCGAAAGAAGAGAGCCTGCATGTCGATTTCAAATTGCGCGGATAATTATAGGAATAACGAATCACGAGCGAGGAACGGAAGCTGTCTCGCTTTAGAAACGCAGACGACATAAAACAGAATGAGGATAGGGCTCATTAGAATAAGTGTAAGGAAGCAATGGTGCAAAAAAAAAATACGTCCTTAATATTGCTCGATGTAACGATTACTTTAAGAGGCACGTATACCGAACAAAATTTTTAAAATATGTAGCGAGCGGCATCTGCAACATCAGACACGTAATAGCTATGTAATCAATATTTGCAACAAATGCGATGCAGGCACCATTTAATATTGTAGGAGGAACAAAAGCTGCAGTAAGAGCTTCCTGATATCTGTCTTCTCCTGAACACTCTCTTCTCGAAATATCGGCGACTCTCGACTTGACGGTCTCCCTTCAATCTACCTTCATCGTATACTAGGTTTTCCACTTTTCGACTAGATCCCAACTTCCCAAGTGACCCAACCCCAGGGAACATAATTTACAAGTCGTGAACCGTAAATAAAAATATTAATTTATCCACATACAAAATAGAGAAGGAAGAAAGACAACGACAGACACGACGGGATCTTTTTGTGCATCGAGCACCAAGTCAGGTTCCGCGCGCACGGTAGCAACAGGAAGTGGGGTGCGCACGCGCCCGTGATGTCACATCCGGCAGGGTATAGCATCCGCTTTGTAGTCGAGTCTAGTGCGTCCACCAGGTGTCTGAGCATAGGTGGACCCTGTCATTAGAGCGTTTAAGAAAGCTAATTAGCTCTGCAAAGCTGCCCCCGTAACCCTTCGCGCGTCACTGGTCAAGCGAACCGCGGTCAGCCAGATTTTGAACGATAGCTCTCGCTTCAAACGACTGCGCTCCGTCCCCTTTTGTTTTGGCATTAGAGCCCCCAAAACGGCTTGTTTGCATTTTATTCTTCTTGTGGCGTGCCAAACTTACATGAAATTCTAGAATAAGGAGGAAAAGAGAGAAAGGTGAGGGAGAGAGGTCGTCCGCGTGGGAGTCAGCAGAGGGGATTAGGCAGGAAATAGAGTTCGAAGGAACAGGACTTTCAGTGGACTTGAGTCACGAGACATTTCTCTCTCTCAAGGTTATAACCAAACGTGTAACTGTTGGCATCATCATCACAGAACGTGCTTGACTTCATCTCACTCGTTGCCGAGGATGTCCAAAGTCGCGTAAAGATGGCTGTGTTAGACCTATAGAAGGCCGCTGTGCCCTTCTCGCCCTTTAGTACCCCTTTATAATAGGGAAGGAATGACACATGAATGGCGAAATGGGTGCCGGGTGCAAAAAAGGGTAAGTACCACCCGGCTATAGATATTGAGGGCGGTACCGGATACACCTTACAGGCAATAGACGTAATATAGACGTACAATAGACGTAAACGAGAGCTGCCATCGTCAACTATAAAAAGAAAGGAAAAATTAAATGTTCTACAGACGCTCATTAACCCCTTTCAGCACCGCAGGGGCATCTTTTAAATTATCGCGTGTAGGATATTCCAGTTTGTATCCTTCTTTGCTCTCTTAACGGCTGTATGTGGGAACTTGGAGTAACATAGGAAACTCGAAGGGAAAAAAAGAAAAACGCTAGAAGGAACGGACACGCACTATATATACACTTCCGATCACGTAGAGGGTTAACAACTCCAACCTGCATGGCGGCTGATAAGGCATTTTGCGGCTCTGCGTTTTCCAACTTGCCGCTTATTATAGTTCACGTAAACAGTATCAAACGTGAAACGCGTAAAGTTGTTTATACTGTAATTTACGTTAAAAAATCGAAAAAAAGAGAAGAGAAAAGGACGGATGCAGAAAAATGCAGTCAAGTGCTGTGATAGCGTATAGCAACCCAAGCAGTACAATGCACGGAAAGTGCGAGTGCGTAGCGGTGGACGGATAGATCAAGGTTGTTTTCTGCATGGGCTGCTCTGCTAAACAGATCACCGGACTGATAAGGCATCTCACATCCACCCCTTTATACGCGAACGTTTAGTACGTTGTGATGCTATATAGGGAGCAAGATTGTACTTATACTGGCATTAAGCTATTCGCATCTTATCTGCTCGAACATCTCGTTCCTTCTTTTTCTTTTTGTGATAGCGTTGCTTTTATTTTTATCATATACAACTCGTTTATGTTGCTCAGAGGATTGGATTGGATTGGATATGAAAGGAAAATATGGACATATTCCAAATCGCGTTTCTGGGTGGAACAAGAGAGTCAACAAAAGAAAAAAACAAAAAACAGGAAAGAAGCAGAGTTGGTCAAGCAGAAGAAAGCATAAAGGAAAACGGGGGAAAGGAACTAGGGAGACGTTAGGCAGCGAGCACACTGGAGACGCTAGAACACGCACTGGGGCCGGGTAAACTTTGAAAACCTTAGTTGGCAACTAAGTGACTGGCAAGTCTCGTCGCGTCGCTCAGCGCACATAGCCGTGGCCTCCTGCTCAGACCAGCTGCCATGGTTTCACTTTTGAACCTCGACGCGCTTTGGGTCAAAAACAAGAAAGCCCTCGCTTCGACCTCTGCAAACCCAAAACGTTGTCTCTAACATGCAATCTACAAATCTATCACACTCCACGACACGAATACCGCTTGAAAAAAAGAAACACATAAAAATAAAGCAAACGCCAAGCACCGAAAGCCCCCTGTGTATGTAGGACACAATTAAAGCCGGTTATGAGGCAAAACGCAGACGTCTTGGGGGGAAAACAGAGAAACGAATTGTTTCCTGCACGTGGTCAAAACAATCCTTGCTTTCAGTTCGCACGGGGCGTACAGAGGAAACAGCTCCCATCCTTCTTGTTTCGCTACGCCACCATGTCTTTAAAGGTTTTCAGCTACCGAGGGAAAGAGTATGTTGCACGAGGACGTGAGAAAGGAGGGCGTGCATGTTAACTGGTCATGCATAGGCTCTATAGTGTTACCTGTTCGAGGCTATAGAGGAGAACAAGAGAATGTTTCGTAAAGTGGGTTGTTATCCACAGTAGAGGATGAACAGCGGGAGTTTGACGAGATGGGGAAAAACAGTTCAAACGGTAACTCTTTAGTTAGCTTGCACTCGCTCTCAATCCATCAATTCCGTCTCCCTCCCTCTCTCTCTCTTTTTCTTTTCTTCTTCAAGAGAGAGAAATTGTTGAGTATATGTCCGGCGGGATGTTTCATGTTGGCATGCGTGCGAGTGTATGTGGGATACAAAGGACGTGGAGCGATGTGAGATTGAAACAGTTCCCTCGTGCAGATTAACACCGGCTATTTTCAAAGGAGGCAGAAGACAACGCAGCCCCAATAGCATACCCCTAAAGAAAGGAGTAAACAGGGGAGCAATTACAGCTTCTACTCCCCTACAGACCAATTACTCCCCCTTTCAGTCGCATGAGCCTGAAATTTACTCCCCAGCACTGCAAACAGTCCCTATCCTTCGCGTTAGCTGCCGTGCATTTAGTTCCGGAAAGACTGTGGCTATCTTGGCTGTGATGCGTCGAGGCGACCTGTAGGGAATCTACGCGACAGCGCGTGGATTCACAATGCCTCCATTGGACGTAGATAATGATGACGACGATGATGATGACGATGATGATGATTTGTTTTTTAGTGGTGCAAGAGCAGCATAGGTCATATTATAATGCGCCATTGCTTTGATTAAGACGTTGCACCATTTTAAGTTTCCTGTTGGAGTTAAGCACCTGTTGGAGAGTAGCAATTAGATATGTTGTTGATATGGTGATGTGTAACATAAAATCCAAAGACCAACGGCTGAAGTAATGTACAAGACAGACGAGATCAAACACTTCGCTGGGTCAGCCGCCCTGGTACATCGCTGACGAAAAGGGTGACAAAACATTTGCTCAGATGATAGTGGATAGAGGTGGGACTTTGGGGCAACCCCAGACGAGGGAGTCGACAATCCTTCTCTGTCTAAATGACTTCGGGGAGGACCCTGGCAAAAGGGATCACGTTGCAGCCTACCAAAAAAGAGCTCTGGGGAAAACACAGGGGCGCAGATGACAGAACTCTCGAAGTTAGTCGGACAGGGGTTAACATGAGACAGAGGCAAATACGATTGTACGCAAAAACCTTCACTATTAGAATGAACGGTGGTGGACATATGGACTGAGGACATGGTCCTGGGGTCCTTGAACGTAGACCAGAGAGCTAGCGGTCGGAGCACTCAGTGACGACACACCGAAAGCAGCACCCAAGAACCCCGATCGGTGGCAGGGATTCGGAGGTTAGACCTAGTGCGAGGACTCAGATAAGAAGACCAGTAGCCGCAATGAAGCACCAGGGGCCAGCGGTAGAAGAGCCAGATGGACCCATGCGTCGGGACCAGAAGCTGATTCAGAGCCGCCTGAAGTCCTTCTCGCCAGGCCAAAGAATGTAATGCCCCTGTGCGCTTCTTCTTCTACCAATGAGGTAATGGCCGTGGCGCTCCTTTCTGTGCACGCACCCTTTGCCTCCCGTGCACGTTTTCCTCGTTGCTTCCTCTTTTCACCCAGCTGTGACCGCCACCGTGACAGTGGCAATGTATATAGTCCCCAAGATGACTAAAATTACGCAATTGTTGTCTTTGCGGGTAGTACTGATAAACAACAGCAACAACACGTACACATGATGATATAAGCCAATATGAGCCGCTTTACCGCAGAGTTGCAGTACCCCATAGTACCCCATTACATGCGGGTTATTATATGAGTGACATGGGAACCGAATGGATGGGTGGATGCGTAGCGGTCCGTTCGGAATTTAGCGGAGGGTGGGGGAATGGCGTTCAATAATAATAATAATAATAATAATAATAATAATAATAATAAAAGTGAGGTCTGCCTGCTCAGCCAAGGCGGCAAGTTTCACTCCTGAAAAAAAGAAAAAAAAGAGAGAAGGAAAAATGAGAGAAATTATGGCAGTCCCTACAGATGGGGCGAACGCCAGCAACGCATCCCGTACACTCCGACGGATGTGGGTAGAACCTTGCGGGTACACGATGCCTTCCAATGTGACACAGGGGATCGGAAGGAGGGATTGGAAGTGGATTGGAGGGTGATTGGAAGGGGATGAAAGAGAGAGTGGAGCAAGGACTGGAGAACTAGACGGTGTGAAAATTTGCGGCAGACTGATTTAATGCGTGCGGTGGTATTCTCCGCGTGCTCAGTAATCGTGCGCCCAGCACACATCGCCGCTGTCGATAGGGTGCACTACAGATGGACGGATGGAGCAGTACTCATAAATCTCGTTTACTTTGGGGTTGGATATATCCCCGAATGACACAAAACAAGCCCGTGACGTAAAAGAGGAAAAAGAAAAAAGAAAAAAAAAACGTTTCATTCGTGTTAGGCGAGCTCCAATCTCCACAGGTGCGAAATATTAGTCGAGAAGCCAGGTCAGATACACAATACTAATTGAGCGATGGAACGTGGACATCGGCTAAGATCTACACAATGTTCGTGCTATGACAATCTATGTCTCGCCACACTGGGCTGGACACACGTTACGTGCAAATCTGCTCCAATCACTTACAACCACAATGGCAAGACACATGCTCCCTGGCTATATCCTTTTTTGCGTTCTTTCTTTTTTTCTTCTCCGGGCAATTATAACCTATGCAATTAACACGGACAATAGACTAGACACGCGGTCTGGACTAGACTAGACCATAGACACGGACCAGCTGCTGTCCTGACTAGTATTATTATATGCGTGTCAATTGCTGCTTTTACCGATTATGTACTACATGCACCGGGGTGGGGCAATAATACCCAGCTTTTGTATTATAATACTGTAATAATATGTATAATAATGTAATATAACACATAATGCTTCCCAGAAAACAATATTATAATGCTAATAAGTAATACTTCGATTCTGAGGTACTACGATATATAATAGTGATACTTCTGTCTGTGTATTACGCGAGTAATACCAGCGCTACATCCATACACAAACGTACCAAGGTTGCAGAGAAAGAAAAGGCAGAAATACACACACTTTGCATAATACGTCGAACAGACATTCTCTACTCAGGTTTTGTTTTACGTGAATAGTAAGCGCCTTGTTTCTGACCAAACGTTTGTGGGGCACAGGCTTGCAAAAATGAACGACAAAGTGCACCTGTGACACCCGCATAGAACCTATAGGATCTTCTACAATCTTCTAGAGTCTAGACCATTAAAATATACGTATGCAATACTTCAATTATGTGCATTATACATTCAGAAAATGAGTATTATAATACAAATGCTCAGCAGATTTTACAGAAATATTACTACTAACTAGTATTAGTATTGCTGCCCACCGCTGGCATAGACAAGTGCAACTACCTTGCTATACTCACTATTCTAAAACGAAACAACTAGATAAGAAAACGATTATAATCTGCTTATACCACCCATCAGGTGAACACATACATCGTCAACACTACTATATGCAGTACTATATGCAATATCCTTCCCTTTGCGCGGCGGCTACGGGGATATGAGGACGACAGTGCCATGAAGACACTCAAAATGTAAATTGACGCTCATCTTGTCATTCTTTAGACTATACTGCTATTACGTAGCGGATGGAAGCGAGCAGTATACAGAGAATAAAAGTCTGACTCTCACTGTAATTGCTCCCAGTCACATAGTTATTCATGAGGATGAACTTCTCAGAAAAGCAACAAGTATCCGGCTCGCAGTGTCTTCTTGCCATCTAAGACGGGAACTTACATTAGACTCATTTCATGGAGATTTGCGCAAAAAGGCTTCGCCGTTGTTCCATTTTACTTCAGCTCTGTTTTATTTTTTTATTTTTTTTATTCCTTTGCGCTTTCACACGGAAGAAAACGCTTTCTAACGAGGCACTGCGAGCGCAGGTCTGTTTTTAGACTTCCATGTCGCTAATTCCCCAATGCGTGTCCGCGTGATAACAAAATTACACGAACAGTGGCTGTAATTAGCCGTGAAAATGAAACGAAGGACTAAAAAATAAAAGCGTTTGGAGGCAGCCTGTGTGAGTGTGCCCGTCCTACCTCTGGCTGTAAACTCTGGCAACGCTGAAATGATCATCAAAAATGAACAGGCGAAAATGTGGTGACGAAAGAAGCACGCGCAAATCTTGCTGATACACTCCAGGAGAAAAGAGGAGCAAGTTGGGGAGCAATTGCAGCTTCCGGTCCCCAATTACTCCCCATTGTAGTCTCCTGACCAAGAAATTTAATGCCCCAGCATTGCGAACAGTCCCTAAACTTCGCAAATGGTCCCGTGAACGCAACGGCCTACGTAAATATCTGCCCGTCGGGAATTTGATGAAATAACCCAATATAAATAGGGAATTTTCTGCCTACATAGTGCGCAATAGTTTTATTTCATATATTTTTTGTTAGTGCGTATCAGGGGCCTCAGAGCTGATGCATGCAAATGAACTCACCCAGGACTACTACTACTACTACTACTAATAATAATAATAAAGCTCTCTATGTTTTGCACGTGCGTAGAACTACCAACGCTATCCCTTACGTACGCAAAGGCGATAGCATAGAATGTACTAAAACTCACTAATCTCTAATATTGATAACTAACTTCAAGAACTCAACAGAACTATTATTATCATTCAATACGACATCAGAAACTATCCTCTCTTTACGCACACCACTTCCGCCATCACTTTTCGTGCACGCTTCGTTTCGAACCCAAAAGTACGCCACCACAGCCATAATACAACTACAAAACGATACCGCACGCAAACCGCTCAACGCAGACATCTTCATCGACACACCACACACGCCCCTTTCCAATTTCTCTCTCTCCGTAACGCAAAAGCGTACACATATCAGGCCGTCATTAAACCGTGATAACTCGCCGAGGGCTTTCAGGCGGCTCCCTGATCCTAAGTTGAAAGCCAAACACGGAATGGGGGATCTAAAGTTTGAGCCATAAATTTTCTCTCACATTTCCATAACAAAAGGCGCATCTCGGGATCCAGCGCCCGAGTTCTATAGTTCGTCTTGAGTCAATATAAATGCGCGCCAACGGGGGGAACCTCTTTGGCGCGTGTCTTCCTATATAGCGCTGGCCGTTTATGGCTTGAATAAAGTGAGGCTTTTAAAGGAGCTCAGGAACACATATATTTTACAAAAGAATGAGTTGATGTAAGAATTTATATGGGGTGAAAGCAGGGGGCCTTATGCGTCATGTATGGTATTCTCGCGTAAAATGTCAGCTTTTTTTTTTTTATGTTATAGTCACGGACAGAGCTGAGTTCATTCTTTTAAGCATCTCCATTAGTTGCGTGCTGCTTTGTATCTCTATGGTTGTGTGTGAGGAACAGAACAGGAAACGGGCCGATAAGGAGGTGCAGGCAGACGAATAGCCAATGGCAAAAAGACGATCTGTCGTTTGCTGTATGCCATGAGCTGGAGGCAAAAATAAGATACATTTCGTCGGCATGGACATATAAGGGACACACAAGAGCAGGATGAGAGAACCATATGCGAGTAGAGTTTTGTTGGTTTGTTTCGCGCTCGAGAGAGTGATCGGGAATATTTCTTTTTATTCCGACACGCGAGGATAGTACAACTGTATATATTATGAAAAGTCGAGAAGAAAGGGCATTGTCGATATGCTACGTGAAAAACAAAATAGATTTTAAAAAAAGAGAGAAAACGAAGTAACGCAAGTCGATTAACATGCTAGTTACAAGGATTTTCAAGAAAAGACATTTGGAAGCACTTTTAGTTTATTGTCTCTGTGCAAAAAGTCTCAAGTGTTCCGAAGGTGCATCATCCGCACACAACAACAACAACAAATAGGTGATGATAGATAGGCGGTAACATGGTTTAGGTTTAGGTTGTGCCTTGTCCCCTTTGAATCGAGGTGTTCCACCGCTAGGGTGCGGTACCCTACACCATTACATGCGAGACATTACATGAACGCTATGGGAATGAATGAAATGACACCGTTGAATGAATTGAAATGAGAAGTTCAAGAATTGGAGTGACACGGGTGCCTATTGCTTGGCAGGTTCGCACCGTACTTCGCGAGCCGTTCAGCAACATGTCTTTGCACACGCCCGTGAACGTAGGACTTCATGGATTTAGATTCAGACTCTACAAAGTACAAATAGCTCTGCCAAGTCACTCATTCTTCATTTTTTGGGAGATGACGATTAAAGCAGCAAGCAAGACCTCCCAATCGGAAATTTGTTTTCGATTGCAGTGGAATGTTCGATCAGTACATACTATTTTCAAGCAAGAATTGTGAGAGAAGCACATCCACAGTGCGCACTGCAGCAGCTCGATTCCCACACGTGTCTCGCGCACGTTCCTTCCTTCATTTGCCTGACGTCACAGACACGAGTGCAAACGTCATGACGTGACGAAGGAAGTGGACACAGCAGAAAATGCGCGCACAATGTCCTACTTGATGCTTGGAGCTGCAGCGCATCCCGCGCCGTGGAAGTCCGATGTGTGATGTGATGTGAAAGAGGAACAAAAAAATGGGGAAGTCCGATGTTTCCGCAGCTGCACCATAATGTGTATTGTTTCACATGCAACGTGAGTCAGCCTGTATGTCTTGCGACCTGGAGCACGTGTCGCAGTTGAAGGCTGCGCCGAATTCGGATCACGTGGTGTTACAGAAACGTCCCAAGCAGCACAATGTACTGAAAGTCGAGTGCAATAGGGGTGGACGGTATGTGTCTTATCAATGTTCTTTAGTTTCACGAGTCTGTTCAAGGCCTTCCACCTACCCGTCCACCCCTATTGCACTCGACTTCCAGTACATTGTGCTGCTTGGGGTGTACCAGAAATCTTCGAAACATGCAGTGAAAGGAATGTTTACAGAAAGCAAATTGACACTTTCACTGCTAGTCAGATCATCAAAATTTTCTTCGAGAAACGGGTAGTTGTGGCGTCAGGAGAGGCACTCGTCGGTTATTTTGTCCCGCGAAGAGATGACGCAGTTCCCTAATTTCCCTTACGATGTCAATCTAGCTTGCTCTTTCTTTTCCCCAGGAACTGACGCAAAACGGAACGAAACGTATTCTTTTCTCCATCCCCTACCCTTTCTCACCCTGAAAGAAAAGCCCCATGAGCGGCCCTCTTCGGCAACCTTGGTGAATGACACCACTCAACCGGGAACGAGAGCACGCGCGGTCCGCAAGCTGGAACTCCATCGAGCGGCCAATTGTGGCAGTAGCAAGAGAGAAATCGAATCCTTGAACAATCGGGACATTGGAGACGTTAATGTCGGGGGACAAGGGTAATGCAATCACCGGCAAAAATGAGGAACACGGGACAGCATGGCTGGCTCGCATCTGCTAGCGTTCAACGCACAACCCGATTATGAGGCTCCTAATCGCATAAACGCCATCAGGCGTGAGGTACTATTAGGGAGCGCTTTATTGAAAAGGGGAAGAGGCACTAAACGTAGTCGGTACACCGGCGGGTGGTACCCATTGTGGCGGTGGCGGATACGGGACGAGGCCCTTCGCCCCAGCCTTATATTCTCGTCTTTTATGCGCATTATCGATAGAACGTCCATCCGTCTGCCGGTGGTGAGTCGGTAATTTTGTTATAACCACTCTTATATTTCCTGTCGAGGGTACACGGTGGGCTCGTTCGCGGTTGGTGACTTTCATTGTGGGGCTATATGGCTATGAATTAGGTCTTTTAGCAGAGCCACGTGCCAAGTGGTCTGGCCACTTATGGCATGGAGTGACAGGGGGCTTTCGCTCTTTCTTTTCTTTTTTTTTTTTCATTGAATTTCATTGTACGAGAGGGGAACATCATTAAGATTATTCGTTTTTGATCGAATATCCCTACTCTGCTCCGCGTGACGTTCAAAATATTGAAAGAAATAAACAAAAAGGGGCAAGGCATAGTAGGATGTTGCAGACTTGTGACCATTATCCATGTCGATAATTCCAAGGTCGTCCATGCCGTGTCACGTCATTTCGTGCCAACTTCTGACGTCAGTGTTAATAAAGAACGAAGTAAGTTGGTCCGTTTAAATCAGTTTCGCGCTCAGGCATTCTCTCAGAGAGAACGATGTTCCTGTAGGAGTTCAACCTGACGAAGAGCGTAGGTTCTATCGTCAAGATCTTGTAACGAAGAATAATAAAATTTAGTGCAGCACCGCATGATGGACTCAAATCTGGATGGACTAGAAAGCTGGCTCCTCCTATAGCTTACCCTAAAAACTGCGCAAGAGTGGACAACGACAATCGTCTGAAGAAGAAAAGAAGGAAGAGTGCATCGTTCAACACCCCCAACAACACCGTATATCCCCTGCATGTACGAATAATGTCCTAAGAGACTCGGACGTCCGATGGATATCACTCAGATATCCATCGGACGTGCGAATCCATCAGGAAAGCATTCGTACATCCAGAGGACATTCGGTGTTGTTGGGGACCGCTATCGCGTGGCATTCCGAAAATTCGACTTTGGGAAGCAGTCGTGTCGAAAGCAAAGCACCTGAACCTTTTTGACTATTCTTCACTCTTGTGCTCTGAAACAGCACCGTACTTCTAACATTAGTTCGCATGCAGAACATTTAGGTTGTTATAGTGTTAGTGAAAAGCAAAGTGTAAGTTGGGCAGTTACTTATGTAATCAGATAATCATGTTAATAAAATGTTCTGAACAGCACATTATCACTAGGGCTATACATGCTTCTTCCGGAGGAGAAACCTCTGCATACGTTGGTCACTATACCAATGCCTCGTTGGTAAACAAAGTCCTATACATGGTCACTCACTGGTGGTAGCCGAGGCCGTGCTGAAAACTGGGAGGTCGTGGGTTCGAATCCTACCACGGGCTGAGCTGCCTGAGGATTTCCTTGGGTTTCCCGGCCAGACGGATGTAGGCACAGTTCTACCTGAAGTCACATCAGATCGCATACCAGACCTTCGAGTCCCCGATTTCATCCTGCTGTCCTGTCCCCATCAGCTCACGTATGCTCCTCGCTCATAGCCACAGCTGCTTCGCGGCGCTAACACAGAACCAAAGAAGAAAGTAAAGTCCGATCGCATAAACGACGTAGACATTAGGAGCCCGCCAATCAGGACCATGCTTTCGGCGGCTGTTGCTATGGAGACAAAGCCGCCACTAGTCGCATGGGCAGTCACTGATATCCACAGAAAGCCTGTTTTTGGAATCGCATGCGACAATTGGCCCATGCTGTTGACGTAGCGAAGGGGTAAGATGACTGTATGACATCGTCTTCCCCTGATTTGTCGAAAACGTGAGGTGCACTCCATTTGTGACATAAATGTGACACTTTGCTCTCCCCGACAAACTCATGCACGCTCTACGTATCTCAACCCTTCATCCTCTATCCGCCTTTCTTTCTTTATTTTTTCTTGTTCTTTTTTTTTTTTGCTATAGTCGTGACGACGCCCACTTCTGTGTGGCCAACAACGGTGAGCCGATCCTGCCATTACTCCCCCCCCCCCCTATGTGACATTAATGCACTTACGTTAATTCTTATAAAAGCGCGTACGCCTTTCGACAAATCAGTAGTAATAACGACACCAATCCGTGCAATACGTGACCATTCAGGGTTCTATGTGGTTAAGTTCTGTTTGCCATCCCAGACGCTTCTTTCCCATGACTTTCCCTCAACCTCGCTATTGCACCTCGGAATGCTAATACGGATATCTTTCCCAGAAAAACATCCACTCATTGATCCGTCATTCGTTAACCCAACCCACGGGAGTCCCAACCACAACGTAACTTCGAAATTGCTCACTCCAAACCGAGAGCACACATATCGTGCGGCTTCCGCAGAGTTTGAATAGTGCGACGTCTTTTAGCTTGGCACACCGCACTTGTGCACACAAAGACCTCTATTGTGGCCTTCTGTTGGACCTCCCAGGTACACATACACACATACATGCACAGAGAACGGCGCCGAAAAGACGAGGATGAAAAAGATGCGCTATTCTTTTCTTTCTTCTTTTTTTTTTTTTTTTTTTTTTGCCGCGGTAAGAAAGAGGGCGCTCGTATCGAGTCCGCGAAAGAAGAGGCGTGATGTCATTACTTCTGTCGGTCGGTTTCGTTTTGAAGGGAACATTTTTTATTATTATTTACGACACACTCATTACAGAGGTCAACCTGACGCACAGCGGATGCTGCCGCGCGCCTCTTGCTTGCTGGTCGCTTTATGATTTTTATTTATTTTTGCTATATTTGGTGTTCCGATTTGGTGTCCGGCCCCTGCATTTCTTTTCAACTGTTGATTCCCTTCTTCAGTGGTGCGTGTGTATGTATGTGTGCGCGCAACTGTATGCGGTCGACACGCGTGTTTTCTGAATGAACGAAAGAGAACTGCTTACACGACGAGGAGGACCAATAAAAACAAGCTAGAAACTCGTGAGGGACTGCTCGCGGACGTTTTCGCGATGCTTTGGGGGTCTGAGGGGGGGGGGGGGAGGGGGGAATATGTTTAATGCAAAGTAAGAAAAAAGAGAAGGGAAAGGTTAGCCACGGTGTGAGGACAACGTACCGATCGATGCTGGTAGTCTTATTGTGCATTGAGGAACTATGTAAGCAAGAAAGATGAGAACTCGAAGTTTGATTGACGTTATTTGCCTTAATGACGCAATATCATAGACAGCGTGCAACAGCTGCTTTAATGACATTTCTTGTGGACATTGCAGCGCCTCCAACTTTTTAGACGTACTGATTTTTATTTTCAAGTGGTTTGGAGTAGCCGGCTCCTGTGTTTTGTAGGAGCCACCATCTCCGTATTTTTCTTTCCTAATTCCAACTCCAACTCCAATCATTATTTCTGTGCATGTGCGTGTTCCATGCTGCACTGAAGGAAGGCAACAACTGTAAACAAACACCAAAAGTACCTCACTTTTAGTGGTGATTCGCTATGTCCACGGTGACAGCACGGAGAAAGTAGGTGAGGGGTAAGGCCAGCAGAAGGTGCAGGCGCTGGCCAACAGATGGCGCCGTCGCATGCAGGCTATAGGTAGCACTAGCTACAGCCCGTTCCAAGGAGAAAGTCACAATATTCATCCCTCCAACCAACAGGGAGGGGTAAATTTTTTTGCACAGTCATGCATGAAAATATAGTGTACAGAAAACGCATCGTCTTACACAAACGTAGCAGACGGCATAGTTGCACATCGATGTGTGTAAGTGTACTAGGGTAGCCAGCTCGACTTCGTCGAAACTCACATCCCTATTTTTTTCTTTATCATATCGCATCACATCATATCGATGCACGAAACGATTGCAAGACGCCGCATTAGCACTGTCCGGGGAATTAACGTATAGTGCGCGGGCTTGCCCTGTTGACATCTGAACTACTCAAGTTGACTCAGTCAAGAGTTTCTTGTTCCTCTCCCACTTCTTCCGCGAAACTGACAAAATACGAGTTTATTCGGCAGCATACCCAGAAAAGCGAAAACTTGGAGCCAACAACACAAGAACACAGAACAAGGACCTGACGACATGAATGCTCCTTGTCATTCGGAGCATTCGTGTCGTGCCCTGTTGTTGGCTCGTCCAAGTTTTCGCTATGTCAAGTTGGTACCAACGGGCCCACCTTCCTGTTTCAGTTTATACGCGGAAAAATTTGTTTCGAACAACTTTCCCACAGCCCCCCATGAAAATACAATTATGAAACTCCTAGGCTTCATCTTTCTTCCTTTTTTTTTTTTTTTTTTTCAGTCTTACTGCATTCGTGAACGTGCATGCGCGAAAAACTTCTTGCATCAGCGAGCAAAATGGCCTATTGCAACCTAAATTTGCCTATTTTTAACGGCTACTGTCAGCGACGTATTTTTGAGCCCGAATAACAGAGACTGTAACCTCGCTAATATGGGAAAAACTTCGCCGTGCATGCCGTACGTGAGAGTCGCGTCATTTGCTTAACATGTACCATTACATATCATAAGCTCTTTCAGTAAATACAGCACGAAGGGAGAAAATGACCCGGGAACTGCTCGTGAGAAAGTAGCGGACTAACCTGCGCGTGTTAGTTTAATGGCCATTGATTGCGTGGGAGTCAGAAAGGATCATCGCGAAGAAGAACTGACTTTTCTCACGAGTGTGTTTCGGTACAGATAATATGTTAGGTTCAAAGGTAGAAAGTGTCAGGAACCATGCATACGGAACGATGCCCGCGAACAGATGGTGGCGGTGGTGGTAGTGGTTGGTAGTGGTGCTAATGCTGGTAATGATGGTGACTAGACTGGCTTTCCGTTGCTCTAAAAACAGATCTTCAACGCATATAGCAAGCTCTGCTCCAACCACCAGCTTGGCTCTTGTTTGGCAGAATGCTAGACTATTCTACTATTCTGTGCGTCCAGTGATGTCATTACTTCTGTCGGTGCGATAATGCAGTGGCTGTGTGTGTGTAGACAGATAGTTCTGTGCGGTGCGGTGAAATGCGGTGAAGGCGGGGCGTACTCCTTTTTTGGGACAGTTAACATAATGTGCCTCCCGTTTTTAACCAATCAGGGGGGAAATACGATGTCATTCGGGTGGTGGCGTGCCATGCGGTGAAGTTCTGTTTTTCGAGTGTATAGTCTCTTCGCATATGTCTTATTCTTGTTTCCGATTGAATTCTACCTGTCAGCTGGTAGGTCGCGCGATACAGGAAATAGGGCATCTTTTTTCGCTCCGTGCAACAGGGTGATGAGATACATGTAACAATCGGTAGCAATGCTTCATCTTATATGGTAGAGAACGCGATTTGACATGTCCTCCGAGTGGAACGGCTCCAGTAATTAATGGTCTCAGCTCTTCAATGTCAATACTGGTGTGGGTAGCGGAAATGTTCGCCAAAGAGAAGCGACATGTAGAGAGGTATAGACGACAGCCAGAGAGATTACGATATTTTAGCCTCCCCTTTTATCTGATTTAACGTCATGCCAAAATTAGCGGCGTGAACATGCGCTTTGGTTTCCTGGCTACACCCGGCGTTAAGCAGTCGCTATCCGAAAATAGACAGGATACATATATATAAACCTCGGCTTGCATGCACTGGACTCCTCAGATCAGGGAAAGGTGTGGTCGCCACGAAGCCTTGATGGGAAAATGACACGGTACGCGATCGTGTTCCGCCACGACGTCGCAGTCATAGCGCTTCCCCATACATTTTTTTTTAACTTTCCACGAACGCTGTCTAATGACAGGTGACAGTATCCGGTCGTTTTCAATCGACTCCTCGGCGATTAGGTTAACTCTCACGGGCCAGTGGTGTGAGCACGCTGCGTGCGAAACGCACAGATACCGAAGTTAGAATGTGAAGCACACCTACACCGCCGATTTGTCAACTTGTTCCGCTTTATACGTGTTACAATGTTGATACCTCTGCCACACCTATTCTATAGGATTGCTGTTGAAGCCCAGTGGACGGAAAAGGTGTGCTCTGTGACATGCTGAATTTCTTCCTCCCCCGCCCCACGCTGAAAGACAGCATTTCGAAGTGGTGTAGTTCTTCTTGTGCGTATAATCTGCGCGTTTTACGTATCTGCGAAGCTACTCTACGCTCTCAGAACAGAACTTCACCGCATAGCACGTTGTCCGTCAACCATTGCCGCGACTCACGAATGATAGTGTTCGCGCTTCTGATTTGGAGAGAGAGAGAGAGAGAGAGAGGTGCGTACGCCTTTCTGTAGCAACTATCATGTATCCAAACTGCTACAAAAAGGCGTACGCCCCACCTGCTCTTCGAAGCAGAAGCGGTAACCCTATCATTCGTGACAATGGTTGGCTGACAACGTGCTATGCAGTGGAGTTCCGTTCTGAGAGTGTATTAGGCTGAAGCAACTGATAATTCCCGGACGAATACGTTCCACGTCTTAGTTCAGCAACGTCGACTGCCGTGTAGGTCTGTCCGTAAATGTGGAGAAAGAAGGAGAGTGAGGGAGAGAGAAGAGGAGAAGGGAAAAAACTATGACAGGGAAACGAGTACGGACGCCCGAAGATCAGGATTGGACGATGCCCAATCCTTGGCATCATCTTTGGGCAGAATGCCCAAAGATGGGGCTTTTTTTTTTTTTCTTATACAGGGTGTTCAAAATTAAGCTTTCACGAGCGCTACGCAAAACAGCGATGACAGGAAACCGGATGATAACTTTACGCTACTTGTGTAAGAAACAGGTGCTGCTAATTATGTAGCACCTGTTTCTTACTCAAGGAACAGAAAAAGTAGCACCATTTTTCGTTTGTTCGCCTATTTATAAAGTGCTAGTGAAAGCTTAATTTTGAACACCCTGTATAGAAAAGAACTTAGTACGCTCCACAGTCTGACTGTCCACTTCTTGGAATCTGCATTGGGTTCGGCAGGTGAGAGAGAAGAGAAACGATATACCCTTCCACAGAGGAACACACACACATCAAAAGGAGTTTCGCCCACCTCTTGGAACTCGCGTGGGGCCCTTACACAACGCTCGGAAGCCACCAGAATCCCCAAGATAACTATACCTTTCCAGGGAGTTCGCAGCGTATACGTACCCAACGCCCCTCTCGTTCAAGCACAGGAAGTTGCAGGACTCCAAAACCTGTCGTTCGGCATGGCGACTGCTTCGGAAAGGGATATTGCTTCGAAACCAATCATTCTGAATGTGACCCGTGTAATTTGGAAGATTAGAGAGGAATAATAACACTAAGGTGACTCGTTTCGCACGAATCGTTCTCAGTTTTAACCGCGAGGTGACTCTCTCGTCCACAGCTGACGACTGAAGTCATCTGCCTCTCTCTCTCTCTCTCTTTCTTTTTTTTTTTTTTCTTTCATGCAAGCAAAGCGGAGAAAACGAGGGCTTCGGCTTGCAGCGAGTTTTGAAGAGGAAGCGCTGCAAGTTACCTGCAGGCGGTCCAACCACGGACCAATGGTTTGCACGTACTCATAATAACATATGGGGCAGAATGTCAACGGGAACTGTCGGTGTCTTGGTGGGAATGTTCCGACGTGAACCGGTGTAACGGTTCACACCTGCCAACTGAAAGTATACCTTTGATATGTTGCGAGAAAAAAAAAGTGAACGGCCATTTGTGGCATAACCGTGTTTTGGGTGAGTATCTACTTGAGCACTGCGCATGCGCTATCCATCCGCACCCAGCACCTAGAGATTTTTTCCCACTCGGAGAACACGCTGTCAGTTTGAGGGATGGTTTCGGAGTAAGCTTCAAAAAGAAAAGGAAATGAACAGTCGATAAAAACTGCTCTACCGTTATTTCATTTTATGAAGTAAATAAATACAAGGACAGCGAGGGTTCCATACGTACCATTGGAACACTGTTGCGATCTGTATCTGACTTCGCGTCGACAAGTAAACACTTGGAATAATATATAAATCCTCGTTACACGATAAGGCATTTGATATTGACGCTTACTGATCAAAATTGCACAACCTTCGACTTCCTGTACGGGATGGTGCAGCTATAGACCATCACGATTAAATTAAAAAAAAAAGAGATTAAAAAAAGAGAGAAAGGTAGAATTTCCTACCCAAGCTGGTAGAACGACAGCTTCTACTCTGTAGTCTGTTTCTACTCTGCAGTTATACATAAAAGGTAAATTGGTTTCAGTAGAAATGTGGTTGCAATACAGCTCTACCGAGATGGGTAGAAAATTCTACCGATTTTTTTTTTTCTTCTTCTTAGATTGCACTATCACCAAACAGCGTTCTTTAATCTAAGCGTGAACCAGAACTTGCAAACATCGTTACGTAAAAGAAAAAAAAAAGCATTTTTCTCGACGCATATTTTTCCTCGTCGTATATCATATCTTCAGGCAGACGAAACACGAACCGGCACAAATATCAAGCCTAAAACCCACAAAACCCACAATGCAAAACTTCCCACCAAGATCTTCACGTGGCGCGTATCCCATCCACTCACACGGCGCGGTCAACCGCAACTCGCCACCCCCTTCTAGCTACACAGCGAACCGAATCAATTTTGCTTCTTCTTTTTCCATAAAGCGCATCATAAACGAAAGAAACCGGCGCTTTACTACATTCAAGTGCGCTTCCTTCATAATACAGGATCACCATTATTAAACAAACCAGGCAGAAAGCCCAGTGTTGTTCCTAATACATTCTTACACGCTCGCCTACGCTTGTTGCATTGTTCAACGACGGTAGCGTGCCGCTAGAACATTCTACCTCCCTTGATACGCAAACATTGTATGTGGAGTCCGAATCTTTAATTCATTAGGAGCCGTCAGGAAGTGAGCTGGGTCAAGAACCGCGGTGTGTGCGTTTGCTATGTGGGAGCGTGTTATGATACTTGACTCGGCTGATCGTGAAATTATGCCACGATTTTGTCTGTCTTTCCATTGTCGGTTCGTTCACAGGAAATCTTTGTGTACGTGGAACGGTGTAGATACACCTGGAGACTTGTGTTAGTCAACTGTGCAGTAATAGGGCATGCTTTATCGTGCTTTCAGTCGCATTTTTTCATCCAGTTTTATTAGGGGTCGTTCCACGCAAGCTGTACACAACTTCGGTCCTTCTCGGTTTTACAGAACCCTTGCGACTGTGCTCACCCAAGGTCGGAGACTTTTGGTGACAGAACAGGCACGGTATTACGACGACATTACTCATGACGTAACGATGAAATAACATGACAGCGAAAGTACTCACCCCGACAAAGCAACCGTTGCCGAATCGCGTACATATACCCCCAAGCATCACAATATATTAGCCCAACATTAGCTGGATATCGGCAATACTAGTCCAATATTGGTCCAATATTGCCGATATCCAGCCAATATTGGGCTACTGTGCGCTCTGCACACGTACCAAAGCCACGCTTTCTTTTGTACCGTATTACCTATATCAAGTGAATTTAAACGGCGTTGGAAGACTGCCCCACATAAACTTACAACACTCTAAAAACAGGATCCTCCACCGCGTACCACGCTTTGCGCCACTCAACGCCGAGAGATACAGTTATGACTTCTTGGCTCAACATTGGACCGACATTGGCAATACTGACCCAATATTCGTCCAATCTTGGTCCAATCTCGGGCCGGCATTGCCAATATTGGTCCAATATTGGGTCAATATGTTGTGCTGCTTGGGACGCCTTTTTGTGGCAATTCATACGTATTCAAATTGCCACAAAAGGATATGCGCCTCTCATTTTCCAACAAATCAGGAGAAAGACCGATACCATTCCGAATAGCAGTTGGTTCTGATCCTGTTACGCGAAGAAGTGTCCGCGTTAGCGCCGCGAAGCAACTGTGGCTATGAGCGGTGTCCAGACACGGAGAGATGGAGAGAGGACAGTTGGAAGGAGTGGGGAACGGGGGGGGCCTTAGTATGCGTCCTGGGCCGACTTCAAGGGGAACTGAGCCGACATTCGTCTGGGAAGTCTGCCGGAAAGCCCGGGGGGAAACCTCAAGACAGCACAGCTTGTGCCGGGATTCGAACCTGCATCATCTCCCAGTCTTCAGCACGACCTTGGCTATACCACCAACGGACGGACGGACATGCCGCTGGCCGGTGGAGGTCCGTTTTTAGAGTGACGGCATTATCATAAACTTCTGCTGGTAGCAAATCTGCACGTTTCAATATACCATTCGATCTATATAATCATTACATTGCTACACCGGCACAGAGTAACTTCAATACCTCACTTCTGTGTTTTGATGAGTGTGTGTGCAAGCTACCGTATTGTATTTAGTTATTTATTTGTAATACTTCTGGCGATTGACTCGCCGTGGAAGGAGGGCCATACCAATGCAAGAATAAGAACTGTGCGAATATTCCAGCACCAATATAAACATAACAGAGTACAACAACAACCATAATAATAATAATAAAAAGAAAAAGCTATGCCAACAAACATGAATCTGTACCCAAAATATATATACACATATATCAAAAGGAAACGCGATTATGAGCCACGTTAAAGCTCAGTAATACACGAGACAAAAGAAGGGAGGGTGTTGCAATCAATGACCGTCTGGTGTAACTTATTCCATTCATCAGTGGTTTTAGGGAAAAGGGAGTACCGTAAGCAGTCTTGAAGCGATATTGCAGTAAATGTTAAGTTCCAAGTTGAAAATTACCATAGAAACGCGTTTTTTTTCTTCTTCTCCTTCTTTTGCACCCTCATTACGCCATGCTTCCCACTGGTCATTATATATACAAACAGTCCTTCCGCATCCCCCATCTGCACGAAGCTTTATCGTGAAAATCAAAGCGTATCCCGCCCGATTATGCACGCATAAAGAAACTATACCATAACACCACAGTGGTCATCGATGCAGCGCTAATCTAACGATTAATCCTTGTACCACACTCATGCGTATATAGCTCTTCGCGACGAGCGGCATTCGAGAGGCCAAAAGGGGAGTGCGGTATACGAGATGCAGAGCAGCATGCGATAAGTATCGGGAGAGATTGCGGGAAAAAGGGAGGTATAATAAAAGCACTCCAAAGTACAAGCCCATCATAGCCGACATAAGGAGGAAACGATTAAACCCCCTTAAAAGAGAGCGGAACAAGGGGGAGACATCTACTTCCACTTACGCTGCTCTTCATGCGACAACGATATCGAATGTCACCGACAGAGGAGGAGGGTCGGCAGAGAAACCCCCGCGGTGATGTAACAGCCGGGGATGTTGTCGGAGTCGCGTGGCGGCCACGTGACCAAGACACGTGACCCGCAGGATCACCGCGATCGTGAGTTGGGGGTGCGCGGATGATAAATGAACGATGATCAAGCTGGAGCGTCTGCCCTGGACTGTGTTGTCGATTAGAAAACAAAAATTTCGTGTTTCAGGTTTGAAGTGCGACATCTATATGTGAGTTAGTGCGCAAATCGGAAATGAGAGCCGTTTTTCTCTTTCTTTTCTTTTTGTTTCGACCGTGCCTTTTTATGAACGTGCTACCTTCAAAAGAGAACTTCCGAGTTTATGGGTGAAGTAGATAGCATGTAGCTTTTGATCTCGTAGGTAAACGTGAAGTAAGGAATAGGGCGTTGGAATGGGTACGCGGGAGAGGCCGAACAGTTATTCTTTTGTTTAGGTTTTTCTGATTTTTGTTTTAAGTGAGGGAATGTTCCCGCTTATTACGACTTTTTCAATGAAACACACTAACTCTTAGACAGTCTTGGACTCGGAGGTATGTTCCGCACAAATTTCCGAGTAATAGCATTAAAATTGGCTGTCATACACTTAAGCATGTTTGATTTTGACACACATACTTCGTCGGGTGAATTTTTTTTTTTTTTTTACTCTTAGCAGCACTTGACGACAAGTATACATCATTTTATTCATGAATGTGCAAATTAACGTGCAACGCTACCATACATATAAGTAGACGCAGATCGTATCGTGTAGTTCCACATGAAGGAAGCTGTAGTTTTGCCTTGGATTGGATTGGATTGAATTTGAGCTAAAATAATATGAAGATTGTGGTTCCATAAGTGTGCGTGCAGCCGGCTGCTATACAGAGTACAGATCCCGACAAAAGTTTACGGGACACCGGAGCGACGTATTTCTTGATCTCAGCGACACCCTAGCGGCGAACGGGAGTGGACACACTTACTGAGAGGTGCGTCGAGTACTCGGTCACCTGTTTGTAAGTCCATCTGCTCCTGTTTGCAGCAACCGTGTCGCTCAGATGACTATATACGCCACTCCAGTGTTCCGTAAACTTTTGTCGGGACCTGTACCCCTAAAAGGTTGTTAACACGAGCACATGGGTTCAGTCCAAGGGTTCACTCTAAGAAAAAATGATGTTAAAAAGGTGGCAACTTCTATAGTTTCCACCTCAGTCACCATATAGCGTCTGATAAAGGGTGTAAAAGGGTGGTAAAAGAAATCATCCATCTAAACTGTTACAAAAAGGCGTACATCCCCCTCGCTCACCGAATCAGAAGCGATAACCCTGCACTCTTAAAAATGAGGTGGTGGTGGTGTTGACGAAAAACCGGCGTGCCGTTGTTGGCCTCACGTATGTGGGCTGCGTCACGGCTGTAGCCAGAATGAGATGGTATGGTGTGATAACAGATGGAGGAATGATGACGGCCGAAATTTAAGATATAGGGATTTAAAAATCAACTTCACCGCATAGCACGCTCTTAGCCAACCATCATCTCGAATGATATCGTTGTCTGCCCTGATTTGATGGAACCGGGAGGCGTACGCCTTCTTTTGTGACACTTATATGCTGGTCATAATGTCACAGAAAAGGCGTACGCCTCCCGTTTTCAACAAATCAGGTAAGACAATGATATCATTCAAGATGATGGTTGGCTAGGAGCGTGCTATGAGGTGAAGTTCATTTTTAAATCCTTATATCTTAAATTTCGGCCGTCAACGGCCAACAACGGCAAGCTACCTCGACACCCCCCCCCCCCCCCCTCATTTTTAAGAGTGTAGCATTCGTCGCCATGGTTGGCGGACAACGTGCTAGGCGGTGAAGTTCTGTTTTGAGAGCGAGGTAGCAGGTAGAACTTTGCAACCTCTTAGGCACAACATATGCGACAACTATTACCTCCTAAAAGCTGTAACCGCTCCACCCTTTTTTCTAAGAGCTAAGACCGTTGTTGGGGCTAACGATGCTACGATGACAGAAAAAAGAATGAACATGTGAAATGATTCAGGTAGCTCATGGGACTGCAAGATTTCCATGGATCACCTCTATACGGTCCACTTTTTTTGTGCCGACACTCGTCATGGATGGAAAACTTACCGCTCTTCTATAAATTATCTCGCTACAACGTAAGGTATAAACTACGTTTGGACGGTGCATGTACAAAGTATTCACCTAATAACGCATCGACAGAGCAAAACGCATTGAAGTGAGTCGTTTGGAACGTTAGATAGTATCGGCGCGTATAGCTCAGTACTCGCCTGCCCAGTTAGTCAACGCATACACTTCTTCCTTCCCAGAAACACATATTTAGCCCCAAATAACTTCACTCAAATCAATCGAAGTGTGAACGATTTTGAACGAGATAACACCCCACATGCGTGATACGACTAAGATATAGTCTATATTTGCCAGCGAGGAAGCGACCGACGCTAAGCTTCAGTAAGCCTCGTGGGTTAAACGGAGCCATTCGTTCAGCTAAGCACGCAGAACTTCGAAACAAAACGCACGAGCTGCTCTAAGCGAAGCGATGCACGGTCAAAGAAGACAAGAAGAAGAAAATAAAAAAAAAAATAAGAGTCGGTCAGTATCTTTATGTGCATATTGTTTAACGAGATCGTAAACGCAGATGAGACCACTCTTTTTGGGTGCTTTGAACTGTGGACGCTGTTCTGTTCCGTTAAGAATAGTTATATCATCATTATCCGCACGCAATACCCCTCGCAATGCTGTGGGAAGCTGTCGTGGGAACAGGTCATTACACTCGATAGCAGGTGATGCATATAATGCCCTCTGGATAACTAACGTAACCATGTCCGCGAATGCATGCAAGACCTCAGCGCTCTAAAAAGCAGAGCTTCACTACATTGCACAGAATGATACCGTGATCACTCCCTGATCTGTGGAAAGCGCGGGGCTTGCGCCTTTTTGTGACAATTAACGTAACTACATCAGCGTCACAAAAAGGCCTGACGCCTCCCGTTTTCAAGAAATCAGCGGAGAGAATGATATCATTCGGGATGCTGGTTATGCAGCGAAGTTCTATTTTATATAAGAGTGCGGGTAACGCTCAACGACCTTTCATATTTTTAAAGAATTTCCTGTTAGTACCGCGATGAACCCGTGGCCATGAGAGTTGGGAGAGGGGAAGACATGCGGGGTCGTTGTGCGACCTGGGCCGACTTCGGAAGGGACTGTTCAGGCACCTGTGTGGAAAGCGTGCACGAAAACATTGCGAACACCTCAGACTGTACAGTCTGTGGAAGGATTCGATCCCACCACCACCTCCTAGTTTACAGCACGGCATTGAAGTTGCCGCCAACGATATAACGAATGCTGTATAGCGAGTATCAATTTTAACATGCAGCTAGTATACGCTTGAGAGCGATACTGGAGCCTGCCCAGAGTTCCTGGTTGGCTTGGCTTGCATTGGCGACATAAAATGCCCGCGGCAACTGGACTGGATTGGATTGGAAAATGAACATGCCCGGGGCAACTGTGTGATGTTAAAACACTCTTAAAACAAGGCTTCACCGCAACAGGCTCCTAGCGCCAGCCATCTTCCCGAGGGGGAGTGGAGGGGAAGTGGTGGGGTTATACGTTTATTACGGAAAGGTCAGCCTGGCCACAGGTCGGCTTGCTATTCCTAAAAAAATATAACACACACATGCGCATATTTTTGATATCTTTAGTAATAGTGACGCACGCCATGGCAAAAGTGATCTCAAGAAGATGTCAAAAATTTAAAAACATGCCTTGAGTGAATTGCCCCTCTCAGACGATGAGTGTCACGGCCTGCCGCAAACTGACAGTCCTTCAGGTCCAATTAAGGTTGAAAGACACGACTTTGTCCTTGTAAGATTCTGCAATAAACGATCACTTGTCTTTTTTACTTTTTGTAAGCGACTTTTGGACAATGAGCATTGTGTCCCAGTCCTCCCAAACGACGTCCCACTCCTCCCGTAGGGAAGGGTGCAGTGGGACAGGTTCAAGTGTTCACCAACTGTTTTTTTAAACACTTCCTAAAAGTAGGCCCAGCAGGTGATTTTCATAGTTTGTGGTAGAGGTTCTGCCTGACATTTAGAGAACAGCAGCACAGTTCTATATGTGGCAAATAAAAGAAGAAAAAAATCAAACGTGAGACTGTCCCGTTCCTCCCGCCTTTCCCCTACACATTGTGACGAACTGTTATGTTATTTGCTCTAAAAAGGCGTACATTTCGCACTTTCCGCAAACCAGTAGTGATAGCGATATCATTTTGGGCAATGGGCAGCCATCAGCCTGTTATGCGGCGAAGTTATGTCTTCAGAGTGTACGTTGGCAATTTGCTCGCGGCTTCCCGCGGATTAGCTCATGCGCGAGCTCTGTCAACGACTAATACAGGCATGTCTGCCTGCGCGCATGCTACACCTCAAGGTTAATGCTGAAGAAACGTACGTCTACACGGCGTTCGAATACAAACGCGTCCTTTTATAAATGGAAAGAATACATGCGAGTAACTATACGGGGAAAAGCTTCGTAGCTGCAATCGCTATGTTATTACAGAATTCGTTCGCCCGTATACAAATGAACGTGCTGAAGTTCCAAGCGAAGATATAGGCTCTCGCGTCTTGTAGAGAAAATTCACGCGTGGAAGACGATCCACGAAGCGTTCTCTATCATTTCGGTACACAACCGAAATGAAACGGGTCACGCACAGGAACACTTCGATATAAGACATAAACAAGGTTCATAATAACGTCCAACACCAGGGTCGGTTTGCTCCGAAGTACGTCATCCCTTTATGCTTGCGGAGCCAATTTTCCGCTACCACTTCATGAATAACGGACAGTCACGTCGTCCGCTTTTCCTATACAGGTGACGCATATTTTTGATATGGCCACCGTCGTTTTGAGTAACGGCGTTGCAGCATTAAGAGACGAATAAATGCGTACGATTACATAATGATTTTTTTGCTCCGACGTGTAGGTGTGCCGACTATCGGCGTCGCGCCACTGAAGTTTTAGGGCACTGTGTACTTCGCCCAAGGTGCGGTGAATTGCGTGCTTTAGCGCCATTGAGTTTTCCTCTTGCTTGGTATAATGTGCCTCGTTTTCACCATAATGCTCTACTTAGCGCGTTTTGCGTTTGTTTCGCCATGATGCGAGGAAAACGTAGCTTTCCCCGACTGTGAGGTGCTATATACAAGCTGGAGAAAGTGTTTTAGACGACGACACACGTCTGATTGTACGGAGTATCGTCTCAGGAAGAACCGCACTCTTAAAAATGAACTTCACCGCATAGCACGCTAGTAGCCAACCATAATCTCGAATGGTCTCGAATGGCGCGGTTTTGATTTTTTAATAAATAATTTACTGACGGAAATCGGAAAGCTGAAAACGTTTGACACAATTTTTGAGCGCTCAATAGATCATTGACAGCAGTTCATTAGCATCGGCCGTGCCTGCGGTAATCATTTTACGGAGCGATAGAAATACGGTGCGAAACGAAACGTCACCGCTTTATTTGGTGAATCCCTGTATATCTCCGCACTCTTAAAAACGAACTTCACCGCATAGCACGCTCCTAGCCAACCATCATCTCGAATGATATCGTTATCTGCCCGTATTTGTTGAAAACGGGAGGCGTACGCCTTTTTTGTGACACTTATGTCGTTCATAATTGTCACAAAAAAGGCGTACGCCTCCCGTTTTCAACCAATCAGGGCAGATAACGATATCATTCGAGATGATGGTTGGGTACGAGCGTGCTATGCGGTAAAGTTCATTTTTAAGAGTGTAATTTTCCCAATTTATAGACAAAGAACTGGACCAACATGCATTTTTTGTATCAAATTTTAGCGCATAATACGTCTGCCAACGTATAGTTTCACTCCCAAAACACTCTTTGCGTTCATTTTATCTTCATTACAAATCCCGCGCCTCATCTTGGGCAACTCTGTATATATTGAAGAGGAAGGAAAGTGGAGAGCAGGTAATAACAGCTCGCGGAGAGGCACGAAGAAGAGGGTGAAAAAAAGTCAGCTGCATATGAGTAGCACCTATACCACTGAGTTACATAAAGGTTAAGAACCTGGAAGAAATCGGAATAAGATATCATGCGTGCACTTCTCAAGCCTATATACCCAACTCGTATAATCAACCAGAGCAACTTTAACTTCCAGGCGTCACCTATCACGATATCAGGACGGTCTGTCAAAAGAAAGTTCGGAAAAAAGAAAACCATACGAATAAAGGAAATGTGGTCCACGATCGACTCCAAAAACCCCTTCCACAAACGGTATGCCCATCGATTACGGAGTACAGAAGCTCACGATGGGCGCGCGCAGTGAATCGCGTCCATGCCTCGAGAACAGCCCAACCCACCTTCCCACAGAAGAGTCGAAATCAAAGCTGCTGCTGCTTTCTTTTTAATTCCCGAATCGAGATGCGCAAAATACCGCAATCACCGTCAAACCGTCCGTCCCCAACGCCTAAAGCCCAGCACCCGCTAGAAATTTGGAGCCTAATAATCACCATAATCGACGAGCGAAAACACTGGTAGCCGGCAGACGACCGGATAATCACAGTTTGCGCCGCCGCAGCTAGGCGGCGCTGTAGTCAAGCACGCAGCCTCGCTCCCAGGAGAAGGATTTGGGCAGTTCTTTGTTCCGTTTCATCGCTGGATCCACTAAAAGCCGTTATTTAATGCGCACTCTCAACAGGCGTGAAACGAAATGACAAGGCGGTGCGCTCACCTGATTGGCTGGCGACAAAACGAGAACCATTGATCTGGGTTGGAGGCTTTCCACGATGGCCGAGTGGGCCACGGTCTTGGCTTATTTCATTGCTGCGTTTTTTGGTTTCATTTTTTTTACGACCTTTTCTGCTGTCACGGTTGTAAATCATAACGAAATTGCCTCGGCCGGAGAAAGCGGTCAACGTATCATTTTGATGAATTCAAACCGGTCCTATATTTCTCGCGCAGACATTTCCACCCCTCTGTGGTCACAACCGAAAATTGAGGCGCAGAAGAATGGCACGAATTCGAGAAAAAAAAAATGACGAGTAATATCGATAGTGCGACAAAAGGAAAATGTGTTTCTTTCTGCGAGATTGTTTCCGTCAGGACCATTCCATTTGAATCTGACAATGCATGATTGTCGTATACACGATACACGGATAAGTGAATGACCATCAGTCACTCCGCGTCACGACACTGCATGATTATGCGAAACCATTCCAAGCTTCGTTTGAACAGCATTCATTCAGGTCGGTCGCACTTCAGTAGAGCGCATGTTCCGTAATCCTACACTCGTGCGCGGACTTGTCGACCCTCAGGAACAACAACAAAAGTTTCTCCTATATACACTGTAAAAACAGAACTTCACCGCATATCACGCCGCACGCCAACCATTGCCACAAATGAGTGGATTATCGCTGCTAATTCGAAGAGAGAGGTGGGTGTACGCCTCTTTGTGACAGTTATCGTATATCCAGGTTGCCACAAGGTGGTGGTGCTGAAAGAGCTCGAAGCAAAATATCCCAAAAAAAAAAAAAAATGTGTACGCCCCCTCTTTCTTCCAATCAGAAGCAATAACCGTATCATTCGTGGCAATGGTTGGCACACGGCATGCTATGTGGTGAAGGCCTGTTCATAGAGTGTAGTGACAGCGGGCGTCTCCGCTCCCCGCACCACGTTGGAAGACTGCGGTTAGGAGAGGGAATTCGACGTTCGAGAAACAACGTATGCCAGACGCATGGCAGATTGGGATCCCCGTTGACGTCGTACTTGTCGGTACTAGAAATTAATTTTATGCTACTTCCGCGTCACATAGCAAAACAATATCGCAAAGCGCAAAAACAAAACAAGCTCAAAGGGAAATATCTGTTAACTGCAGAGGTACATGCACAAGCAAGGGCGAAAATTGTGAGCAGACATGTACAAAATGCCACACAAAAGTATTTAAAATCAGATACCAAATACTGAGAGTCAGTCGTAATTAAAATACGGCTCAAAATACTTGAAAACAAAAGTATTTAGAATAGAGTACCAATACTTCAAAAGGTAAAAGATAAAGTAGTCGAGGTGTAACCTCATGTTTTGTGTGCCCTGAATTGTGTATGTCCTCAGGAGTAAAATGCTGCAAAATTTTCTCACATAGATGTTATAGCTCCCGAAAAAATGCAAATTTAAATCTACTGGCAACACTGTGGCGATGCAGACCGACGAAACGCTAACTCCGCCAAGTACGGCGGCGAAAATGTCTCATGCGCACGACTCTGGGCCAAACAGAGGGACGAGCGCCACGGTGCTGATACAAGGCCCAGGTATAGACGTTTAGATACTGAGTGCAAGATTCCGCTTTCGTTTATTTTCTTTCACACAAATTAAATTTTCTCAAAAGGTAGTAGTATTTGCAAATCCCAACAGAAAAGCCATCTGTTTATCGGTCTCCTTGTTTACAGGGTTGCTTGACAAATTGAGTACTTCTTCCCACGACTTCGCCCCGACATTATTGAAAGCGTTTTTATTTACCAATTACAAATACTTGGAGTAAACTCCTGCGCATATTACTTGTTGTGCTGAACCTTTGAGTCTAGCACTCTCACGTCATGCTGATTGCATATAGGTTCGACCTCGACTGCTTTATAGTACCTTTAAGATACTTGAGCACTATCGGTTATTAAGAAAACCCGCGGGTGTCGTTAGGCCCCACATGGTAGGCCCCACACCGCAATCTGACAATGTATAGGCTGCCCGAAAGACCCTACCTATAACTGCACCCTACTGGACTGTGTGCTTACATCACTCAAAGACGAAATGGACAAGAAGTGTACCAGCGGCCACTCGTCCATGCCACAGGGAGAGAGGGGCGGGTGGGGGGGGGGGGGGGGGTGACGTGTGGATTTCGAGCGGTCTTCCCAGCTGCTTGGACTGGCAGCACGTTGCTCGGGGAAGGGATGCCACAGCGCACCACAGACAGGCATTCTACGAGCTCAGAGGTGAGAGGTCTGGAAACCAAGGCCCCACCACGGATACAGCCCGGAGCTCGCAGTTATGTTTGTGGTCAGAACTAAGACAACGAAGCCCGGAACTCTCCTGGAGTACACATTGAAGAAGACCAGCAGCCCAAGAATGGAAGAGGAGGACACATATCAGAATGACACAGGAAGATCACAGAAAGAAGGGAATTTCTCCTGGACGGGACGAGAAAAAAAAAGTGAAATGCTGCGAGAAGCTGACAGTTGACAAGGTAATTAAAGTACTGAGTAAAAAATACTGAAAAATGTATTTTAGTTAGAGTACAAGATACTCATGGTGAAGGGCAGCAAGAGACACGGTAAAACAAGGACGGACAACCAATTCTCAATAAAATATTCTTGGAAAAAGTGTGAAATACTGAAAAAGTATTTAAAATACAGTATTTTAAACACAATACTTAAAATACGTACAAGGCTTGTGAGGTACCAGTTGTGTGAAGTACCAGGTACCTCGGTGTATCAGTTGCAGCGTGTCCTCCTACTGATCCTAAGGTTGCGGATAGGAACCCGGCCGAAGGCACCTGCAACTTGGTGGCATGGTATATAAGTTGCTCAGACACGTTGTCTTCGTCTCACGTTAAATATACGGCGTGCAGTGTGTGCTAAGATTTTCGACACATCTTCAAGAACCCTCAGTTGTGCGAAATGAATTCACATTACTGTGACGTTGCCGATGATCCTGGCTGTCTTCCAACCTGAAGCCACGAGTTATCATATTAGATTGAAATTACTATAGACATCTCCATTGACACCACAACTTCTAATAAATGTTACATCGTCAGGTTGCTACTGAATCCTAACTGTTAGCGAAGATCGAATGCACACTACATCAAGTTGTAAGTGATGTGTTTCCTACACTGGCTCTAGGAATATGGTATAGCCACTTACGAGTTGCCATCCTATACGGGGACACGGCGCTATGTGTATTAGCATCAAAGTGGATGCCTGTTCACAGCTCCATATAACGAAAGGCCCACGTGACCCGCGGATACCCGCAGATAGACCGCACTTTTCTGCGGCTGCGGGTCTCGATTTCGGGTCGAGTGTGGGTGTCATTTATGACACCAGTACGGGTACACCCGGTTGGACGTGGGTATGACATTTTGAGAAAGACAAAAATATAAAACATTCCGTGAGCTGTCCATGCAACATGGACAGCTCACGGAATGTTTTATATTTTTGTTTCCTTTCCACGCACCATAACCCTTCAGGGACGGTGTTGAGGAGTAATCCGAGTAGATTTACACGTAAGGTGTGTCAGCCTATAGTATGGCGACATACTGCACGTGTCGCACGGTATAGGACTGCGGATAATTTCAGCCGCCTGGGGTTCTTTCGACGTGCGCCGGAGCTCACACCAGTGTTACTTCATGTCGTTGGTAGCGGAAGAAGAAAGGAAGAAAATGCAGGTGGAATGCGGGTCGAACGGTTCGTATATGCGCAGGAACACACATCGATGGTTCAAACGATGTCGTAAAGGTGCATGCACACTCCCACGTCAGACACTAGGATCACATGGGAAACGATCGAGATGCAGAATGCGTTTACCTGCGCTATATTGCTGCAGTGACAAACAAACGAATACGAAACACACAACGCGGAGCAAAGAAGAGAGACCACGTGCTTCATGCAAGCAAGAACTCGAAGACAACGAAGCAGACGACAGTTTTTGGAAACGGAAGTACCGTAAATTCCAAATCGGGCTTTCCCCCACTGCAAATGAAGGAAGACAGCTCAAATTGGCAAGCGGTCACTCCCGGTGGAACTTCCTCTAGAGAGCTGAGGGGGCGGCGCCTGCCTCACTACCCTCCCTCACAACGGCGGGGGCGAGGGACGCAACTTCGCCGTCGCCCCTACGCTACATGCCGTCATCCACACACGCTCGTTTTTCTCAATGGGGCGCCCACACCGCCCGTACTGCTCCCGCGTGTGACAAGTCAACATGTCTGACGAGGAAGACGACGTCTCCGACGACCTCGAGCCCGCAGACTTGACGACCACGCGGCGTCTACCCAGCCCTGGGGGCGTCGACGGGATGCTATGTGACAAGCCGTCGGAGAAGAGTGTGGTTTCGTCCCTTGCTGATGAACAGCGGTCATCGTTTCTCATTCGGAACTTGATCGATCGGGATCGCCGGCATCGACATCGTGATGATGGCGATGACGATGGGGTTACGGTTGACGTAGTGAGGGACCCTGCGTCGGTGAAGCAGTTGGATGTGCACGGACTGTTGCCCATGAGGATGACTGGTGAGAGTGATTGAATATTGTCCTTCTCCAAATGCATGTCTTAGAGAAATGGTCGGCCTGACGGATGGAGGCGTAGTCACGAGAAGGGTGGGGTGTGGGGGGGACAGCTCTTGCGTCCTGGGCCACCTTCACAGGAAACTGTGCCAGTATTCGTTTGGAAGCGGCTACGGTAAAGAGCGTCACTGTGTGGAATGAAAGTTGATGACATAGGAGTATCAACGATGCGTTTTCCTGTAATTTGTCACGTGTTCATAGCCCTCTTTTAAAATTAATTTTGTATTTTGTAATTATGTATTCTTATTTCAATACATCACTCATTGACCGGTTCTTGGCCGTAGTTATACGACAAAGAAGGAAGAAAAGGACACCAGGAACACAAACACCCAGTAACACAAACACAAACCTCTTCACAAGCATCTCCGTCAAATAGTTGCTTATTGGTAACAGTAGTAAAAGTACTCGAGCGTGTCCATACGTTCCACCAGTTACGCGTTTTTTTCTGTTTGTTTTTTAACCAGCGTTTTAAATGAACAGAGAAAGTATTGTCCATTTCGCTCGCAGGATTATTTTTTCGGTTCCGATGCATCCTGTCACCGCTTGCGTGTCAGGGTGGGAATTTTGTCCCAGCAAATTTAAGTGACGCACTGGTCAGCGCGTGTACGAATTAATTAATTAATAATTAACTCTTTTATGGTTTGGGCTACGTGAGGTTTCCATGGACGAATAATACTGAATGTCACAGACTAACATCACAGAAAATATGCGAAGAGTATTTCGAGGTAACTTTTGCGAAGCATCAACTGGCTTTTGTGGAACTCTGAGTTTTTGACATTTACATGCATATAAATTTCCCTTTTCTTCATTTATTTTCCCTCGGTATCTTTCGTAGCGTCACCCACACAAGTGTCCCACAACGGTGCATATTCCCAATTACACAATTTTTCGAAGATGCGCGTGCATCCTCACACTTTCATCATTAGAGTTTCACCAACCTAGATCTTCAAAATCTTTCGGTCCTTTTCGTCCGAAAAGCATTTGTCAGAACGGTGTTCCGCTTTCCGGTATCGATGTTTTCCAATTTCATTGGACGGGTTAGGAAAAATTTCGGCAAAGCTCGCCATGAAGTAGGCCGAGAACTAAGATAACAGAACTCCACCAAACAAAACGCGCCAAACCCGCGCCAATGAAAGCTACACAACCACGCATCCAGCACCGCGATTTCCAGCCTGATCGAGGAATGCCTAACTTTCTATAGGCCCCGTAACTGTAACTAAGCCACCGAAATAGAGCCCTCTCCAAATGTCAGCCTGAAAGAAGCAAACGTGCGAAGAATACCAAAAATTTAGTAACAATTCAAACAAAGGACATGAGGGGTCCAGGCAGCCGCACGAACTCACTGCCACACACGTGTCACAGCGCAAACACCACTACGGGACAAAAAGGTATTTAGACAGCGGTCTCCGTCGACGCTCAGGGTGATCGCACGCAATAGCACGGCTCTCTGCTAGGCCCAAGTACGGGGCCCACGTGCCGACCGGCACCGCCCCCGATTAACGCCGGCACAGGCGATTACGTGTCGACCCCCCTAGCTTTATTGCGCGGAGTCAACGCTTGCACGAGGGCAGCTGCAAACCATCATTTAGAGCGATTTCCTTTCTCCCTGGAGGTTGCCTTTGTAAAGTCTGTTCCAGAATATACACGTATGGTCTCCCTGGAGGGGTTGCGCAGTTTCGTTCGTTGCATGTGATGCGGTGGTGATACTTCCTCGTTTGCTGGTGTTGTTTACTTCGGCTAAGCTCACGAACACAGTATGTTGTGCATCCAAATGAGAACAATAACAACAGCAACTACTACTACAATAGATGCTGACGATGAGGTGGGGTGTAAAGAAGAAGAAAAGCGAGGCATAACAAAGGCGTTATACGAATTCAGTGTTGTTAACAACGCCTGTTGTCGCTATAATGTCATCAGAGAACATGTTGCATGAATTAGCTGTAAATGCAAATTGGAACTTATAACTGCCGCAGTTAATGAACCAATACGCTGAGATGAATACGCTTATACCGTAGAAAACTTCCTCCCTGCGCTCCCGCGAACTGGGGTATTAGCCGACTGAGAGACTCCACACTTGTGGAGCTGCAATTTTTATATTTTAAACTCAAATTCAATACCAATCTGGTTCCCTCGCGAATCTTTGGGAATTGAATGATTCTACATGACGGATGTCCTCATGCCTCAATTTTATAGTTTCATCCTCTTTTATTTTAGACATACTGAACATCTCAACGTTAATTTGTTACACGGCGGGGATATAAGTGCAATGTATAGGTGTTGTTGGTTTTTGTTCATAAACTTACTTTCTCACTCGCCAGGAAAAAAATTATTTAGATAGCTTAAGGTTAACTCTTATACTTAGCTTACGGTCACACATCTGTCTCGCCACCCCAGCGGTATAGAAATATACCTATACTCACACTGTACCGATGTTTTTGGTGTACCGTTACTTATTCCAAACAGTATGCGCTCTGCTATTTCAGCAAATGTGATCGGGTTTCCGTACACAACTGAATGCTTTTCCGAAATGCATGATCTCTCATCCGACGACATATGTAGACAAAAGTCATTTGAGGCTTCGTTGACCTTTCAAAGAAAAGCGCTTTTTGTGGAGGAAAGTTTTGTTTTTCGGAAAATTTAAGCTCGTCTGCAGCCGTGCAATTATAGTTCCTCGTCTCTTTTCCGTTTTATCTCAACCTGAGCGCGAATAACACGTAATTACTCTAGTCATTTTCGCGGGCTAGCTGTCTTTAACGCGCACCGTGTGATATAATTGGCAGCACGACCAGCCGGTCTCATCGACAGTCATTTCACGGAAGAATAGTGGTTGTATACAGCATTAAATGTGCTATTTCCCGTTTTCTTTATTCTAATTATAGGCTCGAAGGCGAAATTGTGTCTTCTTTTTAAATGTGGATAACTTATAATTCTCTATCCAAATCCTAGGAAAGTGAAGTATAAAATCTACTATGAAACGTGACCTGGCATTATTATCCTTCGCTTGTGTTTCGATTTTGTTCGCATTTTCCGTTATAGGAAAATTTATTCAACACGCAATGAACTGATCAAGAAAACTAACAGTCATGTGCTACACTATACGATGCGTATAACACATTCCCTATACATGCAAACATACATACATGCACTCAAGACAGATGCATACATAACACCGGGCTATCTATACTTTATCTACAACTAGCATGTGCGATGTATAGTAAATACAGTAGGTATTTACAGTGAGCTGAGCATTCACGTATGGAAAATGAGGGTGAGGGAGCCGCACCCTTTACACACCAATCGGGCACAAGGAGGGAAGGATGAGACCGCCACTTGCAGAACTACAAGCGGCTACTAAACAAAATGTATAGTAATTTTACACAAAAGTGACTGCTAACTGTGTTGCCGGCATATGTGCCGTAACCTAGTTATTGCAAAAAATTACTTTGGAGTGCACACTGCACAGCTCCCACATGCAAAAAGCATTCCACTTGCATTAAAGGGATATTATACGATGTTAAACTGCGAAAACCTATAGTCCGGGACTGTGCAGTGTGCACTCCAAACGAATGTTGTGCAGCATGTAGGTTACGGCACATATATGCTGGCAACAGAGTTACAGTTATTTGTACTGTAAAATTACGATTTTTTTTACGGTGTAACTCTGGTTACCTCCGCGCAGTATTAGTACAGGAGCTTTTTTTCTTTCTTTTTTTTCGGGGGGGGGGAGGGGGATTCATCATTCCGCAACAATTTCATTTATCATTCCGCATAACTTCACCACATAACTCGCTGAAGGACAACTCATGATATTATTCTTGACTAGTGGGAAGCGCGGGGCGTACGCCCGTTTGTGGCAACTTGCGCAGCTGCATAGTTGTCGTAGCAACGCGTACGCACATCGTTTTCAACAAATCAGAGGAGAAAACGATGTCATTCGGGGATGATGGTTGACTACACCCTTAAAGATGAACTTCATCGCATAGATGAAGCTCGAAGGCGAAATCTTTTACGCCAATTATCATCCCAAGTGACATCGTTCTTTCGGCTGATTTGCTGAAAACGGGGAGGCGTACGCCATTTTTTGTGGCCAGGACGCACATTCCCCCAGGGCGCCAGTCGTGACGTTGCCCACCTCTGTGAGGCCGACAACGGCGAACCCTTTCACCACGACCACCACCTTTTGTGGCATTATGCAGTTCAGAATTGCTACAAAAATGGCGTACGCCCCCCGTTTCCATCAAATGAAGGGGGAGAACGTTGTCATTCGGGACGACGGTTGGTTAGGAGCGTGCTATGAGGTGAAGTTCACTTTTAGGAGTGTAGGAGGATGTTAGGAGGTGAAGTTATCGTTTCATATTAATAATAGTAATCAATAATTTGTGGCTTTACGTCGCGAGACAACAATGATCATGAGCGACGCCAGAGTGGTCGGTCTGTGGATTAATTTCGCCCACCTGAGCCACCTCGGCCGGGTTCGAACCCGTAACCTTGAGATCAGTAAGCGAATACGCTACACTCTAAAAACAGAGCTTCACCGCATAGCGCGCTGTGCGCCAACCATTGCCAAGAACGATAGGGTTATCGATTCCGATTCGTTGAGAGAGGTGGGCATACGCCTTTTTGTGGCAATTTGGATATATGATAATTGCCACAAAAAGGCGTACGCCCACCTCCCTCTTCGAATCAGAAGCGATAACTCTATCATTCTTGGCAATGGTTGGCGCACAGCGTGCTGTGCGGTGAAGTTCTGTTTTTAGAGTGTACCAATTGAGCCACAGAGGCTGTTCTCAGGTAACTCGAGGGACAGCGCATACTGGGCCGACTTCACAGGACACTATGCTCTAAGACAAATGTTGATACAGTTCCACGTGAAGTTGGCCCAGGACGCGCTATCCCCCGAGGAACATGTCGCCACACCGCAGGCAGATCGCTCGGTAACGGAGGAGCACGCGATGTAATCTGTTTTCACAGTGATAAAACGTAAGATAAATTATACAGGTTGAGATGTACGGCATCTTGAAACGTGGAGTTTGTTTTTTTACGGCCTGGTGTTTCTTTGTGACGTCATTGCGACGCGATGGTTGCCTGTCTTGTCCCTTTCCATGCACAGATAAAACAATTGAACTTGCCTGGACTTACGCGCACTTCCATTTCAAGCGAAGTCACGTGACTGGGTGAATTGTGAACCAACGAAGACCATTGTACGCGAGCTCATATAAATACAATCACTCCTGCATAACAGATCGCATCTAGAGACTACAATTTTCCACGTCGAAGTCAGCTATTAAGCTCCACAGTCCACCTCCGCATGTCGTAAATGTACGAGGAAGTAGCCAATTTTGAGAGCCCTCTCTGAAACCACCATATAACGCTGGATGCACTTCTAAACAGTTTCTTTTACAGATGGGAGAGGGCACAGGCCCTGTTTTCTCCCCAGTTTCTTCTATGCTAGTTCACCCTATCTGCCCCCAAGAACACAAAATAACGAAGAACAGAGTGGTCCTGGGAATAAGCTTGTTGTTTTGAGGAATTAGGTAAATTAGGGCATCTCGGAGCCACTAAAATGGAGCTACTTTGCGTAATCGCCGTTCTGCTTGCATGGCGTTGTAGCTCGTTCGCTGCGAGTGGCGCTGAAGGAAATTGCTGATCACACGCGAGGCATAGTCGAAGTCGCCGTCTATGTCCTGGTATTTCGTGCTTCACACGCAATTTTTGGCGTCCTTTGTGTTCTGCTCTTGATAGTTCAGCACGCGTGCATAAGGTATAATATGTTAAGATTAAGCCTACACTGCAAGCATGCGCAAACTTCAAGTCGAGCTCTCTTCTTCGCATGCTTGTTATGATTTCGTCTTCTGATACGGTGATAAGAACGAGCCTAGTATTCTTACCTGCACTCCAGAACGCAGGAGCATCATCCTGATGTGGTAATCGAGGGGCGCAGACTCGATGCCTTTTCGAAGCAGTAGACACAATTGCAATCTGTTTTGTCGCTGTCGCCTGCGATCGAAGTGCACGAGCAAACATCAACATCAAACGCTACCCACACAGAATAAACAGAAACAACAGAAAATAAATGCACAAGAAACAGTCATATACACTATTTTCTGTCTTCTTTCACGCTGTTTTTTTTTTTTTTTTTCTGAAGTAAAGAAATGTTCCCCCACGTACCGTGATATTTCTTCTTTTTTTTTTTTTTTTTTCGTTACTCGAACTTAGAAAAATTCAGCGATTATTTGTTTTCGAGGACAAACTCAAGCTTCGCCTGTAGTTTTTTTACGGCCAAAAATTACGCACAATTCCCGAAGGTGATAATGGGAGCGGTGCAGGACGCTGAGAATGTGGTCATGCTGAACGCGTACATGTACTAAAGCGAGCCAGCAAATGAAGTTAAAGGAGATCAGAAAGCAAATAGCCGCGACACCTCGCGAAGTATACAACACATCAGCCGTGTCAAACTGTGGGAACGAAATTATTGCCCGCGTGCACCAGACACACGCGAGAAAATTTCTTCCGCTCAAATTGTCCTTTCGCCAATTTCTCACCAGGAATGGGGACGTCAGCTCGAGGTGACGCTGTCTTTTGTGACGAGGGACAGAACCGACATGATTGTGACACATTAGCCTTCCTTCTTGTGTGTACATGATAGCAAACCTAGACCAAAGTGGTCTGCATTCGCAATTTGTTCCATTCGAACGTGGTTGGATACCTTGTGTCTGAGCACGACGATAACAGCGTCGGCTTCAATATTTATGGTTCAGACATAGCGGCAACATTCCATTCCACAACAGCATTCCACAATTTTCATAGTTTTCTTGTGTGTGCCGTCCCCGGTCTCAAGGTCGCGAGTTCGATACCAGCCGAGGACGCTACACTCTTAAAAATGAACTTCACCACATAGCACGCTGAAAGCCAACCATTGTACAGAGTGATACGTCTATCACTCTTGATTTGTGGAAAAAGGCTGGGCGCACGCCTTTTTGTGACAATTAACGTTTCTGCATAAGTGTCACAAAAAGGCGTACGCCTCCCGTTTTCAACAAATCAGGGGGTAGAACGATGTCACTCGCGATGATGGTTGGCTAGGAGAGTGCTGTGTGGTGAAGTTCATTTTTAAGAGTGTAGCAACTTGGTGGTGCCTACGACAGCCTGCATTACCTTCCACAAATAAAGGTTCATAACGGTATCAGTTTGTGCAACAGTTAGCCTTCAGCGTGCTATGTGTTGTTCCTTTGCAAGAGTGCACGGTACAAAAGGTACCACAAAGGGATACGCAATGAAAAACACGCGATGGGTCCTCGAGATATATACGACTTTGTAACACCAAAGGTACACAAGTATAGAGAGAAATTTCTCATGTAACGCAATACGCGTGTCAACGTACAGAGTGTAACATTTTGGAGAAATCTTGTGACCCGTGATTTTGTCTTGAATAGTGTGCTATGGCGATAGGCTTCCGAATTCATGCTGTAAATGCTACTTTTGCCAGGTTCAATTAACAAAATTAGCTTAATTAGTGCGTGACACGAATGCAAATGGCCCCCGGGAAAAGCCTATATGAGCGTATTTTCATAATTTTCTGAAGTAAAACCTCTTTTTAGGAATTTGACGATACCTCTCGTAGAACACCCTGTGTATTTCTTTTTTACCGCGTGAATACTACCTTCAGGAACTTTTTTTGTGTGTTAGCGCCGCGAAACAACTGTGGCTATGAGCGGCGTACAGATGTGGACAGATGGAGAGAGGACAGCAGGAAGGAGTGGGGGACAGGGGGTTAGTATGCGTCCTAGGACGACTTCAGGGGGAACTGTGCCGACATTCGTCTGGAAAGTATTCGGAAAACCCGGGGAAAACCTCAGACAGCACAGCCGGTGTTAGGATTCGAACCCACCACCTCCCAGCCTTCAGCACGACCAGCAACGCGCTGGACGCCACCTTCAGGAACTATCACGCAAAATATTTCCTTGGAGAAGCGCGCATATACTGAGAAAATTAGCTAACAAAGAGCGCGCGTGCTGCGGCGCAGCAATCTCTCCCAGTGTTGTGACGTCAGCTCATCCGACCGCGTTTACTGGCTACCGAGAATCGTCCGCTACAGCGCGAGAGCAAGACGACTGGTCGACAGCTCTGTGTCAGACCCGGAACGCGCGGCGCCATATACAACCGCCAAAAAGAAAGAAAGAAAAACAAAAAAGAAAGCTTGGGCCTCACTATTCGGCGGATGAGATGACGTCACAGATTGGCAGCCGAGGGGGTTGAGGCTTTTCTGGTGCGCGACATTGGAAGCTCTCCTGCGCACCAGGGTTGCTCGCTTCACTCCTACTTTTTGTGCGAATATGCACTCTTAAAACAGGTGGCGACGGTGCCGCTGCTTCCCGTATAGTCGGCTACGCCCACATGCGGTCGACGTCACGACTATCAGGGTGGATCGTGCGTCCTGGGCCTACTTCACGGGGAACTGTGCCGACATTTGTCTTAAAGCGTCCGAGGAAAATGCCGGGAAAACACCCAGACAGCACAGGCAGAACTTCACAGAACATAAAACAGCTTGCAGGCGGTACTGCTGAAAGAGCTCGCCGAACTTAAATCAGAACTTCACCGCATAGCACGATCCTAGCCAACCAGCATCCCGAATGACATCGTTCTGCCACTTGACTGGTTAAAAACGGGAGGCGTGCGCCTTTTTGTGACACTTATGCAGTTACGTTAATTGTCACAAAAAGGCGTACGCCCAGCGTTTTTCGCAAATCAGGAGTGATAACGATATCACTCTGTGCAGTGGTTGGCCTTCACCGTGCTATGTGGTGAAGCTCTGCTTTAAGAGCCATGTCACGTCGAGACTGGGAGGTACCCGGGTTCGAATCCCGGTAGCGGCTGTGCTGTCTGGAGTTTTTCCTAGGTTTTCCTCAGACGCTTTCAGACATATGTCGGCACAGTTCCATTAGAAGTCGGCCCAGGACGCACATTCCCCAGGGCGTCAGTCGTGACGTTGCCCACATCTGTGAGGCCGACAACGGCGAGCCCTTTCACCATCACCACCACCACCACCACCTGCTTTAAAAGTGTAGAATAACTTCATTCTGTAACACAACGCAACTCAAATCCAACTCAAATCCAATAATATCAATCAACAAATAAGTTCAAACAGCCACTTACACCGAACAGCCTGCTATACGCACAAGAGCACAAACGAGTATAAGGCACACCGCGGTTGCCATAGCAACAGAAAGACTGAGGCAGCTCATCGTCATAGAGCATTGGCGGATGACCCAAGAAGCTTTTTTTTTCCTCCTCTGATGGGAGGCAATCCAGTGGAAAAGGCCCCTGCGCCACGGGACATTTCACGAGCGCCTCCCAAGAAAATGGCTACGTCCTTATACACGTCCTAATAAATGATCGGCGCCAAAGGGAAACAAGGCTCGGTCGCAAAGAAACACACAGAGGAAAATATGCGTAGATTTATGTGCAAAGACACGACTTCCTCCGGGCCGTTATTTGCTTCCGTAACTTGCACTTTCTTCGCGGATGCTTTTTCTTGCTTTGGGCAGAGTGCCTTGGTTTTAGTTCTGAAAGGATAACGAAACACAAGCAGCCTGGACTGAGGAGGTAGTCACTTGCACGGAGTGGGGTTGCTCGAGTATACAACAGATGAGTTCTTGTGTGTGTGTTGGGCATGTAATTAGGGACCCCGTGCATGTACTGGCGATTGGGGCTTCCCGAAATTTGTGAAATACGACAACGTTTCAGAGGCATCGCAATTTCATCGAAATGTCTCCCTTTTATTCTTTTCGCAACATCAACATCAATCGATATTTGATGATAAAAGCTTTTTTTTTTTGCTACATTTTTGTATTATTTTGTTTTGTTTGCCCTGTTGGTGTAATACGGTATTTATGCAGTACCAGCTCCCGTGGCATAGTGGTTAGGATGATCGCTTTCCATGCCGAGACTGCGAGGTGAGTCAGGTGACACGGGTTCGAATCCTGTCACCGGCTGTACTGTCTGAGGTTTTCCCTGGGTTTTCCGAAGACTTCCCAGACGAATGTCAGCACACTTCCCCCTGAAGTCGGCCCAGGACGCATACTAATCTCCCTGTCCCCCATTCCTCCCTGCTGTCCTCTCTCCATCTGTCCACGTCTGCACGCCGCTCATAGTCACAGTTGCTCCGCGGCGTGCACACAAAAATCTCTAAAAAGCACAACAAGGTGAAGGGGAATTGCCTGGACGGCAGTTTGCACGCCTCAGGATGACCGGTGGCTTTCTCGAAGACGCGCTTATGCTTAGCACCTCTCAACGCCGCTCCGTTTCTCCTCTGTCTCCGGCGCCGCACGTCTCGGCTGAGGGCACATCTCAACTCTTTCAGCGTAATCCGCATTTTCCCATCGCTCGACTTCGCTTAAGCAAGCTTGATTTAGCTGTCAAGTGGCGATGAAAAAGTGACTTGTAACGACTGCCTTCCGCTCAAGCGCTCTGCATAACCCCCCCATCTACAGAGAACACATTGCGCTCTCATCGCCGAAATAAAACAAGTAATAAAGGTACACACGAAATCGACGCTTGAGGGGAGAGAATTCTCATCGCTAAGGGAACGGCGAAAACAAGAGCAGTAAACGTTGAACGCCGTTCCCGCTATAGGCGTTTTGCGAAGATCAGTCGGGATCGTTGTAAAAAGTCATTTTGAGGTTAATTCATAATGAGAGAGCGGATGTTTAGGCACTAACAAATTGCGTTGTTCGTCGCATAAATCGTTCGAGGCCAACCAAGCTTCAGAATCGTAACGTTTTAACTTCCGATAGGAAGGTAAGTTGATACATAGAAAGGTGTGCGCCCGTTTTCTCAGCTTATCGGGAGACAGATCGATATCATCCGCGATGATGATTGGCGTACTGCGTGCTATGCAATCAAGACCGCCCCTTGTTAGTGCCCCAAAATCCGCTCTTTATTCATACTGCATCAATCCGACGAAAGAGACTACACCTTTGAAGAGCGCAGTGTTATAGGAAACGCATGAGAGCAGTCTGGGGTTTTTCCTGGGTTTTTCCTCAGACGCTGTCAGACGCATGTCGTCACAGTTCCCTTAGAAGTCGGCCCAGGACGCCCATGCCCCCAGAGCGTTAGTCGTGGCATTGCCCACCTCTGTGAGGCTGACAACAGCGCCAGAACACACTGTTCCACAGAAAATGCGCATATCTGTTCTATTCCCTTCCCTCGTCATCCTCTCATATGAACCTCTTTGGAATGGGGTAGGGTCCTGCACCCAACGCAGGGAAACATCCCACATCATCATCATCCATTCATCTACGTTGTTGTTGTTGTTTTCGAGGTTGCAAAAAACGTATACACGTTTTACGTTATAATTCGTGTCTTCGCTGTTTCTGGCCATGCAGCAACATGCCACTTGGACATTGGCAACCCTAATGACTGCTTAGAGGTCCAGCAGACGTGTCTGTGTGTGTATCGCGGTACACGTCACAGCGAAGGCACGAGAAGTGATTGGACTTTACAGAAAGCTTGTGCACAATAGAGCCGTGTCAACGTCGGACATATCCGGATTCGAGATATCCAGGAACGGAAACTCCAAAAGAAAAATTGAAACATCACTAAAAATATCGTTGTGAACGCAGATAAACTGCACTCGTGCTCTTCATTTGTCATGTATACGAGTATATAAAGAGATGCTCTTTATTGCACTGCATCGCTTCTGCAGGGAAGCTGAGCAAACACTACGCTGTAGTGAATTAATGTGTCGAGAGCAAACGAACGCCATATTGCAAGGTTCTTTGTGTGTTATCTCCGTTGAGACCTTCGATCGTTTTGCTTTTGCTTCCAGACTGCAGTCTCCTTCACTGTCTGGTTTATGGCAGTTCCGCAAACGATACGTCTAACGTAGCTTTATTAATGAGTTGGTCCAGTTATGTTTACACGCCTTCCAATAAAATAAAAGCCTACCCGGATGTGCGCTGCTACGTGTGTCGCATGGACGGGTTGAGAGAAGGCAATGCGCGTGATATAAAGCTGAAAATATCGGATGGAGTTATTTGAGAATATTATCTTTTATCCTCGGGCGCTATAGAGCAATCTCTGCATGCATTTTCGAAAATGACAATACTGATATATTTTCAGGTCGCTAGATGTTTCGAGAAAAACAGGAAACATTTTTTAAGAGCTCTTTAATCCTCTACGCAGTTGTGCCAGGGTATATACTGGTCATTGTTGGGATGTGCACCGCCAAGTCAACACTCTCTAGAGCCGTTTGCATCGTAACGCGCACAGCAGCGTGTATGCATCCCAAAGATGGTGGTGGTGGTGATGGTGCTGGTAGTGGTGGTGGTGGAAGGGCTCGCAGTTGTCGGCTTCACAGAGGTGGGCAACGTCACGACTAACACCCTGGGAGAATATGCGTCCTGGGTCGACTTCTAAGGGAACTGTGCCGACATATGTCTGAAAGCGTCTGAAGAAAACCCAGAAAAAGCCCCAGACAGGACAGCCGGCACCGGGATTCGAACACGGGTACAGTCTCGACATGACATGGCCAGCAAGCTAACCACTCAGTCACGCGAGCTGGTGCATCCCAAAGAACATTGCTCAATTAGTATTCGAACGCCGACGAATCAGCATCGCACCTAAGAGTGACGTCACAAAACGTAATAGTAACATATAGCGAACAGCGCCGCGTGATGAGAATTCGGCTATGAGTCTTACACAATTGCGATACATATAATAGACACGAAACGGAGTTTTGTATCTCTTTCTTCTTGTAGCAGAGGGTTCTGAACTCCAACATGCTCAAGGAATCTACATAACACGGGCGTCTCATGCCTTTTAAAGCGTGGAAGGCACCTAGAACACACATTTTCTACGTCGTGATACGAACATACTATACCTTCAGGAACAATCACAAAAAATATTTCCTTTGGGAAGCGGGCATTCCCCGAGAATATCAGTTTACAAGAGTGCACGCAGCGGCAGCGGCCACTCCCTGCTCCTTCCGGCGTGTTGTGACGTCGGATCATCCGAGCTCTTTTATTGGTTGCCGAGATTCGTCTGCTACGGCGCGGGAGCAAAGCGACCGGTCGACTTCTCTGCTTCAGTCGCGGTACGGGTGGTGCCAAGTACAGCCGCGAAAAGAAAGAAAGAGAAATGAAGCGCACGCCTCACTATTGGGCGAATGACGTGACGTCACAGGCTGACACCCGAGGGAAGTAGCTTTCTTACCCACAAGATCGAAAACTCGCTTGCGCACCAGGATTTCGCACTGCACCCGTACATTGTTTGCGAGTATGTGTCGTACACTCTAATAAAAACAGAGCTTCGCCGCATAGCACGCTCCTACACTCTTAAAAATGAACTTCACCGCATAGCACGCTCCTAGCCAACCATTATCTCGAATGATATCGTTACCTGCCCTGATTTGTTGAAAACGGGAGGCGAACGCCTTTTCTGTGACAATTATGAACAGCATAAGTGTCACAGAAAAGGCGTACGCCTCCCGTTTTCTACAAATCAAGGCAGATAACGATATCATTCGAGATGATGGTTGGCTAGGAGCGTGCTATGCGGTGAAGTTCATTTTTAAGAGTGTAGCCAACCATCAACCAGAAGAAAAACGTTCTCGCAGTTCCCAAAGTTCTCGCCGTTGTTGGACACACAGAAGTAGGTGTCGTCACGACTATAGCAAAAAGAAAAAAAAAATAGATAGAGGATGAAGGGCGGAGATGCATGAGGATGCATGAGTTTGAAATGATACAAAAAGGCGTACGTCCCTCTCTCTCCCTTCAAATCAAAAGTGGTAACCCTACATTCTTAAAAATGAACTTCACCGCATAGCACGCTCCTCGCCAACCATAAAGTCTCGAATGATATGGTTGTCTGCCCTGATTTGGTGAAAACGGGAGGCGTACGCCTTTTTTGTGACAATTATGAACATCATAAGTGTCACAAAATCTGGTAACGATACCATTCAAGATGATGGTTGGCTGGAAGCGTGCTATGCAGTGAAGCTCATTGTTAAAAGTATCATTCGTGGCAAAGCTTGGCGGACAACGTGCTATGCTGGGAAGTTCTGCTCTGAAAGTGCACCAAGTGATTTCTGAAGCAATAATAAGTAGTATTGTTTTATATTGTTATATTATAATAATAAGTGGCATGAATGGGCACGGTAATAAAGCTATAATTATTATTATTATTACATTCACTATCGTTGAAGTCGAGTCGTTTCGGTGCATCTGTGTTACTAGCAGCAGCAAAGCAAGGAACACATCCTAGGAAAGTTGAATCCAAGTAGAACATGACCACTCCTTTCCGTCAGAGAGAGCAGACGGCCATCGCGTGCGCTCAGCACGAACAGCTCCAGAGGGATACATTATGCAGATAAAGCACGCTACAGTGGTTCCAGGTGTTATGTATTTCAGAGTGACTCCCGCCCACAGTTTGGCCATTGGTAGCGCTGTTAACGCTCCTCTCGCGGAACAGGTGTCAACAGCATTATCGACTGGTAGCGCATAACCGGATTTGATGGCACGCAAGTTGCTCCCGGCGGGATAGCTGATGTTAGAGAGAGCCCACAGATTATGTCGTTCCCTACATAAGAATCACGTGACGACCGCGCGGATTAAATCCCCGTATTTTAATGCCGTATTTTGATGATTGGAATGCACATATCTGTGAGCATTGCGTGTTGACTTCAAGGTCCGTTTTTTCAGGGCTGTATTATCTTATTATGATACACACGAAAGCAAACCAGTCCAACCAAACCAGTTTGTTTCGGTTGTTCTTGCATGAGTATCGTGTGCGCTAGTCTGGTTTCACACCAGAACGTCGTCATCGTGCTGTTCTAGTAGCTTTTCTTTTTTTTTTTTTTTTTTTTTTGTCTATAGCTTTGAGACAAGAACGACAAACTTTTCTCGTTAGAGAGGAGACACTCGTTTTCCTGTGAGAAACACACACAAGTTAGCGTCAATGACAGCGAGACCGACACTAACGAACATCTCATACGCAGCGAATCATCTCATCAGCTAACGAACATCTCATACGCATGCACCCAGTATCTGTATTGTCTTGTGCACACGTTACACGTTACACACAGGCAAACCACACTCTTAAAAATGAGTTTCACCACAGAGCACGCTCCTAGCCAACCGACATTCCGAATGACAACGTTCTCGTCCCTGATTTGTTGCAAATGTGGGACGGAGCCTATTTTGTGACACTTATGCTGTTCATAATTGTCAGAAAAAAGGCGTACGCCTCCCGTTTTCAGCAAATCCGGGACGATAACGATATCATTCGAGATTATGGTTGGCTACACTCTTAAAAATGAACTTCACCACATAGCACACCCCAAGCCAACCATCACCCCGAGTGACATCGTTCTCTCACATGATTTGTGGAAAACGGGAGGCGTACGCCTTTTTGTGACAATTAACATTTCTGCATAAGTGTCACAAAAAGGCGTACGCCTCCCGTTTTCAACAAATCAAGGAAGGGAACGATATCACCCGGGATGATGGTTGGCTTGGAGCGTGCTATGTGGTGAAATTCATTTTTAAGAGTGTAGGAGCGTGCTATGCGGTGAAGTTCATTTCTAAGAGTGTATATACATGCAAACTGAGTTACGTATACTGACTTCCGCGGCAGCACCACAAAGCAATTGCGCCGGAATCTCCGTAGCGCACGACCCCCATTCGAATAATACGCGCTCTCCCCCAAAACAACATCCTGCATCCTTAAAAAGAACGAAAACACGTTCTGCCAAACCAGCTAAAACGTAGAAGACGCCCGAAAACGAAAATCGTTCCCATCCCAAGCGCGAAGATATTGGAGAAAGACTCGTACACGGCCCATTACCTCCAATCAGAGCAATTACGCCTCAAAAGTGGACACCGCGCCGTCCCCGGACAGTCACGAATGCGTGTGTGTCTCTCTTCGTCTGCTTTTTCGGCATATTTTTCCTACACGAAGGGCGATTATATAAATAGGGTCGCATCGCGTACAAAAGGGGCCATGACTGCGAAACGTTCGTTGCGTGGGAGTTTTGTGCGAAACGTTCTTCCTGGCAAGAAAATAAGAGAAGGGGAGGTTTCAAAGTGAGCCTCTTATTCCCAGGCCCGCCCCGGATCCGACTGATTCCGGTTTCTTCACTGTGACAAGGCGACGTCAGAAGAGCCGTGAACCGTGACAACGTGGTTTGGTTGTTCCTTCGGAAACGTCGTGCGATATAACGTTGGAAGCCTTTTTCTTTCTTTCTTTTTTTGTGAAAGTGGTATTTCTTTATTATCTGCCACGAGATGCGTTTTTATTTGCTTCTATTTTGTCAGAAAAAAAAGTTACAAAATGGGGGAGGAGCGGTTGGCACAGCACCGCACTCCAAGGCGAAGTGTGATTGACTAGTCAGACGTGGTGAGGGGAGGAGATTGCGAAGGATGACGTCATCTGTGGGTACTTTGCCTGCTTCGCGCGAACATTCGAACAAGACTTTACGAAGCCACCAGTACACACGAGGAAAATAGTGCGTATTGTGTGGGCTGGAACTTCCAACCTGGTTACAGAGATTCCAGTCAGGTCCGCAGCGATGTCAAGCAACTGCAGTAATAAACATTGCAGTTGTGACGTACCTGTGGGGCCGTTGATATATATCATGGGCCCCGTGGAGCGTGACAGGACCTCCCCTGTGTTCCCGATACTGTTACGGCTACCCATAAGTTCACGAAACACGCAACTCAACGACGGCTCCAGAAACTATACCGGGTGTTTCAGTTAAATCCCCGGGCTAAATAATTCGCGAACGGGTGCACCAATCGACGAACTTTCTTTTTTACGAGTATCTGTCCGGTACCACCTACAGGCTGCGCACCGTGTGAATGAGTGGGAGGCGCTCATTATTTTAATAGAAATTCAAATGAGTTTCGCAAAAAAAAAAAAAAAACATAAGTTCTAAAGCAGGGCGCTGTCGGCATTAAAATCGGTACTAGCCCTTTTGGAACCTTCAGTGGACACCTTTTAGAGAAAAATCTGCCACCGAAGCGGGTCATTTGTTGCAGAAATTAATTGGTCTCGGTTTACATATTTCGTCACGGCTGGTCGCGGTGAAGCGCAAAAGGACGCAATTCATTGGTGTAAGGACATAATTCATTGGTGGATAAGGGAGTGGAAGAGCGTCCTTTTGCGCTTCACTGCGACCAGCCGCGACAAAAATATGTAAACCGAACCCAAATAGTTACTGCAACAAATGACCCGCTTCGGAGGCAAATTTTTCTCTAAAAGGTGTCACCTGAAGGTCCCAAAAGGGGTGGCACTTCCTTTTAATGCCGACAGAGCCCTGCTTTAGAAGTTATGTCTTGTTTACGAAACTCATTTGAATTTCTACTTAAATAATGAGCGCCTCCCACTCATTCACACGGAGCCCAGCTTGTAGGTGGTATCGGACAGATATCAGTAAAAAAGAGAGTTCGTCGATTGGTGCACCCGATCGCAAATTACTCAGCCCGGGGATTTAACTGAAAGACCCGGTATATTTCTTCAATAGAGAAGACGTCAATGGCTGTAGAAATCACAGGCGATTAATAAAAATTAATATCTAGCGCCTTCCAATTCGGCGTTCATCGGGTACATGGCACATTCGTACATATATACGTGAACAAATCAAGCGTGTCATTTTCTCGCCGCTATGAGTCAACCCAGAAATATGCAATAATTGAAAGCGCCTATTTTCTCTGAGCCTCTTTCGGCTGCCGCGGACCATTCAAGGTCATTTCACACACACACGCAGTTACACACCAAGTCAAAGTCACAGGCGCCGTAGGCTTGCGCGACGCCGCAGTGAAGGGAAAAGCACTTCAGCGCAACGGTTGCTGTATCACATACACACAAAGGGAGACTAAATTCAAAAACGTAATCGCTTTCCGAGAGCACAATAAACAGGAAACACGTTTCCATTCTGCACGCTTCGCTTCCAATTGGGCCCTTCCCACCTATTGAACTGACCGCCCGCACGGCTTGACCGGCTCCAAGGCGTATACAAGTGAGATGATATCGGGCAGACCGCGTTTAAAGGAATCGTCGTCTTCCAGTGACTGTTTCAATTTCGCTTAATTCCTTTTCGTGGAGTATACTTTCTCAAACATTCTCTTGATTGGAGGTTGAAAGCGAACACGACGCCATACAGAATTTAGACACCACGAAAATGATGAGGGCCGAATGATACCGTATTAACTCTCCTACTAGCTGCGTGATTTCAATCCTTGGCTCTGCAGCAATGGCGCCGGGACATCACGGCTCAATCTCTCATGTATGCGTCAGACCCAAATTTGTCATTTTCTTTCCCTGCGTGTTTATTACACCATTTTACCTCCCTCCTGCGTAGACTCCGCCTCAATGTGGCTTTCACACCACAATTGAAGTGCATGATCAGATGCTGTGACACAAGTCTCTGTTCCACCTGCAGTGTCCGTGGCGAACACCCAAACACATTCTTGTAGAATGTGCACTCTACTGCCCGCAAAGGCGGATACTGTGTGATGAGCTTAGTCGTATCATCAAGAGACCGCTCAGTTTAGCTTCACTCATTGGCCCCCTATGAACATAATTTGCTCCATCGTCGGGTTCTTCGACTGTTCACGGACTTCCTGTCGTCCACTGGATTGCTCGAGACGCTTCCATTTTTTCTCGTATTTTCATCCTTCCTTCATCATCTTTATATAATGTTCCACGTGCAATGGGGTAGGGTACCGCACCACCGCGGAGACTTTGCGCCACGTTGGCTACTTTCTGAATGTCGTGGCGTCGAAATTTGGACAATGGCGACTTGGCTATTTTCTTGCTACTTTGCGAGTACTTCTTTGCGCTTATATTTGAGGCTTATGTGTACCTAACACGGGACAGTTGTCATCTTGGCGACACATCTAATGCCGAAGTACATACAGTGCGTTCATTACGGTCGGCCGTCCCTGAACGATGAACCAGTACGATGTCCTTCGGGCTATTTTGTTTCTGTGCTGCGCTGCGTTGTCGCCCACGATCATAATTCTCTCGCGACGTAAAGACGCGACTTATTATACGAAGTACCATAAGCTTTCTCGTTGATTAGACAGTGCAGCTAGTCTTATGTTTCGTGCTCTGGTCATGTTTTACGTAGAACATTAATCATGTCGAGACGGCCCTTTTAACTTTTTTCACTTTCTCAAGGTGCCATGTCCCTCAAGATTTCGGCCCGAATCGCTAATTGATAAATCTAAACCGCGTGTGCTATTGTACCAATTTAGTTTTATACTATTATCACAGAAGACTTATGCTTATATTCCGCGTGATATGATGCCTTCAGGACACTGGCTACACAGCTGGCTACAAGTGTGGCATACTGGCTACTTTTGGTTACTTTTCTCAGGGCGCGTTGGTGACTTTTCGGGATTCCGACCTGGTAACCTTGGGGCGTACCTCAAGAAAACAAAGCGGCGAAGAAAACAAAGTTTACGATTTTAAGAAAAATCTTCCCGGAAACAGCACCGCTAGCGACACTGCCCACCAGGGGCCGGACCGCGTTATCAAGGGGCCCCTCTCCAGTATATGAGAGACCGGCTCCTTTTTGCCTCCCCCCACCGCTTACCGCTTAGCATCACTTATTACGAAACTATACCATCAAGACATGCTCCGTTGCACAAAAGATGAATATGTACACTTACTATATGAAAAGCGACTGACCCCTTATAGAGAGCCTTACGAGAGACCGCCTAGAATTAACTAAGCCCTGTGACTAGAAACGCACATCACCACGTGGTGCAACATCATTTCACGCGACGCCAACTTGAACATACCCTGTACCATAAAAGATATAATCCCGTAATGACCAACTAATTGACGTCATATACATTCCTCCACGATAGTCATGGTTGCGCGGGATCCCTCCCACTCCATTACTTAGAGATCGCGCGACGCAGTGGCGCATCCGTGTGCTGCCCCCCCACGGCGAGCTTGCTGTCTCTTTCTCTTTGATAACCGAAGCTTAACAACCGGGAGCATTCAAGGGGAAGATAACTCTAATGATGTTGCTCTTTAATGGACAAGAGCCGCGATAAACGGGAACGACCCTTCTGTTGGCAACCTGGTGCCATTCATGAGCGGGGCAATTTGTTGCGCTACGGCGTGTCTCTTTACGGGGGACAGCTGGACAGCGCTTCGGGATGCACCCGACTGTGGCCACGGTTCCAAGGTTCCGAGGGGAAGTTGTCACTCTTGTTGGCGGATCACTAAACGTGGCGCGTTGCTTTGTCACGAGTGGACGTTAAAATAATGTACCAGATAATTTAGAAGAGGGCTCCTTCGGGGCCGAAGAGAGCCGCTGGTGGTGCGGTGCGGAAACAAGATGGCGCTCCTGTTCGCCCTTGGAACTCAGTGTCGCTACTCTGAAGCGAATCTCTGGACAACCTCCTGTTTACAAACATATGACGACACGAGAAGAGTGGTTCGAGGTTATATTTTGCTCTGGTTGGCAAAAAGCGGGAAGAAGGCGTCGACAGATAGGCTAAGAAGGCCGATAAGACTCATAGGTGCCCACAAGCATGCTTTACGTGGCGGCGCTACGTATTCGATGACGTAGGGGCGCGTCGTTTATTTAGAGACTCCACCGTTGACGAGACTTACACCCCTACCACATGGTCAGTCTTCAATGATCATTGAAACCAATGGTCATTGAAGTCGCGCGTAGCGCCATCTAGGATGGGACGTGTCAATATGTCAGGGAGCATTGCATCCAATGCTCGTTGCGAAGTTGACACGTTACACACTTGGTGGCGCCACGCGTGTGTTCAATGGCCATTGGTGTCAATGATCATTGAAGACCGCCCGTGCGGCATGGATATTAGTTACAATGCCTAGAAGTGTCCATTCTAGCCACAATACCTTACACTCTTAAAAATGAACTTCATTGCATAACACGCTCCTAGCCAACCATCATCCCGAATGACATCGTTCTTTCCCCTGATTTGTTGAAAACGAGAAACGTGCGCCTTTTTTTTGTGACAATTATGAACAGTATAAGTGTCACACAAAAGGCGTACGCCTCCCGTTTTCAACAAATCAGGGCAGATAACGATATCATTCGAGATGATGGTTGGTTAGGAGCGTGCTACGGGGGTGCCAGATGGGTTCCGTGCTGGGAAATGGGCGAGGCCAGCATAGTGCCCTAAGAGGGCACTAAAGTGCAAGAAATTGTACTCGTGGAATGAAAGATGCGTTACCTTGAGAGTAATGTAGAAGGAACAGGAGTCACCCGTTCTGTTGCTTCGTGATTTATGCACGAAGGAAACCGACAATTAGCGCTTTCTCTCCTCCTGAAGAGACGCGACACGCTGGTTCGGCCTCCCCATTGGTCCCTGGAACAGTTCCCCCGCGACGACTTTGCACACTATCCGCACCGCCATGCCGGGTGTCTTGAGAAGGAAAGCGCAAATTGCAGTTTCCCGAGCGCTTAAATCACTAACCACGCAACGGATGAATGCCGTTCCTTTTATGTTAATGTCAAGGTAACGTTAATTTATCGAGGAGAAATATTTGCACTTTAGTGACCCTCCGCCGGTGAGACTGTCAGGGAAGAGTTCCCGTGCTTACGAGAACCAAAAGGGTGGCCGAGGCTCTTGCTCCTCTGGCGTCAGAGCTCGACGCCGAATTGTTGTTCAAGGGCTTGTATCTCGAGAACTACGACAAGTAGAAGAAATCTTTTTTTTAATACTCTGGCATGCCAGCAATACAATGCGTACACGCTGCCATGAACCATGCTTATCAAAGCGCACAACCCCTTTAACATGATGAGACTTCATAGACTTTCTCGCGGCTTTCTATCAAGTTCCATCGTCTCTTCTGTAACATAAGCGTTACATGCCCTTCGAGCACATGACAGCTGATAAGAACAGGATGGTCCAACGTCATTCAGTGGAGTCTTGAAAGACAAGACATGAACATCAAGCAGAAATGCTTCTAAAACTCCAGGGCTGAGCCGCGGACGAGCACCACCTAGAAACAGAGCCTGGTCGCTTCAGCGACGTGACGTAACAGTGACGTAACGAAGTCCGTCAATCATAATCGTGCTTCGGCGGCGGTAGCTATGGAGACGAGCCGCATGGGCAGTCATTGGTTGCCACAAAAAAGCCTGTGTTTGAAATCATGTGCGGCGATTGGCTGACATCCCGATTTTCATACCTCCACGCGCGAAGGAGTGAGAGAAGGCATTAAGCAGGCCTGCCTTCTGTACCTATAGGAGGCATCGGCGAGGCCCATAGGTAAACAATGAGTTGGAGGGTAGGTGTTAAATGACAACGGGCATGGAAGCATTAAATTTTATCATAGGAAGTTTCACGTTACAATACCGTTTCATGAGCATGCAAAGTAACTAACTAACTTCGGCAGAATAAATCCAAATACGGGGTAGCTACACCTGTAAAAACTTTACCCAACATGGCTTCCATCGTCGATTGTTTTCCCATGGGGATCTGGAGGTCTTTGGTTCTAACCTTGGATTGCGATGTTGGATCGGTTTGAGATGTACCACAATGAAACGTACGGGTTAGAGATCCACGCGGACACAGGAATTTTTTCACCTGGAGTAATAGGTACTTTTATAGGTACCCTGTATAATTTTCTTTCACTGCTCGATGACGTCTTTAGCACCACTCTAAACACAATGTCATCGCGACTCATTCACGAGTTACCACGCTCTCCACCCTCTTCCACTTAACGATTGCACAATACACACCGCGCAACCCACCGGACACACAATGCAAGCGTCTCAACCACCCCCACTCTAAATTCATCCAACCGTACAGCCCATCGCATCTGAATAAATCCCCCAAACAAATCTCAACCCCTCATCCCTTTTACTCCGAACCTAAATGTAATGCCGCAATTATTAATGACCTCCGCTTATAATCACCCCTAATGGATGGATATGTCGCTGTTCCGGCGGCGCACAAAAGCCGGGGAGCCGTACCGGAAGTTGACCACCGGAAGTGACTCAGTCTTGTCATGCCGCGCGGCTTCAGCGCAGCTCTATAAGAGGCTGTCGAATATATATACGCGATTTGGTATGCACCCCGTTCCTTGGCCGATATGGCTTCGGTCATTTTGTAGGGCGGCTTTGGAGGAGATCTTCGCGGGAAAAAGTATCATTGTGCGTTTGATCGGCCGCTTCCTTCCTTCCGCATGACCGGGGTCCATGTCTAATAGGTCCATCAGGGCTAATACGTCCCCGATGGACTGGATGCTCGCAAGACGACGACGACTTGTGTGTGCGTTTCAGATGAGAGGATTTTAGCCAGCTCTCAATCACGGGCATAAAGGATGACCGTTTCACGGCCGATGTGAGGACAGGAAGTGAATGCTAAGCTGATGAACCGCAGGCGACAGGAGTTCCATGCACACCGAGAGCCGCGGTCCTTATTCTGGGAGGGGAGGGGGGTATATTTATTAGAACAAAGAAGAAAAAAAAGGAAGAAAGGGAAAAAGAGGGAGGGTTTATGAAGGGGAATATGTGTTTTGACAAGAAGGACCCCTTCCCATCCCCCTTCGCGGTATCACGTGATTCAAAGCTGCTGCGGTTACGTTAACGAATTGCTGTGGGCGTTGCACGTGTTGTTGGTTTCGTACCACAGGATGGTCTTGAGATGTTGCACTTATGCGCGCGCGTCACTGCGGTGTCGTTGCATATCGACGGGACAGCACGTTAGAGAGCCACTAAAGTAACAAAAAAAAATGTAACCTCGCGGAATCAATGATTTGGTTATCTTGAGATTAGCGCAAAAGGAACTGGATTCGTTCGTGATTTAATCGCGGAGGAAACTGCAAGCTGCGCTTTCCCGACAAGGCCGGGCGGCCTCCCATTGCTCTCTGCCACCGGGGGTGCCCTATCATGGGGTGTCCTGGGCATAGGACTGGATTATAGCCCATTTAGAAAATGCGATAACCCACTATTACAGATTGACCTCTGCCTAAAGCTTTGCGACGTAGAACGTAATTTGTCCAACGGTAATTATACTATATGTGCTCTCATCCGTCACTCTGTTTGTACACTCTAAGGGGAAAAAAAGGAGTAATTTTAGCCTTCTCGGGAACTACACGCGTTGTCTAGATGTACAGATGCATAGATGCCAGGATGCTAACTGGAAAGCAATTACGGCTTCTACTTGCAGTCACACTCTTAGAAGAAGGGGTAGAGCAGTTACACTTTTTAGGAGGTACTAGTTGTCGCATATGCTGCGCCTAAAAGGTTGCAAAGTTCTACCTGCTGCCTCACTCTCAAAACAGAACTTCACCGCACAGTACGTTTTTCGTCCCATCTGTTGTAATCACTTGCACGCGTTAGGAGCTAACGAGAGGCGGGGCACTCGTCGAGAAGGGCACGTGATGAAACACGTGCACGGCGCGCTTCGCGCGATATGTGAAGGGCGTAGGATACGTCACGCGCAATGTGTCACGTGCCCATCTTTTTGAATTTCCCGCCGCTCGTTAGCTCATAACGACCGTAATGACGATGAAGCGATTAAGCCCCCATTCGGTGAGAGAGGGGGCGTACACCTTTTTGTAGCAATTTGGATATATGATAATTTCTTTTGCCACCTTTTTACACCCTTTATCAGACGCTATGTGGGTGGTAACTATCGAAGTTACCACCTTTTCACACCCTTTTTTCTTAGAGTGCAGAGGCAACAAACATGCAAGCACATGCACGAACTACTCCAAATCGCAACACTTATACGGCTTCTAGTCTCCTAGGTTTCTGTTACTTCCCATCTTAGTCCCCTGGCCCTAAAATTTACTCCCCAGCGCTGAAAATAGTCCTTACAAAACCGCATAAACTTCCGCCCATGTAGTCTGGAGAGGGACTAATCGTTGTAGCAATGCATTTAGTCCCCAAAAAAGACTAAAATTACTTAATTTCATTCCTTCGTGCCTCGAAACGACAAATACAATTGATAGGTACTGCAGCAACAGCAAAGCGTCTCTCTCACGACGAGCAGGTTTAGGCAAGCGAACCTGAACGATATGTGGGCAGCCATTTTCACGCTTCCAACATCTTCAACAAAACGACCTCTTTAAAAGGGGCAAAGCGTACACGAGCGGCGAAATCGCTACGGACTTCTTGCGTCAGGGCTCCCGTTTCGCATCTGGTGTGCGTGACAGATGGGCGGATAAACGGATGCCCATTTAGAGAGAGAACAAACCTTCGAGTAAAACTCACTTTGCGCGTCAGGATGCAGAAAGATGAACCCGAACGAGTCCAGGCAACAGGTCAGTTGCGTGCGCAAGTAGCAGTTCGAAAGACCGCCAATCGTTCCAATGCTCACTTCACTGTGAAATCATCTTTCTTTGTTCCAGCTCAGAAATTTGAGATAGAGTTTACTTGGCAATCGAGGAATGTCGAAACTGAGCCAAGTAAGGTCAACACAAGTGATAAAAGGATAAAACATTGAAACTTTTCTGTTTATTATGATACAAGCTCTCATGCATTTCGGCATGACGACATTTCATGAAATGCAGTCCACTTCATGAAATCTTGTATCATAATAAATGCGGTATTTTCAATGTTATACCTTTTTATCGCGTGGAGTTCATTTCTAAGAAATCAGCAAACACAAAATAAGTAAATAAATAATAAAAAACAAACAAAATGGAAACACAGTACAGACGTCAGGAAGGTGCAGAAAAAAAAAACTGTTCAAGCAGCTTGAGAGAAAAACTCATAGCTCAGTGAAGAACAACCGTTGCATAAGAATGATACGGAGTGTCATCATTCCCTGATTCACGCCCCTTTTGTAATCATGAGAATTAACGTAACTGCATAAGTGTCACAAACATTCGTACACGTCCCGTTTCCATGAATCCAACATTTCCATGAATCATGGTAGCCAACAATGTCAATCGTGACGATTGTTGGCTACAAGCGTGCTATGTGATGAAGTTGTTTTAAGTGCAACCCCGCCTTCGGTGTCCACGAGGCAGCTTGTACGACCGACAGCAATTTTTACATGATTAATGCAACTAAACAGCATAAGAAAAATATCTTGGGCACTCCAAAAGAAGTGGTCGTGACTGTTCTTTTAGGTAAGCGTGACGTGTGTTTTGACAACAGGCGTAGCTGTTCCTTGGTCAGTTCGGGAGTGTGTACTGCAACAACTGGAATTTGTATCGGGGTCGGGGGCGTGTTCAAGACGCCGTGTAGACCCGAACGATAATGGTCTTCACGTATGTCTGCACCTTTCCTCAAAATTGTTCTGCCCTCATAAATTTCAGATTTAACGAAAAGCAGAAGTTCATAATCGTAGAGTAAAAAATAAATAAATAAATAAATAAATTAATTAATTAACAATGCACAAAGTTTAGTGAAGAAGTTTGTTAGGAAGTAGAAAGAAAGGCCATACGCGGCTAGGGCTAATGTACATGCTTCGGATTATACTTGGCGCCATAATCGAAGCAACTGCGTTTACTATGCTCAAAAGCTTCGCGAGCAATAAATATAAGCAAACCAAGAAGTGTTACAACAGCTCAATACGTAATAGTACCATGACCCTCCTCACATTCTCACGGAAACGGTAGGTACCTCACGCATTTCTGCAATGAGCGGCAGTCTGATGTTATTCGAAATTCGTATTATTTTTTCGATCCGGAAGTGTTACGGTAAAGTTTACTAACGTGGTGTGCTAACAAAACAGACTTTTTGTTTTGGGTTGCAGTTCGCACACTTACGTCCGCTACGCTCATTAGAACGGGTACGACGGTTTTTGTAGGCCAACGAATGACGACGTTCTGTCCTATTTATAGCATCAGCGTTCTTACTATACACTTTCTCTGTCCTTGAAATTGTCCGCTTTGTAAATAACGAAATGACCGTAAAGTAGGCTTCACCCAATCACATGCCTTATCGCGGGAAAGTAAGCTTCACAGGTATCCTTCAGCAGCCTTATCTATTTTCGGCTATATTTTCGTTATACAATTTTTTGGCTTGGATTAGAAAAATGGAACAGCTCACTACGACAGAACGCATGCTGAGGGGCACCTCCTCGCGGAGAACCATGCATCTGATTTTTCTAAAATCAAATATTTCAATTGGTTTATGTTGCATGTATAACGCAGCTTTGAAACAATATCTGCGGAAGTGTTATTTACTTAATACTGAGACTGTGTCGAAGCAACACTAGGCATAATTGCGTCAATAACTGTGTCTAACATGCAAAGTTAATATACTTAACGACCTGGTCATACCATAAATTGTGCTGCAAAACATGTTGTACGTACATATTTGTTCTCCCTTTTACTATAGCGCACCTGTAGTCGCCATATGGCTTAAACCTCCTTCAGGAAGACATTCACGGCAGGAGCCAGCCACACGACGACGCAATTAACAGCTCCGAAACCATTTCATCCGCCGTCCGACGAGAGCCTCTTTGCATAGCTTGAAGCCCTGGAAGGCTGGGCGGTTCAAGTCAGCCGTGCATTCATCTCCTCTTAGTTGGGAGCCTTTTTAGGAGTCAAAATGACGTAACGGTGCGGCGGTCGGCCAAGCGTGATAGGCCGAGCTCACTCCCACACGATAATTAGGACCAATTACGGGGGGCCAGCGCTGTCGTTGCTACGCTACCCGTGTCCCCCGGACTCAATTAATGCGTCTTGTCACCGCGCGGCGCCGCTGCCTATTATTCCCGCTCTCCCGAATGACAATGGCCGAGTTTACACAAAGGATCGTAATTTGAATAGAAAAGCTCGGCGGAAAAGAGAGAGAGCACGGATGTGCATTGAAACAGCTGTGATACTGCGGGAACGGCAGAGCGCGCGCGCGCGCACGCCGCGTCGGTGGCGCCGCCTGCTAGCGGACACTGAAATAAAAGCGGAGAGAAATAAAGCGCCCGCTAAGCGGTGATGTACTTTGCGGCGTTACAGGCGTTAGCGTCGCTACCACGTTCGCTACTTCGTGCCGCTGGATAGTAACTGTGCCGGGAGATATGCAGGCGCACACCGAAATAAAAGCGGAGATTAAAGATAACGACTGCTATATTGTGATGTACTTCGCTACTCCTCTGCTTCGTGCCGCGAGATTGAGGTACGAGAAAAGTGCCTTCGGTACAGGTCGCCGTAGCTAAGTTCTTTCTCGCCGCGGTTATCTTTCCGGAAAATGAAAAACGTGAGACAAAAGAGAGAGAGAGAGAGAGAGAGAACAGCAGCAGCCTAATTTTTTGCTTCATTTTACTAAAACTCAGATGGGCATATTATGTTGATCCCTTGGGCTTTCATAGCATTATGCTAAATTTAAGTGAACTAATCGTACTCTCTTATTCAATTAGGATAGGGGGTACAGCCTCCGCTTTTATGGACGCGACTCTGTCTCAATGGTCGCTTGATAAAAAATGTTGAGGCAATGGAGTACTGGAGGTGTCCCTGCTGCCAAAATAGAACTACAGTTATAGACTAAAATCTGTTGCATGAGGCCCACGCGAAAGAAAATGCACAATATACTCTCGAGCGCTCTCTATAGCAAAAACAGGGGGGGGGGGGGGAGTCATATTGTTGGACGGGCACTGAGTGGGTACTGGGTATTGAAGGGGCCCATTCCATGTTTCGCTCTATCCTGCACAAGAATGCGTACGCTATAATTTTCCACCCAAATTGTAGGCACATTTTATTTTAAAGGAGCAATGAGGTGGCATCTAACATCGCTCGAAATCCTGCCTCATCTGTCAAGCTGTCCACCAGGAGTCACCATGCAAATTATTTTCGCTCTGCGGTGCGTTATAGCTGTGCGATCGAATTTACAAAAAAGAAAAAGAAAAACAGTCAGAGGAAGTAGCCGCGGACGGCCGACACGATGCTCTCGTGACGTGGTGAAGGCTCCGTGCCTTGTTTCTTTGTTTTTTCTTCGCAGCTCACGCGCCGCTTCTTCATCTTTGAGCTGTGCCGCTGTACGTCATTGGTCACTTGAGGGGAGTAGCATACGTCACGACGTCCTCTCGTTCTGCGATGCGCTCTTTTCACGAGGGAAATGATATTTCAAAGGTGCGCGGAACAGAGCCCTGGCGCTCGCTCTGTAGTTCACCTACGCTCATCGTTCTTTCGCTGGAACTCATTTTATTTGTTGGAAAACACTCTGCACCGAAAAACGAAAAAAAAAAAAATTGGCGGTCACTTCAGCGCTCCTTTAATGCTCTGTACAAACATTTCCGCGTGATATTCAAATGTTCAAAATACGCGAGCACGGCTATACTAGCGTGTTCTACTCGTGCCAGGGGCAATTAGCGTACATATACGACGCCCAACGAGAAAGGTCGAAGCATCAGTTCGCTGGAGCGCAAGGTGGCAAGTTGCCGGGTGTATTAATCCAGAGGTACCGTACGGCCCTGCCTCATTACAATGGGAACGAGCGATCCGTGACAATCCTCGGCCGGGGATTGGGTAGGGAATATGACGAACATTGTTGAGGACACGTACGTCCGATCAAGTGAGGGCCCGGATGAAACGCGTTCGCCGTTAAACAGGCGTCACGTGAGGGAAAGGAGTCCAGCCAAGTGTGAAATCGGGACGTGACGATGGCGCTTATATGCGTCTATGGCGTACTGGCGTCTATGCACAGTCGCTCTCCGCCGCATTTTCGACAGTAACATCTCACTGTGAGGCGCAGGCCCCTAAGTGTGATGGCGTGAACTAATACAAGTATACGACAAGTGTATATGCGTGGGCAGTTCTGTAAATTATCCCCACGTTGTTTCTGATGCGCACTGTACAAGAAAGTGTGCACGGGGTTGGAACACCCGTGCCACGCGAGCAAATAAAATGACTATACCAACTGGCCCTTTTTGTAGCTTATACGTAAAATGACATCAGAGAGTTTTAATACATCGTACTTTGCGCACGTAAGAGATAGCGTTGGTGGTTCAACGCACTGCGTGGAGTTCTCTTTCTGTTTTGGGCGTGCGCAGAACCATCAACGCTATCCCCTACGTGCGCAAAGGCGATAGCGCACGTAAGGGATAGCGTTGGTGTTTCTGGGCCCGCCCATAGCAGAAAGAGAGATGAAGAAAGGAAAAGTACACAAGCGAGCTGGTGTAACGTTGAAGTAGGAAGCATCACCTTGGGCTTGAGAGGAACGAAGCTCAAGGTCAACAGAAAGACAGCTTCGCGCAATGCGCAGAGACATCAAAGATATCCCTTACGTACGCAAAGGCGATAGCGTACGGTAGACTAAAACTCTCTATTATGTGCTTAACGCGGTAAGTTTTAATGTCATTCGCGCGGTGCCACACGGACGTTTTTAATGACATGTGACTTCATGTAATTCATGTAATGTAATGCCACAACTCATTCGCACGTGAAAAGCTCACTCTCGTTCCCGGTATGAGGCAGGAGTAAGAACTTTAGTTTGCATAACACCGTTAATGCACGATACAAGATGATTTCTCAAATTTCTTCTTAACATTTGAGTCATTTAAAATTTGACCGACAAAACCAAAACACGCACGAGCTGCGTTGAAAGCACCCGGTATTAAAAGGTACTAAAAAAGGTTTTTTTTTTACTTTATTGAGTGGACTGCATCACTTTCGTGACATTTAATGTCGTTAAAAATGAACACGAACAAGTGACACGAGCTTCGTATATATGAACATATAAAAATACGGCTTATGCTTAAATAAAAGTACGCCTATCAGTTTTGTGACTAATGCTCAAGTGTCTTAAATGTATCTGAAGTAGTTTTTGAGTTCTTTGCTACTCTACTCTACTCTAATTACTTTCTCTTCCAAGTATCAGCACTGTATCTCGAGTACGTTATCCCTTCAGTATTTAGTACCGTATTTAAATATATTCATAGTATCTCCTACATGTCTGGGCGGCGACAAGGCAGGAGAGTAGCACGCAAGTGTTAACACTTTTTCTTACAGTAAAGTTGTACTGCTCGCGTAGCTCCCAAATACTCTTTCAATCACCTCTGTCGTTGTGTCTATATTTCAGATGACGACCACATGGCGCTGAGATCATCTAAAAAGCCACGAAAAGCACGCACAGCCTTCACAGAGCATCAGCTCAAAGTAAGCATGCCCAATTAAGCTGACCACATTGTGCTATACTTGTCAACGTTCGGCCTTTGCTTCATAAGTTTTCCTCCCATTTTCTCAAAGCTTCTTACCCCACAAAAGAACGCAAAGAAAACGTCAACGGTAGATCGACGTCGGTTCACACGTTGCCTACCAACTGCGTTTCCATTCATAACCTAGCCTCTGTCCCTCACTGGCAGCGTGACGCCCAGCTAAATAGCAGCGTAACATTAACCTTCACGTGCGCAACATGAAAATAATTGTTACCTTATCAAAATACCAGTCTGGCCTTCTGAACTTCGAACTTTTTTTTTCTTTACGAGTCGGCATCCCAAACCAGATTCTAACGCTCGATTTGTTATCACCGGAACTGCCAACTAATGGGGGAATAATATTTACATCACAAGGCTTCCGGCCGCATGCTGAGTCATTATGACCCCACTTTTCACCTCGTTTGACAAAAACTGACAATGTAACGCTGACCCCAGTCTTCGCTTCCCCGTCGCGATTGTACAATCAATAAGGGTAGCCCTCAAGTGAATAAAGATGTGAATGCTTTGAACAACCCACTTGCGAGCCGTACATTGTCCATGTAAAAAAAGACTTCGCATCACCCGACGCTCATACGTGCACTGGTCGATGTTATGATAATTAGGATTTCAAAAAGCTAGTGATTGTAGCATAAAAAGCGTGTCAGTTTTTTCTTTTTCTTTCTTCGTGACAAACAGGTATGAAAGTACAAAATACCGAAAATGAAAGCTTGCACGCACGTGCGTGTGTGTGTGCTGACCACGATTGTTAATAATAACACTGTACTTAGTGTGAGCGGTGTGAAAGTTACGGGTGCTGTAAGATGCTTCGTTTCTAGTGTGGTTGAGTGCGTGGGCGACACTGTTCCCTATAAAATGCAGAAGCGCAAGTAGCTGTCGCATGTCGCTGTCCAACGAACGTGATACTTCCGACACGGTATATACAGCCGCTAGTAGCAGCCACACATCATAAACCTCAAAACTACCTAAATAAGATGGAGCTGCAGGCGCCCTTGGGGCAGCCACCCTGCGCCAAGTCCTCCTTTTTTTTCTTTTTCAGTAGCCAGTTAATTACTACTACTACTACCTCCAATAAATTTTACGGTTGTCCCCGCACTTCTTGCAATGCTCGCATACGTCGCGACGATCAGATGGTGCAAAAGCACTTGTGTCATGTCGTCCTTTCTCTTATGTGTTTCCTTTTTCGACACACGAGTGGCACAAAACGAGATGCTTGTCACACCTAGAGCAGTAAAGCAGACGACAGGTGATGATGATGATGATGATGATGATGGTGGTAGGAGAAAAAAAATGGAGATGTGAGCCCGGTCGCCGCGGGACAAGCTACTCCAGATCTAGTAGAGAAAAAAAGGAATAGAAAACGTCAGACGACAGAGTTTTCACACACATTGCCCATTGTCGTCTGCATAAACTGCCCCATCCGCTAGGAACACGAAAAGCTGTAAATGTTACGTCTTGCCACGCTGTACTTTATATTCGACGTATCGAAAGCTATTGTGTTCCTCGATCCACGTAACTATTCGAGCATTTTTTTTACAACACGCCGTCATTATTTATGGGTTGCTTAATACCGACCGCAAACTCTCCCATTGTTCACGGACGAGCACCAGCCTCTAAGCTGAAGCGTCCATTCTTCGCGGCATAATAATATAGTACAAAGCCGGAACCATTATACACAGCAAACCGCAGCCAACCTTTCAAAACTACATCCTCTCTAAACGCGCAATTTGACTAACCTCCGCTCCGTTTCTCGCAGCCCAACCCTATACCTCTTTTGAAAGACCACTATTTACTCTCTGCATCAGTCACACGCAGACTGCACGAATGCTTGGCGAATCAGAAAACGTTTTACCGTGTACACAGAACACTCCATATCCTGTAAAGGGCAGCCAGCAGTCGCTCGCTCCATAGTCTATTGAATGCAACTCAATGGGGCGATGGAACATGAACGACCCAAAATCAGCGCGCATGTCATTCACGTCGGGGTTCTAATGGAAACATAAATGGATGGGCGGGTCCGATAGCATCGTCTGAACGTCATACAGGCCCTGTACAACTGCCATTTGGAGGAACTGGTTGTACCTTCTAATCTCGCAAAGTTGTACTCCTCCGCCGACCGTCATTTCTCTCAATGGGAAGATGGGACACCGAACTATACAAACAATTTTTTTTTAAATATATCTCTCAGCTGTCTTTATTTATGGATAGACCTATACTCCACTCGAAGGCATTATAGAAGGAGGGAATCAGCACAAAGTAAAACAAGAAAACAAAAGATATACTTGCACGTACATCGCCTGAGTACACATTTAAAAACAAGATACGCATACATAAAAATCAATTATTCCTAACGCAGCTAAGAATAATAACGATAGAGTGATACACCAAGCAGGAACAGAAGCTTGTCGTAAAATTACACTTGGAACACTTTCCTGAAGATGTCCTCGCTGTCCTCTATTGACACAGTGACAGAGTTATTCTAATTGCTAATTGTCTTCGAAAACACCAATGCTTAAATATTCAGTTAAATATTTCTTGAATTATAGGATTAGCAACAAGGTTAAGAATAATGCTTGAAAGACGTGTGCGTACAAAGCTCCAGGAACATTCCGATATGGTGCTGTCCAACTAACGCATTCTCCATCACTTGTAGCACGCATGCCCCTAAAAGCTGACCCAAAAGCAAATCAGTTGCAGCTTTGCAGGCAGACTTGTGCCCGTTACTCCAAAAATGTAATTGATTACCGTTACTCGACTCAAAATGTAATTGAGTAACGAGTATAAAAGTAATGCGTTACTCCGGCCGTTACTTTCAATTCATAGAAAAATTTCCGCATCTGTGCTTCGCAAAAAAGAAAAACCCCAACCAAGTGATTGGGGACAGCTGAAATAGCGCGAAAGACTCGCGCGTGAGAAGTAGCAATAATACCTTTTCCGCTTACTACAGTAGAATAGTCTAACAAAGACACATGAAATTTGTCACAGACCATTGTTATTTTGAGTCAGATTCTACTTCAAAAGTAATTGATTACTCGGTAATGATTGCTCAAAATTGTAATCGAATTACTTGAAAAATTACTCAAAAACGTAATTGATCACTCGAAAAATTACTCAAAAAGTAATTGATTACAAGTATCGCAATTACTTGTAACGCGTTACGTACCACTCTGCCTACATGTGAAATACTGAAATGATATCTTAGCACATACACTATCTCACACTGCGGCCTTTAGTTGTGAATAATGTATGCTCTCGGGATGGCTGTCGTGAAGCTGCATCTTCATGCAGGACAACACTCTTTAACAAAGAAGATGCTGTCTAGAAAAAAAATTATGGGGCAATTAAAGGTATTTTCGTAGTGAGGTATGAGCCTAATTTGGGAGGCCAATTTTCGCGCCCGTTTTCCGGTGGGCGTTTTGTCTCGAAGCAAAAACAGAAAATAAACCTCGCGCGATGCTGTGAAGTGCGCCTAGACTTTGTGGACCCCTTCCTCTTTCGGGTACAGTTTTGTTGCCACCTTGACAACAGCGAACTGACAGTCAACTCAGGACGGAGAGCGCGTCATGCAGTTAAAACTAACTGAGTTTATCGTACGTTCGTATTACTGCATTGCAATGCATGGTACATATTACATATATCGTACGCATGGTATACATTACTGCACCCATTAGAATATTACAACGCGCATTTTTTTCCTAACTGCTCACAAGTCCAAGCAAATGGATGGATGTTCGGGAAAAAAATAATAATAATAAAAGGGAGAGATTGAGTAAAGCACATGCACAATGTAATAGTTATTCAGCATTCGTTATTTCAATGTAACGAGCGTTTCGTGTCCGCACTCAGAATGCGAAATATTTCACTTGAATTTCGAAAACATCATTCAGTTGTTAAGGAGCCTATAGTGCTGCCGCAACTTCTTCGTCAGTGGATTCCTGTATGGGTCGACATAGTGATTTAAATAAATCAGAAATGCCAAAAATAACAATGTGCACACCGTTGTGATAGGACATTAACATGTAGCTTCGCACTATAACGTGACCCTCATAAACCACCAGAGCCAATGGCGGACACAGGACCCGTCTCTTTCTCTCTTACAGACGCTTGAGAGGAGCTTCGAGAGACAAAAGTACCTGAGCGTCCAAGACCGCATGGAACTGGCTGCAAAGCTCAACCTCACAGACACACAAGTTAAGACTTGGTACCAGAACAGAAGGTACTTGTTTACACAATTCCCGATCCACATCCCTACTGACGTAGATTCCTTCGACAGAACTAAATGGAAGCGCCAAGCAATGGTGGGCCTGGAACTATTTCCCGCCACTGCGATGGCGCGTTACCCTAGCCTGTGGGGCTCTTCCTCCTTCGGCACTTCAGCGCCACCTCCTACTTTCTGGCCAGGCTTCTCTTACAGTGGATACCTCAGTGCGTTAAGCGGAGGTCTCCCCTCTGCTGGTGCACCACCCTCGATGAGCAGCCTACAACAGACTTTAGCCTTGTATCAAAGGTACGCCGCTGCTGGAAGTGGTGGAACTGTGCAGCCTTACTTTGAAGCCAACGGTTTAAGACCTGCGGCTCAACGTTCTGACGGACCTGCCAAGCAGACTTCAACACAGGGAGCCTCCAATGAAGACACACAATAGCGGTGTGACTTTGTGAAGTGCGCTCATTGACTTCACTGTGCGCGGACAGATGCGGAAACAATTGAAGCTACCGTTGTACCTTTGATTCATTGGGTTCCTAATGTGATAAACATGTCTTCCTAATATTTAGGAAGGGTGTGTATTGTACAGACGGCTTGTTATAGGTGCCTCCAGCTGCGCATTGATTTGTTGAATGCTGTGTGGACACTTCATCACCTTTAAAGATTGTTTCGAATGTGATTTGGTTGTTTTTACGAAAATAAACAAAATGCTGTCACTTTTGCGATGCCAAACATGCTACATGTATCTTACTATCGTACTTTACGTGTTCTCATGTTTCATGATAAATGTTGTTTATGGAGATCATTGAGGATATTGAGGATCATGCGCTCAAAAATATCAGCAATAAATAACCAAGACGAACATTGCAGAGCCAATTGGGGCAGATTGATTTGTTGAGGAACAAAAAAATACCGGGTATACGTTCGTCAGCACCTATAGCCAGAAAAACGTTATCTGATAGATCCTGAAGTACTAACCCGAGCAAAAGCTCCTTAGGAGTAGGATCGATGGCTGATTAAGTGTCGCGGTGTTGCAAACATTCAGAAATGGCACGTGATCGTCGGCAAGCTAAATCTCATTCGAGTTCATTTAAAGTTTACAACGGCTGAAAGCTGGCATTGATGCAATCGTTACTCGACGCTGCATTGGGTTGCTACCTCCAGCAAAAAAAAAAAAAAAAAAAAAACGGCTGAGAGAGCGAAACCAAAAGGAATAGCAGGAGAGGACCAGGCAACAGGAGAGGGCGAGAGAACCATATGAGGAGGGAAAGAGTTCATTCAGGCAGGTGCGCAACGACACTGTTTATTCCGTTTGGATTTTCTTGCTACAACATACAGAAGAAGCAAGACTTAGAAACAAGAAAAGGCACTACCATAAATCAAATCGCGTCGCTTATGCGACAATCACCGCCCTATCGTGCGGGGACAACAGCCAGCGCACCTACCGGTAATCGCGGCAGGGCTGTAGCACGGAGATAGCGGTCTGCGCAGCGCCTGTATGGCCGCTACTGCAGTTCAGCCGGCTGTGCTGTCTGGGTGTTTTCCTCAGACGCTTTAAGATAAATGCCGGCACAGTTCCCTGTGAAGTCGGCCCAGGACGCAAGATCCCCCCCTCCCCTAGCGATAGTCGTGACGCTGCTCGCCTGAGCTTCGGCAAGCAGCAGTTCAATGCCCCCATTAGCGCCCCCACAAGGTAGAGTGAGAAGACGAGTTGCCGGAGAGCGGTTAGAACAAGATGAATCTTGCGATGATTGCATATCAATAACAAGATATAGATATAGATGTTTACTATAGGTATGTTTGGAACAACCCTTCATTCAGTTCAATGAAAGAGTATTCCAACAAGTTGAAGGCTGCCCTATGCAAATCTGTTATGGCTTATATTGACGGCATAGCCCTAGAGAAACAGCCGCGATTTTCTACACAAGTTTTATTGATGACACATTTGCAATCGTGGTTCTATAGGCTCTTTTCTACATATCTTAAACGATGTCCACCCTAGCATCCAATTTACGTGCGATAAGGAATGTGATAGAAAAATTTATTTCTTGGGTGTTCTAGTCAAGAGGAATGACACTGGCAGTCTAGGTACTTTGGTGTTTAGAAAGAAGCGCAACATTGGCCTGGCGATTCGGCACATCCATTGGAACACAAAAGAGCAGCGTTGGTGTCAAGGTCCCTTCGAACCCCCCTCTCTGGTCCTCAGGCGAAATCAACCGAGGCTAGAATAGTTACGTCAAATCCTACATGTAGGTCTTACCCTGAGACATTCCTAAAAGACGTATACAATCATATAAACAGAAGACTGCAAGAGAAGGAAGCTTCCACAAAAGCAGACATATGTCACCCAGCCATACATATAGGGAGATCGGAACACATAATAAGAATCTTAGCCACTGTGAGCATCACAACACCTTTAAATCCCCCCCCCAAAAAAAAAGTACCTGAGACGAGTCCTGGGGACGAATTAGAACTAAACACAACAACAAAGGATGTGTGTACCAGATTACCTGCCGCGACTGCCCTGAAACATACGTTGGAGAAACCCGCCGGAAAGTATCAACAAGAATCAAACAGTATAAAAGAGACATAGATAAGTGTGCCAGTAAATAGACAGAAGTTTATAAGTATGTACAAAAAAAAAAAGAAGAAAAAAATGAAAAAGACGGTCACACAGTAAACTTATCTCCAAATACTTTACACATGAAGGTCGCTGTGGTGTAGAGAAACGTCTGGAATCTTGGCATATCAAAAGAATAATGGATGCATGAACAAAAGCCCACTTCCGAATTTCTACCCCCCCCCCCCCTTTTTTTTTTCAATACATAAACGGCTGGTGCCTGTCAGGACTTTCATTCTGACGATGACGCCCAAATAGGCTTTGAAACGTCACAGTGTTACTGCGGTGTGTTTTGATTGTTGCGTAGCTGGTGCGGGCTTTTTACAAATCGATTAAAGATGTCTACCATCGGCCCTTGGACTGTCTTCTGAGAGGCCGAGTTTGCCTCATTGGGCAGGCATGCTTTATGTTGGAGGCCATGGTAGGGTATGGTTGTTACCGAGAAGACTACAAGGGAGCACACCGTCAGCACGCTCTTGTGCACAGCATATCGGGCTCCCCTGCGAGTCCACCTTTTTCGTAGGCAACACTAGCGAATGTTCGCGTAGCTGTCTGAGATGCAGCCAAGGGTGTCGCAAGCAGTACGTAAGTACAGTGCAGGACAAAAATTTACGGAACACGCTCCGGCACATTCTTTCCTCAGAGTGACACGCAAGCAGCGGATGATACCGTACGGACTTACAGACATGTGCCTAGGCATAGCCTCCTATCTTTTTTAGGAGGCTATGGCCTAGGTAACCCAATCACCCGTTTGCAAGTCCGTACGGTACCCTTCGCTGCCAGCGTGTCACTCTGAGGAAGGAATGCGCCGGAGCATATTCCGTAAACCTTTGCCCAGCACTGTATAAAACTAGAAGCACTAAGAAACGAAAATGGGGTGCTGGAGAACGCGGTAGTACCACGAATAATTGGCTCTCGTAGAGAGTTTTATCGAGTACGCGCATCCCTCATTTTTATCACGATTCCATTACCAGGTGCCAATTCAGGTACGGGGAGTCGTTGACAGTCGCAACGTCTCATTTAGACGTCATACCTCAACCGCAACCGAATCCTTCACTAAAAAAAAAAAAGAAGACAATTTTCTCAGAAATGGGAGCCTTGTTACAAGTTTCCTTCTTCACTCGACTCGCATCAGCGAGCAATCACCCTCATAAGTGCCATCCGTACGTGTCGAAACGCGACGACAATTCCACCATTTTTTTTTTCCTGGTCCCTATAACGTTTTTCTGAAAATACCTTACGCATAGCACCCACTTCGCGAAATCGGCCAAATGACTGTTGTTATACTGGGCCGAATAAAATTCCAGACCATGCCTCAATTACACCCCGAATGCACGTCAAACCGCCGCAATGAAAATACAACCGATCAAGAGGTGTGTAGGCCTGGGAATCGAAATGAGGAAATCAAAAAAGAGAGCGTCCCCTCCTTTCAAATAAAACGTCGCTTCGAGGGACTCGGTGTCTACATTCGACGAAGGCAACAACTCTGATTACAGGCTTCGCGTGTCATCCGCTCATCGTTGAGAAAATGGCGGCTTTAGGGCCTCTTCTCGCTAGTTGCTTATTAAGCTGCCGACGCTCACCTGAGATATACGCCCTTAAACATACATATACGCGCATATTCGGTGGACAGAGCATGGGTGAAATAAGTTCTTTTTTGTCTTACCTCCGTGCGTTTTGCTGTGGGCTTCTGTGTTGAAGGGAGACGGTCTGAATTTCAGTGTCGTGCGCGCACATGCATGGCGATACTATTGATAGGGAAAGGGTGACTAGCCAAAGATTAAGCAGCCCGCCTTCCGTGGTGGAAACAGCCATGCGGATTGCTGATAAGACCGAGAGGTGGATGAAGTGCGTCATCGAGCGAGATAACGCAGCGCGTGTTGCTCGACAGTGGTGTTGGCCTCTGAAAAATTGTATTCGGAATTAACGCGCTCACTCACCCGTGTTTCAAATTCGAATTTCCAAGGTCTTAAAATTTTGATGCAACATAAGGTCCTGGGTGATTCCTTTCGTTTCAAACGTGCACATGTTAGTTCAAATGTTGCAATGAGCTTCCTTGATTATTACAGCTTCTACTCCCCCTAGATTGCAACTGGTCCCCATTTTAGTTCTCTGACTCTGAAATTTCCTCCCCAGCACTGCGAATAGTTCCTAAACTTTCGTGCGTTTAGTCCCGAAAGGGACAAACGGTTGTGACGAGGCGTCTACTTCCCAAAATAACTAAAATTACTCCTTCTTTAGGGATAAAATTATTCCCTCTTACAGTGTAGTAAAAAGAAAATCAATAACACACTTCGGTTTGAACAGCGGCTTTACCGGCACACATGGTCCATTTTGTTGACACCGTGAATACCACAATGTGAAAAGCCGGAGTGTGGGCAACAACTGGAGGTACAGGACAAACACGCCACTCAAACCAGCAAAAGTTTAATTTTCACATTTTCGGCAAGTTACAAATACAGTATATATAAACAAGACTCCTGAGAAAACGAGGAGGAAAAAAGAGGAGGCAAAGGGATTTTGTCCACCAGCTGGCTCACATCTATGCCCAGCGCCGGCGAGAGAAATTACGGGCCCCGGGGACGGGTCATGCTCGGACCCCCTCCTCACGTCTCGACAATACAGTCCGATTATTTCTTCTTTATATGATTACGACAAGCCTTGGGTCCCGCGTTAACCTGAAGTGGCACGGGCCCCGGGCGCCATCCCCCGCTGCCCCCACCTTCTTGCCGGCTCTGTCTATGCCATACTCCCACCGTGAACACTTTGTCAACTGAGAGATTGCTGTCGTCACAAGATCACGGATCTTTAATTCCTTCTCCAAATTACGGCACGAAACTTGACTGTGAGTTGATGAAAATATACACGAACGTGTAATATCATTTTGCCGCTCCGCGCATTAGGAGCCCGAGCCGAACAAGAAAAAGGGAAAGCACGCCGTAGAGGAGTCTCCCATCGTGCTCTACATCGTGTGTCAGGGGATGCAACCCAACACCTTCTCACCCTAACTGGGAAAGCGTTGCCAATGAAGGCACTTTGTTTCCATAGCAACCACTGGCGTCTGCCTTCTAAGCACGTCCGCAGCCCTTTCGATTAACGCCCATTACAGCCTCTGAAAGCCTCACCGACTGCTGCTATTAGCCATGTCTCTCCCAATCAACTGCCTGTTGTGTGGGCGCCGTACGTGTTCACACAGCGGTTGCCAACCACCCGTGACAGGCTTCGCCAACTTGGCTATCAATGGCCAGCGCAGAAAGTGTCGATAAATCTTTCGCGTCGCATTAGCACCTGTGATTGGCCCGTTTATTATTATTTTGTTTTTGTTTCGTATGCCTCTTTTTACTTGTCTCCTCGTAAAATGCTGCGTCCCTATATAGTCAATACATTTTTTATGGGGAAAAGGCATCGATTATGTGACTGGGCTCAGGGCGCGGAAGGGATCTAAAAAAGGTCTCCAGAAGCAACGTTGTCCTCGACTTGAAGGGAAGAGCAGCGTGATGTGCACTTGAAATGGCCACGCTATTTTCCCATGGCGCAACAAGAGACATGTGCGGTTCCATTGCAGCACATCTTTTCGGCCGCCATACGCTAGGTTGAGTTGCCACGTCGTACGCTGTTAAGTTGTCACACGTGCAAAACGCTTATGTTCCTTGCGAGTGTGTCCTATCTCCACCAGGAAGACGGCATCGCGGAATCACACAGCAGCCGTCAAGGAGACGCTGGGGTATTGGGGAATATTCCACTAGGCCCGGTTATGGCATTTTCAGAAATCGTTCGTGGTGACGTACCAGTCTGCAGAAGACACTGTGCCACGTTGAAAGCGCAACATCTCGTTCAATTTGGAAAGCTTCACCATCCACTCGGCGTGGTACGAAGTTGCTTCATCGAACCTTCTGCTTTCGTGACGTTTGCTTCTGATACATGTATGTTGCTGCCAGATACGCCATGTAAGACCACAATGCCGTGCAGATTAAGGCTCGAGTAGTCAAATGAGTCTAAGATGAGCCACTCCAGAGTAGACCTGTGCCCACACGGCACGCCTATGTTCTGCACCGATGTGCTTTGCGCGTTTCATCATGCTTGAGCGCACGTGGGAAACAGTTCGGTTTTGTGTTCTTCATTCGTTTGTACCTTTAAATATCGGCAAGGACTCTTCCATTTTTACGAGTCTAGAGGTTTGGTCCTATGACTAGTCCTGGTCAAACTAACTAACTGAATCTAGTAGAGATTACTCTTCCAATAAACAGTGAAAATGAATTGATTTTGAAAAATATATTGTTTAAACCCAGTTCCTAACACACTGCCTGCAGTTTCACGGGTGTCCGCTGCATGTGGATGGCAGGGCACTAGGAGGGGCAACTACACATAAGTTCCCCGGGGATATAAAAACCTCTGCTCCACTATTGACACTCGACGTAACAACACTTGGTAACAGATTTGTCTGCTGATTTGCTTGTCGTCAGCCAGTGCACGCGCACTATCGTTGACTCCTATTCGTCCGCACCACCGACGTCGAAGAGGCAAAGCCAGAACCGGTTACACTGCCATCGGCAGTGGCGTCACTATGGGGGCGCGGGCCGCACCGGGTACAGAGCGGAGAGGGGTGCAGTCCCAGCGCTGAAGGCGAACCGACGACGAGCATTCACGCTCCAGCCTTCAGGTTGCCGCAGACAATGCCGCGTTTACCACTGGCGCTCACGGGTACTGTCCGCAAGTGGAAGGGCCCTCAGGCGGACACCCAAGACGTCGAAAGCAGTGTAGGAAGTACGAGGTAATCGTAACGGGCAAGGACTCGGTAAAAGGGCGAAGACTGGGAAGGCGCGACGTCCGTGTCAAGGAGTAGCGCTTCAAGTAGCAAAGAGTCCTACACGTTAAAGAGGCTCAGGAGAAAACGACATCGGGCACCCAGAAGCGAACTAGACGGGCACGCAGGAACAAGCGTTTACGCACATACCCAAGAGCGCGCCTTCAGAGCATCATCATTTTTGCCTGGTGCACAACTTCCCCGCTAGTCAGCCACTCGAAGGTTCCAGGCGGTACGTCGGTCGACAACTGTTCGGCGTCTGCGCTCTCCTCCCCCCAGGCAACACACCTCCAACGCTTCCAGTCTGAATGAAGCAGTGTAAGCGACACACGGACTTGCGGTCGTGTGATGTCAGATATACGAGGACTGTGTGATGTCCGTGTTGTCGGAGGACAGGAAGAGGGGAAGGGGGGTGACGGATGGTGTAGCCGCACCGGGAGCCGCCGACCCGAGCGACGCCACTGGCCATCGGAACACAGATATAACCTCTGCGACTGTACCTTTTACTTTGTCTCGGAGTACATTGTCATTAAAATAGCAGTCTTCATGAGGTGTTAAGCCAGAGATGGACTTGTAAGTTGTAACGTCATCGGAACTGCGCAATTGGAAATTCGTTTCTCGCGGGCTGTCAGGATGGGAGCACGCAGAAGCATTAAAAACGAAGGCGTCACGATTTGACAGTGCATTTCTAACCCGATATCCAACGCCACATATTTAAATACATCCCTGCAACACGTGTGGATGTTCCAAATAGACCTCTCCCTGTTTGTAAACAAATGACGTCATAATGTTCGACAGCGACACCAATCTGGTGGATTTCAGCTACGCTCGAAGCTGGGCTGGCGAACAAGAGCCGAAAGCCACGGTCTTGACAGGATTACGGTGGTCCGACCTTCAATCCTACTTTGCCCATTGCCCAAGTGCCTATTCGTGGAACTCAGCCCTCCCCTTCCGATATGTTTCGGTTTCAGTGTGTCTACCAACATCATGATGACGTTTCTCTGGTAGAGGTCTATTCTTTATAGCAATTCACGGAAACTTCCAACCAATGTGCACTGCCTACAAAAAATTACGTGCCCTTCTCATCACCCCCCCTCCCCTCTTTCTGTCATGAGTTCGCGTCACAAGGCAGTGCGGGTACGTGATTCAGCGGCATACTTGTATGTGCATCAAGGCAGCAGAGAGCGTAAAGGATCCTGGTGAAGACATAAGTCATTCTGCGGCAGACGTGAAGGATCTTGGACCGGACGGGACCGGCTGCTACCACCACGGACAACTTTAATATATTTTTCCAGGCATGGCTTCAACCACTGAGGTCCACCGTTTCAAGGCTTGTCGTTTCCATCTTGGTTTCTGTATATCTCCGCAAGGCTCGGAGTCCGTTTGGCCCAGGTCCATCTCCATCGGCATGTTGCAACGCTCACTGGTATTAAAACCATTTACGAATTGTTTCTGTGTCGCAATTCCTGGTCGTGTCGCGCTAGTACCTCGTTCCAACCTTTAGTGATGGTCTCTTCCACCGACCTCCCCAAATCACATCACAATTTCGGGTGTAGTTCCGTATATCGGGACCACTAGTTTTTAAAAATCAGTGAAAGCGTTAGGAACGTAAATAATGCATATAAGTGGAGGAAGGTCATATACTGACTCTAAAAATGTAAGAATTATAAAATCCTGTGGAGTAGAAATTTTTTTTTTATATGCATTTCAATAGCCCCATCTGATGCACTTCTAGCGCAGGAGAAACACGGGAATGCTAAGCCTAACGGATTCGAAACTTGCCATCTTGCAAATGGTAGGGTCGTTCAATTGGGCTAAATCACCTCACTAAATTTAATCCAGGTTAATGGTTAATCCAGGTTGGGGGGTCTGGTGCTCCCCCCCCTCCCCAGGCACGCACTAGGCGGTGCGGGCGTCGAGACTGTGCCTCGGGTTAGATCAGAAGGTCCTCAGTAAAGATGGCAGAACGCCTTCAAGAAACGGGCGACAAAATTTAATTTTTATACGTTTCACGCAATGTACGAGGGTCATTCATGTTTAATTTCGTTACTAATTCCTCTTTTTTTTTTCGTAAAAGCGTTCGATTGATGTTTATATTCTTTGTTCTTTAAGAAAAAGCCAATGGTCCCGATACGGAACTACATCCACAATTTCTAAAAAATACTCTCACGAAAGCCCTCCAATACTTCGTTGTCCTTTCTCCATAACAGAGCGTAACGCAGAAGCGGCTCGAGTTCCATCAGGTCTCCTCGTGACCGACGCATAGAGACGTCGAAGGGGCACGAACACATTTTCAGCCACAACAAAAGGAACTGAAACTGGCGCCAAGGAGTTTGTTAACTTCCCTCCGAAATATTACGTTCAAAATTGCTTCGGCGCCATTTCCGACGCGATGCTCGAAACGCGCCTTGTCACTGCACGAGTAAGAGAAAAGTTTTTCGACCATCTGACAGCTGAAAACGCCGTAATTGCACCGTCTGGCGGCAGGGAAGAGAAGCTACGACGCCATCTTGACACCTTTTCTTTACATTGCAACGAGAAGGCGGACAAGCTAAATTGGTGCCACTTGGAAGAGTCGTTGCATTTTTTTCTTTTTTCTTCCCGAGGGTTTAAGTGGCGTATTTGTGGTTCTGCATTTGGTCGATCTTCGGCAGACGACCGGTTGATCGTGACTTTTGTTACAGTAATGGCGCCACGGGCGGTTGAATTGCGGCGGCGGCAGGCGATTACCGGAACTATACGAACGCAGCCTGTGCCACGATGATAATAGGTAATCACGGGAGACGTTGGGTGCCAGCGTTTAACTGGACATTTCGAAAGCGGTCGCGTGATATGGTCGTGACGTTGCGAGCAGACGAGTGCCACCACGAAATAATGGTATTTATTTCATTTCGTAATATAAATCGATCGCGCTGAAAGACTCAATGCGCAAAATGTGAATGCCGTCAGCGAACATTACGTGCTTCCGACAGTTTTCGAAAGAACACGCAACACTTAATAGTTTCGGATTCTGCTAGAGTACGTGACGTCACACGGAGCTATGGCATCTGCCTCCTAGCAACAGAGCGCGTCTCCGCTAATGGCGATTTCGGGTGGTCATTTCATAGCAGCACGGCCTACCGTTCGGAAACTGCTAGGTCGGCGCCCACGCTGGATCACGTGACAGTTGCCACCTGAACATGACTGCCAGGAATCCAGCGGTTTTAGCCGCTTGGATGACGCTGGGGCAGTTTTTCTCAAACTGCGGGTCATGACCCCACAATGGGTCATGAGCCTTTTTCTGAGGGTCATGGAGGGTTCAAGCAGACATGAAATATGCATTGAGCCACACAGACCAACGTATTGATTTGCTTTTATCGAGAAAGCAAATATATCCTTCTCATTAAAATACTTGATTAAATCAACCCTTGTTTAAAAAAAAAAAAAAACATTATTAAGCATTTTTGGTAGCTCTCTCAATGTCTTTTAAATAAATTAAGTGTAAATGTTATTATGCACAACACGTTCGGTAAAGGAGCAGCGAAATCCCCCACCGTTCTCCTGGAGAACGTAGCCCCCCCAAACTGTCTGTTTCAACCTCCTCTTTTCCTTCCCTTGTTCCCTTCCTCTTCAACCTCTACAAATGTATATGCGTCATTGAAAAAAGTAAATTTTCGGAATGCTTATAAAAGTGTGTGCGTGTGTGTGTGTGGGGGGGGGGGGGTGGTCATGGTTTTGCACTACTCAAAGGGGTCACGTACCGGAAAAGTTTGAGAAACACTGCGCTAGGGGCATTGCGATCGCTGATCTTCGGGTTTCATCGTCTGCTAACACACGTGATACTTCCACGTGCGGGCCAATGCGGGCCCTCGCCACCCTCGCAGTGCGAATGTGACGACTCCGGATACAATTGGGCAACCCGCTGCCCGGTAGCATCGAGGCCGGTTGAACACTGCTAGTTGGCAAGTTTCCGGCGCTCGGAAAGCGCCACGCGAACATACGAGATCTGTCAAAACTGGCGAGAACAAACGGGATCTGGAAAAAAAAAGGAAAAGGAAGAGAAGTATAGTTTCCACGAAATGCCCACCGGAATTCGCCGTAAGTTGGAAGAGTGCAGGGAGACTGCCAGCAGCTGTGGTGAGGAGAGGGAAATTCACCTTCGAAGAGCAATGTCTGTAGACGCGTGAGTAGACTGGGCCCCATGACGTCACGCTCTTTTAAAAAATAAAAATAAAGAAGAACGAAATTTGTGTCGTGATGATTCTGCATGTGAGTAACATAGCGTGACACTACGCAAAACGGAATCCACGTATCAGAACCCTGTATATCCCTGCTCGGTCCGGAATGCGTCGTGAGTTAACCCCAAACTCCCAGAAGGTCATCCGTGACCTGTGCTCGGCTAATATGGAGCTTCGAGCCTTCTGCAAGGCATCATGACTGCAAACAATAGCAAGAGACGGCTCCGGTATACGGAGTCGCAGGAATAATTCCGCCAGAGTTCTCACACTCATAAACTTGCCATTGTGCTTGCCAACGGCAAGTTGCCTGAGATATCGTACAAAAATATAGAAAGTACGAAGTCCCGGCCAGAGAGGTGATATAATAGACCTGTCCGAAAAGCAAAGGCGGAAACAAAGGTCTCGACTTCTGCCCTTTGCCCTCTCAACGGCTGGCGGCAGCTCAATTACGCCGCAGACAAATCGTTTAATAATACCGCGTGACTGCCGGCAGCGAACCGTGAAAACACTGCGGTGTCGCCAGAAGACGCCAGAGTCTCCTTGAAAACGACAACCGTGGGAAGTGTGGATGGGCCCTGAAACACGCATTAACATAAACGGTCGTTAGGGAATGTTGGTCTCAAGACAGCCTCTCCGGCGCTCCTTGGATGAATTACTATTTATGTGCTTGCTCCTCTGCCTAAAACATGCTGGCCCACGCATCAAGTCTGAAAGAAGATTCAATCCGCCATTTTCTATTTTTGAAGAACTAACAGGAGGAAATGACCTCTGCAACCGATTGAAGGTTAGTAGAAGTCGTTGAAAAATGCCTGACCGCCGGCAGGAAGTGAACCCACACCTCTGCATTGGAGGTCATGTGCGCTAAGCATTACGCTACACTGGCACGGGTTACCGATGTCTTGCCACACATTCAACTATCATTCAACTAACAGGGTAAGGAGCGGATGCAGAGAACGACGCGAAGAACGACGGGCGCAGGTGGCCTCTGTTCGGACACTTTTCAAAAATCCTCCACTCTTGGAAAGGAGCGCGTCGGAGAATGGGAGAACGTCGTGACGTAGCATGGTCCCCTCACACGTGACGTATTCCGGCGCGGCTCAAGAGGCGGCGGTATCGCGTGAACTGAGAAGAAACAAAGCAAGAAGATAGACACGAGGACTTTTCGTCGTCACGCGAGGATCGGGTCGTCCGTCCGCGGCTGTTTTCTCCGACTGTTTTTGTAAATTTGATTGCACAGTGGCAATACACTGCGCCACAGGGAAATTATTTTGACTCCCGATGGATAGGTTTCGAGCCATGTTAGACGTCGCCTCATTGCTCCTTTACGGGGTAGTTAGCAGACCTTCGTCTGGCTAACCTTTCTTCTTTCTTAAACATGTCTGTCCCCCATCAGTTTCCATTCTTTATCCGCATCCGATCCGCCTTGCATCCGCATCGTGCAACACGGACCATGTAGTTCTCCAGTCTAAAAGATTTTCACAATTTGTGCAAGAATACAGTTAACACTGATGGCACGCAGATCGTCTGCCCGTTACCAAACGCTCTTCCCGTTTAACCTTGTTTCTTTGAGAGCAACATAACATGCACAACTATTTCAGTAGTTTACGGTACTAAGCTTACCAAAATTGGAATACAACTCAGACACATCTGGCTTGGTTGCAAAGCAAAGCAAACGATAACGGCGGTTTGCTATCTACTTCAGCCACTTCCGCGAAGGTAACTACGCCGTAATTCGCCTAATTAATGCTAATGGTTCAGGCACTATGCGCAAGCATAAGCAGTGTGAACTGTCCACCTTCAGTTCTGGTTTCAACCACTGCATGCAGCATATTCAAAGTGCGTTTATGCACTCATTGGGTGCACCTGCATTTCGACGGCAGCCAAATATGAAAAAGCAAGCAACCATATTTATTCCAAATCACCCGTCTCAAAATTGAAAGCACTTGACATAAGGTACAGCATGGGAATAAGGATGACCATTATCCCTGCTAAATATAAATATTCTAAATTTAAACGATGCTCGTACCACTGATGGTGACAGTGATGTTAAATGCAACCATATGAGTACACACACGTCACTAAACTAAATGTCACCAGGGACCATCTATTTGCCATGTTACAGCACTAGTCTTGAAGAGCCATTGTTCTGCGTTACCTCGAAACATCACAATAGTAGAGACACACAAAACAGATTAAAAGCTTGTAAAGATAATACCTACAATTCAATTCTTTTACTGAACATTCTCTATGGCTCAGGCACATGAAACGCACATCAATGATCTCTACATTCCCAAACAGTTTTGCAAATTACCGTACTTGTAGAGAAATGTAAAAATAACATATTTGTCTAGCTGCCTGGCTCTACTTTTGCATGCATGCAGCATTGCTCTACTTTCAATCGAGATGTGCAATTCATGTTTTGATAGCAGAGCAATGTGGACAGTCCGAAATCTGAGCACCACTACAGGCACCGTATTCAATATACATACTTTTCCTTTCAGACTCAAATGAAACCATAAACTACGTACATCTCTTTTTCAAAACAGTTAAACATATTGCAGGCAATCACAGAACAATCTGAAACACTTGCGAAGTTTCATGGCAATTCATTCTGCAATACAAGGCGTTTTAGCTCAACAAACATGTCCATCTTAATTGCAAGAAGTAATTGAGCTTCCCATACTACAGAAAACCGAAGGCAATACAGCGAGCAATAATGCTCGCAACTAGATTTTCAATGTACCCAAGTCCTGTTGCAGGTCATAAAAAATCATGACTCGACAGTATCAAAATGGAAGGCAGACACTTGTGCTCACAATGTTACCTGACTTCCACGGCACACGACTTACAGCGAGGTAGGGTATGGTAAAAGTAACTACACCAGAACCCTGAGAGAGGCCTGTTTGGTAGGCAATGTTTCATGATGTTGTGCCTACACAACCGATAACACATGGTGGCATATTAAAGAGGTTGTGGCAGTTTGCCACAGGTTACGCCGTGCAAATGTAAAATACGGATATTAGCAAGTTTTACAGCAAGGGGGGGGAAACACGTAGTAAATCGGCTCAGTGAAGTCCTCCATGCATTACACCAGGCCCGAAAAAGCTATGCCACACGTATACCAGCCACCTCGGCACGTTCTACATGGCCCTAAAGGCCATCAAGCAGCTCCACTCATGCGTAATTCGTGCCTTCAAATAAACATCACATCCACTGAAATTTGAGGCAGAACGCTAATTTAATTTCAATGCTACCCTTCGTCCGGAATGCTCCGTGACAGGCGGATCATGACAGCAGGTGATGCTAACTGTTGTGATCACATTTTGTCTACGGTCAAACTGCTCAATAGCGAACACCTTTTTAACGAAAATACCACTACAGCAAATTTTTCTGTGGTCTCGCTGGAGCCCTATAGGTCCAATAATGGACATCCCTTTTAACGAAAATACCTTTACTGCAATTTTTTTTTTTCTGTCCCCTGAGTTTCGTTGTAAAGGAGTTTGACTGTATCATATGCTCATATGAATATTCACGTATGTTTCAGTTATTGCTAGAATTGAATTCTCAAGAATGTGTGCTGCAAACTACTATTTTATTACTCCTTCGATGTATCATAACATTCCACGCTTATTGCCATCCAACGATGTCACCACCATGCTGTGTGATGTAGCGAGCATTGTTGTGGTAAGCAACTAACCTAAATTTGTCGCAAGTTTCCTATGGGAGCGTCATGAAGCCTTCACGCATGATGTAATACATGGAGGCCTAGGCTCAGCGAATACCAAGACTCACCCAGCACGCACATCCGTCAGTGAGGCTGCCACGGTTGAGGTCGCGTGCTCACAAGACCCACTGGAGACTATCCGAGCTGTGTTCAAGGGTACTGCATCGTGCTCGCTACGACACGTACAAAAATAACTATTTTTCTGCGGTACTCTGGCATGCATGAAGCAATGAACAACCTGTATCGAGGCGTCACAACCCCTTACGCTGCCAAAGTTCTATGCGCTACCAACATGAGAATGTGGCGAATGAAAATAATTCGGGACAATGGAATTTGGACCTCAACCCGGATGCAACAAAGGACTCAAAGACAGCGATGTCATTCTGAATATAAATGATTGTCGAAGCTTGGAGAAACTGTGTACGTGTTCCTTAAGAGGCGGCTGTCATATAAAATGACCGAATAGAGTATGAACTGGTGGATAACTCCAAAATGAAGAAAGTCTGAGTTATGGGCAGAGACACAAAATACAGACATGACTCAACCGCTCAAACCAGCAACAAAATTTAAATGCACGTGGAACACAGAAATACGTATATGTATGCACCTTTGGTCCTGTCTTTTCGCTTACTTACGGTCGACGTCTTCCCTGGTTTTCCCTTTCACTTGTCCCTCTCTTTTTCTCACACAGTGTGTACATATATTTCTGTGTTCCTTGTGCATTTAAATTTTGTTGCTGGTTTCAGCGGTTCTGCCGTGCCTGTTTTTTGCGTCCTTGTCCATATGCCAGGCTTTCTTCATTATGGAATAGAGTAACATGTTCATAGTCATTTTGAGGTTCTCCTATTTAAAATGAAACATCAGATGTTACACTCTTTTTGAGGTACACTGATAAAAAAATTCCGCTGTAGTCATTCCTGGCACAAGCCATGCCGTAGCATTTAGTTCACCAAAGTTGTGATGAGTAATAGTGGGATCAGTGAGATCTGCCTTTCAAAATTGTGGCAATGTTTTTGTACTGCCTCGATTGATACAATACGTAATACAATATATAAATAGTGGAATCAAAGACTGCTGGTACACTAACCACAGATTATATTTACAATGTTATAAGCTTGAAAACAGTCCAAAAGCCAGGACCACACCATGATCCCAGAGATAAAATAGATGCCAGCTCTATGACAATATAAAAGCCACTAATATAAAGTGCATGCTAAAGTGCCTCTCAACATACCACCAAAGCGTAATTTACTGGGCGTAACACCCGTGTCGCAATTTTTTATGCTGTGGGAAGTACAGCTCAAAAATAAAACATTTCTCTACGTTCACCTGTGTTTTTCATTTCAGATGACAGCAACGAAGCACGGTGAGCCATGTTGCAACCAGCCATAAACACCTTGCAATGCTTAAAAATGCACATAGGAAAAAAACAGAGGATCCGCCACACCACAAGGAGCCAACCAGCCATACATTCAAGGCCTCTCTATAGAAGGGTACACGCGTTTAGCTGCCTCTTTAAGTTCCTAAACCACTGTTGGCACAGCGGCGTACGAGCTATTAAAAGCCATGGACAACCATTCATTAAGAGCTGCAGTCTGGAAATATCGACCGAGAATGGGCAACCTCTGCACACAATTTGCAGCACGTCCCAAAAAAGCTGCTCCCCACACAAAATCGTGTGCTACCTGTGTGAATGGAATGCTCACACCACTGTTGCTGACCTGACTCTTCACCACTTGGTCTGAGCATATTAATGAGACTTTCTCTTTTTAGGAGGATAAGCCCTTGTGCATGAGATTCGATCGCGGCCAGACCCAATTAAGGATCACCGTGTCTCACTTGGGACGGATCTTCTCGTAGAAAAACAGCTGCTTTGGCACGCCTTCATCCAAGGTGGAAGAGGTCAACGTCCTTTTCTTCACCGCATCAAACTGTTCCGCGGCAAATTCATAGAAATCGTTCTCCATCTGCCAGACGCGTGATTGCATGACTGCCGCAACGGTCTCTTTAGATGGCTCTTGCTTGTTGAAAGTCTTTCGCAGATGCGTCTTCTTTCCTATAATTTAACGCAGTTAGAAGGCTAGGAATAGACAGGGAGACTGTTGGCAGGAAGAAGACAACCGAAGGCCATAATGACTTGCGCCGCATGCACTTTTCTTTAAAATACACATCAGCAAAAATCAGGGGTGTCTCTGTGTGGAACGTACACAATGAACCAGGCTCAGGATTGTAAAAAAATCAATTTTCACTCTTTCTGTGGTGTTGCCAACGGTTGTAAACTTTAAAGCAAGGAGATGTTCCACTGAAAGTTACACGTGTTGTGATGAAATTGCCTGAGCTGTTAGTGGAAATCTCCTGGATTCCGGACAGACTGTTTATGTCTCACGATCAAAGTTGCTAAATTGAAAAGGAACTGACATTCATCTTACCCGTGCAGTAAAATACAAGTAATAAATGCAGTGCAAGAACAACACACAGTTTACTTAAATAATTGAAAGCAAGTGTCCTTACGTAGTTGCCCTAGTCGTATCCACCTACGCCTGATTTTTGTAACATTCATTGACCTCAGTGTTGTTAAAACAGTATCTACTTATATAATATGTGTGGGCCTGTGTTACTGCTTACATACCAATTTCACAGTAATTTTTTTTCAATCAGTAAAGCTATTTCAGCACTGATTTAAACCAGGGAAGGGTAACGGACGTATTTTCGTTACCATTTTCGTTACAGCTATATTTTCTTTTCCGTTATCCGTTTCTGACACCAGCCTTTCAATTTCGTTTCCGTTACCGTTTCCGGTAATGGAAAGGCTGTTAGAGAGCTTCGGTGTCACGCGTACTCACTACACAAGTAATTTTACGTCGTTGGGATGCGCACAACTTGCAAGATTTAAAAAAAAATGTAAGAACATGTCTTCAGTCTTCACTCACCCCGAGTCTAGCAGCTCAAGACTGCGCAACCTTCATCCAATGTTGCATTCATAAGCGGACGCTCTCAGTAGTAAATAATACTGCCACAGACACAGTGAAATGAAATAAAGTAAAACATGAATAACTAAAAAAAATCGTAGGCTGTCATCCTTATGCTATAGTGGAATATAGTCATCTGTTGATGTCCTGGAGTTATGAGGACTGGGACAAGGTAAGCGAGGGATGAACCCTGGAGATCCAATATTGTGCTTTGTTTCCACGCTCACGTGTAGTATCTAGAGCATTACAGGGAATGGAGTCATCAAAATAGAAAAATAAAATGAAAAGTCACTCAAATGTCATAGCACAACAGGAATAGCCATTATCCGAACTCAGTACCGTTCGTAATAATTTCGTAATAATTTTCGTTTCCGTTTCTGTTTCCGGTAATGGAGGACCGTGGTATGCATTTCTGTTTCCATTACCCCTCCCTGATTTAAACTGCAATTAGAATAAATTATTCCAATCAGTCAGACAACATGTGTTGACTGGTCCAACAGGCAGAGGGAAGCAGAGAGGAACCATAAAATGTGGAACGAAGGAATGCAGGGTTTGATGTGTCCTAAGCACATGTGACACGCCTCGCTCAATAATGTCACCCATCCACGTTCTCACGTTTTATCAGGCACTTCTGATCTGTTTCGCTTTGGCATACGAACATTTGTACATGAACAGTTTGTGTCCCAATGAGCTTTTTAGCGTGGCACCAAAGCTTGTGATAGTCCGCAAATCAAGCACAAAAAGACGCTGGTACAGCCGAGGCTACTAACCACTCTGTGATACTGGAAAGGGGCTTAATGATACCCTGTTGCATGGCAAATTGAATGGCATTGCCAGCGAATGCCATTCGCAACGAATGTCATTTATTTGTACATCATCGATCTACACAAAGAAAAAGAATGTTATTCGCAAATGATGTCACTATCGATGATTAAGACACCAGGGCCCAACATATGAAGCGATATACACGTATATTCACTACATTTTTATTTTGTTTCCTCAAAACTAGCGAAACATTAGATTATTTCACAAAATCGTTGCGTTTTGGACGACGCTCAATTGGCTAAGTATTACAAGCCAAGACAAGTAAGAAGCCTATCTGGATCACACTTGGCAGCAAAGCGGGGATGATAGTGGCCAAGCGAGCGAGTTAAGGCGTCCCGCTCATTGGAGGTAGCCAAGGTCATGCTGAAGACTGAGAGGTGGTGGGTTCGAACCTTAACACCGGATGTGCTGTCTGAGGTTTTCCAAGGATTTTTCCGAAGACTTCCCGGACGAATGTCGGCACAGTTCCCCCTGAAGTTGGCCCAGGATGCATACTAACCCCCCTGTCCCCCATTCCTTCCTGCTGTCCTCTCTCCATCTGTCCACATCTGTATGCCGCTCAAAGCTACAGTAGCTTCGCGGCACTAACGCAGAATTAAGAAAAAAAAATGGCGGTGCGGGGGCATGGGAGTCGACTGGGAATGAGGGTAGTTCTCTGAAAAACATTGTTTGTTGAGCCTTCCTTCCTTCATGTCAAGAGTTAGCAAATTTGTGATGAAATACTGGAGCACAACCCTACATTTGTGTTAAATTTCTCCTAATTGTTTACTGTCGTCGTTTTTGCTACCTCTCTACTGACGACGGTATGCAGTCCGTGCGAGAGGGAAAAGTGAATGAGCTCCTCGAACTCATTCACTAGGCGAACTGCATTACGTGCTTCACTGCGTGACATGGAACGAATGTCATTCGCTGGGAATGACATTCAATTTGCTGTGTGACAGGGGTATAAGCGGACGTTTGTTGATGGTTGGAACACTGCAAGGAAATCTTGGGTTGTTCGGCGATGCAAAAGACTTTTGGTGCCAAAGGGTGGCTGGCAAACAAAGGAAGGCTGGTGTTGAGAAAGCAATACATACCAGATAGGAATTTCTTTGTGGCTCCCCTGAAAATACGAGGGAATGAGGCTTCTAAGACAGCTACAAAGTCCTCCAAATGCTCTGTGAGACCGACGAGGAAGTAGCTGTTAATGAGGTTCTGTTTCGCTTGTGCAAGTGCCCACGGATTGCCAGGTATCCTACAAAAGAGCGCACAAAATAAAACGCGTCAGACTCCTCACTGGCGTGAGACATATTGCGTTCAATTAGTATTACTACACAGGTTCAAGTGGCATGCCCATCCGCAAAGAACATTTGTAAGGTAAGCTGTTTGTTATCACGTAGATTGGGCTTAAACAATATCAACTGTGACTTCTGCTTTCAGTTTCAGGTGCGATGTATGCAGTTCAGTTACAATTATAAGCAGATATCAGCTCAAGCTCTATGAGCATGGAATACATATAGGGAAAGGAGGATGAGTAATAATATCGCGAGGCCTATTGTCACATTGCTTCTACTGTATGGCGACCGAGTGCTTCATGGTTGCTAAGGAATCACGACAAGGTATTGTGTATAGGCATCCCGAAGTGTAAAGTGAATGAAATGTGACTCTTGATTCACCGAGCTCGAATTGACAATTGCAGTCGTACTTTACGGAGGAAGACAAACACCTACCAACAGTCAGCAGCTTGCCCACAAAAAAAGGGAACTTGAAGCCACATTTTGTCTTCCGCACAATCAATTCCTTTCGTTGATACACATTCGTCAAAAGTCTGGCAAAGAAAAAACAAAATGTCAGCAAGAACGCACAAGGACAAATATGGTTGAGAGGACATAAGATGCATCAACAGTAGACATAAGGCAGACTCATGCGGTCTGGTTAACATTCGTTGTTTTCTTCGCCTTGCTCTCCTCCCGCGCTTTAAGGAAGTAACGTAATCTGCGCCAGCTTGCAGAACGTGGTAGGAAACGACAAAACCATTATTTTCATTCGCAGGGATCTGGAAACCTGCAAGTAAGCTTGTCGAATATGTTGATTGCAATCAATTCCCCCAGATTGTTACTGTAGGGAACGCCATCATTTTGACCCAAATATCGCGGATGGGCGTGCCGAGAGAAGCGATTTTGTTGCATTTCCCGTAGACTCCCATGTATCGAAAATTTGACAAAATTTAATTCGTCAAAAATCGGCGGATCGCATCAAGCTTTCAAAAATACGTCATTCCCTAGATAAACTCGAGGGGAACACGCCCGCACCTGTTTCATGTGGACATTTAAGCGAGTTTTACGAGAGCCCTGAAAACAAATATTTAGAGCCTGAAGTTTTCGGGAAATATTTTTTTTCTAAATTCGGGGAGTAAAAGTCGGGTAAATAAACATGTGCGCAAAATTCGTACAAATTCGGGTGAAAAAACTACCAGTACGCTAAATTTGGGGAGAAATCGGGTTCAGTTACTCAAACTAACTGAACTGGTTCGGTACAAATGGCGGTGTAAATGCGTTTGCTACCGAACAAGTTAGCGTGCATTCCTACAGACGTCTCAGTGAGGGCAATTTGCCGGGCAAAAATCGGGTTTCACCCTAAAGAGGCAACCATCAATTCGGGGTGCAAATTCAGGGAAGAATCGGGTTAAACCCTAAAACTTCAGGCTCTACAAATATTCCCCATAGACTTCTTGAGAAGTGAGTCCGCTTTAAGCATGAACGGTAAAAAAGGATAAAAGAAATGGGAAGTAGTTACCATTTTGTTTCCCTGCCGCCTACGAACGAGGTATGGCCGAAAGTCGTCTCCGTGTCGTAAAAAGTAGAAGTACGAGACGAGCCTGTCGAGAGGCCTCCGAATAATGTTGATGTATATGGGATTCTTCGATATACCGAGCCTATAAGGGGAAAGGAGACAGCTATATTCAAACATGTCCTGCCGACTTCATTTCAGTCAGCACAGCAACACGTTAGCTAGAGTCATGCTAGGAATTTGGTTGGGACATGTAGCTTTCTGGTTTGAAGTGACTGCCGTAAGCTTGGACTTTGGAGGTTTTCGGTTGTGGCGGTGTGCACGTGCATGTGCTTCATAATCATAATAATGTGCTATATAATCAATGTTTTAATTGCTCTTTTTGTATGAAGGGGGGGCAGGCTCTGCCCGAAAGCTTACGTATTAAATAGTTACTCTGGCATGGTGCTTCATTCTTTCATTATTATTTTTCTTCATGACTTTTTCAACAAGCTGGACTGTGTATTATTTTACCCCCTTGATTTTAATTGTGTAGCTAATAGTGCAGATCGTTGTTGGTTGTAGTGATGTGCCACACAAGGTTAATGTGAGACAATAGAAAAAGCAGCCATCTTTACCGGGTGAAGTCCAGAAATGCAATGTGCCCATGATAGATTGCTGGCTTTATGGAACTCCATAATGTGATGTTGTAAGCAAACCTTATCTGCAAACAATTTCTGCCCATTATCAATCTATTTCACCTTGCTTATCAATCACCACATTTGGTTCAGAAGGCAAGGACCTATCTGTACCTGATCTGGAAGAGGCATAACGTGCATATTCTTGGACGTGTTGACATGTAACACATGAAACTTGTTGGTCCCACATAAGTCATAAGCAACACCCATAAAGCTTGTACTGCCAGTTTTAGGTACTCTGTTGTATAGAATAAGCAAGTTGTCCATTGCTCCCTCGGGCAGACCAAAGTCATCAAGCGGAGCATCTGTCTGGCTTTGCTGGACAGGGGGAAATTCGTGGAGACGCTCATTCAAGAATACCATCTGCAGCCTGCCAACGGTCTCAGCTGGGAAAAACAGAGAAGAACATGCAGTTATGAACATAGAGGTGTTAAAATGCGCTATAATTTCTTGAAGTAGACCAAATGAAGCTTTTTTTTCACACATGTGATGTCTGGTAACCCTTGAAAGTGTCATTAACTTGACTAGGCAGGAAACTGAAGTGAAAGTTACTCAACGAAATGTTTGATCCACCAACGCCAGAAACAGTATGAAGAGGCAGAAGGTCAACCTTCTCATTATACCAACAGATCAGAATGGACCAGTCGCTCATTTGCACTTTCCATGTGGGTAACAACTAACAATGCAGAAACTATTGGAGTGAACTCCCCTTCTGCTCATGGCAGCTTTGGGACTCTGGGTTAGTGGAGATTACCAATTTTTCTCTCCATCTTCTGGCTGGTTTCTACAAAGTAGGGATTATGAAGACCCCAAACTATTTGTGCGAAGCGCGGTTCGTAGCACAACTGACTAGTGCAGTGTTCCAGCTCCCAGACTACCCTGAACGTTTTCATGTCCAGATTCTGCTAGGACGGTCCTTCAACGCATTCACATTCGGTTTTTTGCATGTCACCTCAAGGGTGCCTCATAAAGTCTGATTCATCAATCGCAAAGAGCATTACTAATCGAATCCTGTGCTCCATGAACAGTATCGTTTCCCCAGGCCCTTCCGTGACTTTCTGCAAATGAAATAGATCGGACACTGCAAACGTACTCAGTTTCAGTCTTGATGCGTCTATGACAGCGAACCTGTTTTCAAAACGGACGTAAAGTGCACCAAAACACAGTATGACGCAAACAGACGCGATGACTTTCCACTGCATGACTCTGGCGATCATCTTACAGCTTCCGAAGATCTGCACTAATATGAAGGAGAAGGTCAACGCCGCACGAATGTCACACGCTCGAAGTATTTGTCGTTTACATGTTGAAGACTTCAGGTAAGGACAAACACAAGTACAGACATTTGCCGCGGCCGCGCCTGATTGATTGTGTGGAGCAGGCAGGAGCACGTTTTAAGCCGTAGGGGCGCAGTTTCGTATCCGCGCTAAACGCAATCACTACCACCACTACATCGCCACTTTGTGATGCACGAAGCTAAGGAAACAAAAGAAACCTATTTGCTGACCGATTCAAGACACAAAACAGGGACATAACCCCTAAAGCACCATGTTCGATTTATTTTTTGGAGAGTTGGAATGCCATTTTTGTCACCCACAAAGTGTCAATAGACGAGTTCAGAAAATCCCAGAGTGCTTAGCGTCGCTTTGAACTGTGGGAATTTACTAATACGAAAGAAACGGGTGACCTCCAAAGAGTTCCGATTTCTCCCCTACCTGTCCATTGTCCACGACGTGTAAAGGTCAGCGAAATTCGGAATGTGAAGGATTATTCTTCGTCCCCCCGCTCAGCAAGTGCCCACGATGCAATGCGTGAGCAAAGAGCACTAGGATTTTCTGAACTAGTCTATTAATTGTTGATGGACAAGAACAAACAAACAGTACTCAAGTGAATTTACCGGTGACGCTTCACCGGTGACAGCATGTGACTAGTAGTTCACTTCTCTTTGTGAACTTACTTGAGCAGAGGGAACTACGTCTTTGCACCCCCTGTGCAAGATATGCATCCTTGGGGTGGTGCATCACGTGGTAGTCTGAAATTGCCAGAAGCTCTGAAATCGAATAATGATAAGGGTACACACAGACATGCGGCCACTCCTTGTTTAGCCTTCCAAACAAAAAGGTACATTCATTTCTTACTACAAGAAGATATTCAACAAACTTTATTTTCTTCGGTAAAAATATTGTGGACAAGTAACTGGACATACATCGAAGGTAAGGTATGGAGTCCACAAGTAAAAGTTTCACCATGGACACCATGTTAATTCACAAGTGTCTTGTCAAATCATCACATCCTCGCACTCGCACATGCACAACAAAAATGAGACAATTCGCAATAACGCTGCTGAATGCACACACATACACGCATTCATAGGCACTGCTGTACACATACCATGTAAAACTCAACAGAAACAGGAATCTAAGATATTTGTGATGATCGAAGGAGAGAACGCTTTTCATTCATGCTCACTGTATGTAGTAATTGTTCCAAGTTTTTTTTGTTAAAGCTGATGAATCGCCGTAGAGTAGTCATCCCAGTTATTGTACACAATACAGTTACCTTCTCTAACACCACTGAAGGGTAGCATGTACGTAAATATTTACATCACTTTACATGAGGCGTGATTTGACCCATCACTTCTATGACACCCACAGGGCTCCCCTTTGAGGAGACATTTTACAAAGGTGGGTTATTCGAGTTCACATTTCCAGCGGGGAGCGCACACAAATCATGAACCGCAATATACAAGGGTCACTAGAGACAGCATAAAGAATCAACAATTAAAACACATAGCATAGCAATTGTCAAAACATTTTGTTACTAATGACCTTCAGCAGAAGGACTAAATCATCAGCTAATTGAGACATACAGCTGTATGTACAAGAAAGAAGAAAAAAAAAAAACACTTTGTAAAACCAAAATGTGCTTTAGGTCCAATAACTGTTCACAATTACACATATCTCCAAAGTCTAAGGCATCCGTGAAAGAAGCGTAAATTATTGATAACTGCCGTTATATTTGGTAATTACTACTCATAATAATCGGCAGTGAATAGTCTGTGCAATGGAATTCAGAAAAAAAGGTCGCAGGTAAAACTCCCTGCAAGATGGAGTTGACATCCTTTTCGATGCCTTGGAGTAGAACCGAGGTTATTCGGGATGAAGTGCATGGGATAATGTTGGGAACAAAAGCAACATTAAAAAAAAAGTGTGCATCCTTTTTGGATGGCTACTGCAGTAAAAGCCAACTATGGTACAAAATCACTCTATGTGCCATAAAAATACTGGAACGCAAAGGCTTTGAGTACAGTAGTGGCTCCCTCTGACAATAGTATTCAAGTACCCAAGTACTTCGATACTATACCCAAATAACGAATAGTACCCAAGTGTCACTGCCAATAGTAACGACAAAGGGCTGTCCCGAAGTCGAACTGCAGTGTACGGCACAGACTTCTTCCCCATCTTGTGCAGCACGAGCCTTAGCCATAGCCTTAGCCATCAATGCACAGTTCCCATATCCTGCACAAGACCTAAGAATACTATGTACAATACACTTGCATGTCAGTATTATGGCACATCTGCACTTACGTGTCAGTGGCAAAACACGCGTAGTATAGTAGTATTTGAGCGTGAGTGTCAGCACAAGCAAGGAAGAATAGAGTAAAGCATCCGATAGAATCTTCGTTTTCGTACCTTGCTGATCAAAATTTCCGTAGAAAATATGAGTACTGTGATATGATACTTATAATGCAGCAGCTAAAATGACTAAGCAGATCACAATTCGTACATTATGTGCACTATTTCAACACTTATAACGGAGTAGACCTGACTTCAGCCACAGTTTTGCACGAGGAAATTGTTGAAAGTCAAGGTCACTCTCGTAATATGATCAGAAGAACCATTTTTACACAACAGCTAGGAGGTAGCTATCGTTCGTGAAGCAAATGCAGTGGAAATCCTGTTTCGTCTGAGCCGTGAAAGAAACAGCTATGCCGGATGCGGAACATCAAACAGATGCAATTGGAGCACACTGAACCTGCAGTATTATGTACTGGACACCTGAATGGGAAAGAAGGACAAATGAAATTAGCATATGTTACCTCTGGTAATGTTGCAAGCAGGTTTTCAAGAAACAAAATGAATATAGCAACAGACAGAGCCGTAGACAATCTGATACAGTACCAGCAGCTTAAGAATTTTGAGGAAAGTGTTTTGTCCAAATTTAGCAAGTCATGTTCCTAAGCATCTTGAGGCTTATGTTGTATTTGTCTGTTTGTGTGTTCCAGCATCAGAATAGTTGTTGTGGCATTTTGTTATTACTACAATTTTATTTCTATCACCACAAGACCGTGGCAAGTGTGCTGCTGATTGTTCCCGGACAATAGTTATCTCAATGTTTGATCACATGTGGCAGCACCGTATAATGGCAAGTAGGTAATAACTTTATATTTCAAAATGCAATTATAATATAAGTATGTGTTCCTTACATTGTGTTCCACATGCAAGAGAAACCACGAATAAAAGCAAAGCCAGTCAATAACCAGTGAAGTCACTACCCTAAAGGACGTCCTCCATGGATAGTAATTATACCGTATTGGGTAATTCAGTAAAATTATGAACTTCTTCATTAAAAATTGCAGTAAAAACTACGTGCAGAGCCTTGTGTTTTGGGGTTAAACCCGGTGAAGCCTCTTTTTACCCCACCCCGCACCCCCGCTGAGTTTGCATCATCATCATCACTTAGGGTAAACATCAAAAACGAACTTCGAAAGATCTGAATTCAGCCACCAACATGGGTATTGGAGAAGGCTAAGCACTGCACATTCAACACGGCCACTTCGAAATTAGTGTTCATCTAAAATGTGGCAAGCGCTTTGTATTTAATTTTCCATCCCACTCGATGTTATCTGATTATACACTATTTTACGGCTCCTGAAATACGTAGAACCTCCAATTTTTCGCCTCCAATTAAAAAAAAAACTAGAGAAATGCGTTTGCATTAAGCGCCTTTCCGGTCCATACTTGAATTCCGGGTATCCACTTTCGGTCTAAACCAAACTTCCGGTCTAAACCAAACTTCCAGTTGTCCACTTCCAGTCTAACCTGACTTCCAGTTGTCCACCTCAGGTCTATACTTGACTTCCGGTTCGACACTTTCGATTACCATATGCAAGTCCATTTAATTAACCTTTAATTAGCCTCAATTACTTTCAAATACCCTTTAATTACTGAAGGTAACTGCAGGTTACCTGAGGTAATCTTTAATTTTGTTTAATCTTTCACTTAATTACATATATCTTACATTCATTACCTTTCAACTTTCTTGCTTTAATTACCTTTAATTAGTCTTACCTCATACTCTTAATTACCTTCAACTACTTCAATTTCAAATCATTTACCCCCATTTACATTTACCCTCTTATATCCCCTCTACATGCCCGCTTATACCTCTGCCTCGGAGAGGCTTCATCTCTCTCTCTCACTCACACACGCACACACACACACAGCTTTTCCCATTTTGACATTCCTAATGCTAACGCATTAAAAACACACAAAACATGGAAACACAAGTGTATGTTTACATGTAATAATACCATTCCTGCTGTGCCACATGCAAAAAGTTTCTCGCACGTAAGCCTTACAGAATGATGATGCTCACCTCTTGAATCACTTGACGTAGCTGGCACAGTTACTTATACATGGTGACCTCTAGATACGATGTGGGGACAAAACCCTCTTCTGTGTTGTCTCGACGCACCCTTGTCCACCCGTCTCCCTGGTCCACCTCCACAACTAAAAACTCCTCTCTTTCACCCATTGGAATGGAACCTTCACTTTGGGCTAGGCAACAAATATCACATAAATCAATGGAGCATTATGCACAGATATTGTCACCTCACCATCAAAGGGATACATGGCTATAGCAGTGCCCAGAGCTGGCAGGAGTTCGGCTTCGTAGGGCTCCCCTTCGTAGCCGTTCTCTTCGAAGTCATCCTCGTCTCCAATGGCAGAGTAATTGCTGCCGAGATGATTTTCTGGGCTGTGCACGTAAGTTTTTTTTAGTTAACATATAACTAAGGGATGTTCGAGACACGCACATTACTAAGGTACATAGATCGGATGCACTAAATGACAACACAGATACTCAAAAGTTAGACAAAGGCATACTGTTCGCATAAAATGACATACGAGAGCAGCAATACAGAAATGCTTGTAGTCTGACGTTAACATGCTCCAGTTTCATGGACAGTTAGTGTGCAGCCTAGCATGCCTCGTAGTCCGAGATGGGTTTGGACAACCACCACCGAGGAAAGAGAGAAAGAGAGAGAGAGAAAATTTCGCTATTCTGCAACTGATCTTGTTTCCTGTTCTGCACACAGGGTATGACATGGGATGGAGCAGTATACAAGTTAAATCTCGGAAGTTCCCCACATCTATGTTAGGAAAAAAAGCATAAACGCATCGGCACAACCCTACAAAAGGTGCCACTCACGCATTGTGTGTTGTGAGCGGCGTGCCAGGTGCCAGAACCTTGTTGTTGTTCTGGTGATTGTTGGTGACGCTAGACTCAGACGCGCTCCGGGATAGCGAGCCCTCAGAGAGGCTGTTTCGGTATCGCTTCTGTGTGTCTGGTGTTACCTTCTGGCTATCCACTTCTGTCAAATAATTCTGCCAAAGAGTATTACAGATTTCTTATCTAAGATCTTTGCGGCGACGCGCGTCCTTCAAAAAGACGCTAAGTAAAAACTAAGTTCTAGGTATATATGCTACGCTGAAGGTTCCACATTTTTGGAGGTCATGCTTACAAAAGCTTTGAGGAGTTGAAAATTACTTTTCCCTCAATTAGCCTTTTGTTTAAGAACTAATTTTAGTTGTATTTTTGTCTTCTCTAGATCTTGCAGGAATAGAAACGGTTTTGGAACTGGAAGCAGTGAGGAAACTCGCAAAAGGAAGAGGAACTGGTATTTTTGGGGGTTCTGGGAAGCGACGTATTGCCAACGACGTCTCCCCCCATAGTTACACTGCTAAAGAGCTGTCAATCCTCTATGTCCAGCTTACAAGAGAAACAAGAAGAAGAAAAGGGGACATTACTAAAATATGTAGTGTATGCAACCTAATTCTGGCAAAGCCCCTAATAATCCAAAAAGTTGGAACCCAAGCTACACAACATGGTTATCCTTAGAGCATGCAGTACCTGCGGTACATAACTGTAACGAGAGTCGATTTATATCCAAACTAAGATAAAAGCAACACCCCCCACCTGATACTTTTCCAGCTCTGTCTGCAGCTTTTCAAGCTTTTGCGTGTTGTTGGTAATTTCTCCCGTCAGAGAATTCGGGTCACCGAGTGCTGGATTTTTTTCATACGACATCTTCAGCTTCATAAGGCCCTCTCTGATAACAGCCATTAAAAAGAAAAGCCAATCACTTTGACCCCTCAGTATAGGATAGGCAAAAAGGACAGAACAGACCTGTGCATGACATGGGCAATCAGCATGCACAGAGAAAGTGACATCAAAGTGGGCTTTAGCAGACACCATGCAGAAACCCTGAATGTTCCGAACTCTATTATGCAATGCATGTGTAATCCACAAAACGGTTCATCACAAGGCATAATGGAACGGGAAAAGTGTGCGTCGATTACGTATTTAAAATTTGTCAGGCAGTCTGACAGCGCAAAAATTTGATGGTATAAACTTAAATTAATGGCATATTCAGCTTACACATCAGACAGAGCACTACAAAATATTGCAATGTGTCTCTAGCGGTTACGCTTAAATGGTTGTATTTAATGGTTCGTTTAATGGTTGTACACAAAGATTGTTATGGTAGTGTGGAAATCTAGGATCACTAGGAAATCCAATTTGTGAGTTATGAAATTCCTCACTTGAGATGAAAGGCAATCCTAAGCTACAGCGGAAAGCACTAGCACCCCATAGCACAGTTTGACAGGAATGGTTTTGATAATCCCTTTCTCATATAAGCCACTTTAACTGTGAGGCCAACAAAGACTAACCAAATTAGCATGATTAAGGCCCCTGGTTTTCTGCTGCGGCAAATTCAAAGTCCCACGGCACCGACTCGTAAATTCCGCGAATTTTTTCCGCGGCAAGGAGTCAATGACTGCTTGAAACACTTTATTTTCTTGGATAACATGGGAACAGAAAATATTTTATAATCTTACAGATTCAAAGTACTGTTGTGGCTCAGCATTACATGATATCTTACGTCCTCCTCTGACAGCGAATGCTGTCTGTCGCGTACAATAATTTTATAACTGCTGAAAGATCTTTCAGCATCAACAGAGTTTACAGGAATTGACAAATACCTGATTTGTTAGCCAGCTCCCACATTCCGCTCCAAAACCCAATTACCGTATTTGCCCGCATAATTTGCGCACTTTTGCACGCGCGTGCCAGAAATCCCCGGCTCGAAAACAGGGGTGCGCAAAATATGCAAGTAAATATGGCATGTCGAAGGGTCACATGTACCTTGGAGGAGATGGGAGTGTGCGCAGCACGCGCTTCTATCTGACGCTCTTTTGCGTGAACTTGCAATACTTCTCCATGAGACGCTGTACGTTGTAGTAACTGTCCACATCGCGCCAACCGTGTCCTTCGACCCAATCGGATTTCCGCAAAATTTCGTGACAAACGAAAGGATTCCGCGATGAATTCCAGATTCTGCGAAATTTCACGGAGTTGCAGAATCGCGGAAAACCCGGGGCCTTAGCATGATACACTACACCCTCCTATTACACCGTGTGTGAGGGTAGAGCCCACCCATAAGAGCTGGGTGGACAGCTGCCAGGAGCTGCATTATACATGATCCATGGGACCCCATCATTTCTAATGATGGCCCTGGTTATGCGATTTGGATGACCCCAAGACTGTGCATTAAGGGCAGTTTATAATTGGGCTCCCAAGTTCTGATAGATAGTGCTTTCCAATGTAATTGAATTAATTCAACTGAGTGAATTTTAATTAATGTTTCACGTGTGCAGTCGCAAAAAGGCAGCCAACAAAAATCATGGCACAATCAGGTAACTGAAACGTTAAATCGACTATGCGAATGGGCTACGTATGTGAATAGTAGATGAAAGTAATCTTCTATTGTGCATAGGCAAGTCATTAGGTTATGTCCTTGTTGTGTTTCCCAATCAACTGAGATCCCCTGCATGTGAATCCCAACACGTATCTTATGAAGCTATGTGCAGTATACTACCATTCAAGCATGAGCACCTGCAACCCCACATGCCATTAGCTCAAAATTATTGTATCATGTTAGTAGATCATAGGCACATGAAATTCAATGCTACAACATTTTCAGCATAATTATCGCAGCTCCTTCAATGAATGCCTCGACAGCTCAAACCTTACAGTGGCACAGCCAAGAAGAAATTAGTAATTCAAATCTGCATGTACATCTGATTGCTTAGAGTGATGTTGTGACTTTTTATTTTTTCATTGGGAGAGCTGTATGCCATGCAACACCAGTCTCTGCATACTACATACTGTGCACTCCAATATGAACTGAAATGATACTACAAAAGCAGCTTTGCTAGGAGATGCGAAAGCAGCGAGTAGACACCTGGACCATGTACTGGACACAAAAATCCATCCTTGGGAGGATTCTTTTCTCCATTTTGCAGCGTGGTAACTAGCACACATATTAACTTGGGTTTTTGTTCAGGTTACGGTACATTTTCACCTAATTTGCAAAACTTCAATGTCCCATCTTTCGTTGAAGTGCCATTTCTCCACTTTCTTAATCACAAATGACAATCCAAATCATGATAATCATTTGATGTCACAAATAGGAACAATTTATGTGTGTAACTATTTATGTACAAATGGGAGACAGACATAAATTACGCACACAGGTAAGTTTACCCAACATGCTTGCACCGTCAAAAGTCCGTTGTACACTTTCTACCACGGGCTAATATGGAATCTCCATAGAGTATTAGCATATGTGTTTTTGACTATAGAACCAAATTTCCCACCAATGTAGAAATCGTTATGCCAAATCTTTCTTCATCACAACCTTGGCTGTCTGGTCAATGTTTGCTAAAATAATCAGATCATAAGACTTGGCTGTGTATGCATATCTCCCAAGAAGGTTTCCAATAAGGTCATAAGTGCTGAAGAAACGAAAAAATGTCTAACCTTGTTCCTGTGACAGTATTTATCTCAGTTCTTATCTTATCCACTTCTTGGACTAACTTTTTTCTCCTCTGGTTTGGAGGTAGGTCACTGTAGTCATCCTTAAGCTCCTCAATGTTATTCTGCAATAAAAAAAAAAATAATAATATGAGGGCTCTGTACTGCATTTAACATTCTGATAAATGCAAGGTCAAAAGTTTAAATATGCTTAGATCCCACACATGTACAGTGTAAACAATATTGCACTTTAAGGTTTCCCAATCAGAGACTACCATGCAGAAACCACAAAATAAATGCTGTGCTGTGAACCTCTATTTCTCCGCCAATGGAAAAGTGAAAAGCATGGCATGTGCTTTCAGTGTGCTGAGTGCTTCTAAACACTTCCCAAATGCATGTATGCATGCATGGGCTGTATGCATTTTCTGCTAGAAAGGTACAATGCTGTCCCTACAGTGCAGTTTGATATACTTTTATTGTAGTTTCTTTGTGTTCCTAATGGAGAATATTACGAGTTTCACCGCACATACACATATTATGTGACAACAAAAGTAGGCTCCTTGCTCAACACAGGTAGCACAGGTGACATACTCTTAACTCAGTTGCACTGATGACAGCCATTAATTTAGTGTTAGTCGTGCTTGGTATTTCTTTGCAAAAGCATACTGCCAGCAAATATTATCTCAAAATATTGTACTCTATCTGTGCTTACTGTGTTTTGCATTTTGATTACAAAATTACAAGTAGGCTACAGAAAACACTGTTGTTAAGTGTGGTTCACTTGAAACCTACAGTGTTGTAAAAAAAAATTATCATTAGCACCACAAGATTCTGCGGATTGTTATACGTAGTGCTAGAAATAGGAGTGTGCTAGTGGTGGAGGCCAAAAGTGAAACAAACAGGAAGCTAACTACTAGAATGGACCAAAGCTCATATATTAACATAAAGAGTTGTGCATTTTGCATCTTACATTTTCTGGACAATACCGTATGATTTTTCAAGTGACCCACATTAGTACTACTCCGGCAACAAAAAATTAGAGAACCATGCACATACTGAAGAAGCCTCTCTCTCTCATGGTTAGTTCAGCAGACTCTAGGTGAAAAATGCACATACTACATAGTACACACGTATCACAGGATGAATTTTCTCCAAAGCAACCGTCAGCAGCGTAGCGTGAGGGGGGAGCCGTAGGGGCAGTCGCCCCGGGCGCAATATTTTTTGGGGCGCAAAGTATCGACAGAGAGAAAAGAAAGTTCGAAAGAAAAACAGTAAAACTGTTCATCACTTGAAAAATTATCGATTTTTAACGTTGGGCGCTGTTGGAACGATCTTCTGGGCGCCTCAGAGACGGAGGCAATTGAGGCAAGGTTCAATATACCATGCCGGTTTAAAATTGCGTCCTGTGTGCTTCGGCAGTAGACTGTGTGTGTTGAGACAGCAGAGCATATTCTCGAAGTGCAGCAACTGAAGCTCAAAGTCCATGAGGCGCTTTCTACTGGATGGGGGGGGGGGGATTCTGATTAATTCCTGTTGTGTGTCTTGTTTGAGGGCGCAATACTTGTTTCGCACTGGGTGATGGGAATCCACGCTACGCCGCTGGCAACAATGGTAGTAGTACACCTATGAGAATCCTACTGTCATTTTCACTGGGAATGCAACTGGGCATACGTTGTTATTTGTAACTTGTGGAACTTAATCTCACACAAGGGCTGTGGAAGTGAAAGAGCAGTCTTTTAATAGAGAAGCTTCAGCTACTTCCATTACTTAGTGGCTGGTGCTGCGCAAGTGTTGTGAGAGCAATATGAGGCGGGTGTACTGAAGAACAGAACTGTGGACGGCATGCAGTAGGAGTTAGAAGGATGCAATAGGCAAAAGCAGTACTTGCCAGGCAGTGAGAAGCACCAAGTTTTGTTAAATACTTACATTGGTATAACATGATGTGAAAGCACGCACCACAAAAAAAGGTCACCGGGAAGGGTGGAAGAGAGAAAGAGAAGACCAAAGCCATGTAAGCACATGTTCCGAGTCCAGAAGTGACAGCACACCATGAATGCAGAAAAGCATTTGTTACGAAGAAATAAGAACAGCTAAGCACCACCACCAAAATATCAAAATACAGGCAGCGCCTGACCAGGAGTTTCTGCTTTGATCCATATTCATCTAATCATTGTATTTCCTACTTTTCAATGTCCACGGAAAGGTGTACCTCTTCCATCTTATTTACATCCTTGTTTCAGCTGTACATGCAGCATGTTACATGTAACTTGAAAAAGTAATAAAAATCAATAGTGAAGGTGCCCTTAATTAAGCCGCATTCACTCTGAAGTGTCATGAACATGTTGAAACTGTGGAGCCTCAATGGGTAGCAGAGGTGTAAAAGGTCAAAATAATCACTATGCCAAGTGCAGTAATAGTTATGTATGATTTTACGAGTTAGAATACTACATCCCGCGTATGATAATGACTAATGTTTTGTTTTTTAGAAGGCAACTTTTCCTTAATCCAACCCTAAATACTTCTACAACATTTCTCTGACTTTGGGACAACCATGTTTTGCTAAACTGAACATCAGGAACGTACATCATTTAAACAGATGGCATCCAATGCTGGTTCTGTTTGCATTATGGCACAACATAATAATGTGCACTGTAATACTTACATATCCATTTTCATTGTTCTGTATACCGAAAATGATAAAAGAGGCTGGTCACAAACGGTATACATAAAGTACTGAATACGGTGTGCTGAGATTTTAGTCGACATTAAAGAACCATCGGGTGTGCATATTTAAGCCACAGGGCAGCCACTGTGTCTTCCAACGTAAAGTCCTATATCATATATTACTCATAACGATTTATGAAGATTTAAGATATTCATTCACTCATGAAGCTCTCTCCTTCATACACACCAACACATCACACAATCCATATGGAACCGGTAGGAACAAAGGCAAAACAAAAAAGGGTAAAAGGGAAGCGGAAAGTAGCCCACCTGTGTTATGCCTGAGAAAATAACATAGGGTAACATGTGCACAAAGGAAAACCCACACAATTTCAAGCTACATCTGTGCATGTGTTACATTTGGCTCACCATTCTTTGCTCGGTGTTCAATATTAAGATAACTGTCACAACACATATTCTTCTGACATGTGGTTCAGTATGATAACCTAGCCTACTCCTGTTTTTTTTTGTTCTCCGAGACCCACAATACATTCAAAACAAATATGACTAGGATGGCACTGAGCTGGTGCTCCTGCACGGTTATTCGGAAGCACAGGTCTGTTGTCACACCTTGTTCGAAGTGAAGATCCCAAGCAGGCCGGAGCGTTTCTTTTTGCCGCCTGAAATGGTGCCCCGTATGGTGTCCCCGCGGTAGGACGGCGTCATACTGCTAGTCGTGCTGCCCGTTTCACAGCTTCTCATGGAACTGAGGTCTTCAAATGGGAAGTCATCTGGCGGCGCATAGCCAGATTTATACCTTTCTATGACTATCTCAGCATCCTGCCATGATTTGAAAATGGAAAAGGGGTGTCATCACCACACGAATTTTCGAAAAAGCCGGAATTGCAAATGGGTCACTTACCTTTGTGGGATCTATAGAATCTGCAGCAAGTACTATTCCATCTAGGCATTTTGTAATAATAGGTAAGACTTGTCTATGTATTTCTGCTGTCCTCTTCATGTATGCTTGTATGCAACCAGACCTCCTTTCATCCATCCTTTGGAGTTGCTGAAGGATATAAAACGAAACAGAGATGGAGCCATTGCAAATGGGGTAGTACAGCTTAGAATCTCGCTTAACCCTTCGGATTAGTAACGAATGTGCAGTCTGAACTTTCAAAGTACAACTGTAGCGCGATCCAAGAAGGGACAACCGGGAGCCTCGGAAGGTCAATCGAAAGTGATTTATTCGCAGCGCACGGGGACCGTGCTAAGCTCGGTGCGCGGCGATGACGATGATGCTACATAGCCCCCCCGCTGGAGGAGAGCTATAGTCTTCAAGTGACTGTCTTGGGTGAAGGGCTGGATGGGGGATGCGAGGGTGGAGAGAAACTCGCCAAGGCTTCAGCAGAGAGGTCCGGATTCAGAACATGGGCCGGCTTTAGTCTGTCGTTAGAGACAGTGTCCTCTCTGCCGTTGACCCTGATGATCGAGGTCTTTGGGGTTCTCGAGAGAACGGGATGAGGCCCAGTGTATGGCGGTTGCAGAGACCTGCGTACGGCGTCGGTCCGCAGGAACACGTGGGAGGAGGTCATGAGGTCGGGGCTGACGTAGGGAGACTGGTTATGCCGCTCGCGAGGCGGGGAAGGTCGAAGGCAGCGGAAGGCTTGCTGCAGCTTAACGAGGTAGGCTGCCGAGTCACCTGGGGAAGGTGTGGTCTGGGAAGCGTAGAACTCCGACGGCAAGCGAAGCGTGGTGCCATAGACCAATTCGGCGGGGGAACAATTGAGTTCGGCATGCACGGCCGTGCGGATGCCTAGAAGCGCGACCGGAAGCGAAGAAACCCATTCGGCTGTGTTCCCAATGCACATGAGGGCGGCCTTCAGGGTGCGGTGGAAGCGTTCTACAAGGCCGTTAGTTGCAGGATGGTAGGAAGTCGTCCGGAGACGCGAGCAGCCGAGGAGCTTCGTGAGGGCGTGAAAAAGGGCGGACTCGAATTGTCTTCCCCTGTCGGTGACGATCTCCGAGGGAACGCCGAAACGGCTGATCCATGTGCTGACGAAGGCAGCAGCCACTGAGTGGGCGGTCATGTCGGCAAGGGGAACTGCCTCCGACCACCACGTAAAGTGGTCGACGCATGTCAAGATGTACCGTTTCCCTTGCCGACATGACGATGATGATGATGCTACACAACCATATCACTCCTCTGAAACAGCCTTTCTTTTCTACTTGTCCTTAAAAATATTGTGCAGCAATATCAAACTAAAGGGTCAAGATGTACCGTTTCCCTTGCCGACACGACGATGACGATGATGCTACACAACCATATCACTCCTCTGAAACAGCCTTTCTTTTCTACTTGTTCTTAAAAATATTGTGCAGCAATATCAAACTAAAGGGTACCGTAATGCAAATAGTCTAATATAACAGAGACGTAACGTATAAAAGCTAAAGTGAGAGGGACTATGGTATAGGAATGCAAATGCACAGGTGAGAGGAGCCTAACACAAATAAGTACATTTGTGGTCGCACCAGACACCAAAGTGGACATAGCCGTATGAACATTGTGCCGTCAGTATTTATTTATCTATTTATTTCTTTATGATACCCTCAGTATGATTGATATTATGGTTGTGAATCTGGGATACAACACTACAAAAGCAGCTGAGGCCTTGATGAACGAACATAATGCATGTTTGCAATCGCAATGCATCTTCATGTGCCACAAATACTAGCTAGCCCAGAAGAAGAACAGGTTCTGCTCCCGAGGCCTTAAAATCTCTGACCAGTTCGCTGGACTACTAGGAAGGCATATAAAATGTTCTCGCATCAAGGTAGACAGCCACTTTTGGGATATATTTACAAACCTGATTCCCCCATTCTGCAGTTCTCCAAAATATGCTTAGGCAGCATATTTTCTTTGCCTGGATTTATTACACAGTGGACTGCAAAGCAGATTTTCTGCTCACAATCATCCCCTTACCACTGAGGGAGCAAAATAAAAAAGGAAGCAAGTGAGTTATCCCCCAGAAAACCTCAAGCTCGGATTTGAAATTATTTTATCCATAATGGCAATGCACAAGGTAAAGAAGACTTACATCAAAGACCCTGGGCATCAGTTCGTTGTAATGCTCTCTCTGAAGATTGTTTGTCTTCTGCAGTTGGTTGGCATAGTCTGTTTTTGCATCTTCAGATACCTGGTTCCTCTGTTGTTTTGTTTGCCTTGCCTGTGAAAAGTGCAACACAATTTCATTAAGAAAACGTGTGCAATACAAATCATCAGTTATGTTTCAGGTGCAAATATGCATATCACACCTTTTCTACTTCTGCTCGAGATAGGTGCAGGTCATTGTCTGCCCTGTTGAAGGCTTCCTCTGACTTTTCCGCCTCCTTGAACATTTTTTCGTAGTGTTTTTTGCTCTAGAGAGGAATACAAAGATGAATTAAACAATTGAGATTGTGCAGCAAGTTGTGCAGAAGTTGTGCAGCACATCTGAAGTTGTGCATGCAAAGAAAAAAATATACAAATGCATGGAGAAAAACGTCAACAGAGAGTATCGTCCCAAGGGTCTCTATTTTGTAAATGCAAATTGAGACATACAGCTATAATGACACACCACTAAGCACTGACCTTATCCAGAGCAGCACAGGAATTCTGGAGGGATGCTTGTAGTTTTGAGCCTTCCGATAAAAGCTGTAACCGTTTTACACAGCCATTGAAAAACAAAACCTGTATTGTCACTATGTCACTACACTTCAAGAGGGGAACATGTTCGAGCCCATACTTATATATTATTTGCATAATATGCACACTATCATACTCTTCCTACCTTTTTCCTTTCATCTTTGAGCTCTTTGACCAGAGTGGAAATGTCCTTGGCAATAATGCCCAGCAGGTTTTCCGAAATTAGCTCATGCTGACCAGCAATATCGCTGGTTTCGTTGAGCATCATAGAAAATGCCTTATATGATGAATAGCTGCGAGCAAAAAACAAAGTGGGTAATGCACAACTGCACCTGGTCGCCTACGACGAAGTATGATTGGCTCACTGACAGACACATTATCTACTCTCAATCAGAAGCTGAGGTTGCCATACTCTTCCTGTTGACGTACATGTAACAATTACAATTGTACTTTGCATATGCAGTTACAATTACAGTGAAACTTCTCTAGCAGAGACACCCACAGGGCCAGGATTCTTGTCCGCTGAAGGGAGGTGTCCGTAGACGAGAGGTATTGAAGTAAGAGCATTAAAAGCTTGCCGGGGGAAACCAAGCAGTCCGCAGTAGGGGAGTGTCTGTCTAGGAGAGGCAGAAGAGTAGCCAGAAAAATATTTCGGGAGAGGTTACGTGGGGACTTTACACGGGAGAGGAGGATTCCCCCTAATTTCCCTCTCCCAAATGTACAATTTGGAGGGAGGGGTGAACCCCCAGAACCCCCCACTGACTATGCCAGTGAGAAGAGGTGTCTGTACTGGGAGGTTTCACTGTACTTTGCATATAAAGGTGTTTGGTGTGTCTAACTATGAATAAGGAAGTTGATCCTTACCTGTTATCTTCATCGTCTTTCTTTTTGGGCTGGTAATTTTTAACAAGTTTCCTAAAGTAGAAAAATATACTGTCTCAGAACACTCCAAAGCAGCTCTGTCAATCTTCCCATTGTGAATGTAATTATCTGGAGCATGTTCCTTCTGGCGAGAAACTATCCCAGAACGATCAACGGTTATGTCAGTTAGTTACGAAGAAATGTTTAATCAATGCCCCTGTCACGCCCAAGTGTGGTGAAAAACAAATAAAAATCACTAAGCTATATACTGAACACCACACTAAAACAAAAGGGAATTGTCTAAAATTATTAGAAATCTCTAGCATAAAAGAAAAAAAGCCAGCAGTCTCATTTTATGACACAGTTAAGATCTTGAAATTTGAGTTTGGTATCTCATTCTGTGATCAGAACCTCTGTTTCTGACTTGTGCAGAATGTGACGCCATTCAATTCCGTGTAGGTCAACTCACTACGAGATTAACCGGCATGCTTTGTCATTACATGTGCTATAGTGTTCTTTTTATTTCTTACCATAAGATGCGTAATGTAATAAGGAACCATGATCACAAGCTTCGGCACATGTTCTGCCCCTCGTACGGCAAAGTAGTGCACGTGACAGAGATTTTTCCACAATTATTGCCTAGGGTTTGACTTTTTTTGGATTAAAACTGATTCCCCCGGATTATCGCCCCCCCGAATCGGTTTCGTGTTACAAGGGATTTCTCCACGAATTCCAATCATGTATCATGTCTTATCATGTGCGCTATCTAGTAGCAATCCGTACGCATGTGTAAATATTATTTGAGACAAAAAATAAAGCATGCAAAGCACATTTGACATAAAAACTTGTGACGCTTGTAACTATAAATCGTGAGGTATGTATGTTTGACTGACATACGCACTTTAACTGCGGGCAGTTTGCTGGACAGAAAGCAAAAAATAATAAACTGACAGCACCCAAATTTATCACTAGCACCCGATTTCACCCAAATTACTCGAAAATAGCGCCCAATTTTTCCATCCCTAGTCGGGGAATGGCACTTAACCCCAATCACAGTCACACCCTTATGTATATCCAAACAAATAGCTACCAATATAGTCACTAAGCTTAAATCAGCTTAATGTACCTGAGTTTTGCAGCATAATCTGTCTCTATTGATGATCTGTCTTTGATGAACTGGTTGAAGTTGTCTAGGAATTGCAACCCTTGGTGCGTGTGGCTTGAAATCTTGTCATACTGGTCCTGCATAGAAGAGAAGGAAAAGCATGGTACCAGCGTCGTTGTATGGGCAGTGGTCACAGAGTGGTCACTTTCTCAGAAGATGTAGTTAAGTTATAGTTACATGGTTCAGAAAGTATTTTTTAAGTTACAGGAAAAGTTACAGAAATAACACAATTACATTACAGACAATCAGCTACTTGAGTTGCTCCAGGCATGTCCATTTAAAGTGACGAGGTATTATGTCTCCCACAAATTATTTAGAGCGTTGTTCCTATCACAAGTTCAGAAAGGAAGCAGGAAAGCGCACCTGAAGTTAAATTAGTCATTAAACTCATTATATTGTACTCATCATCAAAGCGGCACATATATAGCACCATCAAACAAAACTTATGAGAACAGAGGTTCAAATCTACATATCTGTGATTGGGTCTGATGAGCGTCTACAAGAACAGTTAGAACCTCCTTGGAGTATATGCATTACCTTTTCAATGAATTTTAAAACATATGAGAAAAACCAGGAGCTATAAGAAAAATGGAGAGCCTGACCGCAGTTAAAAAGTCTCAGCCCTTCGAAAGAAACAATACTGCGAACAGAAATTTACAACACAGTCATTTAAACCACAGTAGAAAGTAACTGTTCTTAAAGTATAAGTAGCACACAGAATGCAATTACATCACCGTTACTCATTTACAAAAGTATTTAGGTACAGTAATGAATTACCTGCAAGGTAATTAATTACAGTTCCTTAATTACTTGAAATTAAGTACTTCACAGCTCAGGCGGTGATACAGCACTGTATGCTGTGAAACATTTCTCTCATATTAGTACACGTTTTTTGTTACATCCGGATGATTGACAAGGGCACTCTTGATCCCCAAGGCCTATGTTGCAATGCTGCTCCATTTCAGCCATTGTTGACTTTTGATCGACATCTGCCACAGAGATAGCCTTCAGGTATATCACTGAACAAACACAATAAACAATGTTGGGTGTGCCAATTATTACAGTATTATTTTATCGATGTTTCACAAGGTGTAAAAAAAAATCTGAAATGGAAAGTGGATGTGCCAGTTCACCTCAAGTTCGAAAGATGTTATAGACAGCAAACCAGTAATATGTTGTACAGAAACCATGAACACTAAAACTAGTGCAGTTGTGGCATTATGGGAATGTGCCCTGTGAATGAAACAAATGACTTCTGCGATCAAATAAGCCAGTACAACCACTTGCGGATAGGGAACGTCACACACTTTTAGGAACCGATGGGTGTGAACAAGGCTGATGGTTCTCTGCCGCTCTATGTAGAAGAATTATTCTTACCTATCATGAAAGTTTAGCCAATATGTTTGCAATTTAATTAGTCACCAATGTCAAAAGTTTTACAACCCCCCAAATTGTTTTACACTGAGGAGGATGAGGTTTTCAGTGGAAAAAGAACACCTTCTGCTCAGAGCATCCATCCCGGGTGAAATAAGAACGGTCACTTCTATTCAAGTGTAATTGTGAATGTCATCGATGGCAGAGGTAAAAATTGGTGGTGCCACTATCACCACCAATATGTACCGTATGCCTACCGGTTCACAATAATACAGTAAGGGGAGAAACAGAGCATCCTTCTCCAATCTGATTACGAAAGAGAACTCCCAAGACAGCCCCCTCACCCACTCCCCAGGCGCACCGCGATCTGAAAGGCAGATTTAGTAATGTCTAAAGTAGACAAACCGTCCACCACCCCAACATGTCAGCCGCCCATGCAATGGCAGAAGGCCCCAAATATTTAGACTAATGCAAGGTGTTGTGGGATTTCTTCCGTGTCCTCCAGGGGTTACGGGTCCGATCCACCCACGTCGCCCAGGCATGGAGGACAGCTCGACTGCTTACAAAGAGACAACAGGTTTATTGCTCCCAGCGGGCTCCGTCGCTTGTCCAAGCGCGGAATGCTCGTACGGGACACAGAAGGAATCCCATAATGTGGCGCCCAACGGGGGAGACTCCATGCGCCAACATGTCCCGCCGCCAAAGTGGCCATGCGAAAGACACGGAACGGCCACGTTGCAGAGGTGATACTAATATTTTGACACGCCTGTCCTACGGCCAGCTGCTGTTCGGAAATACCAGATCGAACTCTGATGTGAGCTTCAGGAAGCTCTGATGTTAGGTCTATCGAACAACGGTACGGAACTGAAGCCGGAGCTTAATAGCGACATCCAGGAAGTAATGATGGACGAGTTGAACAAGGAAAAAAAATCTGGTACGGACCATTTCCCGTCGTAATTCACTTACTTGGAAAGGAGTCAAGCGTGTACGCAGCCACACGTCATACAACATGAAGAAGACCGAGAGACACGGACACAGAAGACGACAAACGTAAGTTCTCAGTTCCATGAAGAAGACCGAGAGACACCCGATCACGGTCTCTCGGTCTTCTTCATGGATCTATACCAGCTGGCCTGCACCCTTTCCCTTGTGTCATACACCACAACCAGTAAGAACCCAAAGGTTTTGTCCTTCCCAACAGCTTGAAATCATCCTAACATCCAGCCGCGGAATGACAAAAGGGAGTGATATACGTATTCCCTAAACTCCCGTTACGTTCATATTGTTCAGCATTAGCACCACAAAAGCGAACAGAAGAAAGATCCAGTCGCCATGAAATTTTCCAACAGCATCTCATCGAAGCAATGGGTGTGCTACAATAATGATCCCCCAAACTAGGATTATTTCCAGGACCGCCGTATTTTCCGGCGTCCAACGCTTAAATTAAAGAGAAAAAAAAAAAAAAGAAAAGAAATCATGTATAACGCACAGAATAAATGTTTTAGCAACATGCTTCGTTGTTCTCCAGTACAGGCCGTCGGAGCACCTACGATCTCCCCGGGCAAGGTATATGTATATATATGAAAAAACGAAGAAAAAAAAAAGACACTCATTATACATTGGAACATACGCGTGCTTCATTCTTGCCATTCACGAAAGCACAAAGTAGGTGACGTTCATAAGTTTGCACCCACTGACCGCGCCCACTGGATGCAGATTATATCGATTATCAGAGACCTTGAACAGGACAAGAGTGATTGCGAGTGAAGCAATCCGGCACCACTCACTGGCAGATACTCCGGAAAACTCTCCCTCCATGACACAAGGTAGAGGATAGCTAAGCGTTTAGTTCAATGAAAAATTCGGATCGCTAACGTGCACATCCAGAGCGTGAGAGTTGGTCTCCTGGGGCCTGGGTTAACGTAAAAGACAAAAGAACGTACGTGTACCGCTGGATATCGGCATTTATACTGGTCCTACACTGTAGCAGTATCAGCCAATATCCAGCCAATAATGGTCCAAGACGTTGTAGACCGCTGAGCAAACTACGGCACGAACAGTGGCGTAGCCCCATAATGGTTCTCAATTGACCGAGTGTGTACAGAGCTGTGCTAGGTACATTTCCGTGGCAAGTAGCCTCGCTTTGAACGAGCTCTCGCCGCTATAAAAATCCCTGCACTGAACGCCCTGTCTCTATGGATATCTACCTCTTCAGCGTTGCCATATGCAACACCACATACATCCACTCTCAAGGGAAGCAAGAAAGAAAGCAGCATTGATTATGTGCCTAGAAATCTTGCACTGTTACGGCCTGTTGTACAGTGAACCACCAGTGAAACACCAAACGAAGCGGCAAAGACTTTTCACGTGCATTCGGATCATTTTTTTACACGTAGCTTCACGTCTAGCTCAGGATTGCATTCACAATTCGGATACCTTTACCGATGATGCCGCTACGTATCTACGTATCTTGCACGGAATACAATCGCCCACGTCACCACGAGGGGACGGTCACCACTAAGGTCCCCGCCCAGTAGCTCCAGGTGTATGAGAAGGTGTACCTACCAAAGTAAAGCCCTTCGCGTGGGTCACATCCAAAGGCCACTGACCACGCCAAATCTGCAGGGTATCCCACACACGCTCCTTCAAAATCGAATAGCTGTACACCAACGGCATTGCGACAGTCGTGCGATCGGCAGGCTATCACTAAACGGTCTGAACTTGAAATCCAAACGAGGACGTAGCAAAGATCGCTCCAGTTTACGAAGAGCGTTGACTTCTAAAGCAGGTATTTTGGTCGAGAAAAGCAAGTTCTACTTTCGAGAAACGCAAAATGCATAACAAGCTCGATCTACATGTTTCTTATCTAATTCGTTCACAGTTGGACGATAAATGTAGCAAGAGCGGCGCTTAGTAGCAGGGACAGGACGACGTTAGAAACTGAAAAGATAAAACAGCTTAATCAGGAGCTACCACGTACTGCACTTTCGTTTTGGCCGATAAATGCACACATCTACGGAGAACGCCCCGGTTGAGGACAAACTGAGTAAAAACGTACGTTCGCGTCAGAATGATTTAAATTTCAACCTGTATATTTGCTCGGGCGTACGATACATAAAATATAAATCGGTATGGGGTAGTGGTCGTGAAGACGTACTGGGACGAGTGAGGCCTTGCCCACCCAGCAGCAGTCACTTGAGCACGAACGTGGGACGACAGCAGTGCACGCATAAACGTATAGAGATATCGTGTAACCGTAGCAAACCTTGAACAGACAGGTACAAAGATAAAGAAGATGAAACAGCGACGATACAGCGCCACAATTCCCAGATGACGGAGCGGACAACAACCTCTTCCTGTCCACAAACGTTGCGGCACTTGCAATCCCCTCCCGGAACCACAACCACCACGACAGCTGACGTACACACAAATTCCCACCATAACTGAGGACCTACGTTTTTCCACAGCTCCACTAGAGGGTGCGTTCCACAGCCAGAAGCGACACCGGCCCTGGACAGGTCAATCCTGGACGCGGACACTCCTGGAACGACCTTCGCGAGGCCAACCATCGTAGAGACACTTTAGCGCACAAAATCCAACCGCAAGTATGCACCGAGTGGCAAAATCCAACGTGTCCCGTCGACGTCCACGTATGTATACGATACTGTGGGTCGGTCTCCGAGCGAGCGACGTCCTGCAGCGGCAGGGTGTGGAGGAATGCCACACGGACGAAGCCGCCCACCGGTTCTGGCCGAGAGAAATGGTCGGCAAAAATGGACGGGGAATACAACGAAGCACACGACGAGAGCAGGCCGGCGACTCCCGAACGACGGGCCTCCTCTCCACAGCTAGTTTTACGCCCGACAGACCGCTGTAGACATGAGCTCGTCGATTATTCTTTTAGAGGTAGCCCGTTCTTCAATAGAGAGTGGAAAACGGCGAAGAAGGTCAAAGGCTGCGAGTGGGCATATCGCAATCCATGCATGGGCAATTCATTGCACCGGTCAGCTGCTGGAGCCCATTAGCGTCTATGGTATATGTGCATGTAACTTGTGCAAACGTGCATATAGGGCTGTGCATCCGCCAAGGTGTGTTTGAGAAAAGGAAAAAAAAAAAAAAAATCCAGTGAGCTGATTACTACAGCTCACGGCGGATCTTCAAATGCATTGGGGGAAAATTGCTAAACGAATGAGGTCACTGCGAAATGCGATCCACGATACACTGAACTATTGTTTAACTACTGCTTGCTCTTCATTTCGGTTAATTCTGCTCAATTTAATTCTGCTACCTGCATTTGTTGTGCGACCTCAGTTGATTCGCGGTCATACGAGCAAGGAATAGCTTTTGACATATTACTGACGTTCATGATCTGCACGTTAAACCGCCTCTGCGCTGTTGTCGACGAAGCATATTAGACACCTTCGTACCGGCAGCAGGTTACGCACAATCCTTTTTTTTTTCTTTCTTTTTCTTGTTTTCAAACGCGAAGCACTTCCGTATGCTATTTGGCTCGCGTTCGTCACCCGGTTGTTTTTCACACAAAGGTAGGACACCCTTTTATACCTTGTATGCCAAGACAAACACTCGCAATCCCTTTGTTTCCCACGTACTTTAAATGGCAGCAACTGCGGCGCTGTCGGGGCGGGCGTCGCCAATAACGAGTGGACCGTTTCCCGTCGGAAATTAGCCGTGGAGGAAACGATCTTTCTTTCTATCTTTCTTTGTTGCCAACGGTACGCTGACACGGCGGCTCCGACGTCGTCGCGACAGGGAACGCAAGAGGATGCCGTCACATTACCCAGAAATGTTCGGCTCCTCTCAGCGGATCAAGACACAGAAGTTGCTGGAGAATATGAAAGAACTGGCTTCCCCATTCGAAATAATTCGTATAGCCACCTCACTAGACCTCTGAAACGACCGTTTTACTAGAGGAACTCTTTCCTTTGCCAAGTGGAACGGGCGGTTGCGTTTTTGCTCCAGATACGTATGCCAAGACAAAGAAATTTGGCTTCGTGTATGACGTGCCGGAATGCGGGCTGTTCGGTGCTCTCAACTTGTCTTTACAGAAAGCACAACCATTCAGGTCCTCGAGGATACACTTTGTGGTTACTATACCAGTGCATCATCGTGCAAACCCAAGGGTGATTCAAAATGACTTAAACAACCCCACAATTTGACACGTTGAGTCATCACGCTATCCTGGCACAATAGACGATTTTACAAAGATGCGCGCGCCACCAAGCGGGCGGCGCAAAGCAGTATGGGAACTTTGAGAGACACTGCTTCGTCGTCTGTTTCGGTTATGGTTTACCCCGGCTGACGCTGCTGCTTCGCACAGCGGGAATGTTGTTGTTCTTCTTCTACCTCCGCCTCTGCCCGTCTCGTAATGCTTGAAGCCACCTAAGTTCCCATGAGCCCTTGCGTGCCACAGGTGGCGCTCGCTTTTCTAAAAAGGTCTATCGCTTGTCCCATCCTACAGTCGGCAATATGAGGTCCATCGCTTCGTTTTCTTTTTCCAACCCAAGGAAGTTCATCTGCAAGTCAGTGTTTAACCCTTTCAACTATCCGGTAAGCTATCGTAAACACACCTGGCAATTTAACAAATGAAAATTCGGAGCCACAACCTGCGCCACCGGCTCTGACCGGCGAAAGCGAAAGCGTTGCGCCAAAGAGGGCTTGAATCAAAATACGTGTCCAACGATCCCTCGCCGCGGAACACAAAAGGTTTTCTCTCCAACCTAACGGTGTCTACGCGGCGTCAAAAGGTTGCTTCCTCATCTTTTTCTTTTTTTGTCGAGGAAGTAGTATTTCATTTGCGCGTCATGGGAACGCACAGAAAGAATGTCTATCACCGTCTTTCCCTCTTTCCACCTCGTGCCCGTAAGGTGTCCCGTCTGAGTTACACGACAGTAAATGGTTGGGTCTACGCTCAAAATACACGTGCAGAGCAAATCGGATACTTGGACGTTTTGCGCCGTTTCCGACCGCTCTGTGCAAACACCGGAGGACGTTTCTTTGAGAAGCTCTTCCGCCTCCCGGTGGTCGACGTATCGATGTAAGACAGTGTTTGAAGCATAGCTAATCGAGTTGGTTAACAAGAGCTTCTAACGAAAGCAAACGCTGGAAAACATACAAAGGAGTAGCAATTTGCAGCAACGGATGAGAAAGAGATTCCAAATACTATTCGAGTTCATCTGACCATCGGCAAAACCCACTCCATGAGCATGCTCATCATGCTCAGCCTTTTTTTTAAGTTCCGTGTCAGCGCCGCGAAGCAACTGTGGCTATGAGCTGCGTACAGACGTAGACAGATGGAGAGAGGACAGTAGGAAGGAGTAGGGGACAGGGGGGTTAGTATGCGTCCTGGGCCGACTTCAAGGGGAACTGGCACGACATTCGTCTGGAAAAATTGCCGGAAAATCCAGGGAAAACCCCCAGACAGCACAGTCAGTGCGGGGATTCGAATCCGCGGTACCTCCCAGTCTTGACGTAGTAAGCGGCCACCCTAACCACTATGCCACGGGAGCTAGTTCATGCTCAATGCTGCAAATGAGCTGAGCATAAGTGAGCAAAAGGAGAGCTCAGCAGGGAGTGAGCGAGCATGAGTATGAGCAAACGGATAGCTTGAGCACGGAGCGAATGGGCATGAGTGAGCGTCAGTCACGAGTAGTGTCTGTCGACCTCTGCATCTGACATGCACTGAGAGAAACTCCGGTGGAGGTTTTAGTTAGTACTCATCTCCAGCAATCCGGTTGCGTGAGTGGAAGCCGCCATTGTTTTATTCAGAGAAGGCAATGACTCTTTTGTCTCTTCTCTTGTGCGTCGTATTTACACCTGCGTCGGGGTGTTAGGTACTTTGTCCGTTTCGAATTACCATTCTCTTCTTTGTGGTTGCGAATCGTGTACTGGTGTTCCACACGAATGCAACCTTTCCTCCCTCGCTCTCGTTATTACCTTTCTCTGCCAGTGGACACAGTCACTATTTCCGACACAGTGTAACCTATCCCGGTATCGTGTTTCCACGTGCTAAGGGTTTGACGTGTGACGGAGATTGCAACCGTGAATCCAGCGGAGATCATGGTGTTTCGGACATCGAAAGCTGGCTCAAGAACTGATGTCTCTTTGTTCCCTTTCTTGCTTCCCGTCCACTGAAGGTGCGGCATAGCCAACGACGGATGCGACGGGCCAGGGTCGATCATTGTGGAGAGTCAGTGGTCACAGATGAGCTCTGGCTTCTGGCTTATGCTCATGTCGCACGAGCATCGACCATATGCTGACCCGTCGACGAGTTAAAACATGTATCAGAGCGTGAAGTGTGTCTGCTTATCGACCCAGATGACGTTGATTATTAGACCTTGGAGAATGATAACGATCACTGAAGAGTGTATAGTCAGGTTTAATTTAATGGATTTCTCTCCCTCTCTCTCTCTCTCTTAGTCTTATTTCTCTAGGTGGTTGTGAGGACTCCACGTTCGTTCACTTCCAATTTCCCTTTACGTATTGCTGGTGCTGTGTGTTCCTAACGATTAGAGGTCCGCGGCATTCTGTCGACGGCCTGTGGAGAGCCTATGCAGAACCAATTTCTATGTTTTCCTAAGAAGAAAATCGAACTTTCATGGACGGATGAAATCCAAATTTGAGGTGTTGTTGTGACGAAATATTCCCGAAAGCTTCAGAGCATCACAAAAATTGGTTTCGTCAACGTAACAGTTCTTGGAGCTCGCAAATATCCCAATGTAGCGTCTGAATTTGAATTTTTAAATTCGCGATTTTTAGCGAAAGGTAAATTCATGCATAGAGTAATTGGCCGGCAAAAAATTTGTAAAAAGGATAATTATTGCGAAAGAAAGGAAACCCCGCACCTCACACGGTATAATCTGCGCGCACGCAAAACACTTTTTCCTCGACGTGGGTGATCAAAGCCAGCCTGTTATACAACGTGCACACATGACGTCACGCGTGTTCGTTCGAAGGTTTCCCACACGGGGATACTGTTTTGTCGTGAATCACGAGAATGAGCCATCCATGGCATGTGTCTTGGTATCGCTTATATCCTTTGTTCTTCGCCTTACATTGTTCCAATCTGTGCAGAGGACGAATAGAATGAAGTCCGTAATATCTTCTCCTCCGATAGCACGGCCATTCCATTATCCGCGAAATAAAGGGAGAACAGAGAAAATTGATCATTTGAGAGTGCCCCCCGCTCGGCCTCCGAGACTGATCGTGAGTGATAGGAAATAGCGAAGTGAAACAGTTGCAGTGCCACCGCGCGGACCAAAAATCGTGTCCTCAGAACACCACCGAATTTATGCCCATCACATCGCGATCCACGTGCCTCACACTGTATTCTCTCGAAATGTAATAAATAATGTAATAAAAATGATAAATATATTTATTATTTTTATTGTGACCCGGAAAGCATAGGATACGCAATCTGTCACACGTCTGGCAACATTGCTCCTCGAGGGTTGATATCCGTCTCCATCACCCCTGTTGATTCTGCTGGCTGTCTTCCAACGAGGGGAGGGGATTGGGAAACTGCACGCTCGCTGTTGCTAGGAGACGGACGGCAGAGCTCGCCGTGACGTCATCAACTCTTGCAGAATCCGAAACTTTTCTGAAAGAAGTTTTGCGTGTACTCCCCACAAATTGTACAGTTGAATCGCGTTACCTTCACTGACAGGATTCACATTTTGTGTGAGCGACGCTGATTTACGATACGAAATGAAATATAATTTCTTAAACCAGCATAAATGCGATTTTCTTTCTTTGTTCCGCTCAGCGTCGCGAAGCAACTGTGGCTATGAGCGGCGTACAGACGTGAACAGATGGAGAGAGGACAGCAGGAAGGAGTGGGGGACAGGGGAGTTAGCATGCGTCCTGAGCCGACTTCAGGGGGAACTGAGCAGCCATGCATTGGGAAAGTCTTCGGAAAACCCAGGGAAAACCTCACAACAACAGAGCCGGTGGTAGGATTCGAACACACCACCTCTCTTCAGCACGATCTTCGCTACCAGCGACGAGAGGGATGCCCCTTAACCCGCTGGGCCATGCCGCTGGAATGTTATCGAAATCCCCTATTATCATTCGGGAGTCAATGTCCTTGGTTAGAACGTACAGTGAAAGCCTTTATCTAAACTAGACTGTGTTTACGCGAATAATGAAAACTTAACAGAATTTAGCAACACCCGGCGTCGGGTGCTTGGCGCCCCCATCGCCCGGTAGCCCGCTCCCACATTGCGGTTGGGTCATCGTGGGACCTGCTTCCCATAGACGGGTGGTCCTGGAAGGCCCGGCCAGGACTATTCAGCTAGTCGCCATCTCTCTTTTCATTTCTATTCATGGAATCTACAAACTCTAAAAAACATGATCGGCGCCACAAAAGGCACCGCACCGAAGTGCAAACATTGCAATTTCTCAATTCCACTCCAGAACCATGGTTCCCAAAGATCCTCATCCTTCAGGCTGAAGATCTAGGCTGAAGAAGGCTAGTGTATCTCCCTTCCTTGTTGCTAAAATCCTCACCACGTGTCCAGTGTACCAACATCTTCGTCAACATCATTTTGCTCCCTTTTATAGAAACTTTTTATTACTCCACCCAATGCTTCTGCTGGGTGATGACAGTTTCGTTCCTTTAGAGAACGTGTATATGTTTTTTAAAGATACTGGGTTTTTAAAAAGGTCTGTGATTCTAAATACTATTGTAACAGTTACTCCAATTTTAGTCCTGAACACGTACTTTTTTAACTAGCTGGTCTTCAGTCGCATTTGGCGCATTGTGGCCTTTGTAGCTGACGCGCCAATAAAACCCGAATCAAATCAAATCAAAATTTAGCAACATTCTCGGGACGGTCATACACTCGCAGAAGATCGCCAGGAAGAAAGCCTCCAGCGTATACACAGGGGCCGCTTGACCCCATCCTGAGCATGGCGCACCAAAACCTCCACGAGCGCAGGAAGCATTCAAGCATCCCTCACGGAATCTCAATCGGCCACAACAAAGCAGAGTGTTCGCTCAAACACTATATACGCCAGGAATTGATGGACTGCCAAACATCTACACACAGAGCGAGGGAACATTGTAAACACGGAGTCACGAAGAAATTCCTCATCGTTACGGTTCGACGAACCCAAGAGCAGGAAGCCGCGCGTACGGCTACTATATAAGGGCGAGTCTGAAAGCGCCATAAATATGGATTTTGAAGTGCGGACGCGTGTCCCTCCCATTACGCATGCACGTTTGCCGCAAAAACTCGGGACGATTAATATTGGGAACATGAGTGGCGGTTACTTAAAACGGGGTCGTAAAATATACGGCACGGCGCTGCGATATGTTAAAAAACGTGAGTGTCTGTATCGGAAGCACGTTGCGGGAAAATTGGCGTATTGGCTTAGTGACCCTATAGCTCACGGTATATGAAATGTAGGTCGTCATGCTTATAGCGTTGACAGGCAGGTGTGTGTAGTGGAATGACTGTTTGCCTTCCTATAAGCCGTTGAGAAGTATACTTCCGAGAACGATCATGGGCGCTCAATATGACGTTTCGTCCTCTAACTTATCGAATAATCGTACCGTGGGTGATCTTACTTGTTACAAATAGATAACACGTTAAAGAGATATGTAGAAAGTTCTTTTTTCTAATCTCTTACATCTTCAATCTTATCCACTTTATCGACGTTAAACCTTCGTTTCCCACCAAACCGTAAACCAACCACACCGTAAACCAATGTCTTCTTGTATTGTTAATCTCGTATGCTCCCTGAGTCAGCAATGCGTTACGTGACTCGGTGAGGTGAAAAGTTAATTAGCAGCAGCCTTGCAAGTCGGTGAATTTCTTTCTAACGTTTGCAGCGAAGGCTAGTCATTTAGAAATCATGGGCAGGATTCCGCGTTTTCGATTTTAATGGAAAAACACTGAAAAACATACGCCGGGTAAATTTTCCCTCATTCAGTTTTAATCGAAAAACACTGAATACAGAGGCACATTCCATAGGGACGACGAGAGAGAAATTGCTGCAGATGCCCAGCAAGTTGTTGATGCAGATCAGTAAACAACACAGATCGGGTTGTGAAAAATGTCCGTTTACTTTTTCGTTGGCCGTAAAACGCCATCGCAGCGAACAGCGGCATGCTGAATGCTCGAGCGTCGTGCGGAAATTCCATTGTGATTTCTATTCGCAGGTAACTGTCGGGTAAACAATGTACACGCCAGGAAAAACATCGAAAAACGCCGATTTCGTGAAAACCAATAAACACCGAAAAACATACGCCGAATCCGCCCAACATAAAAACCGAAAATTGCGGAACTCAAATTATGGGCAAGCAACATTGTGTACGTAAGTTGTTGGTTGGCAGTGCAGTGTCGTGTCGCTCTTGTTTCCTTCTCAACACTGGCGGTTTTAGCGCTTTTAATACGTCAGTAAACATTTACAGTCAACCCTCGATTTATGAACACCCTCGGTTCCCCGAAAAATCGTTCATAAATCGAGGGATTCATAAATCGAAAATTCCGTTAACTGAGTACTACCGAGCAAATGGAAGAGTATTTCCCAGTTGGGATTGTGTTTATAATGCCATATATTGTGCGACCACCTTATTTATCAACTGAGGTCAGGAACACGTGGTCGCACCTTGTGCGACCCCTGAAAACCCGTTTGTTGTTCGGATTTCGAGGGGTTAAGAACCGAGGGTGCAATAATTGGCAAACGTTTTGTCCGTTCAGGCGTCATTCATAAGACCTTAAAGAATAAGAATAATCCCTTTGAAGGTTTCTGTTGACCTCGGAACGATCCGTTCATAAATTGATGGCAAAAACGCTGGGCAACTTCTAGTTGGTTCCCAGAAATTCCGTTCATTATTCGAATATCGAGGTTCATAAAACGAGGGAAAAATGAATGGAAAAAGTTTGGTTCCCCGTGCTCGTGTTCATAAAACGAGGGAATTCATAAATCGAAGGTTCATAAATCGAGGGTTGACTGTATTAGCTTCGGGGAGAGACACTGAAATATTATTTCCTGCCAGACAAGGCCCTTCAGCCCTAAACGTATTTAGCGAATCCAACGACCCGTACCGCACGTTTCTATTTCGCCCCCTCGTGCAGGCAATTATCACTCACGTATACATGCACGCTCCATTTTGTACGACCGAGTCTTCCTGCTCGTGCGGGGAGAGTCAGAATTAAACAGAGGAGCAAGCACGCCGTCAGTCGAGAAAGAACAAGGCAGCTAGGGTCGTCATACAGCTCCTAAAAATAAAGCCGTGGGAGGTGTATCGCATAAGAGGGACTAAGTCATGTCCCCCGTTACGATGAGAAACAGACCCTCTTACTCACTCGGAGAGCAATCACTGCTCCTCTGCCGTGCTTCGGTGATTGCGCATCAGTTTCCGAACGGTTTCGTCTTAAAACGTGAGGCGTGCCCAGTGCATGCTGTGTAGGCGAGACGGGGCTTTATAAAGATTATTCCGTGAAACGTATCAGATTACTAGTATGTGCTCATAGTCTCACTCAGGAAAGCAGGGAATGTCATCTTTCCACCTGTATTTTAAGAGCTAAGTGGATAAAGTGGTATCGACTAAGGACTGTTCCAGTATATATACTGGAACAGTCCTGCTGCAGGCGCCTAATGGTACAGTCGAGTATTCACAGAAGCTCCTATATAGGCCCGGTTTCACCAACGCTGGTTAACTCTGAACCGAGACCAAGAGTTGCTAAAACTTGAAGTTAACGCTCAATTATTTTTTACAAACGTTAGTTGACGTGCTGAATGTTTCAGTGACAGTAAGTAACTTCCTTTAGTGAAGCGGAGTTAAGCGTTAAATTCGAGCTAAGAGACCGTATATCTCGGTTCAAATGTTAGCGTAAGCTTGTAACTCAGAGGACATTAAGTTATAAGTTCAAATGCTGTCACAACCAATCCTTCACCTCCTCATAGCGTTGTGCCGCACGGACCATTCTCCAACAGTCCGGATACATGCAGCCAGAAAACAGGCGAAAACATTCGACCCGACACCATTAAGTACTGATCGAAAGGAGAGGAAATTCTTGCACATTTGCCGTCGAAAATCTGACCTTCTGCCCACAGGTCGTACGACCCAATAGGAGCTCAGTGGAACACGTGCAGACAATTTATAGACGGTCCACAGATAAGCCCTGTCTGCCACGGTTGCGCAATCGTAATGAAGTGTCGCACAGGCCACAACGCTACGCCAAAGCTGGGACGCTATATAGCTATTGGGGCGTTCAATGGAGCTACTGGAGCGGACCCGCCGCGGGATACACATGGTCGACGAAAGCTTCGTTACACCGGCGGAAGTATTAGCCGTATACTAGGGTGGTTAGAGTGCGATTCGTTCAACCAAAACAGAGCTCGACGCCCAAGAGTCGACCGGCACGGTCTCTAAGCGTGTCGTTCGGATTGTCAACTCGAAGCGTAAATGACATATAAGTACACATGGTGGAATAAGTTATTGTTCCGAGGTGGAACACACAAACAGACGGTCTCAACCATATTTCAACATTCGTACGTCCATATATTTCAACTGGATCGATATAGTATAGGCTTCCTGCATGGCTATACGTCACAAGACAACTATATGATCTAAGAAAAAAAGGAGTAAAACGTGGAGTAATTGCAGCTTCTAGTCCCCTAGACCGCACTTACTCCCCATTTTAGTCCCCTATCCCCGACATTTACTCCCCAGGACCACAAATTGTCACTGATCTTCGCGAATGGTCTTCCGCATGCCACAGTCTACGTAAATACGTGCTCTTGGTCAATTTGATGGCACAAGGCTCAGCCAACTTAGCAACTTTCCACCCACTCGGAGTAAGAAAAAGTTAGTGCTTCTTTCTTCGGAATTTGTGCCCTATATGCATGTCGCATGATTTTATATCACTCGATATATCACGGTTGACTGTTTGATTCAAAGTATTTTCATGCATGCACACGAGTTACGTTCCTGGGACTCTTAGAACAGAGCGTGAAATGCAGTCTCCACTCTGTGACATCCATTTAATCCCGAAGGGGACTATTTTTTGTGGCAATGCATTTAGTAACCAATAAAAAAGAGTAAAATGAATCCATTTTTCTTCTTCTTAGAGTGTGAGCGACGCCGTGGCGGTTCGCCTGTGGATTAATATAGCCTACCTGTGGGTCCATTAATGTGCGCCGAAGTCTCAGTACAACGCGCCCCGCCATAGGCCAAGGCGTTTCTCAATCAGGAAGACAAGGGGATAGGACCATGTGTCAGACCTCTTCAGGACACTGATACACGGCGCCACCCCCTCCTCTTTTGTTTGTACTTTTCATCGCCTTTTTTCTGCATGCTGACGCACGTGGTGCCGCGTGGTCTCCTATGCGCCTCACTTCAAGTAAGCTGAACCAGGCACGTCCAGCAGCACAAGAGGAACTACATCACAGTCCGAGATGAACAAGAAAGGACTGCAAAGCATTTGTCATATTCTGGAGGCACGCAAACACGTTGAAATAAATGAGTAATGTTTTTCAAGTGCGCATATTTAGGGAGTGACTTTTTCAGGTTAAATGCCTTTCTCAGGTTCGGGGGCGCGGGGGGGGGGGGGGGGGATCGGGCGGTATTTTCAAATCTGTAATTCGGGGAGAAATCGGGCGATAGTTGTACCTTGGGCTGTTGTTGTTTTTCCTGCTGTCTATTAAGACCTTTCCTAATCCTTTTTTTGTTGTGTGTGCGTGTGTCCTACCAGCGCTAATCCTCGAAGGCATAGACAGTGCTGACACACATGGGTGTATACGCTCTGCAAGTAACCGAGCGTTCTGCGCATATCTCCTCTCCCGGTTACTCCACTCGAGAAGCCCCATTGGCTACGGCAGCGCCCTCCCTCTTCCCTCTCACTACCTCCTCTCATGCGCAGAGACCCACTTGCACAGCGTATTGCTGGGAAGTTAAGTGACCCATTCTTACATGTGTTACACGTGGCGACCTTTGTTAGTTTTTAGTGGAAACGTCACTTGAGGACTTCACAGTGACCGGAATTCCGGGAGAAATCGGGATTAACCCGAATTGGTCGGAGGTCAGTCCGTGGGGGAATGGCGCCGCTCGGAATCGGGTTTAACACGAAAAAGTCACTCCTTATATACTTTCATGAAGTAAAGGAATCAAATCAAATCAAATCAAATCAAATATAAAAATCGGAACGCGTACTTAACTCAGTGTATACACAAAAACGCGATTCAAGGAATGGGCGCCGCCATTAGTGCTGGCGCCCCGTGGTATAGTCACAGGAACTGTGCACGTGTGGACTGCCGTTGGCAGAGTTACTTCATTTTCGTGTCCTTGTGTGTTCATTTCGTGCCCACTCATTTTCTCCCGCTCGGGAACCGGTGTAGAAAAGATATCGCTTCGGCCAGCACTCCTCACGTGAACAACTGCGCACATCGCACGCGGAAGCAAGCAATCTTCGCTTTCCTGATATTTCGAACACGCTACTCAGATGTTTACCGGATGACTAGTTATATGGAATGTTACGTTATCGTCAGCATTACTCATTAAAGACGGCGGCCACCAGTATTCATCCCAATGGGAAGAGCGCTTTTGGCAGTCCACCCCTGTTGTGTCGTCGCTGGGAACGAGGCTAAGGAGCGCACCTAGACTGGTGGTTTGAGAGTAACGCTATTCGGCCGCCATAGAGATATAACGAGAAAGACTGCGTGTGGCGAGTATCTCTCAATCCTTAGTTTTGTGCGTCAAAGGAAGCTGTTGATGTCGTGCTGACCACGATATGCAGTCTGAGGTATAAAGCAGTCTGACGCAGAACAGCACACAACAAGATAACAAAAAAAAGGTCCAAATGTTATCACTCGGTTTACGAGACCGCCGCAAGAAAGAAAGAAGACGAAAAGTGAGAGAAGACGTAACTCAGCACTTTACGACGTTGCCATGTTCAGAAGGGACTCACTCTCATTATTTTTTACACCCCAAGAGGAGGTATACCCCTACATAATCAAGAGTGTTCTGTTTCTCCGCACGTAATAAGGACGTAGGGTGCACTGATTATGTCAACGATCTACAACCAACGACGGTGGACAATCCACACATCAACGCCTTTAAAGGGCATGGCAGGGCGGTTAGCTAAAAAGCCACCAAACACCCCGTGAAGGCACGACGTGAGAAGTGGAACTGCTTGCCGACTCCACAGCTGCGCTTGCACATGGACAGCTACCGAAGACACGGAAGACAGTCCCGCCGGTGGACCGACAAGAACAATGTCCTGGTTCGAGACAACGGAAGAACGGCAAAAAAGGGACAAAGGACCCACAATTTCCTCAATGGTCCAGGCTACTTCTATTGAGCACATGCGCACGGACAACAATGGGCAGGCCTGACCGTAGTGGACCACACGCGTGTCTCGCTGTGGCGTGTCCCCGGAGAGAGTTTAATGTGAAGATACGGCAGAAGCGCGTCTGGAACACCAAGCAGAATGACATTTGTTCGAAAGAGAAATTAACGGAGCAGCTATGCTGAAACGGAAAGAACCAAGGGCACGCCCATCACAGAATCACTCGCCCGCGAAAAAAACCGACCCCTACCTTTTTAAAGATTCTTTTTTTTTTACCACCATAACATCCTCATCCCGCATGACGAAGACGGCTAAAGACATTGAAACCGCGTAAGATGATGATTATTCTCTGTACATTCGCGCAGTAATCGAACATCTCCAGTCATGACCACATCAAATGACAGGCTTTGGGCTCATTAGCCTCAATGCGAATCACTAATCTCGGACGTCGCTGACACGGAGCAGGCAGGAAGGCACCTGGCAACAAAGAGCACCACCGACGACACCGGTTTACGCAATGGCAGCTCGCGGCCCTTTAATGTACACGCAGCCAGCTACGCACTTCCTCATGCTCGGTTTTCCGCACGATGTGCGCGTCGCTTCCATGTTTATGCTCAAAGCGTGATCTCGCACTTCACTGACGAGCAACACCTCAAGAGAGACACGTATATAGCATATTCGCATTACAATGACGTAAGCAGCATGCCATCACAGCGGATGTACCGACGACTGTGCATGTTTAGGACAGTGCCTACACAGACACAGTGGGAGTTTAGGAATAAATCGCACCGTAAAAAAAACTATAAAAATACTATAAAGGTTAGTCCTTTAGAATTCTTAGTCCTTTAGCTTCCTTAGAATAGTTGCACTGCCGCAGCTCTCCCCGAGAGCAGGTCTCCTTCGAGGCTAAACACATGGAAGTGTATGTGAAGTTTGGGGATTATTTGGAGTACTGGGGAGGAAGTTTCATGGTTTATGGATTGGAATGAGGAGCAACTGGCAATCTGGAGGAGTAGATGGTATAATTTTATATAAGATACTATAATATTTTATAATTGTTTCCCAATTTACCTTTTCTTTTTCTCAGAGCGCACATATAAAGACGGGTCCTCTTGGATTAGATCAGGTCACAGATTCCGTATGTGTTGATAGGCCGAGCGCCCCGCCCCCACTGCACGAAAAACTCTCAACAAGTCTAATACACGAAAACGTTATCGCATCGTTATTTGCATACTTTAGGGGCAGAACAAGACCTCTTACGGAGAGGCAATGTCAAGGTTCAGACGGGATTTTTTTTTTTTTTGTCGTATAATTTCGTCAACGTCGGTGCCACATCATACGTGCCACATCCTCTTCGACAAAACAAATTACGTTCACACGAACAGCTTCGGGGGAAATTAGCTCGACCAATTTCATATTTACATTGTGGAGAAAGCCCACATGCTTTAAATACTGTGTCAGCTTTAACAGAGTATGGTCCCTGGCGATGAAACTCCCCATTCATCATCATCATCTCAAAATAAAGTTGTTTTGTTGACGCTCTAAACGGAGGAAGATGAGTACGTTGGGGAATGACTACAACATCTAGTACCTTACATTGCAAATAGTCCATATTTTACCCCGTGACCCTAAAATTTATTCCCCAGCGCTGCAAATAGTCCCTAATCTTCTAATACATTTCCACGCATTTAGTCCCAAAGGGGACTAACACTGTGGTACTGAATCTAGTCCCCAAGAAGACTAAATTTACTCCTTTCTTTCTTCTTCTTCTTACAGAGTACTTTCTAGCAGTCCTGGTCTTGGTCGCTTGTGTGGACAGACGTACGAATCATCGACTACGAACTGTTGGAGTTGTAGTGGTATCAAAACTGTTGTTAATGTCTACCACGAAGCGCGCCAAATATTCACGGGCTACAAATACGCCAACACATAATAACCTAGCGAACTGGAGGCACTGTATAGCACAGCGAGTCGCCATAACGGTCGCTGAAGTCGACAGGATGAAACGAAACTCAGTAAAGATCCGTCATCGAACACAGCCACCACCACCACCGAATCACAGGACCACCTTACGCGACTCTCGGCAGCGACGTCCTTGCAGGTTCTCGTCGCGAAACGCTGTGGACAGTCGTACGTCACTTTGAGTCTGCACCGTAGTGTCCCGTAGTAATCCAAGGGCTTCCACTTGGCCAGGGCCGGCTCCGAGCCCTGCCATTGGCGACGCTCGGGAAGCATATATACACCTGCTTCTGTATTCTATCCTCGGCACACACCAACACACACGTACACACACACTCGGAGCCAGGCACGAAAAAAGACGACCACGCGGAAAGATGTTCTCCGTGCGTTGGACTTGTTTGGGTCGGTGGAGGTATTTTCCTGGGGGCCTGCGTTGCCGAAAGAGGGCCGCGAACTTACGGTACCTCTCTGACAGCAGCCAAGCTTCCGCGTTTGCAGCGCTCCGTCGGTCGACGGTTCGGACAATAGACCAGCTTCTTTTTCTGCTTCGTCTGGCGGTTCTTTATGCTTGAACGCGGAATTTGTTACGCGCCGTATCGATCTTCAATGTGTCGTTGTTCTTTCACGGCTGTCCTAATAGCGAATGGCATATTGTTAACCCGTTTCGGAGTCCCTTACATGAAACCCACTAAGGATCAATAGGAGAAGAAACTATAGCTCACGTTCGTGCATTTTTTTTTTCTCTCTCCAATATCTGATGTAGCATTGTCCTCAGTCTAACTTATTTTTTATATATATATTCCGTGTTAGCACCGCGAATCAGCTGTGGCTATGAGCTGCGTACAGACGTGGACATCTGTCTCCATCTGTCCACGTCTGAGGACAGCGGGAAAGAGTTGGGGACAGGGGGTTAGTATGCGTCCCGGGCCGACTTCAGGGGGAACTGTGCAGACACTCGTCTGGAAAGTCGGCCAGGAAACTTGACAGCACAGCGTGTGGTAGGATTCGAATCCACCACCTTGACCTTGACTTCAGTACGCGACCTTAGCTACTATATACCAACGAAAGGATGTTGTTACCCACTCAGCCATTACGCTGGTATGAATTGCTTCTTGTTTACGCCACACATAATAAAGAGCGACATTTACAAGCAGTCGTGTTGAAAACCTGATTCGTTGTGTTTCGTGGAGTTAGTTTCGCTTTTTCCTTTCAATACAGTTCCTATACTTGCACTGCAGAACGGTACCCACAATGTTTTCGCATTTCCGTACCGGGTATACATCAGGGCATTCCCACCGGACATGAGGACGTGTTTCCGTTCTTCGAAACCTATACAGCTTCCTTTCTGCGTAATGGCTGATTTTCAGTCGATCGTATAAGCACTCGACGAAAACGATACGAGAAAGCTGTCAAATCAAAGATCAGCAGCGTTACAAGACGATTGGCTTATCGTGCTTTTGGAACTTTTATCGTGATCACCTACCGACCGACCAACACAAAACACTCGATCGTGCATGTTTCATTTCGAAACCACGTCCCTGGCACCACGCTGGTCACACGTTTTTTACGTTCTCCACAAACTATTCCTCGATTTCCTCTGGCTCCTCCCCACGTGCATCATATTGACACTCTAACATTCTGAAATAAATTTGAATTTTGATGTGTTACTGTGTTGTTTACTTCCGTTAACAGCAGAGGGACAGGGTGAAGGCCGAAGCAGCATCGGAGTCGATGGAAAGGGTACTGCGTATCCGGCTCCCGTCGTTGTTTTGACCTTGCTTCCCTGAACGATGCCAGAGGAACATCCGACGATTGCAACGGCGGAGAAATATGCGTAGTGGAGTTGCGATTTTCTTACACCGCGATTTAGAATTCAGATTGCATCGTCGATTCAGTGAGAAAACCTAAGGATGAAGGTCATCCTCGGTTTCCCGCTCTTAATACATAGCCAGGAAGAATACGTTCCAAACAAATGATGCGTCGCAATTTTTTTTTAATGCTCCGTTCAACCATTGAGGTCATGTTCTCTCATTCAAACTGCCTCGAACCGAACACGACCCATCAATAACCATGGCTTTGAATAACGTTTTTTTTATATATATACTGAAACCTATACGCGCGCAGTGCAAGCATGACCATTCTCGTAAGGTTGTTGAAGGGCCAGTGTCTTGAATATACCCTGTTATCAGTAACGTATCTTCTGGTAGCAAACTAGTGACTTAGTTGTCCTCATGGGCGCCGTCACAAGGGGGGGGGGGGGAGGGGGCCTCCAGAAACGTAGGGTTTCTGAGCCAAGACGATGTAGTTGCGAGCGCAGTTGACGCACCACCGCACCAATCATCCTGCCCTGCGCCCCCGGAAAAAATCCAGGCGGCGCTCCTGTGTCCTTCCAAAAATGTACATTGTAACGTGTCAGATAAAACTGCGTAGACACAGGCAATATGGTGGATGAACTCCATAACGGCAAGCCTGAGCGGGGCAAAAACACATAGACAACACAACGTGTTTTCGTCACAGAAACTGGCAGATCAGTTGCCTCAGGTTTCAGGTGCCTGTATGTTTCTAAGATTTATACATATGACTATTGTGAGGACTAATATTCCACGGACATTTTCCCCCTTTTTTTTTATGGAAGGGTTGCTCTGGAAGTTGGTGCACACGGACGCTTACACTTTTCCCGATACCACAAAAAGAAGAAAAAAAGAAAAAGAAGAAGAGAAGAAAAGGAAGGAAAAGAAAAGGAAGAAAAAGAAAAGGAAGAAAAAGAAAAGGAAGAAAATGAAAAGGAAGAAAAAGAAAAAAATCCAGGTGATCAGTCGTCTAGAAAAATCGAGTGATCAACCCCAGTAAACGCACACACTCCCGCGAGCAAATGCAACGTTAGTTGTACGGCATTGTTCCGTTCTCGCCTAACGACATATATACTTAGGCAAAAGTGAAAGGTCCCGTTCATGACTGCTGACTAAATACGAAAACACCAGTACCCGCACCGTTTGTAAGAGTAACGCGTACACGGTACCGACACCACGGAGACTGAATCAAACTGAGATAATTTTACGACGATTCGCGTAACAAATTGGGCTGTTTGTTCACTACGCGCACTTTACCCCAACGAAGCGACGGCCTTTCACCTTTGGCACGCTCCTCGCCAGACTTAACGGTGAGCGACCCCAACCCGTTCCATATCTAGGCACGTTGTTCCTATACCGAGAAACACCCGCAGATCAAATGAAACACGTTCAATCTACGGCGTTCCACTTTTTATGTTCTAATTACCCGCAAAAATGCCGTTATATAGACGCAAAAGCGACGACGAATCCAGCCTCTCAAACTCGCGCATTCACACGCTAAATACCTACTCTTTCCCGTTATCCACTCATTTCGCAAAACAATAAATAAATAAATAAATAAAAATAAAAGAAGTTGGGAGCTTGAGGCCGCGCCCAATAACAGGGCTGGAGGACTAATACGAAAGCAGGAAAAAGCAAAAAAAAAAAAAAAAAGAGCGACACAATCACGACTTTGTTATCGCATCTTTTATCATACGATGAAATGTGATTACTGATTGGGCCGCGCATGCTTTCGTTTTAAGAGCATAATTAGAAAAAAACACGTCCTGGGTGTTCCCGCACAGTCCGTGGCACCGATTCTCTTTAATTCTCGTCGAGAAAGAAAAGGCTGCACTCCTCCAGGCACATAGAGGGGGGGCTCGTGAGACGTTTCGGATTGGAGCGACGCATTTCCGCATATGTGAAGTGATCGATGAGAGGCTGTCAAATATTGCCGCACATTATACGTGACGCTTGTGTCAGACATCGACCAAATTGAAGCTAATCAATCGAGCAGCGTGTTAAAGTGAATCATGTGCACGAGAGGGGGGGGGGGGGGATTTATTGGCAGAAAAAAATAAGAGAAAAAGAAAGGGGAAAGGTACACGAGGGTTTATAATATGCGTCGCGTTTATGGCATTGATCCACACACTGGTCGTGACAGGGGATACTAAATTATTAGCTCGAGAGTCACGTGAGAAGTCTTTGCCGAAAACGAAAGAAAGAAAGCGGCTACGGAGGGATGAAATTATACAAGACTCTCAAGAAAACGAAAGGCCATGAAATTAACCTAAGCAGCGTTTGTTTTTATTTCTGCCGCCGTATGCTGGGAATATATAATATTAATTCGTGGCTTTACATCGAAGAGACAAAGAGCGACGCCATAATGGCCGGTGTGTCGATTAATGTTCCCCGCCTGGGGGTTATTTAACGTTCCTCGCAGATAACGGCTTGTCAAAATAACTTGTTCTCGGCCCGGGTTCGAGCCCGCAACCTTGGGTTTATTAGGTGAACATGCTACTAACTGAGCCGCAGAGGCCGGCTTCTGGGAAGGCATGGCTAAGTTCTAAGTGGCTAGTGGCTTAGTCTAAGTGGCTTAGAAGGCATGGCTTAGTGGCTAAGAAGTTCATGGCTAATGTGAATTCAAATAGTCGTTGAAATCGTTATCAGAGCCAACTACAAGTATTTTAAGAAACCCGATTGGAAGTCGACACTGTACAACTTATTAAACTGCTATCGATATTAGTGCGGTCTCCACTTCGGCACTGCCACTATTTGCTTTACCAGCTCCCGCGGAATATAGTGGTGAGGATGATCGCATTCCACGCCCAGACTCGGGGGTGACGCGGGTTCGGGTCCCCGCACCAACCGTGCTGTCTGAGGTTTTCCCTGCGTTCTCCGGCAGACTTTCCAAACCAATGACGGCACAATTTCCCCTGAAGTCGCCCCTGACGTATACTAACCCCCCTGTCCACGTCTGTACGCCGCTCATAGCCTTAGTTGCTTCGCGGCGCAAACACGGAGTAAAAAATATATATATATTATATTTGCTTTAGTTATACAGAGGGAGATGCTCACATTGAGAACAAGCCAACAGCAGGTCGGGTATACGTATACCTGATTTCGTCCGCTATTATACGGTTGCGATACATTCGGAAGTGAGCCATATCATGAGAACGAAAGCGACGTGTGCGAGGGAAAAGATATATACACCACCCTTGCCTCAATACACTTGTCCATGGCGCTATGTCACAAGGATCGTTTTGATTATGTACTTTGGTGGAAGACAAGTCCTGTCTCAACACCGCCCACAAATCTGGAAAAAAAAAGAAGAAGAAGAAGACAAAGAAACACTCTGATTGGCTTAGGTAGGCGCACGACGCCTCCGAGGCGCAAGATAGTGCTTCATACTGTTCCTTGTGTACACTCGTCGACGATTGCATACTTGGTGCACATTTGCGTGCTTTTGAAGCAAAAAAGAAAAATATTCGCGTCAATGTGGGTCCGCTTCGCCATCGTCTGGCGCCCGACATCTTCTCGTATGCCACGGAATACATTAACTGTCGTCGGAGATATATCCTGTGACTGTGACTCTTATGCTGTCTCAGAATACATTCACGGCCTGCTTCTACAAACGTCTGAACACGCAAGTGCCCATGCTCTTACTGCTGACAGCGACAAGACATAAAAAAAAAAGAATAATAATAAGTCAGTTTTTATACATCGCATTTAGTGGGATATGACTCCCTCCTATACATCTACATTCGTTCCAGCACGCGAGCGTTTTGAAGACAAGGGGCAACGTGCTCCTTTGCACAACATCTCACTCAGCGAGCCGAAACCCGATACACCGTATACGGGCCAGCACATCAGTTTATTCCGTCGTCGTCCCTCACACGGGGGCCTCCGTCCTGTCGTGTAGACCTCGAGCTCAAAGCACGAGACAGCAATGGTGGACAATAACACTCGTTTCCATTAAGCGCAATTACCAGCCACATTATCCGTTCTTTCGCGCGAATAAAAAGCGGCGCCGTCTCTTTCATGGTCATACTTTCCTTTTCCAAGGAGTGATGCGTGAGTTAGACCACTGTTTAATTAAATAAGCAAGAAAAGGAGAAGAAAGGGAGAGAAGGGGTCAGACGGAAAAGAATCAAGTGGCGAGACACGCAAGCAAGCGTGCATACTACATAGCAGGAGCGTGCTATGCAGACGACAAACGGTCGCTGAGGTTAACGGATGGCTTACTTCATGGATGGCAGAGGATAGAGACGAGAATTAGGCGAGAGTGAGATACGTTGAGGTAAAGGACACGATGTCTGACAACGCACACTTGAGTATGTATGGCAGAAATCGCAGTGAAAATGTCAGTCGTGAACGTGCATAATAAATCGGGTCTATGGAGAATGTAACCGTCGTCGTCAGCTCATAAAAACAAACCAGCACCAAGTGGCGGTCAGAGTCGGGGATCCGAACCGAAAGCCTGAACCTAAAACAAACAAGAAAAAACCTTATGCTCCGGAGCGAAACCGAAAATATGTTTTTGGTTCAGATGGAAAATTCAACAATTTGGCCTTCAAGGGTACGTAACGCGGGACCTCAAGTGCACAATACATGGCATCCATCGGTGTTTGAGGATAGGAAACTCCTCAAACCTCGCATTACCACAACGTGCCAGAGCGCAAAGACGGGATCCTTGTTTGTCTATTACTCACACGGTAGGACATTCTAACCTCGTTATTTCTCTCTGTTGATAAGAATAAATGGGATTATTTTTAGCTGCTATGAATTCTCCTTACACCATGTGAAATTGAACGGGTTCGAACCGTTATTTGTTTGCACCGGAGCGGAACCGGAAGTGAACCGTTTTCTTTGAACCGGAACGAAAAACATTTCGGTTCGACACCATGGTTAGAATAGCATACTACCATGTCATCCGAACAGCTCCAGTATTCCTACACAAGTACTAAATAAAGGAACGAGAGCATTCTAAATCGAAACATATACGGGACAAGAGAAAATTGGAATGTAAAAGTGACACTGCAAATTCAGACTCTACATAATCATTCGACTCATCCGTATGCGGAATTCCTCCATCCAACCACCCACGCGCACACAGGGTCCGTTAAAAGAACACTGGCTGGATTGGGAAGACTTCCGTCAGGCCTCATCACGTTGCAGGCCTCCGCCTCCAATGGGTCGACGGTCGACGCCCTAGGAGCAGATGGCCGCCGGTCAGCGCAAGGTGACTAACCGCAGGGTGGGGGGCCTACACAGACGTCTGTCCTTCCGTGGAGGGGGGGGGGATAACGTCATTGAGGATGGGGCACACCTCTACATCCCCCCCCCCCTCTACATCGGGTGTGACGCGTACAGGCTTCTAATATTCACGCTGTGTCCCATCCTTGATCTCATTAGGGTGAGATGACTGTCCCACAGGGGACGGTCCGCATCCCGAAATGTACGGTGCGGTGCGTTTTTGGCGGCACGAAAACCGGGTTTGATCTGCTCACTCTAAGAAGAAGAAGAAAAAAAAAGTAAATCTGGAAGCAATTACAGCTTATATCGTTGTGTTCAACATAAGAATGGAACTGGAGCTGTAGGTGAGCTTTATAACGTATTCTTATTATATTGACCCGTGAAAATAATTACTGCGGGACATAAATATGAAGAGAAAGAAGTGATATTAATAATAATTAGGAGTAAATTTACATGTAAGACGAGTAAAAAAAAAGTGATAATACAGAACGCTTCATGTATACTACATTGTGTTCTGGTGGATAAATATACCGAGAAAAAGATGCACCGACAATTTAAGCTGAACACGACTATAGATCCCCAGATTGCAGCCACACCCCATTTTAGTCTATAACCCTGAAATTTACTCCCCGCACTGTATAAATAAGTCCCCAAACTTAACGCACATACGGCATGCATTTAGTTACTAATGCTTGCGGCAATGCACATGATCCCGAAAAGAACTAAAACTACTCCTTTTGCTTAGAGTGCACAGTGTGGTTCGTTGTGGAGAAAATGATGCAACGTGGTGAAGCGAAACCCGTTGCGTCTGATGGGGCGCGCGGTCCCACTGCGAGCCTGTCCATTATCATGTGACGCACAGCACTCCGGGTTATGTGACAAATCCGACAAGGCGGGAGAAGCGATGGCGACAAGGAACATCGTGACACCGCAGGACCGCAAGGTTCCGTAGATTAACATAAAAAGAAATGGCTGGCCGTCTTCCATGTGCTCTAGATGCATATCGCAATGCCAACTGCACGTATCTTCGTTCCTCTCGTCCAGACGCCTATTACAGAGATGCAAACCGAAAACATTGCAGATAAAAAGTCCGCCATCGTTATCTGCAGGTCACTTCAGTCAACGTACGTTTATCGTCTTGCTGCCCTCCGGATCCCGTGGACACTTAGCAATCGTCCAGCGCGAAGAACTCGAGGAACAACACATCGTGATCTGGTAGAATCATCCATCTGGTGGACTTCCAGAAATGAAGCAACGATTTTGCGATCGTTTTGTTTTAGCCACCTCCCTGAAGATGTTGAGAATGACCCACACGAAATGAAAGTGTCTTCCTTCCAGACAATTACACATTTTCCAGAACCAACGTTTTCAGAAATTTAATGAGCTCCTACCACATGTCGGCAAATCACTCACAATGGTCATCATGGACATCATTCACCATCACGCCCATGAAGAATGATGTGATGTAGAAGATTGTAGATGATGTGGGCTCGAGTCCTACAGCTGGCTAACGTTTTCAGTAACTTCCTTCTTTCATTGTTCTTAGGCACTTGAGGCTTGTGTGCTCTGTTTGTCCTTTCTTCTGTGTTCCAGCCTCAGAACATCAATTTCCATCGCTATCTTGAATGTTGAGTTTTGAAGCTGGTGTCCTGTGATGCGTTTTGAAGTTGAAGTCGAATGACGGGCTGTGATGTTGATGAAAAACGATAGGCCACGGGTCACTCTGATACTGATGGGCTGTGAGTAGGGCTCCGCGTTTTAATTTTTTAACCGAAAAACACCGAATACAAATGAATGCCCGAGGAAAGATTAGGGTGGTTAATCGCTGTGGCACGTTAAATTTAAAAAGAAATGCTTCAAAAATGTTCATCTTTGTAACTTCATAAAAAAAAATTGCTCTGCTTTCACGATTTAGGTGCCACCACTTCGCTGTGCAGGAATAAAGTGTCCCTTTTGTGATGTCTCACAGAGGCTAGTATTGTATCGATTTTTGGTTTTAAGGCTGCGGTGCGACGCAGGCTTTTGAAATCACTTTGCGACTTATATGCGCCGATAACTGCAGAGCAAGCCATGAACATACCAGAAAAGTGACAAAAAAAAAACGCCGATTTCTTGCACATAAATAAACAAAAAACGTAAGTCGAATCCGCCCTCAAATTCAAACCCAAAGCACGGAACCCTATAGCTGCGAGTAAAGCCTGCAAGGACGTGATATTGAATGTATTTCTAGAAATGTGCCGACCCAAGTCACCTGCTGTCATTAGATGCGCCGTGAAACATACGGATCCAATTCTAGTGTAACGAAAAAGAAAGGAAAAGAAATGTCAGTGTAGTGTAATGTCTTCAACGTGCGTTCTAGCTCGACTTGACCGTCGCATTGCAGCCTAATGAAATGCAGCCCGAGGAGAGCAGGTTCCGAACGAGACTGGGTTCCCCCGCGGGTCACTTGATTCGACGACCTCAAAGACATGAAAGGCCGGCGGGACGGTTCCGTCGGACGCATTGAAGTCACGTGGACGACTGCTTTCCATTTCACGCGAACCCGGCAGGCAGCGCTTCTTTGCCGGACAGAAGTTTATGCTGCTAAGCCTGTCTTCCGCATACTTGTATGAGGCAGCACCGAGGGGCATTCACAAACCATAGTCGCTTGCAAAACTGCGCCTGTATCGTTGAAGCTACGCCTCCGCATCAAAATGGCGATTGAATCATGAAGGGGTCAGTACAGTCGTACCCCCGCACGACCACCGCACTCATTCTTAGACAACACGTCACTGGTGTCCTGGATCGCCTGGACACATCATGTCCAGAATATGGCCATGAGGTCCTTGATAACGAGAAATGAACACGCATAGAAACTGTACATTCTAACGGCAAAATACCGTTGCCGTTTTACAAAAGCAAGCGCCACCTGCGGCACACAAGTGCTCATGGGAACTTTGAGGGCCATAGAGCATCACGAGACGGCCAGAGACGGAGGTAGCAGAACAACAAAATTCCCGGTGTGCGCAGCAGCATAACCGAAGCAGACGACGGAGCAGTGTCCCTCAAAGTTCCCATGCTGCTTTGCGCTGCGCGCTTGGTGGCGCGCGCATCTTTGCAAAATTGTCTAATCGAATGCCTGCTCAATCATGCTCAACTATATATCCCAACTTGAAGTAGTAGAAGATGCTCAACGTCATGTCCCGACTTTCTCAACTCCGGTGACGATGATATCATCGACGGCCTACCGTGGGACGTCATGTTAGGGGGCGCCAGCTGCAAAATTCGAAGAATCAATAAAAAGTGCCACGCTACATGGAATTTCATGGCGTCACTCCCGTGCCTGTCCCTCCATCGGGAGTTGTGTCACTCCCTGTGATGATGGTTCGTGGCTTTACCGCTTTACTTCGCGAGACAACTATATGATCTACGAGCGACGCCACACAGGGGTCCGTGCGTAGATTACTTTTGCCCCACTTGAGCGGGCCGAAATCTCAGCGTACCGCAATTAACGTCCCTCACGGACGATGAGCGATTTCCGGTGGAATCAATAACTCTCCTCCGCCGTATCCACGCGTCTGTCGTCACCTCTGTGACAATGAACCTACCCGAACACAAGCGGTGATGCAACGTCGGTGAACCAACCTCTCGAAGACACAAAGCACTAGACACAACAGAACAGCAACAAAAGGTCGCCCAGTGCACCCATAAGAACACCTTCCGTTACCACACAAAGGAGGCCACCTTCATAAAGGCTCTCAATCCTTTTCAATCTTGATGTGATGAATGCATGTTGCGTGATCTCAGAAGCGTACCTTCACTCCCCACCTTTTACGCGCAGCAATGTATCCAGATATCACGTGGACAATATCCTGGAACGCCATCCCGGAATGCGGACTATATATTCTACACAGTGACTGCTTTGAAGAAGAAAAGAAGGGAAAAAGAAATTAAGAAATAACAGCAGACTGCTTCCTGTAATAAGCAGAGCTGTAGAGTAATTACAAGTAATAAAGTTACTGCAGTTAAACACTGCACCTAGATACAGTAGATTCGCATTATAACGAACACAACCGGACCGAAGAAATATTCGATATAAGCGACAATTCAATAAAAGAAAGTATGAAAGAAGGAAAACAAACATTTGCAGCCTTTTAACTTACGTGGGAAAGAGTGTGTGTGTGTGTGAGAGAGAGGGGGGGGGAGAAAGAAAGGGAGAGATTGGCAGGGTCTTCGAATAATCGGTATCGGAACGCATGCGTTTCGGTTGGGACAGCCCGAGTGTCTTCGAACAATGCGATTTTGTTATAACGAAGGGTTACTGTACTTTGGCAAATAGGTAACTTAATTACTGTCTATATCTTGCGTACTCAAGTGACAGTTACTTTCTGCTGCGGTTTAACGATTCCGTTGTGAATTTCTGTCTGCGGTACAGTCTCCTTCCAAAGGCTGAGACCTTTCTACTGCGATCATATTTTCCATTTTTCACACAGCTTCTGGTCTTACCCATGCTTTAGCGCTCATTTCAAACGTAATACTCACACAAGGTCTTAACTTTGTGTGGACATTCATCACACCCAATTAATCATGTAGATTTTTCATCTCTCTTTACATCTTTAATGAGTACCGCGACTTGTACTATATAGGCCCGGTTTCACCAACGCTGGTTAACTTTGAAGCGAGATCAAGGGTTGCTAAAACCTGAAGTTAACACTAAATTCTTTTTTACAAACGTTAGTTGGTGACATGATGAATGTTTTAAGCGTTAAATTCAAGTTAAGGGACCGTTGATCTCGGTTCAAATGTTAATCGGCGTTGGTGAAACTGGGCCATAGTGCGGCATGTGCTTTCTTGCTTGTTCAAGTGCTCCTTTCTAGACACAGATTTCGTCGTTGATATATATATTTGTGTAATGTGTAATTTCTGTAAAGTATGAACCTCGTGCATGCACAACATTATTATTAAATACGTTGTGGGAGATTTTTATAATATTTGGCCACTTAACTGAAAGAACACCGCCTGGTGCAACTCGAGAGTAACTCAATTACATTTGATGAGTAACTGTAATTGAATTACATTTTAGTTTCTGTAACTTTTCCTGTAGCTAATGACTTTCTGAGTCATGTAACTGTCACTTAACTGCTTCTGACTTAATACAGCTCTAACTGTCTTTCTAGTTGGTTGGGCAGCAAAACGTTAACAAATATTTGGTATGAAGCAAGTGATTTTTTCGTCCCGTCCCAAGGGGCACAATGTACCGAAAGTGCGTGGACGGGGAGACCAAGGTTGTTTCTTTCATGCGCAGTTCTGCGAATTGAAGCACGGCACTGATAGGACACCTGCCAGCCACGTAGCCCCCATGTACTTGAACTTTCACTACAATGTGCCGTTTGGTGTTGACCAGGTTGCTATCTGCGCTTACTGTTCATACACTGCTTTTTGCTTCCGATAAGAATCATACGACTAACAGTCGCGTGCTCAAACGCAAATACAGCTTCGATTATGCACACCATTCCAGGAAACAAAAACAAAAAAGAAGATAAAAAATCTCGTGATAACGAGTTAAAGAGTGCGTTCACGTCTGATCCGAAACTTTCGTTCACCCCTGAAGAAGCTAGACGCCTGGTATATTCACCAGGAATATCCGTGTACCAATTCACAGAGCGACATTACCCCGGAATACTCCAGCGGAAGATGAAGGCAAATCGTAATATATTTTCTTGCTCCTACCACGTGCTCCGACCGTGCTCCTACGAACCACGGGGAGTGTTCTGCGGCTCAGCCACAAGATATTCCGTAGCAGACGACAGGGCCGAGGGTGTCGTCTGCTTACGCTTATGTCGTCTGCTTATTAGCTGCCCTTAACCCATATAATGGAGCTACGAATAAAAAATGTAAACAACATTTTCTCATTCCACCTCAATTTCGACAACAGACCGATGCGACTTCTATGCACTGGGGCCCAAAGTAATATCTTTGCCAAGTTAGTTCCTTCCTCGTATTGCTTGCTGCATGCAGCAGAAACAGCGTCCCTCGACGCATGCGGATGTCACATACACATGCCTGCACAGTTTACGTTCCGTGTCGGCATTTCCAGCTCCTTCAGGCGCATGCCACAGGGGATTAACGTGCTTCGGAGCGGTACAAAGCAGTGCGTCACACGTAAAAACCCGTCACAAGTTGACAGCTGAGTTGAACAGCTCTCAGTGTTGCCTAGCAATACCGAACGGTCTGTCTCGTCAACGGATATGTAACTGATAAACAGCATTCAGGTGCCGCTCCAGCCCTCTTCTCTTTCAAGTGACAAGGCAGTTGTGACGTCCGAGACTTCGGATCTCTGAAAACTTTCTCCAAACACTCCCCCAAAGGAAGCATGCCCCATAAAATGACTATTTATTCATCACGCCAGGTGGCCTGAGGCGTTACGCTGCGTTGAACATGTTACTAAGAGAACTTACATCCATTTTGCGATGTTATAACACGTACCGCTTTGTCATTCAACTGCGGCGCGACGAACCGTGTAAATCATCACGCATTACAATTCAAGGTGTGGGAAACATTTGTTCCTGCAGTTCGGACTTAGAAGACGTACCATCCAATCCTCTCCGATTTGTTAAAAACGGGAAGCATATATGACATTTTTATGATACTTGTGCAGTCGTGGTACTTGTCACAAAAAACGCGTACGCGGTGGCTGGTTCCACTTCATTTCTTTCTTTTTTTTAGAGCATTTCTCGTAAGCAGAAATTGAACCGTTCTGAGGAACGACAATAAGTTCCGCTATTTCGTCGACCTTGATCCCCGGCAAAGGAAACGGGATCACATCAAAATGCCGCTTCCTTGGAAACTTCGAAACACCTTCGAGCACGCAACTACCCTGGCGATAAATTCTTCCAAGAAGGAATGCAAAAGGAAGGAGCAAAAAAAGGGGGCGGTAGTTGCTGTCGCACGTGAAAGCTTGTCTGCGTTTGTCGTAGAGAAGGTTGCTCCAGTAACGCAGTGGTAAGCTTGGACGCGTGATTGCCCCATGCAAATACATAAAATGACACACCGACCGAAGGGCACGACGTCCACAGCTGCTAGCAACAGGTGACGTCAAACTTCCGGTCGAAGCCCTCCCGCAATCAAAGAATGAGTCACAGACCCAAATGAAACGCGCTTTTTCTCTCCTTTCATTTGTGATTCTGTACACAACGGACCGTGAGGGAGAAGATATTCGGTCAAGAGACGAGTTGGGCCACCTGCATCATTTTGTTCGTCCACTTTCCTTAGCAGTACAGGTCTCTTCACTAAACCAGAAACGCTGCAAATAGTATTTTGGAGTTCGGACGACCTGAGGAAGACCTTTCTGCAAGACTAGAGTCGCTTTACAATCCTGTCGCGGTCCGATGAATCGCTACGCTCCCCAGCATCGTGTTGCGCGTCGTATCTCCTCGGATCTCGCAATGAACCAACACGGCTACACGATCTACGCGATCAGACCAGCGTCGTATTATCTGAGAACCACTCCCTCAAGGACTGTCTCAGACTCCAATGCAATCATACAAAGCTGCTCAAATATTTTGGCAAGAGTCAGAAGCTGGCGAGTGGCGCCTTCCATCCCCAGAAAATTACACAAGCTTGCAATACCAGCCGGTTCGCGCGCGGAAAAGTGTGCAATGACAGGACATCGTGCCACCACACAAGAGTGCATCCGCTATCGACAACAGAGAGAGGGCGCAGACAAGCTGGTTCATGATGACAAGGATGCAACCCGAAGCAGGGAACTAAACTGAGGAATTAATTACTGAGGAAATTGTTATCTGTTGTTTAAGTCCTTTGCATCCGCTATGTCGATCTCGGTGATGACACAAACGCAGCAGTTCATGCTCCGTGATGTTGTTCCCACTTCGATTCTGGTTTATCTCCTACTTGGCATTCTGCCCTACCGCGAGCGGCCAAGGAAAAAAAAAAGGCGAAATAGCCGTCCAAACATTGCGACGCTATCCCTTGTCCTGCTCCGGGCCTTGCATCACATCGTGATAACACCTCAGCGAGACAGAGCTTGATGCGTCACGTGCTCTTGGAGTGACTGCTGATACGAAATACTGTTTCGCCAATATTAAAACTACTTTCGCAGCTTTCTTGTCCCTCGTTAACACGTCGAACACATAACTGCCAGAAACGGAAGCACGCTTAAATTTCTTTGAAGCAGCCTCACATATTCATGTGATGTCTCTGACGCACGCTGGATGGAGATGGTCGAGAGAAATTACGTCTGGCCGACAGACACAAGGCTGAAAGGCATAATCCCTTTTCGTGGATGTCAGTGACTCATGCATCAAGGGAAAACAGTTCTACGCTGAATGGTAGCACAAAATCCCATGCGCACATTTGAGGCATGCACCGTTTGTTACATTCTTACAACGCAGTGTGGAAAATTGCAGGTTTAATAACAAGGACAAGGCCTACTGCGATCGGCAATAAACTCTTCCTGTTGTCTTTCGTCGATAATCGTTCGGAGAGAAAATAGGGTTCTCGCAGTGTACTTAAGATGCAGTATATATCGCGCGAGATCTACAACAAAACAGAAACGTGCTGCTCTGTCAAAGCACGAGTTCAATGTGTGTTTTGAGCATCGCCGACAGCACCACAGAAAGGAGCCACTGCACTTACCCAAAGTTCCAATCCCCAGCTCATGGTTTCATTGGTAAATATCCAAATGGTCACAACAGATGACTCAGATGTTCTTGAACGATCATGCGACTTATTTCACTGCAAAAAAGTGTATTTTACGCCTCAGAAACACTGATCAGAGCCTTCATTTTTCGTGCACTCCTAAACCCTCCTGTAAGTCCACTCGTTCAGTCGTTTTCAAGATGGCTGCCCTTGTTTCGCAGGTCGCGACTTCTGGTGGACGTCGTGTACTCTACAAAATGTTGCCTCATAAAAAAAAATCTGTACAAACGTTTATATTTCATATGGAAACCCATCTGTTTTCAATATAAAGTTTTTATACAATGATTGTTGTTTTTTCTAATGCTGGGGTGGTTTTGGCTTTGCTTTGTTGGCCGCTCGCGTTCAGCCGTTCACCACCATGGGACCATGGTCCGCACTAATGGCGGACGTCATGTCTGGTATTGTTTCGGTGTCGGAGATAATTTTAATATCGGATGACGAAGAAAGCACGGAAAAAAATCACAAAATACCTACTGCTTCAGTACGTAAACCCCCGGTCCATAAACTACTTCCTGAGACTTCAGTGCATGAATTGCTTTTGTGTAGACAGCAATCGTTGAAAAGGGCACTACACTACAAAGCAAACCAAGCGATGTGCCTCCTTCCCCCATTTTTAAGCACGTTGAACATTGTTTTCGAAAATACTAAATTGGAAAATGGAGATCTTCAACTCTGTAACAATTTATTGTTTTGACTGCATGATGTTCTTGAAACGTTTTAGGACACCAAAGCGAACATTAGAAAAGAATCGCACTGTGTAGATGAAGAGGATGTGAAAAATGGCAAAGAGCAAAGTGTAAGTGTTTTGGCTATGCATTTGCTACAAGCCTGTGTTCGCTATTTCCCACCTAATCAATAATATGTGGCTCTGCTGTGCAGCTGATCGTCCCGATAAAGAAGATCGACGTAAGTGCTTTCTTCGCTACACTTTTATTATTCCTATTGACACGAACCGTTTTGTATTCCAGGATCAAGAGCTGCTTCATCGGGCAAACTATCAGGTGTCACCTGTACTTGTTAAGATGACAGCAAGAGCCAATGAAGTACTAAAAAAGGTGAAAAAAGGATGATGTGCCTATTTTAAACATTGTAACTACTGACGTCGCGAATCAGCCACGGTTCGACTTTGCAGGGCTTCTAAGAAAATCAGACTTTTTCAAAAAGTTGCAAAAGTCGCAAAATCCGAAGAGGCTCGACACGTTTGCACACACGCAACCCCCAAATCTGCAATTTCGTAGCTTTGACGAGTTTTCATAAAGCGCATGAATCAACACCCAAACGTTTCTTTTTACAAAACAAGAAAAATGTTCATGTCTTTACAACATGCAGTCCGTTCATATGGAGAGTGATTTTCACACTGCAATGACTTCACCTGATTCAGATTCTATTTCCAACAAAGTACCCACACAGAAACAATAATGCACAATAGTATTTGCGCCCAAGTGTCGCTAGAGTACTGATTGTTTTTAATCAGTCACCGCACTATCACAATGGACCTTTTCCCCTTTGCGTTGTATCCTGGCAGCTCCCCAGCGAACCACCCTCGGCGCGTGCCAAAACAAACCCACATGGGTAGCATAAAGGCTGAACCGCATGGCACGAAAAACTATCCGAAGACTGCCCGAACCGGAAGCGGGACCGAACTTTTTTCCGTGCATCACCGCATTCTGTTCTCCAAAAAAAGTTTGGTCCCAAATTCGGTTCGGAAAGAATTTGGACGCTTTTCAAGCCATGCGGTTCATACTTTAAGGACCAAAACCAGTCTTGGGGTGGGGCCGATGCGTTCGCATGGTGTCCCCACTCCTGGATGGATGGATGGATGGATGGATGGATGGATAATGGCCTTCCCTCTGCATCAGGTGGTAGCATACGCCACCTAGCCTGCTAGCACGTACAAGAGAGCTACCATTTAGTTAATTAATGTAAAATTCAGATGGTATTTAATAAAGCACTATTAGTTCTTTCTCTTCCTGTGCCACGAGTCATTCAATTGAGATTTTGTCACTACCGACGTGTCTTCATCCACTGTCGTCCCCATCCAGCGCCATCTATTGAACAGTGAGGTAACCTTGTGTGGCGACTCAAGGTCGTGCGCATAGGCAGTTGTGCAAAAGGTCCGCTCATAAGGTAAAGGTAAGGACACTTAGAAAGACACGGAACAGTACTTCTGCCCTACATGAACCATGAAACCTGTTACGATGCGTAGCATGCACGTCTTTCATATTTCTGCTTTGAAATGTCATCGAGCCACACAAACTTGCTCGAAGCTCGCAGAAATGTAGGAGGTTCCTCAAAACCACTCGAACCCCAAGATTCGACCCAAAATTTTGCAGTTCGAAAAAAAGTTCATGACATGCCTTGTACTACCAAGTAGTTCAAATAGTGCACATTTCAGTGATTATGAGATTGAAGATTACCACTGTGACTGATGGTGTTTATTCACAGTTTTTATCAGCATGCCAACCTCTGATGCACACTGCCAACGACTGCAAGATCCTGGACAGCATTCGCCATGATGTCCAGCAAGCCAATCTGCACTATTTAGCTTCTGACAAGTTTTACGATACAGTCAAGTTCCTTGCTGAGAGGGTCACGGAAGACCCGAAGAATGTGTTTGTATATATAAAGGAACTCAGTGACGAACTTAGAGCTTACAAAGACAAGTGTCCCAAAGCAAAAAAGACTTCTGTGAATGGTGAAGCGACGCAGAGCAGTGCGCCGAGCGGCGAAGAGGGAAAAGACGTTAATGGAACATTGGTGAAACAGTCAAGGTCTAAGACGGCAACTTCGGAGAATGAGACAAGCAGCGGTGTTGAGCATGCCCGGGGGGCACAAAGCGATCGCGACTCAGACAAAAAAGAAGATGCAATCCGACGACTTACCCGACACTTAGAAGTAAGTCTGAAGTTAGAATACAAGTCGTGCATGTGTTTGTTAATGTGTGCGACCACATTTGATTCCTGACACCAGAGCTGTGCCGAGGCGAGACTAGGGCGAGATAAACGTTAAGCTTCACTGTGGGTCATGTGTTGTATTCCTTTACTTTGTAGGGAATGTCGCATTGCAGATCGAATTTGGATTGATGGATTTGATGATTGGATGGCTACACAAAGCAGTGCATACTGGGATACTGGGAGTAGTATATTCACTCCTTCCATTCATCAACGTTTTTCCAGTAACTATTCCCCAAATGCACCGACTGCATTCAGGACCACATTACAACTGACTCTGTCAGGGCGAAGTTGCTGCGAGCACAGATTACTGGTTTAGTGATAGTCTGCTGTAGTAGTAATACTTTTCTTTGCATTTGTGTATGCATATTTTGTGGCAAAGAACAAAGTGGTACCAAGATGGTACCCAGAGGTAAAAATATGTTTTTCAGAAACAGGAAGTACAGTTGACTCTCGTTAATTGGAAGAAATTCAGAAATGCATTCAAATATATGGTGCAAGCCCAAATCATGGTTTGTTCTTTGGTTAGTGGCACATGCAAAGCACATTTCTTAACCTTTCCTCAACACAGTCCTGATTATAAGTAGGGACACACATAAAACATTGGTTAAAAGTTTTTTTGCCAAGTTTGTTAATGCAACAGTCCACAAATGGAAAGGTACTGAAAAGAAACTTATATATGGTTGACCACTGGCATAGCTAGCGGGGGAGGGGTTTTTGGGATGTCTATCATGTTGTTGCTCATTGCAATGTGTCTGCATGGCCTTTACTGATTTGTACGTTAACATCCCTAGTCGTTGCATTTCAGAAGTTAGCAAGAGCTGCCAAGAAACTGGAAGAAAAAGAGGTAGACTGGGAAGATCCGGACGACGTTAACTCACCGTACCTAATGGAAAGCCGAATTAAAGCTAAAGCCATGAAGGTTTGGCTCAAAATATGTGAGCTAGAGGGGAGACGACCGAAGACGGGAAGGGTGATTGAAAAGAAGCTCAGATACGGTGGTATGTTCACAAGTTACAGCAGCTTGTTTCATTTAACACGTGTTCTATGTTCCTTTTTCTTGCTGCTCCTTCTACATTTTCTCATGCTCCTGTAAAGGTTCACGGTATCCAGAAGTCAACAAGAGCATTGAGAAGTTTGTAAACAAGAAGGGCATCTTTCCCGACTACACTGACGTGCTCAGTATCGTAAAGTCGCAGAATGAAGAATCGAGCCTCGGTTTAAGAGACTGTCAGGTGCAAAGCGTTGGTACGTAAATGCTTCCAGATTTTTAGGGCGACTGTATTTTGCAATGTGAACAGGTATGGATAGGAAATGTTATCGCTGACATTTCCATTAAATGTCTGTTCACTCATGGGTTATATGATTTACTTTATAAGTGGCCAATTTTGCGCTATTAATAATTCAGAAATGTGGATGGAGAGACGTTTGGGAATATTTTGTGGGACCTGAATTTCGCAGTACCTTGATCCTGCAGTTCTTAGAGGTCACTTTGTGGGTCTCTAATTTTGCGACGAATAATTTTGCATAAAAAATAGCAACTTTTAACCGTATTCAGTGCACCGGGGGCGCAGTTACCACTCAAAAATAGCGGGGCGTGACCGCCGGATACATCCCTTCAAAGCGGGATGGCGTCATCAACGTCTCTCTCTGCCAATTGTGGGCGACCGAGAGCACACACCCCGCGGAACCACGTGGGTGCATGGTTTCGGTTTGGACAACAACGTCGTCGTATACCTGCCGTCGAAATCAGTAGAAATGTGGCAAAACGCAGATGTCAGTGAATGGAGGAAGAGATTATGTGACGCACACAGCGTCTGGGAATCGTTCCGTACGTAGCGGCTTCCAAAAAGCCACCGACAGAGACATTTTCTGATGAAGAAGCAGCTCAGAGAGGAAAACATGCTCCGGTAACCATGCTGATACTGAACGGCTACATTACACTTCTGGTAGGATTCTGTGTCAACGATTGGATAGGATCTTAGCTCCAGGTCAAATGAAAACATATTTCATGGCAAAGTTTTGCAAATTTTGCAATTTGCTTGCAAAAGACACGCCTTCTCACTGACTTCCAGGGTGCGTCATCTGAAGGGACAAACCAGCCACACTCTCTCTCACTGAAGTGTATGAGTGAGCAAAAATGTAAGAGTGAAAGGAGGATGAGTGAGAGGAGTGTGGCTGGTTTGTCCCTTCAGATGACGCACCCTGGAAGTCAGTGAGAAGGCGTGTTAGCTTAGCTCAATTGGTAGAGCCCTGGACCGGCAATCCAGAAGATGTGGGTTTGAGTCCTACAGCTGGCTAACCTTTTCAGTGGCTTTCATCATTCATCATAGCAGTGTCTCAGCATACACACATACACTTTCTCCATAATGTCTTTTAATGTGTGTTGAGTTTTCTGAAATATGACAAATGTCCGTAGCGCTAAACAGTGCATTATCAGATGTTTGGGAAAGTGCTTAATAAACCGTTGTTTCAGCTGAGGAAGTGTTCAGAGATGTGGGCAAGCTCCTCCAGGAAAGGAGGCAAAAAGATGACTTCAGCTTAGCAATGGCTCGACTGGCCAATGTTGAGACCGAGGGTGAACTGAAAGATCCTGCTGAAGGTGACGCAGAACTTGAAACTAAACTTGGTGAAAACTTCACAAAGGCTAAGCAGAGACTGACTGAGGTGAGCTGTAGTGATACATTTTCTATTTCACAGTTGTCTCCCGATGGAAACCCCCAATTACAATTATTTATTAACATTTTCTATTTCAACAAGGTAGAAAGGGGGAAAATGAAACCGGTGCTGTGGGAAAGTGATATTTTCTAAAGTGGCTCAGTGTTTCAAATATAATAGGAATCCATTCAGCAAAGGAGTGCAAACAGGTTCAGAAGGCAGGAGATGTTTCATGTGCACTTATGTCTAACACAGAACCATGCATGTGTCTGTCTTATTCGACGATGTCTTTAAAATGCTGAGCACGGTGGAACTTGTTTGCTCTAGGAGGACGCTGTTCTACTAACCTGCCATTATGAGCAGCACAGCCAGCATTGATTTTCTTTTAGTGGCGCTACACAAGGTGCCACTAAAGACAAAATTAGTACAGGACATTCAGATGTCTTACGAGGTAACAGCTTGTGTCATCCATTGTTTGCCATCTTTAGGTCATTGACTCATTTGTCCACAAACAAATGGAGATGAAGCTGGAACCACAGGAAGTAAAAGAAGACGACTGTGACCAGTCTCCACCTCCTAGCCCAAAACCTGAGAAAAAAGAAGGGGAAGATGATGGAGATGATGGCAATGAAGAGGATGATGAGACTGAAGATGAAGCAGATGAGGCAGTCATAGTACCAAAACGTGATGATGACGATGACGACGATGATGACACAGACGAAACAACTGAAGGTAATCAGTCTTGTGTCGTAGACTTCCAGAGTGTCATGATTTGCAGTACAGTTCGGTCCCGTTAATTCGAACTTCCGGATAATTCGAACTGATGCTCGAATGAGTTTACCTGCTATAAGTCAGTTTACCATAAAAGCAATACTTCTGCCAGAGACAAGAGGAGCAAGGAACGAACCACCGTTATAGTTAGGGAATGATTTTTTTGGGTTAAATGCCCTTCTCAGATTCGGGGGGTAAAAATCGGGCGCTATTTTTAAATGTGTAATTCCGGGAGAAATCGGGCGATAGTTTGTTTCTCCTCTTGTCTATTAAGTCATTTCCTATTCTCTCTTCTGTTTTCTTTTTCTGTTTTTTTGTTTGGGGGGGGGGGGGATCATGACCTTCCAGCAGTAATCCTTGAAGGCATAGACAGTGTTGACACACATGGGTGTATTGCTGGGAACGTAAGTGACCCATTCTTACATGTGTTACACGTGGCGACCTTTGTTCGTCTTCAGTGGAAACGTCACTTGAGGACTTCATAGTGACTGGAATTCGGGGAGAAATCGGGTTTAACCCGAATTGGTCGGAGGTCAGTTCGGGGGGGGGAATAACCGGGCGGAATCGGGTTTAACTCGAAAAAGTCTCTCCCTAGTTATAGTGTGCGCAAACGTGACCAGCAGCACGGAACGATGCAAGTTACTCGTCGTCTGCAAAGCAAGCAAGGCAACTGTTTTATGGGGATCGGGACCCCTCCTGCGGGACCCCACAGCGAAGAATAAGGCAGCAATTTGATATATCCTCGAATGGGGTTGATGATATATTAGTGTTCACTGGGCTCGTGATTGGGTTGGGCTCAACATCGCAAACGACATTTCTAGAGTCCTGGCTGAAGAAATGAATGCAAGCGCGTACAGGCAACTGCCTTGAGCTGTTTTAGTGCTTGTCCCTAAATAAATATTCTGTAAAGAATCAGTCTTGTATGTTTCCGCAGTCGCGTGACCACGCACGTGTGGCAAGGCCTACTGAGCCATGACATGTCTCTGACGCAACAAGGACATGTTGCCAACGCATCAAGCCCCCATTCAGAGCGGTTCCCTTTAGTTTTAACTCCGCTTTATTTGAACAAATCTAATGGGAATCTAATTTGTATTAATGGGATTGTACCGTATTTACTTTGACTTTTGGTTCACTTTTTGTGCTCACAAATTGCTAAGTGCACTGATTATGTGAACAAAAATCTTGTACCATATTGGGGCATGCTGGACACATCCTATATTAACACACGGAACATCAAATACAGTGTACGTATGCCATTTTCCTTGTGGCCAGCAAGATAGCCTGATTGTCCTAACAGCCTGAACAGCCTAATAAATGTCAGCTAGATTACGCAGTTAGGCATGCGCCTTTGGAACTTTTAGGGTGCTGGTTGTGTGGCTTACTGCAATATGACAAATCCCTACTGCATATACTTAGATGGAACAAACATCCACTTACACCACCAATGAAGCCAGCTACGAGTCTGCGCCATATACGATAATGTCAACACATTTCTTGTTATGCCTCATGTCATCTACGGACGTGTTGTATGGGACTTACGACTTTCAAATACAATTACTTGTAAACTGCTACCCTTTACACATTGGGAATGATATTCAAAACCAACTGTGCACATGCCATTTTTTTCTGACGATTCGTTCCTGGCAGTAACGTAATTTCCAAAGGTCAGTAAGTGGCACGAGCATGATAGAGCCTGAAGTTTTCGGGAAATATTTTTTCCTACATTCGGGGGGTAAAAATCGGGTAAATAAACGTGTGCACTAAATTCATGCAAATTCGGGTGAAAAAACTTCCAGTACGCTAAATTTGTGGAGAAATCGGGCTCAGTTATTCAGAATTCGGGCTCTGTATTAACATACAGTAACGTAATTTCCAAAAGTCAGTAAGTGGCACGAGCATGATAGAGCCTGAAGTTTTCGGGAAATATTTTTTCCTACATTCGGGGGGTAAAAATCGGGTAAATAAACGTGTGCACTAAATTCATGCAAATTCGGGTGAAAAAACTTCCAGTACGCTAAATTCGTGGAGAAATCGGGCTCAGTTATTCAAACTAACTGTAGTGGTTTGGTACAAACGGTGATGTAACTGCACTTTTCTGCCAAACAAGTAAGTTAGTGCATTCCTACAGACATCCCAGTGAGGGCAATTTGCCGGGTAAAAATCTGGTTTCACCCTAAAGAGGCAACCTTCAATTCGGGGAAGAATCGGGTAAAACCCTAAAACTTCAGGCTCTATGTATGAAGTCTGCATCTGTTGCTCCTTTACTGGTAAACAGAGAAGGGCAGGGATGATGACAGATGCTGGTAGTTTCTCCCACCTTATATAACCTGTCTTTCTCTCACCACTGCTTAACCATTGGAAGCTTGATACACAGCCCTATTTTCGTTGAATTTATAATTGTTTGGTGGTAATAACTTTCTGCGGACTTGTCGACCCGAAGCAAAATTTTTGTTCCGAATCATACACTTGCATTAGGACCTCTAGCACTTTACACATCATCTGTTGCAGGTGAAGATGATACTCAGGAGGGTGATGAGGATAACTCTGAAGTGGTATCTCAAGGTGACACCCAAACCGAAGACTCTCGAACCTCTTTGCCAGAAAAAACTCATGCTTCGGACCTCAAGATGGCTGTAGGAGAGACAGAGCACACAGAATCACCAGACGAAAAGCCAACCACTGACAAAAAAATTCATGCTCAAGAATCTGCAACTCCGCAGGGTACCTCGCCAACAGTCGATATGGACAGGACTCATGGAGGTGTACCCATAAGCAAGACAGAATACAATGAAACAAAAGAAAGAAACGAAGAAGCAGCAACACTAGCATGTACAAGTCGAGGAGAAGCACAGCAACAGAAGGAAAAGCAACCGGAGAAACCAGAGCCAGAAGTAATCGAAATTCCATCCGATGATGACGATATTGTAGCTACCCCTGCAAAGAAACCTAAGCTGGCCTAAACCTGGGATGATTTACTTCCTGAAATTGCATCGACAGTGCTTTCATCTGTGCGTACAGGAAACAGTAAAGCCTGTGAGTGGGTTAGGCTAGCTGTGGCACTTGTTGAGCTTGACAGTCTTGCACCTTTGAAGAGGTTTGCTGCAGTGGCACACAGTGCCGCACTGGCCTCTCATCATGTTACATGTAACATATTTGTGTTGCGTGCGAGGAGGACTCGTTCAGAACTCGTTTCTCCTGCGGAGAAGCTGCGTATGCTGGCGTTGTTTACAGTGGAATTGTAGTGGTGTGTTTGCACTTGTACAGTGGGGTTCCTTTTATACTTAGCACTGGTGTTGGGCTGTCCTGTTTTATCCTTTTAAGAAGTCATTTATGTTTACACACATGGAAGAACATGGTATACTTTTATCTAGGCTGAGCAATATCTGTGGGAAAGCTATATGAGAATTGCACGCTAAACACAGGGGCACGCCTTTTGTTTTATTTACAAATGGCTTCAGTGAAATCGGGGAGGCCTTCACATAAAAAATGAACTCCTGGGTGTACACTCATTGAGTGAGTATAAAGGTTGTCGATAGCAAAGGATGTAGATGAAGATACTGCTATTCAAACTTTCTTCAGGGATCTGTGTCCCACCTTGTAGGCAGTGTAGGTTCCAGTAACTCGGTTTAAGCCATTGTCTTTTACTTGCATGGGTAAGTTAACATTATTCCTTTCACCCACATTTTCTCTGTTGCAGCACCCTCTCTGTTTGTATGCCTGTGCAGGGCAGCACACATTTGTGCAGCTCTTTGTACAGTGTTTCAAGCAGCGTTCACTCATTTGGAGGCGTCTCGTGATTGAATACCTTAGATTTTCCACGAATTCGGATGGCATCATGCATGTTGAGTAGCGATTGAAATGTTTGAACTAAAAATAAACACTTAACACATGTTTGCTTTCAATGTGATGCGATTTTACGTTATGTGCCATTCACACAGAATATAGTGTGAAATCAGTTTATAATAATTCAGGAAGGAGTCGAGATGCCTGTCATATCACTGGTGATTTTATGCGATCAGAGTTTAATCCAGGGCATGCAACAATCTGGTAAATAAGTGTTAGGTCAGTTATTGATTCTCAAAATCTTATCTATGTGCCTAGCAATGTCTGACAGCTGCATCTTCTGTATTCTCTATAATTGTACTAGCCATCAATGTGTCTTTCATTACTTGAACCATTCAAGGCATCAGAAAGCACCCCTGCTTTCGATGTTCCTTAAGAAGGGAGATAACTGGTTAAAAGGGGTTAAAACTTGGGCTTGTATCGGTACTGCATTGGTTCTGTTAATGCGTGTTTCTTGTCTTTTCTGTTCCCCTAGACTGAGGGTTTTATCGATTTTAGCATAACAGCTGAACTCCTTTTTGAGGTGTAAGAAAAACGCATGACATAATTGTATGACATAAAAGTGCGTCCAGAAACGTCAATGAAAAAGAGTCATCATTAAATGACATATAAGCTGCATTGCCCCACAAATTGAGTTGCTGCGTTCTTGTGATCACCTTTCTCATGGTCACAGTTGACAAATTGTTTCAGTTCAGCAGTTGTGCAAGGGTCAGAGCAGAATGCAGTGTTCCACAAACATCGGACACATTGTCTGGTTTTAAAATGAAGCTGGCCTACCCCTGTAGCTCCCCAGAAGCCTCCCACTCTGGTATGAGGTACAATGTTGCTTACTCAGATACTCAACCTCCGAAACGAAAACCGGAGGCGAAATCTTTTCATCAGTGTCCGACGAAGCAGCTATGCAGTTTTAATGATATATATATATATACTTTCAACAACTTATATACTACTATATATACTACTTATATACGAATCCACGTGGGTAGCACAAAGGACCAAAACCAGTCCCGAGTGGGACGGGCGCCGTTCGTGCGGTCTCCCCACCCCTGTCGTCCCCATACTGCGCCATCTAGTGAAAGCGGAGAGAACCCTCTCCGACGCCTCAAGGTCATGCTCATGCGTATAAGTCGTGAAAAAGTTTGGAAAGAAGTGATGCGAGGAGGCCGTGTACCTGCCCTTTCACTTTTCCTTTTCTAAGCTTCCGCTGATGACGCATGGTTGCAAGTTATCTGAAAGAAGAGCGAGGAGGAAACAGGAAGCGGCGGGTGCCCGTTTTTCTTCCACCGCATCGGAGAACTGAGCTCGGCCGACAATTTACGCGTCTCGGAACGACGGTTTTCGCAATCTTTCTTTTTGTTTTTCCAGCTATTACCAAAGTAGTAGGGAATGTATTTTGCAGTAGAATGGGGCGAATCCGACGTGCGCTTTGTGTTTCTGTAAAAAAAGGAAAAATGTGAAGTTGGCTTCGCAAGTTTCGGAGATCAATTGGGAAAATTCAATTTCCCACGAATTAAATTTGATCTCTTCTGGGACCGTTTTTTCCGCGACCGTAAATCACATATACATGGAACGCCTAAACGTAGCTTTGTTCGGTTTGTGCTTGTAGCAACACATTGGCGTCGAGTCTGGCGCACCTGTATGCGGTGCACGCGCCGCAGCGAGGGCATGATCGTCCTGAACAAGGCGAAGTCGAGAATAACGCGATTCCTATATTGTAGCGTTTTAGCAGAGAGACGAAGGAAGGATTTGCTCTCAAACCCAATGTCGAAGATTTAAAAAAAAATGTGAAAGAATAGCTCACAAAAGCTCGGCCCGACTTGAGCCCGAGAACTCTCGGTCTGGACCGGATCCCGCAGTCAGTTTTGAGGCTAGACATCGGCCCGCGGGCCGGGTCGGGCTCGGGTTTTCGGGCCAGCTCGGCCCTTTGCATGCTCCAGTACACATATCACTCTGCAAATTAAACTGTAAAATGGCTGACCACTGCGTCGGTGCATGACAGATAATCAATCTGACTATGCGCGTGTGAGGGATATATGCGTGTGTCGCACAGGTCATGTGACCAGAACTCGGATGATGGTTGCAGTATCCTGTATATACATCGACTGGTTTTCACAAGAATATCGCTCACATTATTCAGGAGATTTTGCGTTGGTTTCTTGAAGAACAGCCGCCTACCACACAAAGTTATTTGCGGTACATCCACTACACATCTATGACATCTGAATAAACACTACTCTGGCTTGAACACAAATGTGCTTTTGATTATGTGACCTTGTGGCTATTGATGAGGTTATCCATATCTCTGGTTGTGTGCCACTCATCTTTGCATTAGATGCGTATATCTGCCGTGTCCATGTTTACTCGTATGCACAAGTTATCCCGGTTAATCTTGCATTAGTACTAAAGGGGCCTGGATCACCAATGATGTCCTATTTTCTTCTTAGCTACATATTTCAGCAACACTGCATTGTCTGCTTCTCTTTAATCGACATAATTAGGGGCGGCACCGTTTGCAGCTTCCTGGGCCATTGTCTCTGGTATTAACCTCAGGACCATTATCAGGACCAGTCTTCTATCAAGCGGTGTAGCTGTCCCATCAGAAGCAATAGCCATTGCCTCTTCCACAACTTCAGAATGCAGTAAAATTGCCGGCACATCTTGAAACACCCGATCAAGACGATGCACAACAAACATGTCCGAGAGATCCCTTTGAAACACAACTATGACTGTATTACTAGTGCAAGCAAAGTTCTCCTTGAGGCTTTGAATGCACTCGGTACTTCTTTGCCTCAAGCGAGTGCGCAGAGTCGTCGTTGTAACTTGGAGCTTGCTCCCAGTGGATCTTTCTATGTAGTAGGTAGTGATACGGTCCGAGTCTTCCAGAGGAGCGTTCACCTTAGCCTGAAATGTCATCACTCCAGGACTGGTGTTCCTGAAGGTCGAGACTGAGGAAGGACCTGGCTGTCCAAACATTAACCGACGAAAGAACTCCGACACGCGGTTGAGACTTCCTCGTGAACTGTAGAAATCTGATGGTGTTCTTCGTGTGACCGCCTTCTGATCCTTTTGTAACATGCGAGCTACCATTCTCTTCGGGCATGGTCGGAAGAGCACGGTGCCTGATAGCCTATCTTGGAGTTCGGATACAATACTCTGCTCGGCAGGCTTGTCCTTAAAAAAGAGCACAACGCATTTGTGTGGGACCATTCGTCGTACTTTACGCACAACTGTAAAAAAAAGAAAAATGTTCGTGTGTTAAGCTTACTGCTATACTTTCATTTCTAACTTGTCTACAGTAAAACGTCTCAAACCAGAACTGTGCTGTTTACTTTACTTTCAGAATTTTAGTTTACTTTCGAGAGCTACGAAGCTGTTCAGATATCTGTCTATTGAGGAGAGGCTTTCAGTGCTTCTTTTTGTCACACCTCACGAGGATAAGATGTAGCGACAGGTCACAGCTCAAGATTTTCCATCCAGTTGACAGCTTTGGAGAGGCTGTGAGATTCCAACTCTCACGTGCGACTGGAATTCGGGGAACGGCACCAAACTCGAAGTAACACCGTCATTCAGTTGCACAAACTTAGAAGGATGAATTTTACTGCAGTAGCATTCGTGTGGTATCCTCAGGACTTTCTGTGCGATGTGAGCGATGTGGCAATAGAGCGCGCCATGGGTACCGCACTGGAACAGCCCATGCGCGGCGCAGCACAGCCCGGAGCGTCGGTGCGTGGCGCCGCCCGAGAACTCACGGCGCCGCCGCTCGCGGTGCAGTATCACACCACGCGGCTGTGGGTTCAGGAGGGTATGAAATCGGTTTTGCGTGCTGTGTTTTACTACAGGACGCGGTCATAGGACGACCACGGCCCCTCGATCGCTTTCCCTGCTAGGACGACCAAGGAAACGGGCTCTGACTAAAGAACAGAAGACCGTGCAGAAGAGAAAACATGGCTATGCGTAGGATGATAAACGTGCAGCAAGCGCTACGTCCTGCTTCGTTGCGGGCCTATCGACAAAGACAAGGTGATGCAGGATGCTCCGAGCACGTTGCCGCGCAGCGAAAGCAAGCAGAGAGCACCTGAAGACAGTTCCATGTCTTACGTGGGAGCGGACCTTCAGTTTCAACTGCAGCTCGTGAGCGAACCACGTGGAACACCCTGTATTGCGTGCGGTCGTTTGTGGATTGGTAACGATGTCACAAACGTGCGAGTTTAGTGGGCCCGTGTGCTCGGGGAATTTTCCAGAATTTTAAATTTCCGCGTAATTTCTTAGCAGTTCAGGGAATCAGCAGCAATGCTAACGCATTACAGCTCGTTGCACCAGCAGGAGAGACAGCCGGACTTTTTCCATCAAGCCATGTACGAGAGTAACGAGACACACGACACCTGTATAATATGCTGCAGTTGTTGCTTACCATGGTTGTCATCTCTCCAGCTTGACCGGTACAGCAAGAACAGGAGTGCGGGCTTGTGTCCAGCTTTCAAGGCCACGCTCCGGTACTTCCGGGTTTTTGTGCAGAAATCTTGTATGATGTAAGAATGTTCTGCCGCGGCATTCTCTGCCGACTGAAATAATCGCCGCAACAGTTTTTGTGACAGACGTAGGTAACCTCTGACTGGGGTACACTGTGGTCTTTGTAAAGACATCGCAATCAGAAGTAAGTCCACAAACGCTTTTCGTATTAAACACGGAAGGAATCCTAAAACACGATATTGACACTTTTGCCAATGGTGCGCGCGGTTTTCGCAAAAACGCTAGCAGAGAGCGAAATTCTGCTTACTGAGTAGTATGAGAAGTGTTTCAGTTTCTTTCGCAGCAGGCGGAGGCTCACAGCTTCCCAGGCGCAGTTGACCTCGCAGCACCTGAAGAGGTCATCAACGTCCACGCAAGAAAGGATATGTTGTATAAGTACTTCTGATTTGCCTATGCCATTGCGATCTTCATCCATTAATTCTTCCTCCTTCTCCACCTCTGCAATAGCAATCTTTCATGACACTGTTTGATCGTCTGCGCGCTTTCTGGCCACGATCCCAAAGGATATTGGCTGCATGACTGTCGATAGTTATACTTTTTGGTCATCATGAATCAAACAAGCTGGGTTCCGGGCTAGTTCGAAATTGTCATTTAAGGCCTATATTGTCATCATTCACTCAGCTGGATCACGAAGGGGAGCAACTAAACGCTATATCACGTGACCCAGCACGCAGCACGTGCAGGGATCGAAGAAGAATCTAGCTCTCCTGGCCTGACTGGTCGACCTCCGTTTATATCCTCAAAGAGTATACACGATGGCACACGTTGTCCTGGAAAGCGACTTCGCGGTGGAGAATATTCTGCAGTTCGTCGACGTAGAAGACCTGTTCGCCTGTTGCGAAGTTAGCAAGGCCTGGCAAGAAGCTGGACTTAAAATGATTCGTAACAAGCTGGTGTCCGTCTCCGTTGGTTGTGTGGCCGTAAGTCGTTTTCAGTACGTATATACCTACCAGACGTCACAAGAAGTTATCCGTCGCCGCAAATTGCAGGACACGGACCAGGGGGCCGCAATTCCGAACGACGATGAGAGGCACATCTGTCCAGAGATGCTGTGCTCAAAGTTCACACGCTATCGCAATATCGCTGGAATGGCAGGGCTCCGTCCTACGCTGGTCTTCCTCTCGCACGACGTAGATCTCTCACAGAACAAGAGTGGTAACTGTTATTTTGTGCTCGGCGGCCTTATCTCTGTCTCTTGTGGCTATTCAGTGTTCGCGTAGCTTTCGTCCCGTTGCATTTTCCTGCCGTGTTAAACGAGCATGTGGAAGGGCTAAAAAAATATTTCAGGAGGTGCACTAGGACACAGATTCGCACAAAAAGTACCCGTGTATAGTGCAATCCCGGTGCGCAAGGGAGCCTTTAATCTCGCGGGTCAGAAAAGCGTATTACCTCGGCCAACACCAACTAGATAGATGAAGCCTGCTTACTCGTTGACGTGACCTCACAACTAAGACTCATCCAATCAGGATCGTGTTTTCAGCGGCGGCAGCCAATCACGAACGTGCTTTCAGCGGTCGTAGCCATGTGACCGCTTTCCAACCCAGAGACCGCTTTCCAACCCAGATAAGGTGAAGGTCGGTTCGTTTCTGCGCTCGAGAAGCGCGTAGTTCTAGTTTCGGCTCATTTGCGTAGCGAAATTTGACATTTTATATATCCCAAAGTACGTTCGCTTCACAGGGTGTTTAATAAGGATCGTGGATTTCAATAATGATTGGCTCTAATTCTCCTATCTCGCATTTCGCAGAAAACATCGAATTAATAAGTTAAGTAATGAATTTTGGCTAATTAAAGCTGAATTAAATTAATTAAAAACTAGCTCTGCAAGTTTTTTATAAAAATTCTGGGATGAATAGAAAAGGTACCTTAGATGCTCCTTTAAGTAGTGTGCACCATACAACTGCGCGAGACAATCATGAATCATATCTGCCCATCCGTACAGTCCAGATGCGATGTAGCCATAAATGTGTCCTGGTCATAATTACAGTGGTGGACAGCGTACGGAGACTCCTTCCGAAGGATTCCGTGATAGTCTATTTCAAGTTGGAAGTGATCCGTACTCAGGATGGCATGGAAGACAAGGGTCACGAAGGCATAGTCGGGGAGTTCGTCTTCCGTACCGATGCTGGGCTCCTCACCCCGGAGAGGGCGTCGGCCATTGCTAAGAGGCCAATGATTCCACCACCATCATCAGAAGGCGGCGCGGTCTTTCATAATTTGTTTCCGGGCGTCCTCGTCTTCCAGGCTCTCCACGTGACGGATGCTAACTTCGAAGGTCGCGCTGTCACCAGCTACTTCACAGAGTCGACCACTAAGCGCATTATACAGGTGAACAAAACATAGAATACATACAGAATATAAGTCCAGTTGATATGCCCAAAGTTCACTGTACGCGACGAAGGAGATAGACTTGGCCGTCAAAAAGATGACGTGACAAGTCAAGAGGAATTCATCAAGTGCTTGGTTGGAAGGGCGTAATTGGCATTGGCGCTTAGGTGGTGCCCGTCCGATGGTCACTTGGTGACCTGGACAACCTTGGACAAGAGGACAGAGATGACGAGCGAGAGCAATATCTCACTCCTTCCAACCTTTCTGTACGACCTTGTTTGGCATTCGTGAGTGCGCAAAACGATAATGTCCGCATACGTTGGGGGTACAGTGGCTCGAGCAACGCGAACTGTGGCCGGGTTACTTGGAGGACATTTTGGGTTCTTTCTCGCCGAACGACTTTCGAGTTGCGCTCGCCATACATGAGGTATTGCTCCTGTGTGGTGTGGGCGTTTGCGTAAATTTCCTAATTTAGAGAAATGTCGTAAAGGTGCGCGCGATCTGGTTCTCACCTAGCAACAGTGTGACTGTGCGAGCAACACCCGTCCAGGAACGTTAACCAAAACTATGTCTTGCAACTCATACCGAGCAGACACGAACCGAGAAGACGCCTTCTTCGTTGCTTATAAACGAACATTGCGGCGCGCGACGACGTCACCCACATGTTCGCGAAACCGAAACATGTAAAGCCATTCCGGAAGTTCCTTCAAGCCTTGCGTACACGCGCACATCCCTCTATTACACATTTTGTATTTTCTTGGCATCTGTAACATATTGCTGCTGTTCACTGCAGGTGACATCTGTGGCCATCCCGTGCACCATGCAGAGTACACGGTTGAAGCTATTCATGAAGCGACTTCGTGACAACTTTGGTGAAAGCTGCAACACCATCGCAGTTGCCTTCCCTCGAGATCGAGACGAGGCAGTGCCAGAGCTGGAGGCGTTCGAAGTGGCCTTCCCAACTGTCCCCGTACTCGCTAATCAAGCGACTGAATTCACGGTTGACGGCCAGTTCGCACCCCTTAACCGACTCAAGCTCATCTTCTTGCTCATCAAACTTCTCGAGTGAATCTCGTAGCCATCTTGGACGTAGCTGGCATGTTTATTCGTAATCATTTTGTAAATCGAATGCATATAGTACTTACGCCAATATAAAACAAGTATAATATACCACCATTCATACCACTTTTGCATGGAACACAAACGGACTCGTTATTCCAGGGATAGGTCCTAACCACTTTATGAAAATCTGCCCTGACTAGCCCATCCTATCGCCTCGAAAGTTCCGGGCAAGGACACGGGGTACGGCCCAGGATACCACTCAACGTACCCACGCCACTGGTGCTGTCCTGCTTAAACTGGTGGGCTCGGGCAGATAGGTCTAGGGACTTTAAACCGAAGGCTGTGGTTTGTCAACATCCACCAGCAGTTGCCTTCACATGTCTTTGGCATGTCAACCCGTCGGCGGGGGTCAGGATATAACGACTACCTGGGGAATGTGGCAGAGGACCAACGACGTGCACGTTTCTGAAAGCGTCAAGGGGGGGGGGGGGACTGGAACGTTGCCAAAGATGTGGCGTTGGACGCTGCACGACTGGGGAACGTGCAGCGTTTGGTCTGTGGTAAATGGCATAGTGTGCCAAAACGGACGCTGAAAGTCAAATGTAGACACTGTTCCCAATGAAGTTGTCCCAAGATGTATGATACCTTCAGCAACGTGCCGCCATATGGGCAATCTGGTCGGCCATCGCGTTGTGCAGCCACGAATTATCTTTGCTGCATCGCCCTCTTTCTTTTTTCCAACAGAAATATTATTGTCGCTAGTAAGAGCGCCGTTCCGTAAATGAATACTTCGTGTCCCATCCAAGCATTCTTTGTGGGCGAACGGCAGACATTCGGCCGCAATAATAATAAAAGAGAACGTGACGCAGGGAATTGTCCTTGTGTGTAACGATACCCCGGAGCGTTAATGAACGACTGGTGGTGGTTTATCTGAAGCTGCCTCAGCATGCAGTTAGCGCTTCATGCATCGGAAAATAGGAGACTAGCATATGGGACTTTATGCGCACTCTGTACTTTGTACGTATTTCTGTTTCGCTGAAAATCCTGAAGAAGCCTTCGCACAGGAGGTAAAGGAGTTTGCTCAATAATCTCTTAAGACGCGTGTAGCACATGGGTAAAAAATCAATGACGTCTGTCGACTGCCATGTGCCATACGTGCCACACAGTGGAAGGGTTCAAAACTGACAACAGTAATAAGTCCACGTAACGAGTCTGACATCTTACAAAATCGGGGTGAATGCTTGTCACCTAGCGGTCAAAGAGAAAAGTGAAGAAGGAGCGTGACCAAACCATGGCTAACGGAATGACATGCAACATTTTCTTCTAGAGGAATTTCTTTTGCACTCGTATGTGAATCCTAATCGCAGTAACAATGAAGAGCAACCCATTATCGAAGAAGTTAGAAATAAAAATTATTAACCTTTCAACAGACATTTGTGGTGCACTGACCTAGAGCAAAATTATAGGGCGGACTGTCGACCACAATAAATTAATGAGCCCAAAGCGTGGTACATTTACTTTAGCCAGCAGTGTCCAAATCATCTATAAAGCCAACTCGAACGGTCTCATTGCGATTCTGCGAAAGAAGTTAGTGCATGCACGTACCTCTGTCACGCGCATTGCGGAGAAGACGTGCAGTGCAACGTTTCCGCTGGAACGCGATCAACGGTTTCCCCAACCGGTTTCCTATCCGGAACCATAATTTTATCTATTCCTTTTATATACGACATCGTTGAGGATGACAGAATCATCCCATGGTAAGGTCACTTCAATTTGTAACATTACTCGGCAGCCTTAACCATTTCCTCAAAGTCATAAGGCGGACATATTAGTCCTCCTCATCTGCAGACATGCAGCTGAAAATGCAACGGTGCTACTTTGTCCAAACACATGCACATCTAAGACATAGTGCAAAGCATGTTCTCAGTGGCACCTGTGCACATGGCGAGCCCTTTTCAATTCTGAATTAGTTAAGCACCCCTTATTTACAGACAGCAAAAAACACTCTGCCAATCTCTCCGCACAAGAACAGAAAAAGAAGTCGTCAGCAAAGGTTCTGACCACTCTTTTTCCAAGGGTAACTGTCTTCTAAACTGTACATGTTTTCTAGTGCCGTCTGCTGTGACAGCTGCTTCACAGCTGTAAGCCATGGCCAGAGCCGTCCGGAGGCGAGTTTCAGCCTGGGGCAGGGCAAACGTGAAGCGCGCCACCCATGTCCCTCCCGTCCGAAGCTCTGTAGAAAAGAAAGCGCTCATCTGCACAACCGAGCTCGTAAATTCTAGTTCCCTTGACTCCCGCTTTATGTTGTCCAACCTGCCGTCACGGACGTTCCCAGGATTTTTTTTCCAAGAGGGGGCAAAGTCCTTCCAGGGGTGGGGGTAGGGGGCAAGCGTGCAACCCCCCCGCCTACCACCTCTTTTTCTGGAGGCGGACGTTGTGGGCTATGCGGGTGTTTAGAGGTTCCTATTATGATATCTCAGAAGCCCCCGTTGCCCCCTCTCTGTACGGCCATGCCTGCTGTTCGGCGCCTTCTCGGCGAGGGCGCCCAGGACGGTCCCCCATCCCCCTCCATCTCGTCGGAAGCGCTCTGGCCATGACCCACGATAGTATTACCACACGAAGCAGGCGCTGTCAGTTCTCCATGTGCTAATGCCCGTTGCTCTTCAGATTCCGAAAGTGACCACAGTGCTGCTGGAGTTCTTCATGAAGCGAGAGAGCAAAGTGTCGCTGATGCGGGACCCGCTCTCCCACTTCTGCCAGGAGCAAGTAGTACTGGCCGCCCAGGAGTGCCACCAGAAGCTCAACCGCCAGGTGATCACCTACCAGGACATCCGGGACATGATTGAAAATCTCATTGGGCTACACAGCTTGGTATGCATATCCTTCTTCGCTGTAGGTATCCCTGCGACACACCTCTGCCGTTTTCCTCGTCCGATCCTGTAGTTTCTTATGCGACCTCCTTCTGGGGGAATATAGCGTTTGTCACCTTGGTGATGTTGGTTCCTTTCTTGCACGCAGTGCCTTAAAAAAGCTCCTGCAACGGCTAAAGAACTAGGGGCGACCATTCGCAAACTCGCCATTATTGTAGGCGAGCTAGCCACGTCCCTGGAAAAAATATGCGAAGTCAGCGTCACCGACTGGATGGCCATTGGCGACGGAGTTGTCGCTAAGACGGAACATGTAACGTATAGCTTGTGCGGCACTTACTGGAGTCACTAAATAGGGGTGCAGAGTTCCGCATTCCTTTTCCGCGCCGGTGCCGCCGAACGGTGTCCTCGATTGGTCCCGATCGTGTCACGTGGTTTCTCCTTCCAAGAACGCGCCGTAGATTGTTGAGTCCCCTCCATCCAAAACCGGTCTCCTCGGTTGCGAGCTGGCTCGACCGCGCGCAGTTCTCCGGCTGAGAAGGGGGGAATTGTCGTCCCGTTGCTAGGCGACGCAGCCTCGCCGGACACAAGATGGCGGTCTCGCTCGCCGGCGTGGCTCAGTGTTGCTACTCTGCTCCCTATTTAGTGACTCCAGTAGCACTTACGGGAATGCTATCACTTCGTGCACCTTGTTGCGCAGGTAAATATGGAGGACATCCAGCCATATACAACGTTCATACCGAAAATGAAAGATTTCAAGCCACTGAAACTTCTTGGAGCCGGTGGATTTGGGTAAGACCACGACCTACTAGATTATAACGACCGTGTCATAATCGGCAGCCCCTACTAGGAGCCCGTCCGCACGACCCGCTAGGGGCGCTACTCATCGGCCCGCGAGGTCTACATCATGATTGGACACTGGAAATTTGGGTCTTGAACGCGCGGAAGCGGACGTACTACTACCGAAGCAGAAGACAGCAACAGCTGTGCTGTCCTTTCTCCATCTTGTTTAAGCAATACCTCGTATGAAAACGTTGGAATGATGATGATAATCGACTTTAGAAAGAAGCGCCTCGTGGGACATCCACCGCGTGTACAAAAATACTAAGGAAAGCTGAAGTACAAAGCATTGCAGACATTGAGGAAGCAATAACAGGGCCGATGAGTAGCGATACCGCTAGCTTCCAAATTCGGCGCTGGGAAGGGGTACCTATGGTATGTTCGTTATAATCTGGTAGGTCGTTGTGGGTAAGACATCCTTCCTGTAACACAGGGCTTGAAATCCCAACTTGGACGTGCGAGCCTTTGGGTCCAATTACGTTTATATATGCACTGTCATGATGATGTACCTTTGATAGATGCTTATCCAACACTCTACGCTTTTCAGAGCTGTGTACAAGGCTCAATACGTGCCGGCAAAATTCACCTGCACCGTGAAATTGGTAGCCATAGACCGATTTTCGCGGCACAAGCAGGCATGCATCGACAAGGTGGTGGCATCAGTTATTCACAGCCCATTTCTGGTCAAGTACTACTGTTGCTTTTGCGCCAAGGTATGTGCGTCGCACTCTATTCATGTTTGGTGACCTCTTGTGAACAGTTCTTTTTTCTGTCAATAAATTTCGGTAGAAGCAAAGAAACCTTCAACAACGCTTTCGTTCTTTCTATCTGTACCCATATTTTTCATTCCATTCCGTTCCGTTCTATTTTTGGCGCAGAACTTGTCCTTCCGATCGTTTAAATTAAAGCGTTAACTTAAATTAATGTAATTAATCCAAATATTAAATATTAAAAAGGCAATTATGTCGTCAGAGTAAATTCTACGACAAAAACAAACCCTGGCGAAACTCTCCAACAGAGTACCCTCCAGAATGTTTTAAGCGCCATGCTATCCTGCAGCCCCAATAGCTGCATTCATTCGCTGATCGTAAAGGAGCGTGATATCTCACGTGTAGTTGACGCAGCTTATGGATATTAGATTGATCGTGCTGCTCGTTTGAAACAATATGCGCTTGACTTATATGCCTATATATTCCCTGACTTTTTTTCTTCTTCACAGGACTCCTACGTAACAATGATGGAGCTCGTTGCAGGGGTCGATGTGATGCGTGTGGTGACCAAGGCCAACTATCTACCCATCGATCAAGTACAGATCATTATGGCCCAACTCATTTTGGCCCTGGAGCATCTGCATCTGCGCGGCTTTTTGCATCGAGATATTAAAGTGTCCAAGTAAGTGCACGCTAAGAAAAAGAAAAGGAGTATCTCTATTTTTGGGGATTCGTTACCACACACACATTAGTCCTTTCCGAGACCAAGTGCACGGAAGTTCACTTTCACAACTTTAGGACCGATCTGCAGTGAGCTGCAGGGGGCTGCAGGGGGCTACCGCGTGAATGGGGGCGCCAGACTTTCCTAGAGTCACAACACTAGAGTCACTCAATAAGCTTATTAAGTGACTCTAGACAACACTAATTTCTCTTCTTACATTCGCAGCATGCTCATTGTACCTGGAGGACGCGTGAAGGTCATTGATTTCGATACAAACAAGGTCTGCTTGGGACACTGTAAGTGCTTTTGTACAGGAGTATATACAAGGCCTTTTCGGAAACCTAAAACTCACTGCAAAGTTTGTACGAGGAGTGATATGCCTCATAGGAGGCAATAGCCAATGGACAGTTGACATACATAACAGGGTCGTTAATCACTGTCGCTTTTTCCATCTGGTGCAGTTTCCAAGCGGCTGGTTAAGGGGTATTTCGCGAGAACAGCTTTCGAGTTCCATGATGGCGAATCTGCGGGAACCATACCTTATATGGCTCCGGAAATCTTGAAGCGAAGGCCATACGGTGTGTTGGCTGATCGTACCTTGCTTATTAAGGCCGCAGTAAACAATTAACGTGTCTTCTGCAATCCGTACTTTCTCTTTCGAAGGCCGTGCTTGTGACTGGTGGTCGACGGGGATAGTATTCTACAAGCTGATGACCGGAAGAGTACCTTTCAGAGGGAAAAACAAGCAGCTGCTTAGAGACCGCATAATAGGAGGTAGGACATGCTGCTACTAAACCATTCTCAGAAACCGAGCAGTGTGTCGTCTTTCTTGTGTTTATCTTCGTCTGTGCCGTAGCTCCTTCGGCTTCTGAGAATGTCGTGCAAACTGACCCATTCTGCTGTTTCAAGTCTACTAGACCACTTTCTCTACCGTTCGCGCAGCAGTGGTGTGCTCCTGTATCTGCGATTCAGGAGCGCGAGCATTAAAGGGATACTTCGGAACGACCGGTGACCAAATTGCTGCACGTCGTAGTTGGTGCATAACATCCACAGTATACCTGCAATTAACTTTGTCCCCTTCTCATGTGACGAATTATATCTCAAATAAGCGAGCAATGAAACCGAAACAGGGACGTGGAGAGGAGTCGCAGAAACTTTCCCCCTTCGAAGGCCGACACCTTACGTCACCCTGCATGGAGCCGACGAGTATGCCGGTCGTAGCCGCTGTGTGACATTCCCGAAACAAAACGAAGATTCCGGATCAGATTACTCGGACACAGATGGAAAGAAACAGCGGTCACCTACTTTCCTGAGAGTCAGGAAACAACACAGGAATGATATGACTAATGCACAGTGACGTTGCCCGATCAGAGAAAAAATAGTTCTATCGACGCTCGGTGGGAGCCAGACTTTCTCAAATTTCAAACATCGTTTTTTTTAATCCACATCCGTTTTCGAGTGAGGTATTTCACAACTGTGCCGCAATACCGCAAGCTCGAAATCCATTTGGTTGCGAAGTCTGCTTTTAAGGAGGACACCGGTTTAAGTTAAGAAATTCTTCGAGTACATGCGGCGGGGTATCCTTTCCGCGACGGTAGTTCTGCGACTTCCAGTAATGAGTAATGTGGAATCGAAAGTGCTCCAGTTGGAGTGGAAGGCTGAGACACTATATAGTACTTACATACTGTAAGCTGTAACACCTTTTATCTTGCATGAATTACGCTTCCCAATGGGTGATGCATTCGCACGTAAACGCGACCTGGTACGATGGCTTTGTAACTTACTCCTATCGTGAGCACGGTATTCACAGGGCTGCCGTTTCTTTGTTTAACCTCTATTTGAAAGTTCACTATTCTGCAGCTCCTCTCAAATGGCCCAGGGCCGAAGAACATCCTCACTCTGCAACTTCAGAATCGAAGGATTACGTTTTCAAGCTGCTGCGGAAGAATCCCATAGAACGGCTCGGGTCTCGTCACTACCAAGATCTGAAAGGCCACCCATTTTTCTCTGGCTTTGACTGGAAAATCCTCAGCAGCAAACCGTTTCTGTGCGACATTCCAGCCATCGTGGAAGTCATGGGCGGTGGACCAGCCACCGACGAAGTCGGTAAAACAATGAAGGAGTCGGCAAAACGGCAGAGGTCTCTGACCAAGCAAGGGAGTCGCAGTGACAAGGGCACGACTGATAAAGGTCGAGCTGACAAGGGTGGCGATAAAAGCCGACAAAAAGAAACAGAAGTGCATCTATGTAAGCAAAGGTCTTTCTTTCCTTCTCAACAACGCGCTCCCAAAGTGCCAATATACGGAATGCCTGCCACACAGTTGCTGGCAAGTCTTCCAACGTAAGGTGGATAGCGGAGACGCGGGCTGTTGCTATAGGAGAAAGACGCCACAGCTTCTGGGGACGTCAAGTGCTCTTTCGTGAATTCCCTTGAAGCCGGTCAAGTGCACTTTCGAGTCTGATTAGGATTAAGATGGGCACAGGTATTGTGAGCGTAGAACGATCAATGAAGCCACTCGGATTCCAAGCTGGATGGCACGGGTTCAGAGGATGAAGCATAGGCGTTCCCAGGTCTTTTTCCAAGGGTGGGGTTGGGGGCCTAGTGTTTCTAGGCGGGGGCAAGCATTCACCCCCGTCCACCTTTTTACCCGGAGGCGGACGTTGCGGACTATGCGGGTGTTCAGAGGTTCCTATTATGGCATCTGAGAATAATCATTAGGACCTATTATGACTAAAGAGCGCACTATATTTCACAAGCGACATTGGAGCTCCAAGGAGCCCCCCCTCTCGGTACGCCCATGGGATGAAGTATGATACTCCTGTCACACGGACACTTTCGATCCGTATTGAGTCAATGCGGATCCGTCGCTGCTACACGAACACGTTCGAGCAGGATCGAACTCCGATCGTGCTTAACACGATCCAGTTCGTTAAACGGGATTGAGATTCTCAAGACTGCTTGAAGACCGCCATTGGCATCCTCGAACTGAGAGAATTTGTAGTAGAAAACGAAAACAGTACATTAATTTGAAAATGTTCATATACAAGCCCATGGAATTTCACGGTTACGGTTTTAGTCTAGGTATGACGAGCGACTGCGTTTGCAAATTTATTTAATCTGGACCACTCTCTACCACGCCCCCTGTAAAGGCTTACAAAAAAAAGAAAAGAAAAAAATAGACAATGCGGAAGTGGACGGGGCTGCCTCGGGGCTGTTAGCGCCACCTACTTTCTCACACTCTACTTTCAATACACACTGGATTGGACCGTGTATCAGCATCGCGCACCGAACGCCCTTGAGAATCTCTATGCGGATCGGGTTCAATCCGCACTGAAAGTACCCTTTGACAGGGGTATGAGTACGATGTTGAGGAGGTAACCTCTCCCTTACAACACCAAGATAAAATCAATATCAGGCTTTGCTAAAGAACAATGATTATAGAATTAACAAAGCACTATGTTTCCTCAGTCCCTTAGACATCTTCCACGCATTATCCGCGTGTTTGTCGACATTGTTTTGCCATTATCTTATTGAGTGCTTAACTGTTCTGTTGTCGTCGTTGCCATACAGCGGCTGGAGCGACCAGTGGTACGAAGAAGCGAAAGCTCCAGAAGATCGAGGACATGGTGGACATGGAGCCCGAATTACAGAAGCCACTTTACACGTATGCCTCTGCTAGCTTCCGGAAGCTTGTCCTCACGGTAAGCAGGCAGGCGTGCATGCGTGCTACCATCATGCAGGTCAAGGCGCTCGTCTCGGAGACTTTAGTCACTCTTACGTTATTTATGAACGCTATTTACGCACTCACTTTACGCACTTTTTTACGCATCACGCCGCCATCGAGCAGCTGAAGAACAAGAAGCCCGTAGAAATGGACGACAATTTCATGAATACCAGTGGCGTGGACTCCTCAGAGCTGGACTACAGGAGGGTCTCGACTGCGGACAGTATTCTGGGAGGTGGTGGTGCAATGTCAGGTAAGCCGTGGCTTTCGGGTAGGCCTGGATTCAAATCGTCGCTGACTGAATGCTATTTCCTGTAATGCTAACTTGGATTATGACAACGTCTAGAAGACAGTGATGTACCTACCCCTTTTAGAACGGGCTAACTTATAGAGGAGGTTAGCAAAAAAATCGTAGCAGCGGTGGATAGTATAGTGCACTCTAAGAAAAAAGGGTGTGAAAAAGTGGTAACTTCTGATAAAGGGTGTACAAGGGTGGTGAAAGAAATTATCATATATCCAAATTGATTCGAAAATGCGTACGCCCCCGTCGTTCCCCGAATCAGAAGCGGTAACCCTATCATTGTGGCAATGGTTGGCAGACAACGTGCTATGCGGTGAAGTTTTGTTGTGGGAGTGAGGTATCAGGTAGAACTTTCCAACCTTTTAGGCACAACATATGCGACAACTATTACCCCCTAGAAGTTGTCACTGCTCCACCCTAAGAGAGTAGCGATACCGTATTGTGAGAGCGTAGAACATGTAGACATGGGAGAGAGTCCGCCAGGGAGCGGTACGACCCAGCGGTGTCATAGTGTATGCCCACCAACCTAGTCAGCTTATGTCCTTCCATTGGTCACGGCAACGCATAAGCTGCATACTTTGCATGTGTCAAATGTTACGCCGTACAGAATTCCCGAACCTGAAGCTGGACCTCAACGCAATGTTGCTTGTACCCAGTTTTAAGCGACTCACAGACAGCGCGGTCGTCGGAGAAGCTGGATGTTATTTTGTTCCGCCGCAAGAGCATGGGGAAGTTTTGGGGCTTCGGAGTTGGTCTCGAGAGGGTCGAGGGCGAAGGCGGCAGACACTTCTACATGGTTGAGGTGAGTCCAACACGCGCGTGCCTGTGTTAGCATAACCATCTCTTCATCCTCAGAGCGTAAAACGCGGAAGTCCCGCCCAACGATCTCAGCTCCTGCAAGGCGACATAGTAGTTGCTGTTAATGGGACTTCTACCAGCAAGTTACCGCTTTCTCAGGTTAGGAAACTTCTCAACTCGTCCGGGGATCAGGTCATTATTACGGTGCTCTCGTCAAGCGTCTACCGCCTGCTCAACACACGGTAGGGCCTTCCTTCATGCGCCTCACTTGAAAGCCTCATGGTTGTCTATTCTCAACAGGAGAGATATTCAGGACATAATTGCATCGTGCCGTCATGAGACGATGACATTGATGGCGGTTCGGGGCGGCTGCTTAGGGACAGGAACCAGTTTTGGTTTTGAGACCTGCGAAGTGAAGACTTACAACGATCAGCAGAAGAGCCACATCAGGTACCATTTGGTAAAGGTACGGAATATGAAATTCGTAGTGTGCGTTAGTTGCTAGTTTGGGGATCAGTAATTGGGAATCGGTCCTACCCTGTTGCAATAGTACAACGTGTGCTAAACGATGGTAATCTAGGATACGCGTCGATTACGATCGGGATACGGAATACCAATCATGTATGGTCGGCCGGCGTTCATAGGTGAGCTTGATGGAGTATCCTGGCAACGTCCCACTGAAGACCTTCCAGGAGCAATGTTACAGTGGCGTTGTTAGATTAAAGAACACATGACGTCATAGCATGAGTTTGGTCAGTTTCGTGGCACCTTAATGGGATACTTCGCAAGGATTCGAAGAAAATCGAGCACCATACCGAACAAGAACCCCTTGGATACCGAATACAACATTCGGACTCACTTTACGCGAGTTATTAACTCTTAAAAGATGATAATAGCGAAACCGAAACCGAAATGCGAAGGGCAGAAAACGTAGGTCCATAATACGGGGATTCGCCCATTTGAGGATAGCGTGACGTCACCCAGCATTGTCGTCTGCTTCGAAACCTGCATTCTCCCTTGCCGGATGCCCGATAATGTCAGCAGTCTGTTGCCTTCAGTGCCCTCTTGCTTCGTAATAAATTCGTTCCTGGGGTTACGGATATACCATCACCTTTGTGGTGTCACTGGCACTGTGTTGTTTTGCCTTTATTCATTCGATTATTTCATTCTGCAGAAGGTGTCTCAGCTGAGCGTGACTGCCACGGGGAAATACATTTACGTCGGTGACATCGTTATGCAGCTGGATGGCCAGCCGGTGGACCACCTAACGCAAGCCACCCTGAAAGCCGCCCTCTCCAGATACGGCTCGGAATTGAAGATAACCGTGGCCGCTATTTCGCCTCTGCGACAGAAGAGGCATTCGTACACCCGGATGCACGAGACAGTCATGTCCGATACCAATCTGGAAACTCCGTCATCCAACGCTTTTCTCGAAGACAACAAAACCGGCGTAACGGGTGTAACTGGAAGAACAATAGCATAGTATAAAAATGTTTTGCAACGGATTCTGTCTCGAAATGTCTGTCGGTTTGTCCCGTAGCATCAAGCTCATAACTAGGGTTCCGCGTTTTCGTTTCTAATCGGATACAGTGTCATTCATGTTCTGTGGAATCCCTGTTCGCTAATAACTGTCGAGTGAACGATGTACACGCCAGAACATCGAAAAAGATACGCCGAATCCGCCCCAAAATACCCTAGTTCTGGTTGTTGTAGTGCCTAGTATGAGGCACAATATGTAGTTTCCGTAGTAGACCAGGTATGATACCACCATGCTGTCCCTCAAGGAGTCTACATCTGACGCGTATACGAAGACAATGCGCGGAAGGTCCGTTCTGACACAGGCTCCAGCATTTTATTGTTACCAATCGTCCATACGATACCTCCAAGTTTCCTTCAGAATACCTTCCAGGTCAGCATCACAGGAAAAACCAAGGGGGGAAAGACTCAACGTTATCACAACCACCCTGCGTTCAGTCTGGCTTTGCTGTAACTGCAGCATCTGGGTTTCGCTAGGGAATTCTCCACTCATGGACATGACCGGCACCTCTCGGAACAGACCCGTTATTTGGCTGAGCTCTTGAACGCACTCCAGGTCTTTCTGAAACACGATGACAAAGGTGTCCTGGAGCCGTTGGGGACCGAACCCTTTCCTGAACTCTTGCAGGAGACGCTGGACAGATGTTGCATCGCGTGGATGGAAGAGTTGCATAAACGACACCACCACAGTCCTGCCTGTGAACGCCTCCGTCGCCGCCATGGACAGGCACCGCCCGTCCTCCTGCGGAATGCGGAATGAGTGGAACAACATAACACCCGGTGCCACATTGCGGAGACAGGGTTCTTCCATCTGGCGACGCAGGACAGCGCGCCGGAACAGTTTTGACAATCGTCCGAGGCGATTGCGTTTGAAACTGGACTGGGCTTTGTATTGGGGTAGCGTTTGTGCAGGGTGAGCCGGTGCAGTAGACTGTTGTCGCCGGACCGCATCCAGAGATCGCTGGGCAGTTTTGGGGACTAGAGGTCCGAACAGAAAAGCACCCGTTATACCCTTGTGGACACTGTACGGTTCGGTAGGTTTCATCTCGTTGCGGAGGCTGATAGTTCTGGACCGGTGATACACAATTACACAACTTGTGGATAGTTCTCTCTGGACTTGGCGTACAACTGCAGAAAGAAGCGGGTATAAGCGGAAAAGTTTGCGCGTCATGTTCTGTCGGTTGCGTAATAAAGAACAGCTAACAGAAACGCAGCTGGCTTCTAGAAACGTAGGGTTTCTGAGCCAAGACAATGTTGTTGCGGGCTCAAGAATTCTGCCATAATGCCAAACATTCTGCTTCTCCCTCCCCCCTCTGGAAAAAAATCCTGGCGGCGCCCATGACCACACGTCAAAGAAAGAAAAAAAGAACTTTGGAAGTTTATGCAGGTCACCCGGCAATGATTCGGGTCAGTAAAGCAAGTAATCGGATGAACACTGCCGCTTTTTCCAAGAGTTTTAAGAGGACCTCGTTAACTTCAGCTGAAGAGGTACATGGCATCATATCATTTGGCGTAGCAGTATACTGCATTGCATGTTGATGTATGTGACATCGTCGCAGGGCTGCCCCTCCTTTTTTTTTTTTTTTTTTGTAACCATCCTCAAGCGGTCGCTTGTGGCAAAATCACCGCCATCTTGGGTAAGTCACACGTCATATACAATATACACGTCAGTATACAACCAACAATCAATACAATGCAATACAATACCATACAACTACAATACAGGCAAACTAGTTTGCAGAAGCCTTCTCAGATACGTACATAACCTGTTACGAGAAATGCAACGGATTTGAGGAAGCTCAACAAAATGTAACTTTCTGAATCAGCTGGCCCGTTTCCATAACAGTCGAGGAAAATGACTCATTCTCAATAGCTTTGGCATCGCTTCCCGTACGAGCAGCGAGTGCGTGCTTAATGCACAGCCAAGGCTATTGTTCTGGCTATTATTCTGTATTTTGTTTATGTGATCTACAGGACTTGACTCCCCTCTTCGTATACGCTTCTATGAGACTCGTACTTAACTTTTATGCTGGCCAAGCAGTGTCTGAGCAGCAGCAGAAATCGTGGCGTAGCCAGACCTCCAAGGTGTGTGTGTGTGTGGGGGGGGGGGGGGGTCGATACGAAAACCCGCCCATTCCCCCCCCCCCCCTATTCCTGGGTCCGCCTACACAGACCTTTTATTGCCAGCTGGCTATTGCACACAGCGCAAGATGAGGGATGCAAATCTAGACTGACTTGAACGTTCACAATGTGATTCCATGTAGGCTGTTATGACCAATGAGGCCCTGTCACCAGATTGGAAGTATTTTGATACACTCATACTTTGAAAGCCATTCAGGAGTGTAGACAGACACAGGATCGTCGCAATGGTACCCCCTCCAATATATTATTTTCTCCTCGGATTTGCACGATTTGCGTGGATCGGCACATGGCAGGTAGGGGGGGGGGGCTCGAGCCCCCCCTAGCCCCCTCGGTGGCTACGTCACTGCGTGTACTACTTGCGAAAAAATGTTCACGTGCTCACCAGCTTTTTCGTCCGTCGGATTCGACGAGTACGACAGGAACCCGAACGTCGGCTTGAGGTCGGCTAGACGAGCAATCCTGATAAACCGTCGGAGATCCTCGCAGAACTCGCCGAGGTATCGGGGCTGACCGCCTTCCGTTATTCGGCATTTTTCGGGAGATTTCAACTGAAAAAAAAGAACGCATGTCGCACTTGTTATTTCCTTTCTCGCTTGAACTTTCACATTTGGTAACTAAAACCCACCAGCCAACAATTTTTGCACTGAAATGGGTCTGGCACGTCCGTGTGTGTTTTGAAGCTTCCAGTAAAGCACAAAGCGAAAGTCCTCTAATAAAAATGAACTCCTGTGTAATGTCCATTGGCAAATTCCACTTTCGACTTTGAAATGTTGCATTGATGTCGGCAATTTGATTGTGAAACCATAACAGTGAAGAAACAAGTTGTCTGTAATATGTGCTTATACAAGCTTTCTAGATGTATCAACGTTGAATAAACAGTTATTATCGAGGTGTTACGAACACCCAGCAGTGTTATAAACCTGCAATGCTTCACTTCACGATGCGGGTGTTATACCATCCACGCGCGCACACCACGGCAATGGCAATGGCAGACACGAACAATGAGGTAGCATTTCCTTTCTTTCGCGAGTGCACTGAACAGAAGAGTTTCTTACGTGGCAGAAACAGAGGTAGCGTAGCTTCTCTCGAAGCACGGAAACACCGGCACTTTGCCAGGTACGGTTGACTTCACAGACGTTGAACAGGTCGTTGAGGTCCAGACAGAGGAAGATGCACCGTAAAACGTAGAAGTCCGCCGAGCCAGCGCTGTCCATTCACTACTCAGCCTTCAGGCATTCAATTTTGCTCGCAATGGTGGTTAATTTTGAGAAGCCGAATTGGGAGCCATTGCCCTCCTCGCAGAACGGTACCCGCTGACACTGGATGCGCGCGGACCGCGAGAGGCAGCGTTGCTCTCCAAATAATTACGCGTTCCCGCTAAATCTGGGGGATGTACACCCATGGTATAGGGGACCCAGAGACACGGAACAAGAAGGACGGACGACTAATTCTCAGACTCAGCAAAAGGTTTATGCTATAGCATCGGATATTTCCCGGCGTCGATCAAAAACACGTAGACGTCCTTTGCTAGAGCGAAATCTCTTTAAAAAAAAAGGGTGTACTTTAACTCCTTTTCCTTGCCACATATATCACTTCCCTTTTGGAGTGTAGAATTACTCTAAAAAAGGAGTTTCCCCACTCCCTTCAGGGATTGAGGGGACCATTTAACTCCCTACTGGTGAGTAATTGCGAACTCCAAAGGGAGTGATATATGTGGCAAGGGTGTACTCCCCAAAAAAAGAGTTACTGTACACGTTTTTTTTTTTTTTTAAGAATGTAGAAAGGGAAACTCTTACCAAGCGTCGAGGAGCCTTTCAGCAGTTCGCTGGTGTGCTTGGTGACACGGACACGTGTAGCATATCTGCTCTCTTTACTGGAGCCATGGCCGTAACACTCGGAAGAGCCCTTTTAGTGCAACAAACACACCCATTGACAACATTGTGCTTTCGACGAGAACAAGAATGAAAAAGAAAGGAACACGCCACCGTTCGCTTACTCACGCAAAAAAAAAAAAAAAAAAGATCAGTTTGTGCTGTTCAAACGCGCGGTTTTTACATTACGCGCCAATTTCCTTTTGCCTCAAGGTAACCAAGAACGCGACATAGCTTTCCTGTATGCGTACTGCCCTCCACAGTCATCGGGTTATATCGACCGACTCGTTTCTAATAAGCACATCAATGGCTCCTCTAGGTTAGGATAGGTTAGGTTAGGTTGGGTTAGGTTAGGGTTCGCCCTCCCCCCCCCCCTTTCTGTGAGGGACTTCCGACGCCCCTGCCGTGCGCCCTCTGCCGCAGGCACCCGGGGTGGCTGCCCCTAAACACTCCTTCCTTCCCTACGTTCGAACGGCACTGCTCTGTGTATATATTTGTAAATCGTTTGGCACATTTAGGTTCCAGCTTCGGCTGTACTAACTGTCCGCGTCAAAACATCCACCAAAACAAAACTATTTGCATGGCGACATGTCTTCTTTTTTTCTTTGTTAAGCGGAAAAGGGTGGGTGGGTCTAAACTAGGGATTGGCCAACCGAATCCGCGAGTCCTCGAATCCTCAAACCCTAGGCAGGGATTCGAGATTCGCGAGTCCGAACCCCAGTGCCCAAAACAGGGAACCGAATCTTTCGAATCCACCAACCACGTTTGTTTGTTTCTTTATAAAATTGGTGCCCCCTGAGTCCACCGAAAACCTGATTGGCCTGTGGGCCCCGGGGCGCACCAAAACCACAGCATAAAGGTCCATCCAACATTACAAGTTCAAATGTGTCACGGTTTTGCTTTTGATTGTTTCTTACTTATATAGAAGAAATTCATTACACGAGAATTTATGTATTTCCTGTAGTCGACGAACAACACGTTAAATAAATTACACTTAGGAAGTTTATGGGTACGTTTTATTCTGAAAGTGAACTATCATTTAATTTGTTTTTCATTAAGCAAAGATATGAAATTCTGCTTCAAAACAATTTTCAGTAGAACAGTTTCTTCTTTCCATGGCTTTTTACTCTCTCTTTTTTTTTAAGGAAAGGATTCGAAAGATTCGAGGTTCGTAAGATTCGTGGATTCGGGAAATTCTAGATTCGTTCCCTCTCAAGTCTAAACCTTGTTAGCGCTTCTTCTCCTTCAGTACGCTCGTGCATATACACAGAACACAGAAGCGACAGTGGAACGAACGCTAACGTATCATACAATAACACGGTGCCAATTCTCAAGTGCTTTCCCTCAGTGCTTCTTCAACAAGAGCAACAGACGTCGAGAGTCACTTGAGCAGGAGACGACGAAAATCAACTCGCGGGTCGGGTTTCACTGGGGAACTTCTTATTTATATGCCACGTATGCAGGAAAGAAAGCCGGTACAGAAGAAGGAAAAGCCTACATTACACGGCAAAGCAAGCAGTAAGGGAATCGAGACCCAAACAGGGTCGTGCTTAAATCAGATTTGGAGGCTCCGAGCCAGACAGAAAGCCGAATCTACGCTTCGAGGAAGGATAGCTAAATTCAACGTGCATCCTGAGGCCCCACACTCGACATTCAAACCGAGGCCGTGCATTGGTCCCTCGTGTCAGATGCAGACGAGTGGAATATACGTAGACGTGTTAGATGACCGACCTGGAGGGGAAGTTCGGTGCATTTCATTCACCATCATCTGCCCGCCTTTTTTTTTTTTAACTGGGAAAGGGGCAGTGCGCTGGGCATGGACAGTACTCAAGGGCATGATGTAGTTTAGCTTGTTAATTTGTTAATTTGTTTGTTAATGTTTGTAGTTAATTTTTAGTTTGTGTGTTTTCATTTCAAATTCCAGTCCGCGGTAGAAAACATCAATTCGTATACAGGGTGTTTGCTCTAACGTGTACAAAAATTTTATCTAAAATTAGCGATAAAAGATAAACGACCGCTACTTTTCAGCTACTTGACTAAGAAACAGGTGTTACTAGTGAAGCAGTACCTGTTTCTTACTCAAGTAGCAGAAAAGTACCACTTGCTTTTATTTTATCGCTCGCTTTAAATATAATTTCTGGACACGTTAGAGCAAACACCCTGTATATACTACATTAGAACTTAGAAGGGAGTAGCCACAGCGTTAGCTACTGTTTTCTTTACATGTTCGGTCCGTGCAAGTGTCAACTGTAGAAATAAAAAGGACCCAGGTAAGTTTCCCCTTGGATCGTAATATATAGCGGTACGGTAATACGGTAATATCATGGATATTACCATACGTAAGAGACGAACCATAACAGTACTATGTAAGGTAACAAAAATAATTAATAAACGAATGCTGACATATTAATGCACGAACGAAAGCACATCCCAGTGCAGCAACATCAATAACTGGAATTGTTTCATACTCCCTATCAAGCTCCTTTCATACTATACTCAATGCGCAAGGATACTATATAATTTCATACACAACGTATACAGGGTGTTTAAAATTAAGCTTTCACGAGCGCTACGCAAACACAGCGATGACTGGAAACCGGATGGTAACTTTACCCTACTTGTGTAAGAAACAGGTGCTGCTAATTATGTAGCACATGTTTCTTACTCAAGGAACAGAAAAATAGCACCAGTTTTCTTTTGTTCGCTTATTTATAAAGCGCTAGTGAAGGCTTACTTTTGAACACCCTGTAATTGCCTGCTTCCCAATGAAGATACTCATTCGGTAAAAGGTTGAACGTTTGGTCCTGTTGGTACATAGTAATGGAAAAGGCAACCAGCGGTAGAAAACGGGACGAGAGAAGTAGAAGACACACAGCCGTCGGTGTGTGTCTTCTTTCATCATTCGGTAAGTGTGGGGGATGAACATAGTTTAACGAACCTGTATCCAGCCGTAGAAATATGGCACCAGCGGTATGGCCGATTGGGTTAAGGCGTCCCGCTCATTAGTGGTAGCCAAAATCGTGCTGAACACTGGGAGGTTGGTGGGTTCGAATCCTACCACAGGCTGTGCTGTCTGAGGTTTTCCCTCGGTTTTCCGAAGACTTTCCCGACGAATGTCGGCACGGTTCCCCCTGAAGTCGGCCCAGGACGCATACTAACCCCCCTGTCCCCCACTCCTTCCTGCTGTCCTCACTCCATCTGTCTACATCTGTACGCCGCTCATAGCCACAGTTGCTTCGCGGTGTCCACAAGGAATAAAAAAAAAAGAAATATGGAAGATCGTACGTCGAAAGCCAGACAGCGGCGGGATTTGTGCCCCGCATCTCTTGATTGCCGGTCATGTGCCCACACACACACATACACACACACATAAATGGGATGATGATGTGGTGGGTCATTCTCCGCCGTCCTGTGCCCAATCAATCAATCAATCAACTAATCAAGTGCCCTATAGACTAAACCTAACCAATATACCATGAATCAACTTCACGTGAGACGACAGTGGACATCGCAGACAAGACACCCAGTCAGCGCAAGACACCTCAATCACGAAACAGATCAACTCCATGAGACTGCACAAACGTATTCGTCTGTCTGCCCCTCGCACCCAGCGATGAGGGTATAAATATACATGAAGGCGCTGCCTCAACTCGGACACTTCATAAATTATGCAACCGGTCCAAAAAGAAATGTGGAAGAAGAGAAAGCATAATGGCAAGTGTTGCTGGTCGTTGCCTCTGTGTCCATCATTTCGATATCGATCTTTGCTTCTTCGTTCCCTTCACATGTAATTGAGTTAAGCACGACAAAAGGAAGACCAAGATCTGACAGACATAAGAGAGAACCGCTCCAGTCACTGAGAGAAACGCGATATGAGGTCGAGAGACGTGGCGTCGAATGAAAGCACTTCATCGTGTCGTGTGCACGTGACTTGGTGAGAGGTATTTCAACGACACCTTTCAAGACTTCATCGCGTGAAGAGCTCAGAAGCAAACCACGAATAGTTCGGGATGCCGTGAGAATTTTAAGTGAAGTACCACCGAGGGTTCGCGTTTGAATGCGTTTCTGTGTGCGCGATCTTCACTCTTCGCACGTGCATGTGAGAGTATAATGACGTCAGTTTAACTCTCCTCTGCTTTTTGCCGCGTCCTGCCGAATGACGATATGGATGGCTCAAATTAATACCCCTGTCCTAGTGAATGATACTCGCACTGAATGACATTCGTTTCGTGTGGCACGGTGAAATCAAATGGCAATACATGCGAATGATATTCGCCCAGCGAATGAGTTCGGGGAACTCAATGGGTAGGAGACTACCATTGACAACGACGGTGAGTCCTGACGTATAGTGAAGCGAACTCTGAAGCGTGCCGCCTCTAAAGTCATGACTTTAGAGGCGGCACGCTTCAAACGTCTGGGATATCCAAGCCTGATGGCGTACGCCGTGACGCTCCTTTTCTCACTAGAGGGAAGCACAACAAAACTTATAAACAGCCACTGTGCTTCACAGATTGCTTCAAGCACTCTTTGTTCCCCTACTGCATTGACCAATGGAATAACCTTTCTTATGATGCTGTTAATGCGACTTCCCCTGAAGAATTATCTAAGTTGGTTGACGGTTTATAACTTCGAGGTCTCTAGGATGTCACTGTACTATTGCTGATTGTTAGTACTTTTGTCCACTGTACCGTTTCTCATCTTTTTTTTTTTAATATATACCACTCCTACAACAGCCATGTAGGCTAGCAGTATAAATAAATGAATAAATAGTTAGTGAAGTTCGTTCTTTAGTGTGGATTACAGGGTGCTTTACCTGGTGACCGTTTTGAACGTAAATGAACATGTAAACATGTAAGTTATCACACACATGAGTGCACACGCAACTCACACATTTATTATTATTCCATTTCTATATGTTTTACTTCTCCGATGAACGGGGTGTCTCAGTTGCACATTGCACTCGTTGTAACTTTTATTGGGTGCGTACAGTGTTTAACGTTCCCAGACATAAACTTGTACGTACATCTTCGAATTCTGCGAGAAGTTTAGCACGTTTTAGCGCAAAAAAAAAGAGATAAAGAAAAGAAAAGACAAAGTCGCATTCGCTCCGTGCACGTTCCAAGCCTAAGATGACTTTAAACGTGTCGCAGCACAGCATAAATGCACCGCATGCAACGCACGTGAATTTAGCGTTATTAGTCGTAGCAGTTGACCCCATATACTGTAAGCCCCCACCTTGCTATACACTACATCAAAACCTTTGGTGGAAAAAGCGCATTAGAAGTACTATCACGCGCCTCTATTACGAACATTCTCGTATAGCTCAGCGACTCTTTGAAGGAATTTATCCTTTCGCCGCGTGCCTGCATGGAAATGAGACGAAGCAAGCGTGGTGCTGCTTACGAGATTGGAATAAAGAGAAATATGACTCCGCGTATTTTGCTCTGCGTCGTGAAAGTCTTTATTATGAGGACGTCGAGGGAACCAAGATGGAAATGACGCAACAAAGAAAGGTCACGAAAGCGAGACGTGTAAATTTTACAGGCCGTAAGTCGTATGCGTGCTAACCAGATATCCGCCGGCCTTTTGTAGCTTTGTAAATACGTTTTTATAAACTAAATATTTCAAACATATTTTTATAGCATATGTAAATTTTATATATAAAGAAATTTTATTACATTGGCTTGATGGTATGTACAATGAAACCAGTGAATAACAGTGGTATATACAATGAAACAGTGAAGAACAGTGCTACTCACAGAAAGGGAGCTCACCCAGCGCGCGCCCACACAGAAGGTCTATTTCACCGGCTTTCGCGACGCGAAACGTACTGTTGGTCCTCTGCGAACACGACTTGTAAAACGTGATTGGTTGAACGTAAGGGTACCGACGCCACTGCTCCACAGGATTGATCCTCACCTCACATATCGAACTCCGTCAAGGAGGCCCAGACCACTGGAATCCTTACTCCGTCGATTTCGGCTGAACGTTCCCCGGGGCCGCGCGTTGCTACAGCGTATCGAGATAGCTCCGTCACCAGATTGCAACCAATGCGGAAGTGCCAGAAGACACTGAACAAAACATACTGCTCAGCTGCGAGTGATTCACGTCAAGTCGAGAAGCTCTCCGGGATGCCTTGGTCAGACACGACCCTCTTGACCTCAAGAAGGTACTCGGTGACTGGCCAGCAGCACATCGACATGTTTCACACCGTGTAATCTCCTTCCATAGGACTTTTGTGGAACAAACGTCATTTTAGACTCCTTGGTAGCCAGACCTCGCTACCATAAGCGTGCTGGAGTAGCCGACCCAATGTAGAGTTGGGTCAACATCTTCCTATTTTTATATTTATTTTTTATTTTACCAACGGAACGACAAAATGGCGTAGATGCACGTTAGCTGGTAGATGAACTCCATAACTTTTGCTAGTTTGAGTCGTGTGTCCGTATCGTCCCTCTGTGTGCCCAGACTCACGGAACGAGTACGGAGAGGCAAGTCCAGTCGTTCGTTCAGCGAGCGACCGTATCTGAAGGACTGCGCTGCTCGACAGCGTTCTGCTGGTCCTTCAACCGCAGTGGTTCGGTGCGATAAGTGTAGTTAGCTCTGTCGTCTTGTGGAATGCGGAAAGTGTAGCGGCGGGAAATTATGGATGCGATGTAAATGAACGGGCTAGCGTTTGCCCGTAGCAGTAGGCAACGGGTTTTTGTACATGTCGAGAAAAAAAGGGGGGGGGGGAGGATGAATACAGTAGTTTCGGGGCGATCCCGACTTTCGAAAGGTTGACATTATTGTCGCTGTTGACATGGTCAGGTAGCGTTAGGGACCAAAATTTCCACGAGGTTTTATGCGTAGAATTTACTTTTGAGAGTTTAAAATGGATTCAATTAATTTCATCAGTTAAGATCATGTACGTAAGATAAAAATAAACGAATTGCGTTCATTTCATTAATTTAGCTCTACATCACAACGTTGCACAAAAAGTTTTCAGCCAGACAGTCGATCGGAATGTCGTAACTTTACGAAAAAAATGACAAATATAAAAGTGTTTGCATTTGTTTTCTTCTTCTTTTTTCGAAGACAAGCGACCATAAAATATGGATAGATAATGCTGATGCGAATAGTGTGCATGCACCGCATTCTGCAATTAGGAGGCAGTACTAACTTATAATACATGCATTGCAGGGGGGGGGGGGTACTTGTTTAATAGGGTATCTAATCGTTAATCCGGTTGCGTGTAACTCTAGAGCTACGGGTTTTTACCGACCATGAAAGGTTTACAACATTATGTTGCGCTCGATTGTGGTTATTTCGTTTAGAAAGTATTGCCCCATAAAATGTATGCTACACAGACGTCAAGACGTCGTCGTTGCAAATCCAGCCACACATTCACGACGAAACCTTAATTCTATTAGGAGCTCCTTCGACCTTGACAACTCGCTGAAAGGTGACATCCATCGCCCAGGGTTGATTGGAGTTCTTTGAAAGCTTGATTTCTTCCCCGAGTTCCACTTTGTCGATCATAGCCGAGAAGAAAACCTCCAGGTCGTGCCCAGTTAAAGGAATTAATCAGGTTAGAATCGAGCGATAAGGGCGACTCGAAAAGGTGCATGGGAGACTTTGTAGCTCTCAGCGGAGATATTCCCCGCTTCTGGTCAGCCTGTCGAGGGCGGATGGAACATTGCGAATAATTTTATCGCGTTTTAAGCTCAAAATACCATTGCTGTAGATGCTACATGACTTGCACATTTGCTTTATATGTTTGCGACCTTGACGCCAGTTTGTTAAACAGAGGCCGGTGCAGGCTTGTTTAGTGCTCGAACATAGTGCCTCGTCTCATAACGACAAGGGCATCATCAAAACGGTGGGAGCTACAAGTTTAAGCCAAAGAAGTTGGCTGGAGATCGAAGGGATGTTGATGGTGATGAAGAAAAATACTAGGGAGAAAATCGAAGGGGATTCCGTGTGGTGGATTAGGTTTACCTCGCTTACGTGTATTAAAACAGTAGCTTTATATGCCAACAACCATCGGCAGCCATGTGGCTTCATACATGGAGAGAGAGATTGTGGAGAGAGGCGCGGAAAAGGCATGAAAAGGAAAGGAGGCGGAAAAGCGGGGATGCGCGGCCAGTAGGTGTCTGCGCAGCGGCGTAGCAGAAAGGGATGAAGTTAGTTCGTTAGTTACGTAGTTAGTAAATTAGTAAAATTAGGACGTATGAAAGTGAAGTGTTTACACGGGAAGATATATAAAAAGAGTTGGTGCCTTGAAATTGTGTAAGGACCACAGTAACAATACAAAAAAATTAAAGGACATCACAAAAGATTAAAAGTATTTGAATATTAAATTAATTATTATACAATACAAATTAATTGCATAAATTAATCAAAAACATAATAGCATTTCAAAAAGGGTTTCGCCAACAATATACCACCACAGATGACCTTATATAGACATGCACACCCAAAGATGCGGCCAATTTTTCTAATGTACATGTAAATAAGATAGTTTACGCATGAACGAATCAATGTGTGCCACGATTCTAAGCACCGGTTCAGCCGTGCAGTCCTCATTGACGTCACTACACTTATTTGATCGATTTTCCTGCAGGTCTAGAAATGTGAACGTCATTATACGCTTCAGCTTGCAAGGCTGCTGCTCATTCGATTATCGAGGCCGTCAGTGTAAAGCCAAAACCGAGTGTAAGCAAAAAAAGAAAAAGAAAAAAAAAGAACACGTCTTTCTTTGTTATATTCTATACATTATGCAGAACCTGATAATCGTCTTGCATATGCGGTACCCCTCATTAAGTTTCTCCTGTGTATTCCTTCATAATCTGTTACGCATTTACGTTTTTTTTTATGCTATACGTTGCATATAGAAAGAAAAACGGAGTTAGTTTTAATAAATGCACACGGATGCAGCTTAGGTGCTCGCTCTAAAAAAAAGTATACAACCTTAATGACTCGTAGTATATCTCGCCACATTATGCACCCCAGAATTAGAAAAAAAAATTATACTGACAACGAACACGCCTTATCAAAAACAAGAGATTAGTGCAATGTTTCACGTACAGCGCTCCGCTACAAGATAATTCTTTCATTCTTATTCTTTTCTTTCTGATTAATGTACGCACATTTATCTTAGCAGGATAATTACAGATGGTGCCAAGCATTCCTTGCAAGGAACCGCGAAACGAAGCTGGGCCTTCTGCAAATGTTTCACGGTTGTTTTTTAAGCGCTATTTCCGGTCCGCCATTGGGACGCCATGCAAGCTGTACTTTTACCTTTCTCTCCTGTTTTTTCACCATAAACATATATCCAAAAATACAAAACGTTACATGAAAGTTGCAGTGTCGGCCAAGTAAATGATTGGAAAGTCTAAAAAACAGCGCACACAAAGGCAAAAGGTAGGCAAAAGGTGGCCAACGAGGACATTTCTCTCAAGGGCAGGTTATCTGACTAACAACAACAACAAGAACAACAACAACGAATAAGTAATGATGATGTAGTGGTATGTTTCGCCGCTGAGGCAGCACCCTATCCCATTGCTTGAGGGAGAGAAGATGGTGAGTGATGATGAAGATGAATGCTATCTGGCTATTTGGTTGAAGAATGGATGGAAAATGCGTTGAATGTGTGTATAGGTGGGGGATAGAGCTCGGCAAGTGCGGCACGGATCTCTTTATGCACATTCAGATTCGACACATTTCATCATGAACAAAGAACGGAAACGTTTTGTTATGTATCGCCTGTACTTTGCCAGCACCGCCTCTAGGACACAGAGCAGCAGCAAAGCAGAAAATGGTGATCTGCAACAACAACTTTACTTTACGACAATGAATGAGATGAATTACATATTGGGGATTTGTTTTTAAAATTCCGTGTTAGCACCGCGAAACAATTGTGGCTTTGAGCGGCATACAGATGTGGACAGATGGAGTTAGGATGGCAGGAAGGAGTGGGGGACAGGGGGGTTCGTATGCGTCCTTGGCCGACTTCAGGGTGAACTGTGCCGACATTCGTCTGCAAAGTCTTCGAAAAACCTAGGGAAAACCTCAAACAGCACAACCGGTGGTAGGATTCGAACCGATCACCTCCCAGTCTCGAGGAGGACCTTGGCTATACGGTTGGATGAGCGACAACGAACGAGCGGGACGCCTCAACCAGCTCGGCCACGGCGCCGGTGGTATTGGCACACCTATTGGTATTGGTAACGCCCACGCCTCTATAAGTGAAAGGGCAGCCTTCACTTCAGTTCGTATACAGTGCTGGACTAAAGTTTGCGGAACACGCTCCGGCGCATTTCTTCCACAGAGTGACTCGGGCAGCAGCGAATGGGACCATATGGACTTACATACATGTGCCTTAGTAACCCCAGTCACCTGTTTGCAAGTCTGTATGCGGCACCATTCGCAGCCAGCGTGTCACTCTGAAGAAGGAGTGCGGCAGAGCGTGTTCCATAAACTTCTGTCCAGCACTGCACCATACATTCTCAATGCGCCAAGGGAAACCTGATATAGCCGACGAGCTCGTGTCAAGTCCTTCTCCATCTTTTCCATGTTCGACTAACTCGCCAACTTTCTGCCCTTCTCGGGACAGCTACGCTCTCTCGTTTTATTTTTTCGTCAGAGTACGCTGCGACGTCGGGAATGATCTCTGTGCACTCAACATCACCATGGAAGGCCCTCACCGGCGAAAGAAGATGGAAGAACACAGCAAACGCAACTCCTCTAAGGACGTCTCTTCCTGGAGTATCGCTCCCGCCCAGAAACATATATCGAAGGAACCCCCAAGACGAACATACATCTCATTACTGAGCTTCTCGCAATGAAAGAAGACATTTTCCTCTTCTCGAATCTCTTGGTTCAGGATGAGCCCACGAATACTGTGATACACGACTGCTTGTCAACGGTACGAAATGAAACGTCTTCCCAAACTCTTTGTATGCTTCCGATTTCTACATAGACGCGAAAGCTTTCTTTCGGTAAGGGTAACAAACATCCTTGTTTGGATAGTCATTTGTGAAAGGAAAGGGCCGTGCGGCTGGTATACAGAGGGTGCGTTGAAACGAGGACGACTGTGCGGAAATATGACTGTTGCGTATATGCATGCGGGTGTTGCAAGCATGGGGTACATGTTGCGCATCTTTGCAAACTAGGGGTATTTCGGAAGCATTGAGGAGATGATGAGGACGTTTTAACGTGATTTAACTTATTGAGGAGGGTTGTTTGGAAATAAGGTTTGCCTGGAAGTAACATTTGAAATGTTCTGCATGAGCTAGAATAACAACAACAACAACAACAGCAATAATAATAATAATAATAATAATAATAATAATATTTATTGAGGAAAACAGTCGCGGTACGATGCACGGGCCCGCCTAAGCCCGGGGACTTGTTTTATAGGAACCCGGCGTAAGCAACAAAAGTATCTCTACTCACCGAGCTAAACACATAAAAGATGAATAATGTAAATGTAATAAAAGAGCTACAATAAACACAGTATACCAAAATACGGTAGAAACTATAAAAAGTGTTACCATTAATCTTGTCGCTTAAAGTAATAAAACTCCGGACAAGTTAACACAATACTATATCCGCGGTTCACAGGAACGGATAATGTCTCGAGCGTTATGAAACCGCAGTTTTGAGGAATGTTTAAGCTGCTTTTTCGAGCGAATTTCGCCTATATCGGTGGCAATTTCGTTAAACAGCCTTGGTGCATACTACTACTACTTCTACTACTACTACTAATAATAATAGTGCAGCTCTTCGGCTACACGTAATGTATGAGTTTGTATCTGAAACGTCGCCATACTGGTTCAATAGGGCCGGAACATCTGTCGACGACGCTAGTTTGAATTATAAAATCATTTTGCACGACTGGTACCGTTACAGAAATAATCTTGTGAACGAGAGTTGAGAGATTACCCGTCATTACAAGATTATTTGGTTTTTTGCGTGCGAGCACGTTCGACTGCTATTCACAGGACAATAAAGCAAACGCAGATTTAAGAGTAACAGGAAAAGTAAGAGGTAGAACCGAAAGTAGCACATATGAGCGCGAAATGATTCATGATTTTTTTGTTTCTTCTGCGAGGTACATTACCGACTGCTGCGCCTCGAAATTCCCAGGCATACTGTACTGCCGTAACTGTGGCGCTGATGTCACTGTATTCTTAACATAGCAATAAAACGCGCGATGTATACCTGTCGTTGCACTGCTTCACAGCCTTACAGCACATAGTGTTTGCAGGCAAACGTTCCCAAGCAGCACAATGTACTGAAAGTCGAGTGCAATAGGGGTGGACGGCTATAGGTGGAAGGCCTTGAACAGACTCTTGAAACTAAAGAACATCGATAAGACACATACCGTCCACCCCTATTGCACTCGACTTTCAGTACATTTTGCTGCTTGGGTTATTTTCATAGTTGCACATGATAACAGTATACTATAAACATGTCCTTCAGAACCCGATATGTCATTATCACATAGAAGTAGACTATAGGTCTTTCCTGTTCCCTTTTCTTTTAAAAATAATTCCCGGTTTCCAATTCGTCCTCGAGAAATATGTCATCAGCAGCTGAGCACATTCATTTTCCATGTACGCCGCATAATTGTCGTACTTTATTTAGATAATCTAAATATTACATTCCGTGCCAATTTAACAAGGTGCGCTAGGAGCTTCACTGATAATCCTTAGTTTACGGCCGCCCGAATGGTCGAAGCAGGCTCGTTCCTCGGCTGATAATTTCACTTCCATCGTAGATAACGTCGAGCTGCAGCAGCAGGAGAAAATCGCTCGGCTCTTCGTACGTAAAGCCCATCGAATTACAAAAAAGGAGGATGATAAGACGGGCGAGGCAATATGGGGCGCTTTTCCGAATGTAATGAAAAGGACATCGCCTAGAACCTCATCGAGACCTCGTAAGCCCAAACTAAGTCACATAGATAAAACGTCCCTACTTTGCTCTAATGCTGTGAGCGCTTTCATTTCGTTTTGTATGACTTCAGTCGAAGGGAACCTCGTTTCTACGTTCGATAGCGCTAAGTCCTTCAGAGAGCAAAATCAAGAACGTAAAACGCGTGAGATTGCAAAGGCATTTTAGGAGTATTAAGATTGCGATGGTGGTGGTGGTGGTGAAGGTGAACGGGCTCGCCGTTGTCGGCCTCACAGAGGTGGGGGACGTCACGACTAACGCCCTGGGGAATGTGCGTCCTGGGCCGACTTCTAAGGGAACTGTGAGATTGCGATGCCTATTCGGAAGTACTGCAGTGCCAATTCGGCTCTGGTCGTTTTTGCGCAAAGCTAGTTTCAAAGGGATGTTTTGGAGTAGGCATAAAATTGTATTACGAGTACTCTTCGACATTGGATGTCTGAGTGCACGTCCTCCTGTGAGTTACTGCCTCGTTGGCGACTGGTATGCTTTTCTTACATCCTGTTATGCCTTCCGGAGATGAACAACGAAAGGGGACAGTAACTAACAATCAGCTAACACTGGAGGGTGTATTATGCGCCAAAAGTCATATAAAATGAATGTCATTTGTCTGTTTTCTCGCTCTATACGTGTTTGATGATCTATTGAGTGTCTGAAAAATCTGATGCTATCGTCAACTTTTGTGTTACATTTTGTTTACGTTTTTACATTGTTTACGTTTTACAATTCACGATCGAGCACCGTACACATTTGTCGTGTTGCTTTTAGTGGATGTGCCTCCCATAGTGAATGCCAACGTATCACGGGTTTGCCCGGTCTGTCCACGCAGGTCTTGGAACGGGCCAGTAACTGCCCAAGCAGCACAACGTCTTGGGCTGATATTTGACCAATATTGGCAATGTCGGCCCAATATTAGACCACAATTAGACCAATATTGGGCCAGTATTGCCAATATTGATGCAATATTGGGCCAGTTTTGCCAATCTTCGTCCAACATTGGGCCACTATTGCCAATCTTGGTCCAATATTGGGCCAGTATTGCCAATATTGCCAATATGTTCATGATGACGAATAGCAGAAAGAAGACAAGGACAGGGTAGAAGAAGACAGGACGACTGCAGCTCGTCTTCGACTCTGCAGTCCTCCTCTCTACTTCTACCCTGTCCTTGTCTTCTTGCTGCTATTCGTCATCACGAACCTTTTCCAACTACGCCGGATTGTTCCTATTGCCAATATGGCCAGTGTTGCCAATCTTGGTCCAACATTGGGCCAGTATTGCCAATTTTGGTCCAACATTGGGCCACTATTGCCAATATTGGTCCAATATTGGGCCAGTACTGCCAGTATTGCAAATGTAGCCAGTATTGCCAATCTTGGTCCAACATTGGGTCAGTATTGCCAATATTGCCAATATGGCCAGATGCAAGATGTTGTGCTGCTTGGGTGTGTATAGGAGGACTTCACAGGAGGATAGGACTGGGAGGTGCCTCGGGTTCGAATTCGGGCGCCGGCTGTGCTGTCTGGGTGTTTTCCTGTTTTCTGGGGTGTTCCTCAGACGCTTGAAGACAAATGTCGGCAGTGTTCCCTATGAAGTCAGCCCAGGACGCACCCCCCCCCCCCCGCGGTAGTCGTGACGTTGCCCGTCTAGGCGTGGCCGACTATGGCAAGAATTTCCATCAACATCACCATCACCACCAATATTCGTTGACATTATTGCAACGGAGTTAGAGCTCCGCACAAGAGTGTTAACGCTTAGGAACAAAGTGCTGATGTTGGGTGGAGTTGAGCTGATAAGAAAAGAAAAATGGATAAAGAGGCACTCATTGCGAGAGCCCGCCACTCCATATCACTTAGAAAAAACAGAAATGCCCAACTACAACAAGAACAATGAGTGACAAAGACACTCAGACGTCTTTACGTGCCATTCATTGAATGATTCATTGATTGATGGATTGAAATTACGTGTCATTGATTAAAACTAAAATATATCGTTGATCATCATTGCGGTCGTTGTCCTTAGCAATTTACAGTTTGTGTAAGTAACGTGTGGCAACGCGACATTTTAACCAGGTCTCCTTTGCGAAGTGTAGACCCAACGCTGTCATACCGGCTGCCTGCAAAGCTTCCTCGTTCCCTAAAGTCGCTCATCCATAGACTACGTCTGAACGTGGCCTTCACTCTGTTCTGTCGCTACCAACTAGGCTGGGAGGCCAGCCCAATTTGCGACGAGTGTGGTGTACTTGCCAACGTATAGAGCACATACTCCTCCGCTGTCGTACTTATACCAACGAGAAGCGTACACTGCAATCACAGCTTGCCACCCTTGGCAGCCGCCCCATCAACTTGTCGTGCATCTTCGGCCCTTGGGACACCGCGGCCCACTCCAGGGCTGCATTATGTCATGTAGTCATGTTGTTTTCTGAGGCGATTGGCCTAAAGGACTCATTGTGACCCCGACAGCGCTCTCGGTCATTCCTACCATCACGAACACTATCGCCATCGCCGCTCCGATCATCATCGTCATCTCTCATCATCGTCATCACTTATATTAGACCCACTTGCTATGGGACAGCGTTCCACTCCTAGAGTGGACCCCCCCCCCCCCCCCCCAACTTCATCGTCAAAATATAATTGTTGTTGCACCGCGCAGCTCTTCACATCATGAATATTACTCGAAAAACAAATTTCTTAGAAAGGAACGTTTTGTTACGTTGCTCACGCATATACGTACATAAGCGTCAACATCCCGCGGTATAACTCACTTTCTCAAAGTCATATTTCATATTCATGAGCGAACATTGCATTATTCATGTCCTTAGTGTAAATATACTACACCCCCCCCCCCCCTCTGTACGTTCTTTCTCCGTTAAATCAAGTGCGCCCGAACACAAAGGGTGGCGACGTTTCCTCACGCAAACAAACAAACAAAAACACGCAAAAACGAACAAACGTGAAGTCAGAGCAAACGAAGCACTGGACGGTGCACCCTAACCGAGAGAGTTAAAAGATTGAAGGCACTTTCGCGAAACAACTATGTCGGGTCGCATTAAAGTTGCATTAAGTAGCTCTTCGAAACCCTCTCAGCTATGTTTTGTAACAAAGTTTTTTTTTTTCCTTTGTGTATCTCTTTCTGTGATGGCGCTAGCTATGTACACAAGTTAAAGGACCGCTAAAGTTTTAAAATATACATATCGGCGAGTTTGATCGTAAAATAAAAGAAAACCAGAAAATAACAAAAATAGCACGGAGGCTCTTTTCCTTCTGCCATCTGCCTCGCTGAGGAACTCACTCAGGGGACTGATCCAATGATGGAAACCTCGTAATAATATGGACGCATGTACAGCGAGGATCGCATTTGCATATAGATAACTGTGGCCGCGTTTGTGGAAAATACATTACAACGTCTCGATGTCCTCGGCTTTATTGAATTATGCTAAGCCAAACATATGGGAGCTCTTCGGTGCAGCCTGTAATACGCGAGATAAAGCGGGAATACCGGAGGATAACTTCCTACGATCCTATTGGTGATGTCGTGTCGTCTGCTATTATGCTGATGGAAGCAGAAGTTTGTCGCGGTTAATCATGCCTAACTGTGCCCATCCAGATATAGAGGTCGCAGCTTGTAGCTATCATCCGAGTGCATCCATTTCCAATCGATCACGGAGTTGTCGTTTCCGGAACGCTCACCCCACGAACCGCAATCTTTCGAAACATTTTTTTTTTACGTGTGTAGTAACAGCATTCAATTGCAAAGGGAAGAAAGAGGAGGAGAAAGAGCATAAAAGGGAACGAGGCTCATTACAGCCTATCTCGAGTTCTGCTTGTATATTTCTACTTACGGAAGAAAAGAGCATGATGTACTTTGGCATCGTTTATCTGTAAAATTGTACGAAACAAAGGTGGTATACACAGGTCGTAAATAGAGCATCTTCATAAAAGGCCTACACGAAGAGGAGATGCATTACATAGTGCTGACACTGTTTGTACGCCCGGTTTATTTAAGCTACGGGCTACGACGCACAGCACGGTGCCCGAAGCGTTATTCTGGTATTGAACCGGTATGTTTGCGATGTAAATACCAGCACACAGAAGGAGCGGTATCATAGGCTCGTGAGAATGTTGAGAGTGTGCAAGTAAAAAAAAAGAGAGAGAAATAAGCTCGACACGTGTAAAGACAAACCGATATTTATATACATAAAAAAGGGAGATCCGAATTTTTGTAAACTTTGTTCATACGACGTTGTAAACGTGGAAACTAGTATACTGTGCACGCAGGGAGAGATAATGAGGGAGCTAATTTGTGGAAAGAAAGTAAACCATTGTTAAGTTGAGGGACGACGCGAGTCCGCTCGATAATGTAATAATACAGTTTCTGCGACCGAGCTTTAATTAAAATGAAGCGGACTGCCATTTTTTTGTATGTGTTCTGCGTGGTTTTTATTATCGAAGGTTTGCTTTTCGAACAGTAAATGTGTTCGCATTAGGACCCGACACATCCTCATTACAGGCAAATAATTACGCCGTCCCTAGTGACACCACCGTTCGACATCGCGGAATTCAGGCATCAGCACTGCGATTGCAGGAGTGCACGTCTCCATCATTTCCTCTCTCCAGACAACAACAACAACTTGATTGTGAGCTGATGAATGGGGAGTTTCATCGCCAGGGGCGATAGATGAGAAATGATGATCACTCAACACGTGCTCTGCCGTCATCGGATCACATCTGTCAATATATTCGTTGCCGATACTGAAGTTGCAACCATTGGAGCTCAAGCGCCTACCATTAGAGGGTTTTAGTATACATCGTACCCAAAGGCGATAGCGTACGTAATAGATTGCTTTGGTGGTTTTGCGGACTGCGCGAAGCTCTCTTTCTGTTACGGGCGTGCAGAGAACCATCAACGTCATTCCTTACGTATGCAAAGGCGATAGCGTACGACGTACTAAAACTCTCTATTATCGAGCTAGCACAGTACGGTAATCAGCAATAGGAACATATTCAGAGCGGGTAAAAGCTATACGCAGCAACCTTCCACCATCTATCACGATGCAAATGCCTGGAACTTCTCATCTCTTTTACGTGTGAGCTACTCGTTTTACAAAACCTGACTTTGTTTTTTTTATTGACCTGCCTCGGTGGATCATGTGGTATCGCGTCCACTTAGCATAATCCCCCAACTACTGGATTGGGTGTGAGTGACTTTAATCCCAGTGACTTTAATCCCAACCGCAAAATTGAGGGTGCGACCTCTGCCAAGGACGCCAGCAACTGGGTGGCAGGGTACAAGTTGCTTAGATACACTCTTAAAAATGAGCTTCACCGCATAGCACGCTCTTAGCCAACCATCGTCTCGAATGATATCGTTATCTGCCCTGATTAGTTGAAAACGGGTGGCGTACGCCTTTTTTGTGACAATTATGAACAGCACAAGTGTCACAAAAAGGCGTACGCCTCCCGTTTTCAACAAATCGGGGCAGATAACGATATCATTCGAGATGATGGTTGGCTAGGAGCGCGCTTTGCGGTGAAGTTCATTTTTAAGAGTGTAGGTTAAATATGAACTTAGATGTCAGAAAACGCGAAAGCAACTATGCGTAAGAGCGCATAGAGACAGCGTGTTATCATAGGTTCTATCATCAGACGTGCTAATACTTGTTCGGTAACAACAGTTCCGCATCCCTATTCGCCCTTAATGCTGTGACTCCATAGAGCCCGCTTCTCACGACGTAACATTATTGCAAAAATACTGATGCAAATGCAGGAGGATCGTGATATTAATACGTCGGATTTAGTCCGGCGTTCACCAGCACCGTACGCCCTTCTAATCTCCCATCATTGCCGAAGCGGGCGCTTTCAACAGCGCACATCTGCGAGTGCGTAAGTATAGCACAGTGTAAGTATTTGCTTATCGCTTTGAAAAATGATCCAACATTTTTGAAAACAAGTTGTTGCGTGTCGCATGTATATCGGCGACAAAAAGTGTTTTCCTTTACAAAGCCAGCGCTCCCCTCTGCACCAGCTGGGGCGTGGTGATGGTGATGGTGACGTGATAAAGAAAAAAAAATGGGGATGTGAGTTTCGACGAAGTGGCGTGGTGGCTGATATCCCCCACTGCATCCTACACTGCCGGCAACACCCTCTTCACCGTGACGCCCTCTGCCGTCGTTTATTCCAAGGTTCTTATGTTATTTCTTATGTACTTTATAAGTGTGTATTTTTAGTGTATTTTATTAGTCCCAGAGGCCATGGCGAGCCTCCGACCAGAAGTCCAGCATAGCCCACCTTGACTCAAAAGGACATGACTACTACTACTATACTTGGCCACAGCAGTCTAACATTGGCTACCCCTACTGGGTCCCGTTCGACGGCCTACCCAGTGGGCCATCATCAAAGCCCTCCTCCGCTTTCTCCAAGCTTCGGGACTTATGGACACCCCTCCCTGTGATAGCCGGTGAAGCCTGAGATTGCCTGTGATTGCGTGAATGCACTGTGAACGCTATTTGACTGTGCATTATCTGTTTTCTTCTCAATTGATTTTTTTCTAAAATACCAAGCCGATCTTTGTCTGACTGACCTTTCCTTTTTCACTTAATAAACTTTCATATCTCCCCCACCCGCCACACACATACAGAAAAGACAACCACGTGTTTGGCAAGTTCCCCTTTTTGTTTGTATGTGGTCCGTCACGTGACCTGTCTTATGTGTACTTCCTCTCATCCGCGGCGGAGACACACTGTCCATATCGTACACTGTTAAAACAGAACTTCACCACATAGCACGCTCCTAGCCAACCATAATTCCGAATTATATCGTTCTGTGCATTGATTTGTTGAAAATGGACCTATCTGGCCTATCTGGGACACATTAGGCTTGTCCAAGATAGGCGCCTCCCCCCTGTTTTGAACATATCAGGACACGGAATGATATCTTTCGGAATGATGGTTGGCTAGGAGCGTGCTATGTGGAGAAGTTCTGTTTTAACAGTGTAATGTTTCCGTGGTTGGTTATGTTTCCCTCGCCTAAGCGATGCGTAGACCAACTTCTAACCAACGAGAAAGACAGCCCACTTTCTCCGTTCACTTTCAGTTCGCTCAGTTCGCACAGTTGCTCAACTCGTTTGCTCCCAGCGCTCATCTTTTCCCACCCCCGCCGATTCTTTATAACTCACATATATATATATATATATATATATAAATCGATGGCCTTTCCAATCACAATGCAAATAAGGCTTCTCTCACCACAGCGCTACTCTTGCTTTTTTTTTTCACCCATCCCTCGATCGACTCCTGCGCCTGTGAAGACAATTTCGACAAAACCTCCAGCTCATCAACTTCGCAAAGAGTTGGCTTTCCGTTCCCTTATCCTTCATATTCGATTGCAGCTACCGGGAAACAAAATAAAAATGCAAATCAAATAAAAATTCGGTATACGTAACAAACGTAAAGACGCAAGCTCAGCGCGTCATTCGAGCGCTAAATCACATGGGCGGTATAGAAGTGGTGTGTATAGGGAAGTTTGGGGAATAACGTTCGAGGATAAAGCGAAAGTGCGGTCAAGTAAACGAGCTGTCAAAAGGGAATGCGGTCGAAGTATTGGGAAGCTTGAAATGGGGTTCCAGATTGGTTGTTATTGAGACAATGAAAAGTAACGTGAGAGTAAAGTGTATGAGACAAAATGCGTATGATACGGTTAAACCAGTGTGGTTAGTGCTCCTCTGCGCCTCAGACAAGGATCGGAATACCGTCGTCGAAAACAATAAAGCATTTGCCACTTTTTGTCATTCAGTCTGCTCGAATTTCTGGGTAATAGACCTCTACCCGAGAAACGTCATCATGACGTCGGTAGACAGACTGAAACCGAAACAAATCGGAAAGAGAGGGCTGGGTTCCACGAATGGGCACTTGTTCGCTGCCTCCTATTGAAAGAAAAGAAGGACCGAAGGTCGCGTCCCCTCCAGGGACCATCGTAATCCCCTCAAGACTTTCGGTCGCGACCTTGTACGCCCCTAGCTTCGAGCGTAGTTCAACTCTACCAAATTGGTGGCGCTGTCGAACACTATGACGTCATTTGTTTACAAACAGGGAGATGTCTATTGCCAGGGTGGAGGGAAGTACATAGTAATAGCTTTTTCTGTCACGTTGAGAACGCCAATGTGGCAGGTAAGCGAACTAAGTGTGGCGCAGCTTTTTCTTGGGAGCCCTCAGGCTTGGTGTAGTACACTGAGGCCTGGACAGTAGACTAAATGATCTACATATCGTTACGCAGGGTGGAGATTGTGCGGTGCTACCCTGCTTACTTGTTAGCTGTTGCATCATCTCACATTTTGCATCATCCCGCAAGTGCATCTCATCAGCAATGGTGCGGCCACACAGGGGTAACACAAACCCGACATTGTTTTAACTACCTTCAAGCGGGTGCTGTACGCAAAACTGCCATCTTTTCCTGGTCACACGTCATAGGAAACGTCACTTTGAGGTCATGTGACTTTGTTTACATGTCGTTTTTGCGCTTGTCGACATATTCCGATCGGCATAAAGTCAAGAGATGAACGTGTTTTGCCAGCGTCAACTATACGGTGCTTCTTCCGTGACATGGCAGCCCATTTCTCCCCAGTTTAAGTAAATCGCATCGGCTCAGTGTGTCATAATGCCGGGTTTGTCATCGCAGCTACGGAAGTGGTCAACAGTACGATGCTTCATGTACAAAACTGCGCGTTTAGTGCGAGATTATCGGATGAATACATAATTACCCAGGTCGAAAGACGCCCGAAACGGTACACAGGAACAGTAAACGGCTTGTTTACAAACGATTTTGCAGCTGATCACGGGCACAGTCACCTGTAAGGTCACGTGTCCGTTGACGTTTGCTGTGACATGCGACCAGGACCTGTCCAGAATGCATTGCGTTCGCCCAGCACACTTTCGTCTATGGAGCAATACACTGGATGCCACCCCCGTGTGCGGCCAGTACACCGTACCGCAGACACATCGCCTTCGTCGACGAATTGGGACTTACCCCGAATTATATCCTTAACAACCCAAAACGGTCATATCCGTCGTGCACTTCTTAAATGACTGGCATTACGCTCCTTTAATCATGTGGTCTGGTGCAGCAGGAGCAGTAGCAACAACAACAGAGCTTCCTTTACATCTACAGCCGTCAACGCAGTTTCAGTAAAATTTAAACTCGTAACTCGAGCCTTCCTACAATAATCCACATTTTGCACAATTTCTTTTTCTTTTTTTCATAAAGTCGCCAAACGGATGTTCCATTGAAGCGCCGGCAGCAATGAACAACAATACAGAAAGGAGAGATGTATGGCTGTTTTCTTTTTCTTTCTTTCTTTTTTCTTTTTCGGGAAGCCCAACGTCCGATTCATGACAGTGTGTGACAATGGAAAGCGACGACAGAGCATATCGTATGCGACACAAGGGAAATCCGAGAACGATATCCAAGAACACGACTTTTCTGCACCATGGTGCTCAGCCGCGCGGAAGCAATTTGCTCTGATCTCAGAGACAGGCCAGATTGTCGTTTTTCCAAACTGTCTGCAGTTTGTTCTATTCTTGTTTGGCACTTAGTCTTCTTTTTGTTTTTTGATTATGTACTGCCTCGCAGCCGAATGAGGTGACCTGAGTCCCTCGATTGGTGTCAATTTCCCCACGGCTCGCCAGCTATTAGATTGTGTCCGGTGGCGACTAAATTCTACGAGGTGCGAGGTTATTTTCAGACACGCCGGACGCGCAGTGTTTTAGTGAATTGCGTTCCGTTTGTACGATGACATGTTTATATTTATCGTTTTTTTTCACTCAGACTTTGCGAAAAATCATACAATGATATTACAGTTACGTTGTAAGCTTTACCGATGCCGACATGTGCCTGAAGCTGAAATACCAAAGGCACCCTCTGCCGGGGATGCACAGGAAAGCAAGAAAGAGGGTATCGCCAAACAGTTTTTTTGTTTTTTTTTATGGGGGGGGGGGGGGGGGCGGGGTAGGGGTGTCTGGAACGGTAATGTTCAAGATCTTATCTGCATAATGGTTTCTTTTCAAGTTTACAACACAAAGAAGAGGGCGTTCGTGATCGCATGATGGTTGGAATGCCAATGATATCCCCCACTGTGAAGCTCCCGTCTGTATAGCAAGTTCTGAACCACGTGCTCTGAACAGAACCGTTTCTGGCTCTGAATAAGTGGCCGCGACACCCATCCTTAGGCAATGGAGTACGTGATGCGGATACCTCGTGAAGACTACGAACTCTATTCTTTCCCTTAGGCAGGACAGATACGTAGATCCACCTTACTGACATCCACAGCACTGGAGCGTGGTGGAAGGCCTTTCTCAAATCCAGCTCAAGACTGTCGTTACTTTGTTGCGCTGATTCAATAGGGCGACCTGCCAGGGTCCCGATAAGTCCATTATGACCCTTTATAGAAGTGGTCGTGCGGACTGGTCTCTTTCTTGTAGCTTCGATGTGACATTGCGCTAACCTTAGACTCCAATAGCGTTGCATCGTACGGCTCACATTGACTTTGCAAGTCAAGGTAGATTTCTTCAGATCCTTCAGATTAGAGCAGAGAGAGAGAGAAGCAGAAAATAAAGGAAATAAACATGGGAATGTTAGTGCCAACGCGCTTACTGTATCTAAAGATAATGCTCATTAAATTAACCAGAACTGATATACAGGGTGTCTTTTTATAGGCGATACAGATTTTTCATAAGAAAACTATATGGGCTATAGACATGCTGTTTTCAGTTCGATCATCTCTGGGCCGGCGGACGTTCTTGTCCATATGTTGCTTGACCGTCAAATGACTAATTACCTAGAAATCGTTAATTATTTTTTTTTTAATTTCCAAAGCTACGAAGTTGTCCCAATGAGAACATCTGTTCCTTTCGGTGACCTGATATCGTAGCCGTTTTCAGAACAAAAATCCGTGAGGTAGATCGTTCGCAAAAAAATCGTGAAGGAACACCGTTTTTTTCTTTGTTTTGTTCATTGCGCATCTTCGGAGACCCGTCTTTGCCCCCAATTTGCTATGGAAGTGCCAGGAAGTCTCCACTTCCTTGTACTTGACCTGCTGACGGCCGACAGGTGTCGTGACCCCCCGATTGTGACGTCATTGTAGTATTGTATAAAACTCCAAGTGTCATCAGTGTCATTCTTCAGTCCTGACGAAGGCGAAGCTTCCGCCGCAACGTTGAGTTCCCCCTTAACTTTCCACTAGTAAATAAATAACTCCCCTTTTTCCTACTTCCTACGTCTTCGTTGTCTGCCTCAGATTGTGTTAGTACCTATAAATATATGATATCTATGATTATTTTGTTTATCATGTTTGAATAAGTGACTGCATCACGGGCTTGCCCTGCAGATCCAGTTGTTGTCTGTTCTTTCTGTTTGTCACGAAATAAACTGAAACTGAAATTAATATTACAAAGGAAGAACAAAATGCAGCCCCAAAGATGAAAGAATGTAATATCGAAAGTAAGGAACGCCATTTAACAATAGAGGACAACGAGGAAAATGAACTTGACAGGAGCCATAACTCTCCGGAGTTGGTTGCGAGTGCACGTTCATTCCATTAGATCAGATTAAATTGAAGCAGGAAAAAAAAAAAAAAAAATGAAAACGTAGGTCGCACTGGTGCGGCCAGCTGTTCCACGACGCTTGATGTGTGAAAGCATTGAGTTCCATTGCTTCATTACACCATCCATTGACGATAGCTGTGACAGGAACAAAAAAAAAATGGCGATGTCTAAGAGAGTGGGCTAAAGGAAGATTGCATCGATGAGAACAGTCATGCGTCTAACACATTCCGCACGCCGAATGGACGACTGTCGAGCCCGTGTTCAGAGCCTTCCAGACGACACCGAATGGATTCGTATCGTGATGCAATGGAGCAAGAGTTGTGATCTGCTTCCTGGCATTCCGCATGTGCAGCAGTCGGCGTGTGGAAAGTAGCGCCCCAATGGTATACGTTGAGCCCGGCCGCGGGTATCGGCCTTTCCAGATCGAGGGCGACGTTCTTCCGGTTCTTCCGACGTTATTCAGTCGGCTCGATTCGTGGCATCGGACAAGGGAACAAATCAGTCTGTAGACGATAGTCCGTGCACAGTCTGAAGGTTCCATCTTCTTTCGGTGCAATTGTTATTGGCGAAGCGAATGTCGACGTTGACGGTCTTATTATCTTGGCGTCAAGCATCGTCTGTAGCTCCTTCTGCAGCCAGGCCCTCCTCTCTCTTGACAGGGGGTACGGCTTACATCAAATGTGTGTAGTGTTAGCTAATTTAAAGGGTACGACATGCGACGTAACTGCCGGTGGGCATGGCCCAATACACCTGAGCTCCGGGTACATTGCGGAGACGTCTTCGGCTGACTTGGGTAATGGCGGCGCGGAGACTATTGTTAGTCCTTCGACGTCCACGCGGTCGTCCCAAAAGAAATTCATCCGCATTGCCTTCATGGCGGGCCTAGACAGCAGGAGGTTGTACTCCACATCGTCGATAACTAGGGCGTCAACGGAAAGTGTCTGGCCCTGGAAGGATAGCTCAATCGTGGTCTGCCCATCAAGTTCCCGACATGTCCCATCGAAACTTCGTACGAGTATGGGCCGTCCCTTGTGAACACGTCTCTGGTTGACCTGTCTCCTGTTCACGATGTTCACTGTTGCCCCGCTGTCTATGAAGGTTTCCGTGGGCCTCCCGTTTATCATCACCGTGACATACACTAGATTTTGGCTAGCAAGATACACAGTGTCCATTCTTATCGTCGGGCCAGACTGCGGACCCTCTTTTATTCGTTTTTTGCCCCCTCTCCTGCTGGGACAGCATCATAACACGGATGGTCTCTCCCTACGCAGTTGAGACGATTGTCTCGCGGCGGAGCTCTGTATTGGTCGCTGGGAGTCACTTCTCCAAGTCGTGCGCGTTGCCTCCAGAATGGGGGGTTATCCTGTCGCTCCCTCGGGTACCTGTCTTGGGGGTGATCCACGAAGAGTCCTCTGCAGCACTGTAGTAGACCCTCAACATCGGCGGGGCTCTTCACTTGGACCTGTCGCTGGAGATCTCTCGGCATCCCTAGGACGATAAGAGGAACAATGGATGTATCCGGGAGGGTAGGGTCTGCCACCTACAGGAGCCGTCTCTTCTCATAAAAATATGCGAGTGGGCTTCCCGCTCGATACCTAAACGATATCGCATGGTCCCACCAGTCTACCGCGCTCTCCTGGGACGAGCCGATGAAGTTTTTCCAGAGGCCCCATGAGTCTTCGGCGTGGCTTGATATGCTAAGCTCGTACCAAGACTTCGCTATACCCGCCAGGAAGAGTCTCAGGTTTGTAATTTTGTCCTCATCCGTCGCCCACCGGTTCTTCCCGCAAGCGTACTCGTAAAAGGGGATCCATTATTGGGGCTGGAGCTCGTACCATCAAAAATGTCGGGTTGGACTAGTTCGAACCGCGGTTGCGGAGCCATCGCACCCGTAAGGATCCGCAGGAATTCTTGGTGTTGCATTGCCTGCTGGTGCTGTAGCTCAATCAGTCGGGACATCATGCCCTCGACCGATATTGGTGTTGGGGAAACGGTCGTCTGTGAGGCGGCACCTTCCACGATCTTGGCAGCGATCCGTTCTTGAAAATCCGTCATTTTCAAGTTGATCCGTACGATCCCCTTCTCCAACATTTCCTCCTCGCTCATCTTGGCTTTTCCTACGATGAACCGGGACGAGCTGGGACATCATGCCCTCGACCGATATTGGTGTTGGGGAAACGGTCGTTGTCTCCAACATTTCCTCCTCACTCATCTTGGCTTTTCCTACGATGAACCGGATTGTGTCCGCTGCACTCACTGACGGTGACAACGTAATGGGGTCTTCCCCGTCGATCTGGTACTTATCCAAGACGAACCTTGCCTCGGGATCGGGAGTACGCCCCACGAAGAACTGGATCCACATGACGTTCGATCCTGTCGACAGTAATATCGCCAAAAATGTAGTGTGCCTAGCCAAGGCCAGAGACAAAAGCGGCTCTTGTCCGTTCCCGTCCTAGAACGTTTTTCAAAATGCCACTTTATTTCATTCTTCTTCTTCTTCTACCAATGAGATGATGGCCATGAGCCACTAAGGGAGATTGGCCAGGACAAAAGGGGCAAAAGATGTTTGTCTATGTCTATGGCTGTGCAGTAATGGTAGGGGCTAAGGCCAGGTCAGATCCAAGTAACTTATGACATATATGACGTGTGATGACTAATACATGAACTGGATATGCACGTATGTAGGAATATGCGTATGAGACTATCCACGGCCAAAAGGATGACTGTATGAATGTGTGTGTACGTGAAAGTGTATGAGGGTAGGAAGGAAGTGCCTAGAAGCGGTTGGAGAGCACGATGTAGGATACAAGACCCGCTACCATAGACCTATGACAGGGCGCAGTGTGTGGTGGGTGGTGGTGGTGATGGTGAAAGGGATCGCCGTTGTCGGCCTCACATATGTGGGCAACGTCACGACTGACGCCCTGGGGAATGTGCGTCCTGGGCCGACTTCTAAGGGAACTGTGCCGACATATGTCTGAAAGCGTCTGAGGAAAACCCAGGAAAAACCCCAGACAGCACAGCCGGCACCGGGGAGCGCAGTGTGTGATGCTCCGAGAGACGGCAATGACGCCAATGAGAGTGGGGCTCCTAACAAGCGCAAGGGGGTCCAGATATACTCGCGGCGTAATTGGCCAAACTGAGAACAGGTTATTTTCCTCCCCACGTGAGGCCGACAACGGCAAGCCCTATCACCACCACCACCACCACCACCACCACGCGTTCGTGCCCCATCTTCGTCCTCCTTCTACAAGTATCTTCTGCCACAGTGCACTGCCCCATATTTGCGTGACTCTCGAATAGAATTCAAAGCTTACTAGACAAGTCATAGCGAGCAAAGTGTAGAAAAATTATGTTCGCAAAAAGGAAAAGAAATAGAAAACGAGCTGTACCATACAAAGTTGACCAAAAAAACACAGTCCCCCATTGAGATGCAAAAGCAAACATACATTCCCGCTGCGCAGCATTTGTGCTCAACAAAAACGAAAGAGCAACAGAAGGAAAGACTAAAGGAAAAACTGATTCCAACTTGGACTAATGGACGCCAGGAGGACAGACGCTCTATAGCGGTAACCATGTTCCCTCTTGGAAGACGGCGAGAAGCCTCCCTAAGCTAGTTAGGCGAACGCTAATTGTAGCTGGACTAATCCCAAGCGACGCAATTCCACAGTCGCTTATTCGGACTTCCTTTGTTTCGCCTCCAATTCGCTAACGGTCTCCAAGAAAAGGTAATGGACGCCAAATCAGCCGGGGAGCAGAAGTAAGTACTGTTCCTAGATGCATGCTACCCAGCATCCTTACTCCATCGGGAACCTGTTTGCCGTACAAGTGAAGTCTTATAGACTCCTACAGCTGGATTTTTAGGTGCATCTCTAACATTTACATCGTGAACGTAGATAGTGTAAGTTCGTGTGCTGTCTGCAAAATTTGGCGGCTTTAGGAGATGGTCAAACAGTGTACTGTGTTGGGACCAAATCAGCGTCAGGCACGTGAATAGCAATGCGTTGGACAGTCTGGACGCTGCATCAACGATAGGCTATGAGAGCATATATGACAACACAAAAAAAAGAAAAAAAGAAGCGTGACGAATGGTTAGCCATTCACTGTAATGAGTGTGGTTGTAAGCATTTGCTTCGCAGACGTGCTTGTATTGAAACAAGTGATGGCCAGGTCCCAAGAGAGATAATTGAAGCCGCACAGATAGCGCGGCTGGAGGATGCACGTGCAAGTGCTCCTTCCAATTCGCCGTCACATAATGAGTTACGTTGGCTGCGAAAGTGTGCGCGCGCTCACACACACACCTAATGCCTGGCTCATGCTTGGCTCACATCGTTGCATTTTCACGCGTTACGGATGCGGCGCGGCACGGTTGTCATAGCAACGAAGTACGGCGAACCAAAACGCATACGCTCCGCAATAGTTGGGCTCGACCGAACTCCATGCGGTACGGATTACATCCGGCTACACAGCTGACAAATGAGCGAGGGCGCACTGGAAAGAGAGAGAGAGAGACGAAGAAAGATTGGAGGGGGGAATACGTTTATTGAAACAAAAAAGAAAGGCAAGTCAGGCGCAGGCCGACTTGCTATTCCGTTAAGAAAAAAGGAAAGAAAAAGAAGAAAAAAGAAAGACGCATACACACACAAAAGGGGCCTTAGACGTTGGACGAGAGGCCGGTGGCAGGAAGATAGCTCAAGAGGGTAGTCGTAACCGTCCCCTGCTTGTGCAGGACCGGACCGAGCAGAGTGGCCAAAAAGACGTTAGGGTAGCCAGGTTGTCGCAAGAGTGGAGCCATGATTGGTCAAACGCAGGCGTCTTTTGTATCAAGAACGCATGTGTCTGAACATCGTGTCGCACGACAGCCGCGTCCGCACCCGGTAATGGAGAGTTACAGTGCGAACCAGGCATTAGGGCTCTGACTACCATTGCCTCAGACTGCACGGTTCTACCACCGTCGCCGTAAGGACTGTTGCATGGGCGATGGGAATGGGATGCTGAGTGGAAAGGCTGCTGTGGAGTGAATGTCACGGGGGCCCGATCTTCAACTTTCACATAGCGATCGTTATCGTTATATTTAAAGTTCGCGCGCTCCAAAACGGTGGTGGTGGTGGTGGTGATAGGGCTTGCCGTTGTCGGCCTCACGTAGCCAAAACGGCTTTGGTAGGCTCGCGCGTCACTTCGGCCCGTGATTCGCCCCGAGCTCTTGCGCGAGCCTACCAAAACGGCTTTGGTAGGCTCGCGCAAGAGCTCGGGGCGAATCACGGGCCGAAGTGACGCATTTTAACGCACGTTATGGGATAACGACACGTTGAAGGTCTTGCCCGGGGCCTAGGACAGTGGAATAGTCCGAGAGAGTGTATTCTGATTGAAAATCTTTGTTTTTGGCGCACATTTAGACTTTCTTTCTCGGCACATACGGTGCTGGATACATAGCCTTTCAGCCCCGGTCGAAGTTATCCGCAGTCCTACACTGCGGCACGTGCAATATATCGCCACATAAATGTGGGCTGACTCACTTTACGCGCAATGCTACTCCCAACTATTATTATTCAAACATCTCGACCTTTCTTTTTTTTTCCTCCCTTCCATCTTCACACTCCCCTTCGTCTTTTCCCCCTTCTCTTACCACCTTCCTCCCGCCGCTTGCTGCCTCAGAAATTTATGAGACGGCCGTTTTCTCTGGTCAATTCCTCTGTCCCATCCTTACCCTATCCCACCTAATCCTACAACGGATCAAGCACGTATATACCATGCAAAGAAATCACCCACTGACCTCCTGAGCCGTACCGATGTTTGCCAACCTAACACACAAACAAAACAGGAAGAAGAAAGAAGATGCAGATTCACGTCAACAACACAAAGCGACACGGAAAGCGGAAGAACAGGAAATTGCGCTGTCACAACACATGTTGTCCTGACGCGCAGCGCTACGAACTTTTGTCATCTCAGCCGGGCCAAAGCTACACTCGTTACCTCGGGGGCGAAGGAATGAACATTCAGGGGATCAGACGTGACGGCACAGAGTGGTTTAGGCTCTGTTCATTTTTCTTCGCTTGTAATCAATCACTGGAAAGTGCTGGCTGTTCGCAACTTGAGTAATCGATAGCAAATGACGCTGCCGCTGAGTTCCTCAACGCCTTTTCGCTCTCATGTAACCCGGGAATGATAGTTTTATAATGACGGAGTGATTTCTTTGTGCGTAGCGTTTCAGTGCTCTTGGCTGAGCGAGATGAATTATCAGCGACATCGCCTAATTAGGAAATTATGCAGAAAGGGCGCTCTGTTTCGCCTGAGATAAAACGACTCTTCACTAACTGGGAGATGGAGGCGTGCCATTTAAAACGGCGTTTAGGAAGGATTGATACATTAACGCAATGCGTGAAACGGGAGAGTGCCGTAATGAGAACGGGTCAGTGACGGCGACACCACCACGACAGTTTGGTTTCTGTCTGTTTTCCTGCTCTTTGGTTTACTGCCTTTAGTATGAAGATGGATTTTATATCGATAGATGCGGCAATGTTCAACTTCCTCGCGAATTTCACTTTCCTTGTATTGACCGCAACCCCATCACGAATTACATAAAATACCGGTGATGACTGTCCAGCAAAAGTAACAGTCTCTGTTCGAAATGTCAGTAGCTCCCGACCTGAAAATGTTGCTTCCACCTATACTTTCATCGAATTGGTGGACTTACCACTTTTAAATCTTCAACGGCAGAGTTCCTTGCACGATTACAACTGTAGCTGCTCGTATTGGTGCGGAATTAATTTCATTTCATTTTTCTTTCTTTTTTTTTTTTCGAATTCGAACGTATTATCCCAAAAGACACCGTGCATTGCCTTAATTCTCCAGTTCCATTGTTTCTTGCTAATATATCTACGGGTTCTCCATTAGTAACGATAACAACGTCATACATATCGGTGTATTTCTTTCCAAACAGTCACATATATATATAAAAAAAACAAAAAATCTATCAAACGCTGCGAACGTCCGGGTCCATTGGTTTTTTCTTGGTGATCTCCACGGAAGAGAGATGGCGCTGAACCGCATTCGAACTGATAGGGAAAAGGAGAAGACGAAAGGAAGAGTGTGGGAAGAGAGTTCGGGAAAGGGGGAACCACGGAGCACGTGACGAATGAGGGAACGCCGGGTCCCGACGCGCCAGTCTGGACGTCGAGCTACAGCCGCGGCTGAAACACCAGCTACAGCCTCTCGCTCCTTGTGTTCGCCTTTTTCGGCAGCCGTTTTGCCTTGTGTTGCTTCCGTTTGCTTGAACTTGGCGACGACTGCGCATGTATTTTTGTGCCTGTGTGTAAACGGTGGTTGTCAATACGCCGACGTACATTGTAGCCAGTGGTTAGCCGCTCTCTTGCTGTATGAGCTTGGAGCTTGGGCTCCACGGTGTGCGCATGGTGTTACAGGGTTGATCGTCAACGCGGAATCATGTCAACGTGGTCAGTGAGAAACGTGACAGTGCAGACGGGATGGAAGCTGTAAGGTGAGTTGTTTGGAAATGCACCCGCTTCGTATAAGGCTACCTTTGTGTAGGGGAAAATACGTAAACATCGTTATGCTGCAGGTTTTGTCAGAAAAAAATTTAAGACCAGCTACTCTGCATTCATGGGATGCTGGCTGTTAGCAAACGACACGGGTGCTACCAAAATAAAGGCAGGGTTCTCCAGTGGGTGTGGCGCGCTCAAATGTGTTGTAGAAACATTGACGTGCTGTGACCCGGCTAAATACAAGACCAGATGGGATGAGATTCGCTCCTTTACAAGGTCGACTCAGAACTGCGCTTCCGAGCAGCACCTTCTTTCACGCGACAAAAGACGACTGTCCTACATAAGCATAAGCTACGGCTCGATGTACCGTAGTACGCACGTCTTCTCTTCAGACTGGGCAAGCGTGACTCTCCGAAGTGCAATTAGTGTGGCGTTGTAGAGGACGCAGAAGACGTCCCCGGCAAGTGCCGAAAATACGTTAACACTCGAAGGGTTTCAGAGGCGAGCCTGTCTCGTGTGGCGACTCCCGAGCCTTTGACATCGCGAAACTCTTAGTTTCTCAGCCGTCCGATAAGGCACTGAAAGCACTTGAGGTTTTTCTACGTATACAACTGGGCTAATGGACGTTCTATGACTTGCTAAGTGTGTGCTGTCCTAGCGATCCCAAGCAGCATAATATCTTGGCCCAGTATTGGCAATGTCGGCCCAATATTATACCAAGATTCGACCAATATTGGGCCACGATGTTGTGCTGATTGGGATTCCTCTTGTTCGACATTTTACACTCACTCATTGGAAACTTTTGAACTATGTGTTGCACTCCATCACTGTAACCCGTTTAGTGTATGTACACAAGGTAGCCAGTCCGGCTTTGTCGCGACCCACGCCCCAATGTTTTTTTTTTTTTCTAGATCACATCACCTTCATCACCACAAGACGCCAGTTGGAGCTGTGTAGGGTATAGGTTGATTTCGAAAGGGCGATAGTAAAGGTTCATGATCACTACACTTTATGAAACAACAACAACAACAACAAAAAAGACAGCTTCTAATCTCTACCTCGCAATTTAGTCCCCTGACCATGAACTTTACTCTTCAGCACTCCAAATAGTTCCTAAACTTCGTATAAACCGCCGTACGTGCATTTAGTCTCAAACGAGATCAGCGGTTGCAGCAGTGCACCTAGTCCGCAAAAGGACTAACATTACACTCCTTTCTTTCTTAGGGTGTGTTTCAAGCGTTGTGCCTGACGGGGCCGCCCCACATTCTTCTCGTACTGTGATAACAGTATTAAAACTTAGTACTTTTACCAACTGTGCCGTTGTCCGTTTCGAGTGGGGCTTTAAAGGGATTACGAACCACACGAAGCCGTGTTAGAGCGGTAGCAAGCGCAGGAGCATCGTATAAACAATTTCGCTGTCCCAGGAATGTTTCGTAACCTTTCATTGGAAATCTGCAGGACAAGAGTGGTTTGTTGACTTCGTCGAAACTAACATCCCCATTTTTTCTTTATTCACATCACATCATCAGTGGTTTGTATCCGTCTCACTTTCACGTCGTTCCCAGCAATAAAAACAGATGTGGATATTATTCGTTGTACGGCTTTTATTTACCACTGTCACCAACAACGTTCAATGTCGAGACTGTGTTGTTACCCCTGCTTTGAATCGCGACACCTGACGCCCCAGCCTGCCACAACGGCAGACAAACAGCCCGGTAAAGTACGACACGACCACCACCTTTCAAGAGATGCAACTTGTTTCACGTACTTGTCATTACTTGTATGTTAATTATATTTATTTGTTCATAAACAATAGTTTATTGTTTGTGTAAGCTGTAATATAACTTATACGGTGTTTAGAAGGCAGTTTCTTGTGCGTCTAAAGTTATGTATGATTAACACTTTTTCGTTATTGCGCTAATTTCGCTGTCTGATTGCCGGACTCAGACCAAAAGCCGTTCGGCTGAAGCGGGCCCATTACGTATATGATCTGTTGAGAATTGAAAGTAACATTGAATTGAACTGAATTCAATTGAATATAATGGTAGTTTATAATTGATTTCTAGTGAACAGTCGCCGTTACGCCGTACCCGCTTTGCGAGCTCTTACCGTGTTATTTTCTTTCTTTTTTGTGGAATAACAAGCTGACATGACGTTTTGCTGACCTCTCCCCCTTTTTTTCTTTGTTCTAATAAATATATCCCCCCTTAACGTAGCAGCAATAAACTGAGTAACATGCTTCGTACTTCCACACGTGTGAGCTTCGATCCTTGCATAATGAGCGTGCGAAAACCGCTTCATGCTGGCTTGTCTACCAGATCCTGCACGCATAAAGACGCTCTTTTGAACAACTTGGTCCCGAAATTTGCGTGACTAGTCTGCGTTGCTATTACGTAACCCATTCATTGATCGGAAATAAGTTTTAGGCTGCTCCCTTATTGGTACATGAACGCCTAGCAGGAGGAGAAGCGCAGATACAATGGCATGTTTGTGAAAATGGTAGCCTGTCGTGCCGTAAAAGATGTGATTACTTATCAGCATCGTCATTAACGCTTAATCAACATAATCGACGATCAGCAAAATCGATGATGATGATCATTACCATCGACTATGCGCGCATAACAAATTTATCAATGCCGAGGAAAAGAAGTGAGAATAGAACGTTGATACACAAATGCCTTGAACTGGGCGAGTTGGTACATTTTCAATAATTGGTATTGTCTCATTAACTGGATAGTTGGTCCCTGCTTTTTTCCTTTCGTTATGCCTGTATTTCTCTCTATTTACTTTCTCTTCTATCTATGCGTACTGGAGGAGTCTGTCCCAACTTTATCGGGACTCACATCTCCATACTTTTCTTTCTTCAATCAGTCAAACAATCAATCAATCACTGTAAATTGAAAACAGCGCTCCACAAACGAAGACAGGGAGACACAAACACAAAGTGTAAGTTACATTAAAATTCTGAAGTTGCTAGTTGGAGGTTGTCCTGTGTGCGCAGGAAGTCTCTTAAGTACAGCTTCGTTATTTCTTTCCAGCGCATTAGAAAGTTTGTGTACGGCTTCACGAAGTCCTTGTACATTGTGTCATTTCACCCTGCATTCCTTTCCGCGTGCCATGCTCCACCCACACTGACTTAAAAAAAAAATTAGTATCATGGTTCCCGACGGACAACGAGATATTTTCAATTTACTGCCAGCACTTCTAAATTGCACACGGCTCTTCACCTAAACACGCAAAAGATTGCCTTTTGCGCGCTGTGTTCGAAACGTGATTAGAGCGAAATAGCTCGGCGCGGGCAATTTATTTTAACGGTAACATCTTCGCCGAGGTTAGCGTTTCTAACGGCGATAAAGCTTCAGAGAGCGCTAGGAGAGCGTGTCCCATGCTCACGTAACGTGGTTTACTCAGCCCCACTCCCGCGAGGGTAATGATACATCGGCCGGAAGGGTCAGTGCCTAAACGAGCGCCTATCGCAGCACCTCTATACAAACTATAGAATCGGAAGGTTCTTCGTTCCCTTTGAAAGGACAGTGCAGCTCCTTCGCCAACAACACTCTAAGGAGGAAATGAGGAAATTGGAGAGTAATTACGGCTTCTAGTCCTCAATATTGCAATTACCCCTCATTTTCGTCCCCTGAGTCTGAACTTAACCCCTCAACAGTTTCCCCAAATTACCGCTAGCAATGAGGTATAGTATCACCTCTGGCGATGAAACACGTAAATAATCGTCATAAGGTTGTTGATGTTATTGTTTACTCCTCAACACTACAAATAGCCCCTAAATTTCACAACTGCAAATGGAGTGCGTGCATTTAGTCCCGAGAGGGGCTAATGATTGGGGCAATACATATGTAGTCTCCAAAATGACTAATATGACTCATTTTTTCATGTAGTTAACTGCCTTTTTGAAGGGACGAAAGTTCTGGGCCAACTTGCACGTACTCACTTTGGAAGGGAAGCAATGGAAACGTCCCATATTCAAGACGCGGCGAACATCACAAATCGCTAAACTTCCAAGTGACTTCGCCCTCCCTTCTGGGAATTTCTCTCTCTCTTTTTTCTTTTTTTTTTTGGGGGGGGGGGGTAGTTTGATTGCGGGGAAGTAGTAAATGTCAGTTGCAAGTGAACGGCGTATCCCTGAACTGCATTGTGTGTTGTTTAATATGTATAAAAGTATCACATAACCCGCCGCTTCTATTGCATCGAGATTCTTCGTTTGCGATAGGGGATTCTTCCCGTTTTCTAATGGGAAGAATGTTTGCTCAACTCACAACAAGACAGAAATGTCCCCTTCACATTGCTGTGTGACGCAAGGCCGAAAAGGGTCGCGGCCCAGACCGGATGACTTTGATTTCTTCTATTCATTTCCTGTTAATGTAAACACACTCATCGGTATTCCGCTTTACGAACGTCTGGGATTTATACAGAACAGTCATTGGTTGCAATAGTTGTGCGCGAGGCCTTCATTCCGACCCAGACGAAAACACCGCAACGCCAATCCTAAATTCATTACGCGCTGCAACTTGAGTGCGACGTCTGTCTAGAACGTTAGCACCTATACAACAACAACAACAACAACAACAACTTTATTTGATGTGCATTCAGCAACTTTATTTGATGTACATGTGGATTCAGCATCGCCAATGGTATTATTGCAAACTTTTACACTTAACAACACCTCTATCTGATCTATCAACCTTGGAACAATTTGGTTCACCAACGCCGTGCTCTTCATTCAGTTATAATGCTTCCTAACGACAACAGGACTACTTGAGGAACTACAGATATCCCCCGTAAGCTCTGTATAGTACATTCCATACATCTTAATTTCTTTCACATATCAACCCACAGGCAACGGGACGGGGTATATATATATATAGGGGACCACATCTTAAGTGGTGAAATTCCCCATAGCGTCTTCATCAGGCATGTGCGAATACTGCGTGTAATAATTTTACAACAGAAGCGAATAGGAAGCAAATAGATACATAGACAAAACAAATACGAAGCGAAGACGAAGCGAATAGTAGCGACATAAACATGGATACGGCAAGTATGCATGATATATTCATACGGATCAGGGTATGAAGTAGCATTCACTTCCTTTTATGCCCCCTCTTGTGCAGTTTTCGGCCTTACGTGTGCAGCCTTGGAACTATTCGAATGTATTCGGTTTGGAAGATACATCTATTCGAAAATCGGATATAGAACTCCGTATTCGATTCGGAAATTGAGTCGAATATACATTTATTCGCTTCGGTACTCCAAATATTCGAATATTCGCGCCTGCCTAGTTTTCATCATGCACAAGTTGTTGTTTGTATTGAAAACTGTGGGATGGGACAAGCGCAATGCTCACCCACATCGCGCTTCAAAAATAGTACTGCTCTCGCCCTCTAAACGAAGAGCAGGCACTTACTGCACTTCGTCTCCCTCCCCGGCGAACATGAAAGTACGCGGGTATGAAGGGAGACAGCAACATCTGTTACTGCTTAACGCCGGCATCTTCAGATGCGGCCTTAATTCTACAAGTTGTTGTTGTATTGCCAAGTGTAGAATGGGACAAGCGCAAGCTGTTGTTGTGACAAGTTGTTGTTGCTCGACATCAGGTCGTCGTAGGTTAAATACACTTGATTCTTAAGCTCGCTCTTGCGCGTGTGGTACCCTATGTGTGGTACCCTATGCGATACTCTTTACTCTGGTGTCGTCCACGAGCGGTGAACCAGAAACGGAGGAACACATCGTAATGGTCTGCTCTGCTACACCCGACACCAGACGTGAACTCCAGAAAACTGTGCAGCACCCTGGAACGTCGGAGCTCCACATTGAGGAGATCGTCCATCGGCGCGGCAACCTCCAGAGCCGTCAATCCGCACAGGAAGCCCTGCTGAAGTTTATAAAGGCCGCCGAACCTCACGGACGGCTGCAGTGCAGAAAACTATAGAACCCCAAGCAGCGCAACATCTTGACCCAATATTAGCCCGCCAAGATGTTGTGCTGTTTGGGACTAGACATGTGAGCCTTCCCCTATCCCCTTTTTTCCCTTCCCCGAGCAACGTACCGCCAATGTGGGCAGGCAGATCGCTCGCACCCCTACGTCACACCCCCACGAGCAAATTATTTGCAAAGTTGCACAATTTTGTTACAAAAGGTGAGTGACTCCCAAAGTTTGTGTGATTTTACAGCAGCGTTAATAGACGACTTCAGAAAACCCCAGAGAGCTTAGCGCCGCTTGGAATTATAGGAAATTGCTTATCAGATATAGGAGGAGAAAGGTGTCCAAACTGTTTCGATTTCTCCTCTCCCGGCCCATTGTCCACGAGGTGTCAAGGTCAGCGAAAACGAACCGTGAAGGGCTGTTCTCCCTTCCTCGTGACAGTAATCTCCCAGGACGCAACGCGTGCGCAAGGAGCACTGGGATTTCCTGAAATAGTCTATTAAATATGGGTCAACGTAGAGTTCGTTTATTTCCATATATCAATCGAGAGTGCACCTAATGTCCAATGGTGTGCTAGTATGCGCTAGTACACTGTAAAAGAAAAGGGCGAGATGGTGCTGGCAAAAAAATAAATAAACAAAAATAAAATGAAATAAAAGGGAGAAAGAGGAAGGAAGGGTGAGGGAGGGAGGAAGAGTAATATTAGCTCTTTTTTGGGACTAGATGCTTTGCAACCAGCATTATAGCCACCTTCGTGACTAAATGCATGGAGGTTTTTGGGAAGCTTAGGGAGTTTTAGGGAGTAAACGTCACGGTCAGAGATTAAAATCTAGGAGATTAGAAGCTGCAATTACTCCTACATTTATTCTTTTTTTTTTTTCTCTCTCTCTCTTATAGAGTGTATGAGTGAGACCAAGAAACGGCAAGCTGGCGTCGCCGCCATCACCAATATATGAAGCTCTGCCAGAGATGGAATTAAATATATGCAGTTCATGTTTCCTCCTACATGCACATTTATGAGAATACAAACACTTCGCCAGACGTCCGTCCGTCCGTTTTGTTACGAGGCAAGCAACAAAACAAAAGAGAGGAAAGAAGAAATTACGCATAGCATATCGTAGATTTTAATATTTTTCCACAGGCAACTCAATCTTGAGACACGAGAAGCAGCGTTCACCCGTCGCTTTTTTTTAGACATTTTTGAAGTGAGACGAGACAGAGACGTCCTCTCAAATCAAAACACAGCGGTGCGCAGAAAAACAAGCATTTCAATCCTTGTTCTTTCATTTCAGCCATAAATTCTTGCATCACTCTCCTTCTCTTTGAAGAAAAATATTTCCCGACGCCGCCGCCTTTATTGTACTTTGAACTGAACTACTTTAGCGGAATGTCGCAGCGAATCGACCCATTTTCGCTATGGCATCCCGTTTTCATGTTGCTTTCACTTTCTTCTTCTTCTTTTACGTGAAGGCTCCGAAAATAAAAAATCCGGACGTGTTTCCTTTCTGTCACATTTCTGAATGCCTCACACGGTACGGGCTTGAATTCAGCTGTCTTCTCTCTTACTGCTCAGAGGGACGCTTTTGTAAGCGTCGGGTATGTGTATGCAAAACGGGAGCCAGCAATGCTGTCGAGTCACATCCAGAAGCGTCGCATCGGAGAATACAAAGCGACGCGGCGTGTGGCCGTCCGATTTGGTCGCTTTAACGGTAGTTTAAGAAATATGGCGATGCTGTGTTGGGTCATTGTTTCGAATGGGCTTCGCGCTCGGCACGCAATTTTCGAGGGATAGTTCGCTCTCGAAGCATCCATTTGTAGATTTTTGCTTGCACGGGCAGTGGATGCTCTGATTTGCCGAATTCTTGCTGGACTACTGAATTCCTGCTGAATTCGAACACATCCTGCGAGACTGCCGAGCGTACCATTCTGCGCGCGAAGCCCATCTCCCTCGCTCCACCTCGGGCACACTAGCGGACAACCTCTAACCCGGTGGTTCTTCAGCCGAACGTTCCGTCAAAGTAAGAAAACTTATTCTCTTTCTGCAGAAGGCAGGTCTTGCGCAACGACCCATCTAATACTTTACTCTCCCCGACGAACTCATGCACCCTCTACGCATCTCCACCCTTCATCCTCTATCCTCCATCCGCCCGTCTTCTTCTTCTTTTTTTTTTTTGGCTATAGTCGTGACGACGCCCACTTCTGTGTGGCCGATCCTGCCATTATCCCCCCCCCCCCCCCCCACACACACACGCCCTCCTGCTGAATTTCGCAGACTTGAGCTTGAAGCCTTGAAGATTAGGAACATATTCTTCTCGAATGTGCGCGATTTCACTCGGCCCGTTTGCAACTTCAGAGATCCCCGGACCGCCTTCATAGCCGGCCCTTTGACGTCGTGAAAGTGCTTGGCGAATGGCCTGCGATTCATCGTCAGCTTCGTCAGCGTCGGTTTTATAAATCATTGGAAAGAGCCGGCTTGCTATTCCAAAAAGAAGGGGAAAAAGGAAAAGAAGAAAAAAGGGAAGGAAAGAAACAAAAAGGAAAGAAAGAAAGAAGAAAAGATACACTATAGCAAGGTCACATGAATTTCATTTGTGCTATGTTTAAAATTCACCACGGTTTAAAATTCCCGCGCAGGGATACGTCAGTGTGACGACACTGTGACGACATGAGAGCGTTCCCTTGGAACCAGGTCGGTCGGTCGCAAAATTCTTTGCGCACCGCTGCAGAGAATACGTGAGGGGGAGGTATGGGAGAGGATGCTGACATGTGATGAGCCTGTCGAGAACGTCACGCGTGCAGATAAGCAGGTTATCCTGCGTGCTGCGCTCCTCGTGGGTGCAGGTCCCTTGCCCTCTCTTGCGAGGAAATACGATTAACTCTCGAAATTCGTCGATTTCGAGAGAGTGGGGTGGCAAGGGAGTTGTTTGTAGACAAATGCTTTTGCGAGACTTATTTATTTGTGTTACGTAGGCGAGCGAACGTCCCCTTGAAAGTCGTACGACTGTAACGTGGAACGTTCATAAAATCGCCTCTCACGACATTTCTTGGGTGTAATTTCGGGCCAGTTGGAACGAACTGAACGTTCAGTTGCAAGGAAAAAAATAGCCGGAGCTCTTTGGCTGCACAACCCAAGCCCAACCGAACCCAACCCAGGCCCAACAAGGCCAAAACAGCTGTCCAGTACTGGCATGGCGACGTTTGAGTTACAAACAAACGTTCAGTTGCGCACGCTAAGCTTTGCAGCGGGGCTAGTGTCGCTTGCGCTTCAAAATTTGTAGGACTGATAATCTTCCTGAGCTCCCAGAAGTGGCCTCGTCAGGAACCACGTCAAAGGCACATAACTTTTCTAGACTAATCTTTATATGCCTGCATCAGAGGAGAGCATAAAACATACGACCGCTCCGATTGTTCTTCCTTTCTTTCTTCTTTCTTTTCTTACTTCTTTTTCTTTTTTATCCGCACACAGACACAGATGAAATGTCGTGCGCTTCCCAGACCAAAGGATCTTCCTCGGCGTCCACAGCAACTCACTTCGTTCATTGTTTCCTGACAAGGCGCCATTCATCAGGCGAACCGCCTCCCCAACTGTCGCATTTTTCCCAATTAACGCCGCCAGAACCGTCCTTTTCCAATGGCGCGCGTGACTCCGTCCTGGCACGCACACGCATCGCGTACGAAAATGTGTAATCGATATAACGGTACCGCATTACGGTCACTTCATGTATTATTCCGCAAGAACAGTGGCGGACAGCGCCCTCGCCGATACCGGCGGCACGAAACATCCCCTAACTTTGTCCTAATGGCGGGACAAAAGGATGTGGCTATCACGGCACGTTCCAATCAGCATGTTCCTCTCTGAACGGGTAGTCACGTTTCGTTTTCCGCTCGCACACTGCTTTTGGTTGCAGGGAAAGAAGAAATGCGAGCTCGTACATGGAGCTTAAAAATACATAGAGGAAACGGAGGTTGCCGTAAAGAGACGACCACTTTTTTGTAGCCCTCCGTGATTTGTGTTCTAGTTGAGAAGGAAAGTCAGATGTCGTGATGGGAATAATGCGCCAGGCATGTCCCTGATAATGTGTGATAGAGCCGTGTCGATCCATGCCCACTGATTCATGAGTGCTGCACGACCATCACGAATTTTCACGATAAAAAGAAAATCAGGGTGCTCTATGGGGGCAGCGGGATATGAAATACGTACTTACTCCATTTACGAGGCATGGATTAATGACACATGTTACGTTGTAGTTCTACAGTATTTTGTATCATTACGACTGTGTATATGCACTAATGACAATCTCGTGGTGTTGCCTTGTACCACTCATTGGTATACATTACTTGATACATATATATTGTTGTAAATATTTTTTAAAGCTATGTAAGCACACAGAATGCTGGTACTAGTGACTGTCTGCCATCTATAGCAAGGACGGCCCACATGCCAAAAGTCATAGGCCATCCTGTTTTGTTCATGTGTGAAATACTAACAATAACTTATTATAATTATTAATTAATTATTTTTATAATTTGATGTTATATGTATGATGAAATGTATATGTATATGTATGATGTATATGTTTGATGTGTCCGTTTTGGTAGCGTGCCATGGCCGTTCTACTGCACTGAGAAGTGCTCCCATAGTTTCTTCCACATTATCTTAGTGCCGCGAGCGTAAAAATAGTGTGTCATGGGTTCTTTGTACTTTTTTCTGTTTATCGTTTCCTTTGAATCCTATGTAAGGGCGCGTGTTCTGTTACCACATACGTTATATTGCATAGTAGCTTTCAGAACAGATGTCCCGTACAGGTTCGTGGTGAAGCGGCGAAAGCCACGAAGTATATGTACCAACCAGCCCACCTGCTACTTCCCGTACAGTGACAGCCTCGAAAAAAAGAAAAAGAAAGAAGGAAAAAGACTGAGCGACGATGCGTATTCACAAAAAGGTGCATTTTCGAGGCTTCAAACTTGACAAATACATACGCACAATATGTGTTTGTTTTGTGTAGGCTCTAGCCAATAGCAGCAGGCCTACTATTGGCCAACCGCTGCTGAAGAAAAAGCACGGTGGAGGTCGGTAACGCGTTGGCTTGCTGAGCTCAAGATCGCGGGTTCGATCCCCGCCGAGGACGGAAGCAATGTGAGGGAGGTAAACATTGCTTCCAGCGCCGTGTGTCGGAGATTTCTGGCGCACGTCCGAGAGAACCCCAGGTTGTCGACATTATCCGTAGTATTACCCTGCGGCACGTGAAGCATGTAGCCAAACAGTTGTGGGCGGGCTCACCTTTTGTGTAAATCTACTCTGATTACCTTCTTGGAGGTTGCCCTCTTGGCGTAAACTGTACCATAGTACCGTTGTTCGTCTCTCAAATTGGGTCAATGGCGAAAACGAGCAAATCATGATAACTGACAGTGATATTCACGAGCTATCCCATCGGAAAAAATAGCCGAACACCATGCTTTTCGAGGCACCGGACCATAACGCGCGATGACTTTTTGAGCGCAATCGCTCTCAGTCCGACGAAACGAGATTCAAAACTCAACCCACAGAGTGATAGTAGAAAAAGTAACAGTTCCTGAAATTTGGAGAGGGAAAGCATGATCCCAGCGAAAGCCGGACGCGATAAGCCATGCCTGTGTTATCTCGCTCTGCGATGCCTGGGTGGGCTGGGTTTCCGCCCAGGTCCACATAACGTCTGATAGAGGGTGTAAAAGGATGGTAAAAGAAATTATCATATATCCAAATTGCTACAAAAAGGCGTACGCCGCCCTCGCTCATCGAATCAGAAGCGGTAACCCTACACTCTTAGAAATGAACTTCACCGGATAGCACGCTCCTAGCCAACCATAATCTCAAATGATATCGTTATCTGCCCTGATTTGATGGAAACGGGAGGCGTACGCCTTTTTTGTGCCACTTATGCTGTTCATAATTGTCACAAAAAAGGCGTACGCCTCCCTTTCTCAACAAATCAGGCAGCCAACGATATCATTCGAGATGATGGTTGGCTTGGAGAGTGCTATACGGTGAAGTTCATTTTTAAGAGTGTTCGTATATCATTCGCAGGTAGCAGGTATAACTTTGCAACCTTTTAGGCACAACTATTTCCTCCTAGAAGGCGTAACTGCTTCAGCCTTTTTTCGAAGAGTGTATTTCCATGATCTTCGACACTAGACGTAAGCAGAAACAAACGCCCGGCAAGGGATCGGGCGTACAAAATCACGATTTCATGCGAGAGAGGCGTAAACGTGCGAGCTCGCAAAAAGCGTGATGCTGTCTAACAGGAGCCAGTTATTTTTCGAGCCAGTAGAAAATAATCAGGAAAGCTCCTTATTCGCGGACAAACAACCGTCCGCAAGTCCTTTGTTTCCCGAAAGGGGATTGCAGCCTCCATACCTCCCGAGGGATCCCGGTATCGTGTCCCATTCGCTTCGAATTTTCGTTGTCTTTCACGAGACTATAGCAACATCTGGGGTACAAAATTTATTTGTTTTCCACGTCGGTTATACGAAATACGAAACTGGAGCTGCTCGACGCCGATGCAAAATAACAAATTGCTCGGAAACGTGACCTCCTCCTTCTCTTGTTTTTATTTTTATGTTTAGTTTTGCGCCTTGTATAGAATCAGACACAAACAGACTTCTCAGACCCCATGGAAAGGAAAATGTGTGTTGTTTGAGGAGCAGCGCGGATACTCGATTAAATACTGACATTCCAAGACTTATGTGCGTCGTGCTTTATGAAGAAGAAAATGTTACTTAGGACCTTACTGTGGCCGTTGTACTATGCCGTTCACCTCGCACGGCAGAAGTCCTGTTCACTTTCCTATTGTTCACCTAAAGAAGGCGAAAACCGATTTTGAAGCCCTGTGTTTATCCTCGCATAAATTTGAATCCTGAAAGACAAAGCGCTTCTCGTCCGCTTTTTATCAAAGGTCGATCGCCCCCAACCTCGTTAAAAAGTCGCCGATAGAAGCGCCCTTGAATAATTTATTCTCTCCCCCTCCCCACTTTATAACTTATCGCGCTGGTAAATGTCACCCTTTCAAAAAAGTTTTTTTTTTTTTCATTCAGGGCGCGCGGCACTCAAATTACATAGGCAGCTAAATCCTTCCACTGCGCGATAATGGAGTAGTATGGGAAAAAGCACGAGGAACTTTGTGATGAAAAACACGCGCGAGGCCAGCCTCCCACCTGGCACTTTTGACTGTGCCCGGTCGTTAATTAAGCAAGGTTCTAGTGTCTACCTGAGATTTACTCGTGTTTACGACGGACAAAGCCAGCTATCCGGCCGGGACTTCATTAAAAGTGCGTGCTCGGAGCAGACGGCTTCATGGCCCCTTTGACCAATGGAAAATAGCCTGGACTGTCGCGCGTCTACGAAAACGTATGGCGCACTCGTTTATGCTGCTTGATGTCTGCTGGTTATATATGACGCCGTTCAAAACACGCGAAAGATTTACAAGCACCGCCGTCGGGTAAATGGCCGGCATCTCGTGCGCAGGAGTACATAGGCGACGTGGAATGTATACGGTCACACTTTTAATTTTGTGCCTTGCTCTCGGGTTTGCGCAAGTTTGCGATAGGGGTGGGTATCTTGCTTCGTTTAAAGTTTGAAACCCCTTGTGTGCAAGATATGAAATTTGTTGGAAGCACTCGGTTTCACGTCCGCCGTTAGCTAAAAGTGCAAAGTCAATATGCTTGATCAGTGTACGATGCAAGTATACCGCACGGGAATGATTCATCTATGCATCATGAAGGTACAACTGTTATCCATTCCAATCCAATCTGGCTCGCGTTCACTGAGACTGTAGTCGCGCGCTCAGCCTGAATTGCATTAGTATTGCAATTCTTGCGTCAGTAATCCACATTGACGAGCCTGAGCCTTTGTTTATGACATTCTTCTTAGTGGAAGTGTGCTGTTCGTGACGTAATAGGATTAGCAGATCGGAAAGTCTGCTTCCCTTCACAGCAGCTACTGCGTGGCCTCAGAGCAGATACAGATCTTACTCTTGAGTTCCGAGTACGTCGGGCAGTGGCAGTGTCCTTCGAGCAACTTTGACACGTCTGGACTCCCGACCACTTATTAATATCGTTGAAAGTTTGGGGCATATTGGACAACGCAACATCAAGCGGCTATATTATAACTTTATAAGGACCGGGGCGGCTTCATGAAGAAACCCGGGCTGAGAGACTATTTCTAACCTTCCCTACCTAAGCTGCATACGGTTTCCACTGTTTCCAAAGTGTTTTCCACTGGTGATTTCCGGCGACTCAACTTATTTTATTCATTCTCATTTTCTTAGTTAATCTTATGTAGAAGTACAGCTGTAGCCAGTGCAACTTTGTCGCGACTTACTGGTCCTTTTTTCCCGTTCTTATCATCACCGTGATCACTGTCAGTATTAATTAAGAAGGATTAGAAGACCCCCCTCCAAACGCCTGGAGTGTCGTACTTGGGTTGACCGCTACGTGATTTGCAGCTACTGCATTAAGAAACGTCGGTGCTGGTAATATCACTGTTAAGTACGACAGCGTAGGCTCCACGAGTGTCTGCTTGCGTCATAAGGCAGGCATATCAACGGCAACATCAAGAAATATGTGATGAGGACAACAACAACAGCAGATAAATCGTGAATATGACATGGGGTGAGTCACCGCTGGAGAGCAGTGCGACTACCATATTACACGCGAAACATTAGATATGATGAGATATGAATGTGAATGAAGTCAAATGAGCTAGGTAGTAAGACGTTTTGGAAAGAATTGAGCTGTCAACTTCTGGCTGTGCAAGGCCGTACGAAAAGAAGACGAAGAGAAAAATAAAATGAAAGAAGCACAGATTGCATTTCTGTCGCAGACAGCCTTCTTCTCACAGTTTTTATTTTTTTAAGCACTGTTTCCCGGACGTAAGGTCATATCTTCGAGTCTCTTTGTGTTGCCGGCTAGCATGGATGCCGCGTTTGCATCCAGTGCTGCTTGCATTTACACGTCAGTCCTCCTGGCGTCCTTTTCGATCCGATATTTTCTTTCAGATCTCTATGTTCCAACACAAAATGACCTAACTTCAGGTACAAAGGATGCAGAGCCGCTCACTTTTAAACGCTGGAGCATCGAGATTCTTTGGGCTCGCTAACGTTGCGAAGCGTATTAAGCCGAAAGCAACAGTTTGTCGCTCGATATTTCGTAATGGATATGAGCGTAGGTGTTAGCCTGTGTCGTGTCAAACGAAGAAGCTGGCATTGTACGTCGCTTGAACACTGCACGCCGTGTTCGCTTTTGAAGTTAACGACTCGACATGGGATCGACTGTGCTGGCTCAAGTTCTACGGCGGACACGAAGGAATGGCTGCGCAGTTGCTCTGAAATCGCTTACTCTTTCCTCCTGCCATCTTTGGATTAAGGAGATTTATGGTCATGCTGCTTTGGGAAATTACATTTCCCTCGATAAATCATCGTTGTCACTGACTGCAGAATGCGCTGCCCAGCAAGAAGGCGTCGCCGACGATCCACGGCGTGGACGTGCATGATATGTGGGATTTGCGCTCTTGGATGACACCTAGCGCGATACAAGATGTGGAGGGTTCTACAGAGTAGACTCATTCGAAGTTGCTTCTCGGTACTAGTACAAAAAAATCGGTACTGAAAATCTAATAAAATTACACAATGGTTACGATTGTGTAAAGCGAATTTCTGTTGTGTGTGGATGTTGACACACTTCTATTGATAATATATGCACAACCACTTTAGAGTGACGAGTATTGCCAGTGAGTGGTCATGTGTAGAGTTGGGATTAGCGGGACAAAAATATTACTAAACTCGGGATAAAAGCGAGACAGCAAACGACAATTTCCGGGACAACGTACCCATCTCTGAGTATGTGAAAATTGCGTTTATTAATAAGCCTTTTTATTTTAAAATGTTTTGCATCACCGAAACCGAGGGTTTTGTGATACAGCCACGCTTTTCTTTTAAAGTCATCTTCTGTAATCCATCTCATCATTCTATCATCGTTTGTTAGTCATCTTTCTTTCTTTGTTTTTTGTCATCTTTGTCTTTAATCTATCTCATCCTTCTTTCACCGTTTGTTAGTTTATCCGTTATTTCCTAATTCTTTTCTTTCCTTTTTTATTTATTTAATTCTTCTTTGATTTATTTTTTTTCCTTTGCGGAATAGCAAGCCGAAGTCCCGTTTAGCTGACCTTTCCCTCCGTTTTTTTCCCTTTCGTCTAATAAATATATCCCCCCCCCCCCACACACACACAGTGATTTTTCGAGACCAAGACCTAGAGACAGAGACCTTCCCGTTAACAGCTACAGCTGTCAAACACATAAATCCTGACTGAATCAGCCTGACATTATCGACATTATGGTCCATACAGGGTGTTCTTTACACGGTACACGGATGTAACAGGGGGCGTGAAACGGGTGTTGTCCTTTCTGCGCGTGCGACACGCTTGTTTCGGTTCCGGCTCAGTTGCAGAACAATATTTGGTGATGGATATTACAAAGTACGTGGTCGTTTCAGAATTATTAAAAAAGGAGGGTCGCTTTAAATAATGACATGCTCTAATTCTGCTACCTCAAATTTTCCTGAAACGCTCGAATTAAGAAGTTAATTAATGAATTTTAGGTAATTAGTCGTCTATCCTTACATCCTTTACATCCTTTCACCCTTTACATCTTTTGCATCCTTTCTTCGACAGAATGTTCGCCTTGCCGCATAACCTACCCGCGAAAATGGCATCTGCGCTGCTCTCATAGCTTTTTTAAATAAAAAATCTGTGTCGTATAAAAAAAAGCACGCCTTATATCTCTAAAAGTTTCGCTATTCGTACGTGCTACGTTCCAACATACAAAAATCTAATCAAAAAGATCGTACTGCTTTTGTCATCGCAAGCCGCACGTGTTAACAGAACTTCTACAACATCGATTGCTAGGTGGGACACAACAAGAGAAGAGAGGCCCTCACCCCGCAAATAGCAGTAATCGCACAAAATCAATATCAAGTTTGTAAACGGCTCTTGAGTCGGCTGCACTTCAAGGGCGCAATTCGGCAAATTTCTTTCCGCGTTGTGATTACAGAACCGGCGCAGGAGCCTCTCGACGCATGATCTTTGCTGTCTGTGAGGGTATTCGCGAGAAGATTGACGTGGCTGTCTAACCTGCAAAACACGCGCGCAGATATTCTATTTAGAGGATAACATTAGAGCAAGGTTAGTCTATTAGAGAGTTTTAGTACATCGTACGCTATCGCCTTTGCGTACGTAAGGGAGAGTGTTGATGGTTCTGCGCACTGCGCGAAGCTCTCTTCCTGTTATAGGCGTACGCAGAACCATCAGCACTATCCCTTGCGTACGCAAACGCGATAGCGTACGATCCACTAAATTTCTCTATTGTGTGATACATCCCGACGTGGGGATGACAGTAAGTCGGGACAGCGCCATTAATAGAGAGTTTTAGTACAACGTATGCTGTCGACTTTGCGTACGTAAGAAATAGCGTTGGTGGTTCTGCACGCATGCAAAACATAAAGAGAGCTTCGCGCATTGCGCAGAAACACCACGCTATCCCTTACGTACGCAAAGGCGATACCGTACGATGCGCTAAAGCTTTCTATTGTCCTCGTCATCGTCGTCTTGTTTACGCCAGAGACAAGATGAGCAAAGTTAGACCTTGTAACATAAAAAAAAATTTTTTTTCGTCAACTTTTATGTTGGCCATTGACCTCAACATTTGCTTTATTGTTGTTATTCCTTAATTTATATCGATGAAGCGACCGTGCATGGAGTTGGGCAAGAAACCAGTGTCACTCTCCAATCGCTAGAACACGATCCGGATCTGCTGTTTGCAGGGACTCTATCAAACCACCATTTATCTGTTAATTGCTGTTGACCCCCAGGTGGCGAAATTAATCCGTAGATCGACCACTGTGGTGTCTCTCATGATTACAGTTGTCCCGCGACGTAAAGCCACGCATTTATTATCAATTGCTATATATATTGCAATAGGGTTTGGGGGAAAGGCACAGTCATTCTAGTCGGGCGTGGACGTGCTCCAAAGAGCTAAAGGATTGGGAAGAGAGGGAAAAAAGGAAAACCGAAAAGAGATGGTGGAGAGAAGAGAGATCCCTGTTGCCTTGGGCCTTCGACAAAACTGCAGAAATACGTATCACAGCATTCCTCAGTCGTTGTAACGGGGGATGGCTATACAGCCAAACTCCTTTATAGCGAACACCTTTTTAACGAAAATACCACTACAGCAAATTTGTTTGCGGTCCCGCTGGAGCCCTATACAATCTTAAAAATGAACTTCACCGCACTGCACGCTCCTAGCCAATCATCATCTCGAATGATATCGTTATCTGCCCCGATTTGTTGAAAACGAGAGGCGTACGCCTTTTTGTGACACTTATGCTGTTCATAATTGTCACAGAAAAGGCGTACGCCCCTCGTTTTCAACAAATCAGGGCAGATAACGATATCATTCGAGACGATGGTTGGCTAGGAACGTGCTATGCGGTGAAGTTCATTTTTAAGAGTGTAGGTACAATAATGGACATCCTTTTTAACGAAAATACCTTTACTGCAATTTTTTTTTTGCTGTCCCCTGAGTTTCGTTGTAAAGGAGTTTGACTGTATAACATGCACACTCTTATAAAACATATCTTCGCCGAAATAGCACGCTCCAACCAACGATCATCCCAAATGACATCGTTTTGTCCCCTAATCTGTTGAAACCGGAGGCGTACGCCTTTCTTGTAACAATTATGTACTGCATAAGTGTCACAAAAAAGGCGAACGTCTCCCGTTTTCAACAAATCAGGGGCGAGAACGGTGTCATTCGGGATGATGGTTGGCTAGGAGGCGCTGTGCGGTGAAGTTCTGTTTTTAGGAGTGATGGTAACCGCGACGACTTTACTCCACTGCATCATCCGTACCTTAATGGAGATGTGACGTAGAACAATAACACCATATAACCCCTTTTAACATCGATACAATCAGTCAAAATCGTCTGAGGATAAAAATTACGTGCCAGTCCACGCGTCCGTTTTGCAAGTATAGAAAACCTCGTACTGCGTCACATAACTTGAAAAAAAAAAAAAAAAAAAAAAATATCCGCGTCATGGTAATAAGCTTTCGTCTTCACATTTGATTCAGCAATATTCTGCACTGTTCATCTTCCTCTCTACACTGCTTACTTTATAAATACAATCGCATCTCTCACATACATAAGCCTCCGCGAAAGCTAGACTTAATCCAACTGCGGGTGAAACCGCAATGAGGCTACTCCGATGCATCTCCAAAATCGATGTTCTGCACGCAAGAATTCCATTTGCCTTTCAGACGAAACCCAATCGCTTCATGTTTCGCGGAATATTCCTTCTTCTTTTGTCGGTAATGATGACAGGAGCAAAGTTTAGCGCAGACAGGACTATTTGGCGTCGCCCAAAGTCAACTACCAGCGTACGCAGCGTCTGTCTGTCATATTGTGCAATGCCGTACAGCCGCGCTTGCCATAATGCATATGGGATTCTTCAGAACGCATATCATCTTTTTCTACGAGGCTTTTAGGGTGCAAGCATATTACGAGACTGCTTCAGCAAGACCATGCTTATGATATGCGTGTTATTGATAAAGAAACTTTCAAATATGGAAACAAGAAATAAGGAGACAAGAAAAAATGAAGAGAAGGAATAAGATGGGAAAGGGAGATTCTTTCCTCGTCTGCGGTTCGAATACATTTCAGATTTTTTTTTTTTCCTTTTAGGTGCAACAGGGCAATGTTTTAATCGCTCGTGCTTGTTTACTTTCGATGTTACGAGTGTTTCACTAAAATCCCCCAGCTGAATAATTCCTCTATAATACATAATAATTCGCGAATATTATTCACCTAATGACACTTAGTGACTTTTTCAAGTAATTAATTGGTCTCGGTCTACATTCTGCATTTCTTGTCCGCAGCCAGTTACATACGCGAGCGAGGGGCCTTTAAATGTCAACTTGAAATGCTGTATCAGAGGCCATTCAACATCTGCAAAGTTCTCGGCCCATGGAGTAACCCTGGACATCAGTGTCGTGCACTTGGCGCTTTTCTTTCCTTTCTGAGGGCCACCGGCCTCCTTCACGAACTGTAGGGATTACCTTCCCTCGTCACCCTTTCATGCGAACCATTTTGGAATGGGGTAGGGTCTTGCACTCAACGCAGGGGAAACATCCCACATCATCATCATCATCATCATCCATTCATCTATGTTGTTGTTGTCGTTGTTGTCCGGAGGAGCGCACAATTACCCTCTCTTTCGCTTAGCTATCCGGCTCTCAATTACGTGGTCATTCGCCTGGTTCACGCACGGGGGTGACGGAAGATAAGAAACAGCCGCTTCAATATTCCTGTTCTATAAATATTTCTGTGGTATATATATATTCCTATATAAGTGTCGACGCACGGTTTTTCTGGAATATTTTTCGCTGAAGGTCCCTATCGCTACGATACTGAAGGCATCCGAAGTAAAACTTAAATGTTGGGACTTCTATTTATTTTTGATTCCGAGTTAGCGCCGCGAAGCAACTGTGGCTATGAGCGACGTGCAGACGTGGACAGACGGAGGGAGGACAGCAGGAAGGAGTGGGGGATAGGGGGGTTAGTATGCGTCCTGGGCCGACTTCAGGGGGGAATGTGCAGACATTCGTCTGGAACGAATTTGGAAAACCCAGGTAAAAGTTCAGACAGCACAGTCGGTGGCAGGATTCGAACCCACCACCTCCCAGTCTTCAGCACGACCTTGGCTACACTCTTAAAAATGAACTTCACCGCATAGCACGCTCTTAGCCAACCATCATTTCGAATGATATGGTTATCTGCCCTGATTTGTTGAAAACGGGAGGCGTACGCCTTTTTTGTGACACTTATGGTGTTCATAACTGTCACAGAAAAGGCGTACGCCTCCCGTTTTCAACAAATCAGGGCAGATAACGATATCATTTGAGATGATGGTTGGCTAGGAGCGTGCTGTGCGGTGAAGTTCATTTTTAAGAGTGTACTATCAACGAGCGGGACGCGTTAACCCGCTCGGCCATGCCGCTGTTTTTTTTTTTTCTTTTTCAAACTTCTATTATTGCACATGATGCTACGTGTAAGAATGAGATGAGTGAATGAATAACAATATTTATATTATGTACAAGTAACTGAAAACTGCTGCACATAACATAATACGGCGACAAAATGAGACTAACGCGCGTTACAAAAGCAAACATCACACCAACCCAAGCGCCGCGAAACTTTACAAACACAGAACCCCGCATGAACAAGGTAACTTAAGCTTAGAATAGCGTAGAGCTGGTGGTTTCTGTTTAATTAACGAACGTGTCCAAATGAGCCACTCACTGGTGGCAAGTGGCCACTTGTTCACCAAAACGAATGTTTTTTTTTTTTCTTTTTCATAGCTTCAACCGTTTGTGAATTGTTGGGTTTCTGAACCGTTCTGAACACCCCGTATATGAACTTCGTACCGACAACATGCCACTAACTGTAGCACGCTACCGAATCACTAGCGTCCTCGTCCGTGGTTAAATGGGCATTATTGAGCTCTACTGACGGGCCCATTCATCATTCGGTGAGCGAGGGTTGTACCTGTAATAACGAGTAACCGGGAAAAAATATTCCATCCTCGCTGCAGAGGAAAGCACAACGAAGCTTATTATTATTATTAACTATGCTCTGTTACACGGACTAACCTCACATAACCCGTGTGCCATGAACGGGTAGGGTCATGGAGCATTTAGCACTCCCGTTCAAGTGGTTGCTTATAATGGACTTGGTCCTAGAATCAGCATGCAACAGCTGCCCCGCATTAACTAATTGATCGGTCACACACAGTCCGTCCCTCGGTGTACCAAAGAAAAACAATTATACAGTGAGGAGGTCAGTATGCGTAACGTTTTTTATCCTAAGCTCATTTATTCAATTTTGATATGGAGAATATTTTTCCGCAAACCTATTTTCACGCATAAGGGAGAAGGACACTAATTAACATGCGAACATTATCGATATTTAGCTAAATTTTCAACGGAATAAAATATTAGATATTCGCGATCTTTAGTATATCGGGGTGTTCACGATAACAGTCCTGAAAACATGATAAGCCAATCGTGCTGTGTTTTTTAACCGGCTGACATCACATGGCTAAGCTTGGATTTCATAACTTCCTTTACCCTACTTCTGTGTGGCCAACAACGACAAGCCGATTAAGACATCACCCCCCCACCCCTCGCCGCCCCCCTTAGAGTACTTCCGATCGACATAATTCCGATGTACTTTAACTCGCTAATGTCTGTATCTCGTACCACAGACTAGGAGTTCGCCTATAAAGATCCTAAACACGCAACAATACCAGAAATCCATTCCCCGTCCCAATTGAGTAACATTAGATAATTAAAGAAATGTCTGGTCTCACAGATGGAAGCGAATCAGAGCGCGCGACAGGTTTCCTAATTGTGCAGGTGCAAGCATCAAGGAAACAAGATCTTCGACCACACGAAGGTAATATAAGAGATTGTCGATCCCTTTTACATACCGACTAGTACATATAGTCTATCGACTATTATAGTCCATAGGAAGATATGCAGGGGTGTCGAAGATAAAGTAGGAGTTTAGCAATGAAACAAAATGAATAAAAGTACTGTTTGGAGGCTGTAGTACAGTACACATTGACGGACATATAAAACGATAGAAATGCACATAGAAGTGGCCATTTGGTCCAGTTCTTGCTCGATAAATCGTGGACATAAAAAAATAAAAACACTGCTCTCATAACATTCCAAATGGCCTATCCGCCTGCTAGGCCTCGCGTGTAGAAGGGTTTTCGTAGTTTTTTTACAAGTCTGAACTTTCTCACGATATTTATTTTGCTGCTGGTTTGAAATTTCGAGGCACCAAGCGCAAGTTTGTTGCTCTGTCTTTAGCAAATGTGGTTTCTGTATGGTTGATTTCAAAGCAACAGTGATTCCCCGTGAGCTCAAGAAAATAGCTATACTGAAACCGTATTTCTAACCTTCCGTTTAGGTTTCCGTTTGTCTTCGGGGTTTCTGCCCCTCTATTGCCGAATGCTCTGCCCGTCGGTGTGGAGACATGTTACTCGAGGAGGATCATGCATCCTGGGACGACTTCACGGGGAACTGTGCCGACAGGACTGAAACAGAATTTCACCGCACAACGTGATCCATCTCCGCCTCCCTCCCCGATTTGTTAAAGAGAGGAGGCGTACAGCTTTTTGTGACTCTTACGCAGTTATGTTAATTGTAACAAAAATGCACCCGCAGCACTAAATAACACGTACGTACTCCTTATCTCGTCTCGTTTCTTCTTCTTTTGTCTCTTTTACAACAAATGTTAGCATTATGTTGCAACAAAGGCTACCTTCCGGAATGGTTATGCGATATACCTAGAGCTACGTGCATGAATTGCTACGCATTTCTTCCTGGTTTCGATCTTTTCCATTTTCTCAATGCGTGTGTAGATAGAGAAGTCGTCATGTATTGTACGCGTTCAACTGCGCTGCTGCAATCGCAGGGGCTGTGCGACGTTCCATGTTTTTCACTGGAGCCCCTACTCGTGCTGTTTGACGTGTACTGTAAATAAACGTCAATTTATTTCAATGGCCTATATTGCTCCCTCGTGTGGCAAGCGTCCAGGAGCGAGATGCTGCTCGTAAACATGACGTATTGCAAAATAGCATTGCAAATATGATATATTATGAACGCACAGTTTATGTGCAGGTTGCGTTGCGTTTAACCTTTTTGGAATGAGGTAGGGTCCTGCACTCAACGCAGGGAAACATCCCACATCATCATCATCATCATCATCCATTCATCTATGTTGTTGTTGTTGTTGTTGTTGTTGTGCATTGCGTTTCTTGCTTTACAAAGCCTTCAGGTGCAAAATCACGTTAACGGCAAGGGGACCGTCTGTAAAGCGTGCTCTACCGCACTTACACCCATAGTGTGGGGAAGCCGCCTTCACGAACACCTTAATCAATACATTTCTGAGAGCGCACGCGTGCATTTCTTTCCTGAGTATTTCCTTCCGTTTTCGTGACCAGCGTATTTCGTAGGACATATTTAGATTGTACTAATGTGTTGTTTAACGGCGCAGTGTAGCGTCAATTACGCAACAGCAAGGCGTGACAATTTTGCTCGCAAAGTTACACAGACGCGCCTGTTCGTCAAATGAGGCGCAATCTAGACGTGGGAGTTGGCGAATTTGGATTGAAGGCAATTATCAGCAATCATCTCAGCAGCGGGCAGACTTCGTAAAACGACCAGCCTTGACGGCAGAGAACAATTGGATAACATCGCTGATAAGTTTATAAGTGAATTTTAAAAAAAATATGGAGAAATTGAATTCGGCACTCGACCAATTCTGAAACTAAAAAAAAAAAGAAAAAAAAACAAAATAGAAAGAACAGAAACGTGTCGTAACACACGAACCCACCAAAACGTAGTCGCGGGGCCACAATTATATACAATGGGATAACACGCGCGCAACATCAACGACAGCGCGACAGCAACAACTAAGATACGGTACAGCGGCAACAGTCACAACATCACACACCAACAGTGCACGGAACCTAATAACCGGATCCCAAAGAGCAATGTGCAATCCGTATTATTTTTAGTCCGTCCAACTCCAACTCCAGCAATGTGCAATAAAATTCACAATCGCCATCAGAGCTGCATTGCTGGAGGGCAGACTTGTACAAAATACTGCGCAAAAGTATTTAAAATAAGATACTAAATACTCTACGGAAAAAGTATTTAAAATAGAGTACAAAATACTCAAAACTGAAAGTAATTTGAGTAGAGTACTAAATACTCTAAGAAGTATTTAAGATACTCTTTAAAGTACTTTAGTATTAGCAGTAAGTGAAACGCGTATTTTGAACGTGGGCTTACAAATGAAAGGAATAAACTTCATCGGTCATGCATATCTTTCATTTGCAACGTCTTGGTGTCAAGTAATGCTTGGTGAACTTTGGTGAACCCAAGTAAACTTTGTTGATATGTTCTGACCCAAAACTTCGTAATCTCTCCTGTATGTCGGTTCGGGTCTTTCGTGTTTATTGCTTTGATGACCAACGAAATAAATGCCGGGATTATCTTGTACCTAATCCCCTGGTGATTCACCTGGCAATATGAATAGGAACGGCTTTCGGACGAAGTTGGCTATTGACAAGCAAGGCCAGGTTTGGGACCAGCCTATTGTACAAGAGGATAAATGACATATTCGCGAATTCCCGAAAAAAAGAAAACGAAGAAAAAGGGGATTAAATTCCAGTGAGCTGAAAATCTCGGCACGGCGGGAAGCGTGCTGGATATGGCTTGACGAGGAAGGAAAGTATTTTGAGTACTGAGTAGCAAATACCGAAAAAAGTATTTTAAATACATTAAAAATACTTGTCGCAAAAAGTATTGAGTAGAGTACCAAAATACCGGAAAAAGTATTTAAAATACTGTATTTTGAGTACGTACTCAAGATACGTACAAGTCTGCTGGAGGGCCACACACCAACCGCCTTTACAATGACAAAAGGTCTACGATCGTATGATCTACTACTTCGGATGCCAGCAATATTTTTTGCTTGCTACAGAAATTTGTTAGACGATGATTTCTCCCTCCGCTGCAACATTTCTACGTAAAGGCGAATTATTTTCAAACTTTGCATAGACGACGGCCGGGTTGGATGTGTACAGCTTGCATGGGGGCGAAGGAAGCAGGCCCATTGAGTCTCACACACATCCTATAGCCGCACTTTATTCCACGAATATAAATTTACAAGTCCTACAATTCTCCCATGTTCCACATTCCCCCCTTGCTGCAACCGAAGCGCCTACAGTTTTAAATGACATAACAGACTTTTAAATTTCATTCATTCGTTCGTGCTACTTTAGAAACGTTTGTAACGCTGTTCCAGCAACGCCCAGCTATTGAAGCGGAAATCAAGTTATAAACCGCCTTTCTCTCTTATTTCATTACCTACCATTATGCAAAACGATCTGACGAAGCTGCGCAACCAAGGGGACGATTTAATTGCGTTTGCTGTGTACCTCCAGCACGACCAGCTCCGACTCGCATTATACACGACTGCGCGTAACTCGATAAGTTACAACGGCAAGTTGGCACCGTTGCGAAAGCAAAAATCTAACTCACATTAGCCTTTCTACTCTGCATGTCTGGGAAACAAATGACATTACATCTATTCTGTCTCGCGAGCGCAACCATCCAGTCCATCACGTCGCAGCGAGAGAACGCCGAATCGAACGCATAGCTGTGCGTGAACTTCGTATTTTCCAGCCGAGCGGAAAATAAATTTTGCTTGGTTCGCTCGCTGCGTCCTTGCTTTCATTGAGTACCACGGCAACAGACATCCAAAACTCGTCAACCGAAGGTGCCGATATATGTATATGTGTGTACGTATAGAGAGAAAGAAGGGGGTAATAGGGGAAGGGAAGGTGGAAGGAGACAGTGGCGTAAATGAGTTCCTGCACCGCACACTGCACAACGCGTGCCTTTCTAACGCGTCAATAATTGGAAGCGGGATGACCTGGTATTTTGATTCTTTCGCATGCGTGTGCTGCTGAAATAAAAGATGGCGAATTTCAAATAATAGTTTACTTCGGGACTTTATGTCGCGAGACAGCTGTAACCGAAGTTTCAAAGGATGTCGTATTTAGGCGACTACGTTGCAACGCGGGCTGTTGAAAAATGGAGCATGAATCAATGTCTGTGCTACAAATAGAGTAGGATGCTATAAAAATGTATGAACAATAATGCATTTGCAGCTGGTATGTCATGTACTGCAGCAACTGTAGCTGTGAATATGCGCATGCATTTTGAATAACAAAGCCGCCTGGCTTTCGTACATTAGAAGGCATTGTTGCTGCCGATTGTTTGGGCGATAGAGCCTTCGCCAAGATGCAACGTGTTACATTCTGGCTTTATCGTCGTACGAACGAGTACAACAGTATAGAAGAATAATATATAATAGTAACAACAACAACTACATGAACGGCGGTGGGATGAGGTGATTCACCGCAACAATTGCGGTACCATACCTCAGTGCATGTGGGTTAATATATGAGTGGGATGACGATGAAAAAGATGAGGCATACACACACGCCATGATAGTATATAATAGTATTTGATTATACTTTAAGTAAGATCTCGTGATAAGTGCTTTGTCTTCGAGGATTGACAAAACGTGCCTCGTTTTGTCGACTCCCGACATTATGCTTATTGTCATTAGAACCATTTCGACATCAACACTATCACTTCAACTAACTCATTATAATTTTCACAGCGTCTTTCCTACACGTCCTTCAAAGTGCACGGCGCGACACGTATAACTCGGCTGCCATGCCGTAAAGTGGGATATCCATTACACGGACAAACGTCAGTGACCTGCCACATCCGGTCTCCACAAAACCTGCGCTATCGTATCGCTTTAATGAGGGCAGCACGGAGCCCTGTGCAAATGAAGCTTCAAGCTCCTGATAATAGGATCTGCGAGCCAGGCTATTAAAACGAGCCTTCGCTATCCAGAGGCATCTCGTTGAGATGAGGCTTCCGGCCTTGATTACGCACTTTCGTAAGCTGTAGATTCGGACATAGGACGTTGTGATGTGAGGCCAGATCTCGTAGAATGTTGATTACTGCAGCCGTACGTGAGGGGAGACGCAGCAACGGCAACGGCAAAGCCTAAAGCATCTTGGCTCGGGTCGTATAACGTAGGACGGGTATCGTAACATGAAGGTCGTGCTATGTGCGAACTACACAATGCGTCGCGGTCTGCGTTGCCGTGTTTAGGCGCGATTCTATAAGCAAAGGATTTCCTATTCGGAATTGAATGGTGGAATGCAAGACAGTAAGGAACAAAGCACATGTAATATAGACGTCGTAGGGGATGAGGCAATTAAACATATAATGAAACACAGCACATGCCTCACAGTGCCCAATTAAATTGATATAATGTAAAGCTTTGTATCAGTAAGGAATAATATCTCAGGGGAACAGGTGGAGTCACTGAGAGTCATTCTCTTGAAGGCACATGTCCGTGTATCGACGGATGTTTCGCACACACAGCCGTTTCTGCTGTGTCCCTAACTTGTCTGCTGTCGGGCGTTAGCAGGTCGAGAGTGCGAGAACTGTTCTTACTAGGGTTTGAAAAGTATCGGGCGGGGCCCCTGTAAGGCCCGCCGGAGTCCTCGCCACACAACATCTGCATGTTAGAGCGGAAATATCATCTTTGCAATCAACTACGGCCGAAGAAAGGCCCAAACGACTAAAAACATGAAGTGGGCTTCTTTCTTTCCGTATGTAAGCGTTCTGGGGGTAGCCAGTTCGACTTCGTCGTAACCCACATCCCCATTTTTTTTTCTTTATTACATCACATCACATCACATCACATGAAGGGGGCTCTTGGCGAAATTTCCAACGTTCTACTGCCGATCTCCAACGCAAATCACAAATAAAACCATCGCCGGTCGACGTCTGAGCTTTTCGCTCTCTTTTCGGAGTGTGTTACTAAGCCGCGAACCTTGTTTATCGAGTGCTCTTCGTGTCGTTCTTGTTCTTCTCCTCTCGTGTGTTCCCGAATCATGCACTCCTCCCAAGCTATAGATGCGCTGCACCAGCACGCCGAATCCTTTACCCTTTTCCATTACCCTTTTTTCTATAATAAAACTCAAACTCAACTCTGTCTCCATTACCCTTTTCGTTTATGAGTTTGTTCTCAATATCAGCAGTGAGAGTGGAATTCGTACATACCGGACCCAATGACAGCGTGCATGGCTCTGCATCTTCTCCCTTGTTTTCTTTTAAATAATCAATCAATCAATCAATCTGCATCTTATCAGTTGGTTGGGTGCGGTAGATACGGTACTTCGGACGCCACGTTATCAACGATTGATTGATTGATTGGTAAAAGATTAACGATTTACTAACAGTCGCTATCGTTTCCAGCTGTTAGCGTTGCGCTATGTGGCGTATTTTGTGGTGGATTTGGTAAATCCGGAATGCGCTTCCCGATTCTGGGAGGAAAACGTTACTTTAACTTGGAAAATTTCAGCCTTAAATTGTAGAAATTAAATTTTAATTAAAACTTGATAGGATTACTTTTTAGTACGTGACGATAGTTTTCTAAAGATAAATAAGGTTGACTTCACTTTTCGGACAAGTCGATTTTTCTTTTGTATAGACTTTCGTGTCAGGTAATGTAAAACACCAGTGCCTGCATTCGTGTGTACGCGCACATTTCGTACAACCGCAGAATTGGATGATAATGATGATGATGTCAGGAGGACAAAAAATGGAGATGTGAGAACGCTCACTGCGGGACAAGCTACTCCAGGTCTAGTAAAGAAAAAAGAGAACGTCTAAACAGACGAGAGCTCCGCTATGCTCCTAACGAAGGTAGCGCACTCATCAACAGCATTTGGAGTTGCCTCTCTCTCTCTCTCTCTCTCTCTCTCTCATATTTCAGAAAAAAAGATGGGGGGGGGGGGGGGTTTGGTGCTCCGAAGAGGCGAGCAATGAAAAAAAGAGTGACGTTTCGAGCGAAAGCTCTTCTTCAGACTAGGTGAACGGAATGTTGTGAAGCTTTCGCTCGAAACGTCACTCTTTTTTTCATTGCTCCCCTTTTCGGTACACCAGAACCCCCCTCTTATTTTTCTGTGTTTCTTTTCGTGTACCCGGCAGCCCTTTTTGGATTTTCGTTCTCTCATATTTCAACCTAGCTAGGCTACAAATTCAAGCTTCGCATAACTGGACGTAATCGTTGGAAGACGTGTCCGTGTGTCAGTGGAATGTTTCCGTCGAGCGAAAAAGAATTATGAGATCGACCATATCCTGTCTGACATCGGACTCAAGCTTTCTGAATGAAAATCAGTCTTCATGCAAATTGCAACAGAAGAACCGACAGGTCTTTGCTGTCTGAATATGGTAGGGCGCAAAAAAGGAAGACAAGGACTTACATACAATGACATACAAAATGCAGACTCCTCGCTATCGCCGCTCAGGTGCCTCGGGCTTTACTTCAGAAGCTCCCTAGTGCTGCATGGAAACATTTCTTCAAGGAATCCTTGATTGTCCTTTCTTTTTGTTTTGTTTTTTGCTGGCACGGGTAGTCAGCTCCCTTATGCGGCGGGGATTAATTTGCTTCTCGCTTCCTTGCCCTTATTTGAAGCACTTCCGTCCCAGAGGATACAGACGTCTGCTCCGCAATGATATATGGTTCTTTTTTTTTCGAACTCCGTGTTATCGCCGCGAAGCAACTGTGGCTGTATGCGGCGTACAGACGTGGACAGATGGAGAGCGAACAACAGGAAGGGGTGGGGGATAGGGGGGTTAGTATTCGTCCTGGGCCGTTTTCGAGGGCAATTGTGCTGACATTCGTCTTGAAAGTCTACCGGAAAACCAGGGGAAAGCTTTGACAGCACCGGCATTGGTGAGATTCGAACCCACCACCTCCCAGTCTTTTTATTCCACGCAAAAAAAGAAAAAAGAAAGAGAAATCTAATTAAAACCGACTCAAGCCGTGGCAAAAGTTCCCAGAAGATAAATACCGTCTGCCGCATCTTTTTCGTATAAGTAGATGTTTTAACGGGAATTTATAGCACGCGAGGTAACCCTGTAACCTAGGTAACCCTAGGTAACCCTGTATAAATTAGACAACTAGACGGGTATAGAAAACAGTCTCTGTTCGAAATATCGGCGGCTCACGTCCTGAGGCACTTCCCTTCACACCCCGCATAACTACTCGCTTCGTATTTACTTGGGGTATAAACTATCGTTTTTCTACTTGCTCCGGGTATAAACTATTCTCTTTGTATAGTTGCTACGGTTTTAAGACCACTATTCGCATATCACTGTTCACGACAAGTGATGTGATGTGATGTGGTAGGAAGAAAAAAAAAGGGGGGGGGGACGTAAGTCACGACGAAATCAGACTGGCTACCCCAGACCACTTAGCCGCAGTTAGCTGAAAAAGAAACAAAAAAGACAAGTGACAAGCAACTTTTCCTTAGCCATCCACAGCTGTTCGCTAACAAAATCTCACGCATGGCGTAAACGGACAACAAGAAAGTAAGAGATAACCGGATGTGATCTTCTGTCGGCGCGATACACGGTCGGAAGAACAGAGATAAGTATCGCGCACTGAAGTGTTGGCTGGCGTGCAGATAGCGCACCAGCCCACAAAGTCCCGCACCGAATTGGCCGTTTCTGCAGCCGCCAACGCCGCGCTGTTGTAGTACGTGTTCCATCGAGAATTAGGGCAAGTGAGGTCGATACCTGTTCTGCGCTGTTACCCCGCTTTATTCAGCTGGGGTGTCGTCTCTCCGCTCGGCGCGCGGCGAGATTTCGCCCTGAAGAACGATAGCATTATGGGAACGCTCATGGCCCGCGAGAACCCTTCTGAAAGCAAAAACATAATAGCTTCATGGAGGCATTGTGTATCCTGAAAGGAAAGACGAGCGCTCCTTTGTGCGGCCCACAAGGAATAGTACGACGATGAATATGTGACGAGAGAGTACATAGAGCAGCCGGTCTGCTGAAAACAAAAGCTTCTTTAGCTCGGCTGGATGGGAGACCCTTCGATGTTGGTTTTGGGCCCTTGGTCACCGGACCATCAGTTCCACGCCATGCAGGCGTTTGTGCGACTGCAAGTTAATGGATACAGTGTGACTCGCTCTGTGTGAGTGACTGACTGACTGAGTGTCTCTGTCATTCATTGTTCTTATTGTAGTTAGCCATTTTTGTTTTCCTAATTGATCTGGAGTAGCGGGCTCTCGTAATGAGTGCCTATTTCTCCATTTTTTTCTTCTCTCTTTCAACTCGGAATTGGAATTGGAAATGAAAGAAAAATGTGGAGACGTTAGTCCCGACCCAGTCAGGACTGGCTACTACAAAACGCGTTTGTGGGTGGAACAATAGAGCCAGAAAAAAGAGAAAAACAAACAAACAACATTAAAGAGGTAGAGTGGGTCAAGCAGAAGAGAGCGTAAGGGATAAAGGGGATAAAGGGGAAGGATAAAGGGGAGAAAGAACGGGGGAGACGTTATGCACCAAGGAACGCTCACTGGTTCATAATGTCAGAGACCGCGCGAACACAGTGTCACAGAAGTTGTCACAGAGTGTCAAGCAGGTTCGAAGCGGTAAGGAAGTCGACAAAAGCCTTTCAACTCAACTCAGCTCATATATGTACACTCTTAGAAATGAACTTCACCACATAGCACGCTCCTAGCCAACCATCATCCCGAATGACAACGTTCTCGCCCCTGATTTGCTGAAAACGGGAGGAGGAGCCTATTTTGTGCCATTATGCACGGCACAAAATAGGCTCCTCCTCTCGTTTTCAACAAATCAGGGGCGAGAACGTTGTCATTCGGGATGATGGTTGGCTAGGAGCGTGCTATGTGGTGAAGTTCATTTTTAAGAGTGTAGGGAAGTCCGAGCCACGTCGCTCACATCCCCCCTGTTTTTTTCTTTATCACATCACCATCACAATCTATCACGTCGCTCGGCTTCTTCCACACGTCAACAATGCTAATTACGATTTCTGGAAGCAGTTTTTATGTTTTAAAGCCGATATTATTCGAAGAATTTTAGTTTGTGTGTTCGGTTGTGCTCCACGCTGTTCCTACTTTTATTATTTTCCACGCGGTATAGAGTTACGAAGGGCGAGGCTTTTGATAGTCAGGACGGCTGAGTGTCTCCTAGGGCCCGTACCCACATGCGGTACACACATCGACGCTGGCGATGCTGTCAACGTGCTGGCGACTGCGTGTGTGGCCGAAAGAATACAGGAGCGTGACGCAATCTCCGTTGACCACCTGATGGGACGAAGATGCGCGGCATGCCGCTAAAAATCGTGCATGGCGCGGTCGAGGAAAAGCGGAGGTGGCTTCTCCCGCACCGCGGCAAGAATTTTCCGCTCCGGGTACGCGTTATACCGCGCGCTTTTTGCATATTTGGGTACGCGGCCTTAGTGTATTATAGAGTTGTTCCTTTCTTGTATGGTATGTTTTAAGACGATATGCCAGTTGCATTTTCCTTTCCAAAAACAACAACAACAAATATAATGATGATGATGATGATGAATGGGGGAAATTCGACAGGCGAGTTGTGGCACGCTATACCCAAATACCGACGGGACCGTATGAGACATGACATGTACAATGAGGTAACGATGGATGATGAGAGGTAGTAAAGTTGCATCAGCATCTTTGGCTATACGTAGAGGCCCACATAAACGCAGGTAGGCACGACAGGCACACACTCACACACACATATATATAAAGAGACGATGATGAGATGGGGCTGATGGCCAGCAGGCTGGGCGCTGCCCCAGTGCCATTTGTAGATAGTGAGAGATGATGATGGAGATGAGGATTCAGGTGATCAAAGCAGGGTGGAGAGGCCTGTTGATGACAGGAACTCCAAAAAGTGACGGAGACCTTGGTGCATATGAAGGCTACTGGACCATGGGCCCAGCACCTTGCCTATGCGAGAGGCACAGAATGTGGAGAGGTGGACTAAAGGACATAAAGGAGGTCGGTATCGGTTTCCATTCCAGCTCGGGGTGGCAAAAGCTAATTTTTGGAGCTTTTAGTGATGGGAGGCAAAGGGCACGTACCATGTGGTTGCAGAAGTAAGTGATTGTCTTATTTGCGGATAAAGACTGCTTCAAAATGCGGGTAGAGTGCGACAATACATATCTGTTACATATAGCGACCGCGTGAATCTGGCCTCATAATCGTCCACCACTCAACTGTGCATATTGCTCGTTCGCGTTCACGTTTTCGTGAACCGTTAGTTTTCTAGACGATATGTTGTGTTAGCACAGTGGGCCAACCATGTGCACACAGTCGAAGAGTTAGTAACTACCTGGTGCAAGCGGTAACGTACGCTAGTTTTTCTAAATCATGGTACTGAACAACAACAACAATAACAACAATAATAAATGATGATGACATGGGATGCATGGGGTGACATGGTACTGAGAACTTGCTAGATTTGCACGAAAACCGCTAAAGTGTCGTATTGACCAACCCGCCCCGTTCATCGTGAGTGACGTAAATTGATCACGGTTTCGTCAAAAAGAGACGATGCAAGCGTCAATGCACGAATTCTGATTGACTGATAGATTTGAAGGAAAAAATAAAATGGAGATTTCTAATTATATCCGTTATATCTTCCTACTGTGCTTCATTCCCTGCGTCTTCTGAATCTTAGGATGTATGTGTCCTAAGAAAGTGGACGCGCAGAGAGGTTATCGCTCCCATGGTAGTCAACTTTCAATTATGTGAAACTGATAGTTCTCCACCATTTAGTACAAAAACAACATATTTCATGTTGATAAAAACAAGAAACTACCTTTACATATCCAAGTGGTACCGTAATGAAGACGCGGAAAGCATTTTATCCCCTACAGCTCGATACCGAAAAAAAAAAAAATACACTTTGCGCTCTGAAACTCTGATCACTATTGTCCACATCACCATCCGCACAAGGAGAAGAAACACGCACGTTTGCAAATGTTACGTCAGCGTCTGCTCGACCTGCTCTGCTCCGCCATAACGGCGGAGAATGACCCACCACATCATCATCCCATTTATGTGTGTGTGTGCTCAAGCTGGCAGCTGAAGCCGCCTCTCGCAATATCCGTGCGGTTGCCGGGAAATCGGAGTTACTAGTATTTGGAAAGATGAGAGTATTTTTCGCGAAATTAAGTTGAACAGACTCGCAGTGACGATAACGAGTACGCGAGAAACTTCCCACTCATCATCATTTTAAATAAAGTTGTTATCGCCGAGTAGACGAGTTGCGACGGTAGCGACGGTAGCGCTCGTTACAGTGATGGGTGCGGCGTCGGTTGTATCGGGTATAGCTACGCATGTATCGGTACAAATTTATTTACCCGCCTTTCGCTGTAGCCCTCAGACGTTTGTGTATTAATCAAATTGCGTTGATTTCGGAGTTTCCTCTCTTGGCGGTTTACATTTTCCTTGCTGCCCTAGAAGCAAATAAAAATGATTATTTAAATTGTACGTAATACTGTATGTATACATAGACAATAATATCCTTCTGCGCAAGGTAACATATTTTTTACCGTAGAAGTGCATCTGCATGTTCAATAACTTAACGATAAAACGTGACATACGTACAATCCTTGCAGCGACCTCTATAAGGAATTTTTTTTTATGCGTATTCTATGAATGGCTTTTTTATTCTCGCTTTGGGTAGAATCGCCTTCGCTCGGCAGCTCAAGTCCCGTGTCTGGTGATGTCTCGTGTCTCAAGTCGCGTGATGCAGCGCCGTTTCGTCTGGTATCCATTCTTGGTTCCTGTAAGCTGTGCGCCACGTTCAATTCCCCCACGACACCAACAGGACACTGCAAAACAAGGAAACAAAACAAACCCACAGCTTCCGCGACGTCGTAGGTAAAACAGCCTCTTGATTGGCCATCACAGACCAGCGCTACAGAAATGAGCGCTGAAAAAATTGACAGGAGCTCAACTCTGACAAGTGCTGTTTTCTAGCGGTTCATAGCAGAGCGAGGAATAAAAACCCCATCATCATCATTAATTTATCTGTTGTTGTTGTTGTTGTTGAGGAGGGGGAAAAAAAACGACACTGTTTTCTAGCGTTGTGGAGCAGAGCGTGAGAACAGGCCCTTAAGTGTACACATCCTGCTAGTTACCAGCGAAGCTGTAAGTAGTAATTATAACCGATAAGCCGCTTCTAATTCAGTCCAGCTGTTCTAGAGGTTGCGCCACAATCAAACGCTATTGACACATTCACAACGTTAGTGTGTAACGGCGGTCTGGTTCCCATAGCAACAACCTAATCGCTGTTAATCTCAAAGGTAATCCTTCCTTTAGGCACGTTTGGTTCGGCTCCTTTCCCTAGCAAATAGCTCGGGTAATCCGTGTGGTTTTGGAACTTTTCTAGCGTGACAAAGTCGTAGTTTGAAGCAAGCTTGTGCCAGCCGCAACGTTGTATACGGCTTGCAGCGGATATTTATGAATGCTAACGTGCTCTGTCTAATTAATAGCTGTTCATTATCGATATCGGAGCGACTCCCGCGGTGTCTCAGGCTTCACCGGTATAGGACTAATTTTCTTCCCGAATTAATTATATCCGGATTAACTAATTAACTACCCGAACGTGTGCTGTTTATCACGTTCAGCCTCTAATATATACGCTCTAAAAACTTCGCAGCACAACACGGTCCCTGTCGATCATCATTGAGAATCGTATCGTTCTCTCTCGTGTCTTTAATGGTAATTGGAGTAGTAATTGGTAGACTTTCTTCAAAGCGGGGAGCCGTACGTTTGTTTGGGAGGCTTTACATTTACGTTCAATTGTCACAGAGAGGCGTACACCCCGTTATATCGTTCGCCCCACTCAATATAATTGTGTGCAGTATCTATGCAACTGTCAACAATTATTGTTGAAGTAGTTGCCTTGGTTGTGTGACCTCCGTACAATAGGGAGTTTTAGGAAACCGTGAGTACGCTTTTCTGTATCGCTATCAGCCTATCAGCTATTGCTACGCTGATAGCTTATTGGCTACTAGCGTAACGGAAGAACAATCGAATGGCGTTTACGGTTTCCTAAAACTCCCTAATAACGGCCCCGGAACTACGAGAAGCCGATCGCGCTCTTTATATACCTTAACTTGGGTTTGACAGCTTTATCGTATATCGCTTTCATTGCGTTACTCTCGATCTAGTAAAACTCGCGACGAGGGATTGAATTGGATATGAAAGAAAAATATGGAGAGGTTAGTCCCGGCCCAGTCAGGACTGGCTACTCCAAAACCACGATTAGGGAGTTTTAGTAAATACATGACATTCTCGGGTAAACATAAACAAGCCCCCGCCACAACTTCCGGTGCCACGAAGACTTCCGCTCCTTCCGCGACTAAGGACGCTCGGAACCAGCCGCCACGCAAAATTATATCTTTCGCTTTCCTAACTTGTTGAAAACGGGAGGCGTACGCCTCTTTGTGGTAATTTGAATTGCCACAAAAAGGATATAGGACCATCTCTCTCCTCAAATCAGAAGAGATAACTGTATCAATCAGCACAGTGGCAGGCGCAGAACGTGTTTGCTGTGAAACCGGATGTCGTTTAGGCACCAAACCGGAAGCGGTGAAAACGGCATGCGAAGGAGAGCGTTCAGTTACACTTCCGTATATCAGGATATAGAAATATATTTAAAAACTGCGAGCAAACGAAAATGACGACGCACGAAATATGAACAAGACTGAAAATAAAGGAAGAGGACGAGAATATTGCTCTATAAAATACCATTTCCGATGTGTATGGGTGTGTCTGTCGGAAGCATCACTCTATAGGAGACCAATTCTTTCGTATCTCGTATAGCCGAACTTGAAAAACAGTTCGGGGTCGTGCAGTTAATCATTAGACCGGTGCAGCTGACAGCAGCATTTTCCTCTCGTTCGTTTGTGACAAGAGGCTTTGCGGGGAATTTTCCGACGTGTAATTAACGGGATGCACCAGACGTACTTTCGGCATCCGGGGGAAATCGAATGGAACGAAAAGCTTTCCAATCCAGTAAGCATTACAAAAACATTTCTGAACAGTCGTTGCATAACGCGGGTTTCACGCCGCGGGACGACTCGGATTATCGGCAGCGGCGATGATGATGACAGATAGTAGTTTTACATGTCCGGTTCTTAAGAGGGAACTTCACCGCATAGCACGCTCCTACACTCTTAAAAATGAACTTCACCGCATAACACGCTCCTAGCCAACCACCATCTCGAATGATATCGTTACCTGCCCTGATTTGTTGAAAATGGGAGGCGTACGCCTTTTCTGTGACACTTATGCTGTTCATAATTGTCACAAAAAAGGCGTACGCCCACAGTTTTCAACAAATCAGGGCCGATAACGATATCATTCGAGATGATGGTCGGCTAGGAGCGTGCCATGCGGTGAAGTTCATTTCTAAGAGTGTAGAGCCAACTATCATCCCGAATGACAACGTTTTCTCCCTTGATTTGATGAAAACGGGGGGCCCCATTTTTGTGGCAATGATGAACTACATAATGACACAAAAATGGCGTACGTTTTCAGCCAATCAGGGGAAAGAGCGATGTCATTCGGGATGGTGGTTGGCTAGGAACTGTGTCCAGCTGTACACTTTTGTCTAGCACTGTACCAACTAGACTCTTAAAAATGAACTTCACCGCATAGCACGCTCCTAGCCAACCATCATCTCGAATGATATCGTTATCTGCCCTGATTTGATGGAAACGAGAGGCGTACGCCTTTTTTGTGACACTTATGCTGTTCATAATTGTCACAGAAAAGGCGTACGCCTCTCGTTTTCAACAAATCAGGGCAGATAACGATATCATTTGAGATGATGGTCGGCTCGGAGCGTGCTATGCGGTGAAGTTCATTTTTAAGAGTGTACCCCAAGCGTGGATATTAGTCTAGTAACGACAGAGATTTGGGGGGGGGGGAGAGGTCAGGACATCCGTCCCCCCTTCTAGATCCGCCTCTGAGGACAACCGGATCATGAGTGACGCCCCTCGTGTTCTCTGGAACCGGTGGTTGCCTGGAGTCAGGAGTTTTTAAGTGACTTCAGGAGCAGTGAAGGAGATCAGTGGTGAAGGGAATCCCTCCACACAATGGGGGCACGCCAAAGGAGTTGGGGAAGCATCTCAGGGTCGATTCTTAGGAAAAAGTTACTTGGCGAATCTTTTTAATAGTCTATACAAAACGCCATACCGCATCCGTGTGTGTAGGTGGCTTTCGTGCCTGCCTATACCACGCTTTGTGCATTCAGATGCGCATCAATAAATCTCGTAAAACGGGCAGATCAAACTGTCTTTTTTTTTTTCGCACCAATTGTGCTGCTCTACCATTAACATGCATTTGACAAGGTGATGCGATGAAGCACGTCCTTACACAATGCCGCAAATCTGCATTGCATATTTCGACATTGGATGCCGGATCAGCGCATTGTTGGTACCGGAGCAAGAGAAGATCCAAATAAGCGCAGAATCCATTACAGAGGATGGCGGAAAATAGCGCACATGCATAAATCATGGTTGCCGGGAGGCGAGGCTGAGAAAGGTGGTATAAGAGAGCAGACGTATTATAGGGGGAAGCCTTGCTGCTGTTGTATACTATTAGCTGTGAGAACGAAGCGGAAGAAACCAGATGGGGAAAATTCAGGATCCATTTCCAGGTTTACAAACCACGGGATTTGTATTTCGGCAGCAAGTGCTGCATTGAATTATGTGTTTCGTGTTCGTCTAATCCAATCCACTGAACATCGTGGAAGGTGGCAAGTAATCAGACAAAAGTGCCTCCCAGAGTCTTCAAAATTACCTCTCGTACCGTTGTTCATTTTCAAGAGATCAAAATCGATTTTCTGGCTGACTAGTGCCACTGGAAAAGGTTCTCAAGGTAATGTTGATGAAGTACTCTTGTTTATACACTACAAAATGGTCCTAATATATAGACGGCCGAACTGACGTGCAGCTGTTGGCAGCCATGCACTGGGCCTAATACAAACAGGGTGTCCCGAAAACGTGTCATTGAATTCTAATAGAAAAAATTACGCCCCCTAGAATCATGCGGTCAACGGCATTTGTTCTTGCTAGGTTTTTGCCACCTCCTGATGTGAACGTCATGTAAGGTAAGTTTAATTATGTAAATAATTGCGAACTGAACTCGGAAATTTGCCAAGTAAAGGTAACTTTTTTACCTCACCAACATGAAGAGCGTGCCGAATTTACTCAAATTCATCATAATTGAGAGTGATATTCAGGATATATCCCATCGGAAAAAATAGCCGAACATCATACTTTTCGGAGCACTTGAGCATAACGCGCAGAGACTTTTTGAGCGCAATCGCTGTCAGTCCGACGAAAGGAGGTTGGAAACCCAGCCCACAGAGGGATAGTAGAAAAAGTGACAGTTCCTGAAATTGGAAGAGGGGAGGTATGGTCCCAGCCGAAGCCGGACACGATAAGCCATGTCTGTGTTATCTCTTTCTACAATGCCGCTGTGGGCTGGTTTTCTATAACCTCATTTCGTCGGACTGAGAACGATTGCGCTGAAAAATTCGTCGCGCGCTATCCTCTGGGAGCTCCGTAGAGCATGATTTTCGGCTATTTTTTCCGATACAATAGCTCCTCAATATCCCTGTGAATTATCATTAATCTGAGCAAATTGGGCACGCTCTTCTCATTGGTGGGGTAAAAAAGTGACCTTTACTTGGAAAATTTTCGAGTTCAGTTCGCAAAAATTTACATAATTAAACTTACGCTACATGACATGTTCATTAGGAGGTGGCAAAAACCTAGTAAGAACAAATGCCGTTGACTCCATGATTCTAGATGGCGTAGTTTTCCTATTAAAATTCAATGACACGTTTTCTGGGACACCCTGTATACAGACTGCGTCAAGAGCGACGGTCAAAATTTTTGCAAAAATCCACGTTTCACTTTTCCTTTAAAAACTGCGCAGGAACTACGTATTTGCGGTATGGCCTGCTCAGTTCTAATATAACGTGAACAGTCAGCGCTAGCCTTAAGGAGCTCAATACAAGATTAATGTAATTAATTAATAAAAATATGTCGGTGGTTTAAATTAGAAAGTTGTAGACCAAAGCTCCGAGGTCTCCAAACTGCAAAAGTGGAAGCCGCAGCGAACTCGTCATGGAGCATTATGAGAGATCGAAACATGCAAAACCTGCGCGCGTCCAGCAGGGCTTAATTTCAGACGCCATTCACTTTTCGTCCCCCTTTCTGCTGTTTCTCATCCATCTAAATACACTAGCTGCCACTATGAGAGCGTGCTCCATTCAGTTCATTCCCATCTCATTCGTATAATCACCCACATGTAATGGGGGAAGGGTACCGCAATTTCATAATATTTAGCGAATGATGATGATGATGATAGGAGATGATGAAGTCCCGTGCTGAATGAATCGGTTGTATGACATTCACGGATCCACATATAGTAGCATTGATATTTTAAGGCAAAACAATAATAGAGTATCTTTTCTGTGTCAGGCAACCATTCCTATATTCACATTACACGTCGCTGCACTACATATATGTGGTGCAGCGAGGTGTAATGTGAATATAGGAATGATCTCCTATCATCATCAGCACTTCAGAATTCAGCACTTCATCATCGCACGAAAAAAAAAAAAACGGTTTAGGCATGTAGTATTGGAAACGAACTGGACAACGAAAACAGGGAACGAAACGTAATGACAAAGCAATAAAAAGCATGGTCGATATCATTGTTCCCTGTTTTCGTTGTCCAGTTCGTTTCCAATACTACATGCCTAAACCGTTTTTTTTTTTTATTGGCAGTAACACAGCTCCTATTTTCCTAATAAATTTCCAATATTCGAATAAAGCGGGACAACAACAACTACTACTACATGAATGACGATGAGATGAGGCGAGGTGCTTCACCACAACAACAACGGAACCATACCTCAGGGTAAAGCGGGACATACACTGTTAAAACAGAACTTCACCACATGGCACGCTTCTAGCCAACCATCATGCCGAATGATATCATTCTGTGTCATGATTTGTTCAAAACAGGGTGGAGGCTCCTATCTGGGACAAGATAATCCGTCCCAGATAGGAGCCTCCTCCCATTTTCACCAAATCAATGCACAGAGTGATATCATTCGGAATGATGGTTGGCTAGGAGCGTGCTATGTGGTGAAGTTCCGTTTTAACAGTGTAGGCTATATAGTGTCCAGATTTCCGATATTCTGCAAACATTGGAAATATTACATTAGATTAGAACTATACAGAAAATATGGAAAAGTGGGTCGCATGGTGCGACCAGTTGTTCCATGACGATACTAGACCAATATCTCAGTGCTGCGTCCATAAAGCCATTGCGCAGCCCATATTGGGCCTATATTGGGCCAATGCACTGCGCTGTCCGGAAACCTCTGTGGCACATTACCTATGCGTATGCAGCACTTTAGCATAGAAACAATTCCAACCTATAAATGATTCATGAAAGGTGCATCATGTAAGATGCAAGGCGATGCAGGGAATAGCGCATGCATTGCAAAAAACAGAGGACAACCGCAAAAATACTGGCCGCAAGAAAATAGAAAGAGGTGAACAGGAAATAACAGTGGCAGCTATGTAAAGCAATCGAACTTGTTTAGTAATGCAGTGACGGCCGCAATGCAGGCTCTTTCGCGTACGTATATATGAGGTTTGCACTGCGTAGGTTTGCATGGAAAAAATATATTGGATAGCTTGTGTGGGAAGTAAGCAAGGTGGCTTCGGGCGTTGCTAAAGGGGACTAGAAAGGTTTCTTTGTTAGCTCTTCTTTCAAGTGAAGTTCTTTATGAATGAGGCTAATATATCGCACTACACGGTGCACACCTACGTATTCAGGGTGTCGAACCGAAACGTTTTTCGTTCCGGTTCTATCATAAACGGTCCCGTACCGGTTCTGCTCGGCGGAGCAAAAAAATAACGCTTCGTACCGGTTTTAACCGGTTCCGCTTCTGCTGAGCATATTCATTCCTAGAAATAAAAATCAAGGTTGCAAAATGCAAACCCGTTTATTCCGCATACATGATATTTAATATTAATACACAGCTGTGAAATTGGTAGCTACTGGTTCCTGTAGGTGACTGCCTATCCAAATGGGCTTTCTCCTTTCCTGAAGCGCATGATACAGATGGACTTGTTTGTCATGATGTCATACGTAAAGTACTTTCTCGCTGGATTGGTGCGATCGCGTCCCATCCGAATGCCTGTTGCTGCTTCCTAGCCAGCAGGCACCACCGTACGAGTACGACGCAAATCGAGGAACACCTTCACTCACAAACGCGTTCAACGGCTCCGTTTTCTTTTCTTCGTGTCTTGTCCACAAAAGAGGCGCCACTTCGCACGCGCTTGCCCTTGCGGATACGTAAATGTATTCAACTTCGCTGCACTCAAGCAAGCGACGCGTTGCGTGACATTACCGATATGGAAGCCGTTATGCAGCCCCCTTGGGTCGCTCTTGAGTTGAGGAGAGTTTGGGCGCATGAAATTAAAACGAACACCACAGCACATTGGTAGAGAGTCACAACCGGTCACATGTACATCTAAGTGTATTTGCGCGAACGATAAGACGTTACAAAGGGAGCCTAAGCGTCATAATATACCGACGTACATTCCACCGTAACCGTAACCTTCGAAAAGTATCCATGACATGACTTCAGAACACACAACGTAAGTTTCACTCGCCTATTCGTAGTCTAAACCGGCGAAGTTTTTTTCTTGGACCGAAAACCGCTCAATAAATTTTTCGGTTTCCCTCCTGAGCGAAAAAAAAAAAAAATGTATACGGTTTCGATTCCGTTAAGGTTCGCACCAAAATAGCGTGTTTTTTTTTTTTTCGGTTTTCGGTTCACTCCGACACCCTGCCTACGATAAACAGTGTTAGCAAACAGTACGTGCGTGTGTGGACGAAATTTCATGGCGGTGCACTGAGGTGTTGGATGCTAGGAAGGAAAATAAGTTTTTTCACAGCTGTCTCTTAAATGGTGCACAATCGCATACAATCTGCAAGCTCCGCGTTTCTTTAGCCCCGCCTGCTCGGTTGTTGCAAAGAAGAGCGCACTGAAGATGCGGGGAGAGGATGTGATGTGATGTGAATAAAGGAAAAAAATGGGGATGTGAGTTTCGACGAAGGGAGAGGGGAGAGGAGGAAGTGTTCCCGCCCTCTATTTCTACATTTCTTTTCCCCGTTTTGACCTTGATGCTGGGGATAACCGTCTTATCACAAAGAAAATGAAACAACCGTCTTAGCACAAAGAAGGCAAAACAAATGAAGGCGGGGACACTTCCTCTTCTAGACGCACATTTCTAGCGCGCTTCTTTGCGAAAATCAAGCAGGTGGGGCTAAAGCGTATTTATTACAAATTTTTTCGACTATTTCTGTTCCAATACTGTGCATAGTTTTTGTTGGGTGTGCGGTCATTCATGAAGGACTTCATACTTCTGTAAAAAAAAAATAAAAAAAGTGAGGTTCGCTTTGGCAATTTTCAAAGTTCAATTGACAAAAATAAATTTCCCGCAATTGAAAATTGTCCAAAGCCTTCCTCAATGGTGGCAAAAGTTTCCAGAAGGTAATTGCCGAAAGTCCCACAATCCTTCGGCGAGCACGTCGCCAGTTAGAATTTTTTATCACTTTCGGTGAAACACCCTGTATATATAGAATGTTTTTTATTTGTCGCAGAATTTTTATTTTAAAAAACTAGCGGGGCAAAACAAATACCGTTTTTGCAGTTGAGTTATATGGCCAGGCGAACATTCTCTCGAGGAGAGTATGTAACTACAAGATCATTAATTACCTAAACTTCATTAATTAACCCTTTAATTCGAGGATTTCGCACAAAAGCGAGATAGCAGAACGGGAGATATTCCTCGTTGAAAGCCATTCCATGTTTTAAAAACTCTTAAACGCGCACGCGTGTTGAAATATCCATCGCTGCATTTCGCTATGCAAATGAGCCGAAACAAGAACTACGCACTTTTCGAGCGCAGAAATGACGCGACCCTCGCCTTATTTGGATCAGAGAGTGGTCTATCTCGCCAACAGATTATCTCCTACACCAATCAGCTCCATCGCTGCAAAGCACGTGGACATCTCACGTGGATTGCCTGTCGCTCTTTCTGCGCGTGAAAAGTGCGTAGTTCTTGTTTCGGCTCAATTGCGTAGCGAAATTCAGCGATGGATATTTCAACACGCGTGCGCGTTTAAGGGTTTTTTTTAAACGTGGAATGGCTTTCAACGAGGAATATCTCCCGTTCTGTTATCCCGCTTTTTCGCGAAGTCCCCGAATTAAAGAGCTCATTAATGAATTTTAGGTAATTAGTGATCTTGTATTACATACTTTCATCGAGAGGATGTTTGCCTGGCCACATAACTCAACTGCAAAAACGGCATCTACTTTGCTCTACTAGTTATTAAAAAATTCTCTAACGAATAAAAAAAAAAACACTATGCATATAAAATATCTCTAATAACCAGCACTATGGCACACTAATGGTATTTTGCCAAAGGATCTCTCTCAAAATGTGTCTTTTAAGTGCACAAAAAGAAAAAAAGAAAGGAAAAATCTTGAACATTAGTATAACCGCTTTGCCCACCTTTTCCTACATTCTTTTTCAGAGGCTTGCACATCCTAATGTAGCAATAAAGTGAGGAGGTGTATAAGAGGTCTCTGGCGAGATTAATCGCGAGCCTTCCTGACTTCTCTTATTTTTTTATGTTGAACGCCTGGGCTGTATTACATTTCAATATTCATTTAAACTGCACAGGTAATAAAAGTTGCACTACCAGTGTCATATACCCTGAATGATGTCAATCGCGAAAGCTCTCATGACGCCGTTTATGTTGTTACCTCAGTAGTCTCTAAGCAGCTGAGTGCTCCGGTGCGCCCCATTTGTCATCAGGCTCTCGTGTGTAAGCCGCACTAGTTCACTTTTTTCGAACTCTCCATTGTTAAGAGAGAGAGGAAGACAGAGAAAGGACACGCCTTTTCTGGCTCAGTTTTTTCCCCTGCATGTTTTAGCTAACGTTCTCGCAAAGTGTGTAACCCTGCTAAGTTTAAGTGGATGTTACGCCAAACAGGAAAAATTGTTTAATTCCTTTATATCATTAATTAACGATAGTAGGTGGAATTCATCAGAAAATTGTGAAGATATTTTAACAACAAGTGTGCGTCGTCACGACTATAGCAAAAAAAAAAAAGAAAAGAAAGAAAGAAAGAAAGAAAGACGGATGGAGGATAGAGGGTAAAGGGTGGAGATGCGTAGAGGGTGCATGAGCTCGTTGGGGAGAGCAAAGTGTTAGATGAGTTTCATCACAATATCATACTCTAGCCAACCATCATCCCGAATGACAACGCTCTCGCCTGTGATTTGTTGATAACGGGAGGAGAAGCCTATTTTGTACGTGCATAATGGATACAAAATAGGCTTCTCCTCTCATTTTAAACAAATCAGAGACGAGAACGTTGTCATTCGGGATGACGGTTGGCTAGGAGCGTGCTATGTGGTAAAGTTCATTTTTAAGAGTCTACGGTATAAGCTGTCTGAAACAATGGTGGGTGTTGCAGCTGTGTGAGTGTGTGGAGAGGGTTATTGAAGGTTTATAAAAGAAATACGTAACTTACTGCGCGATTATGCATGCTGCTAACATGCAATCACCTCGATTGCTAGCAATGAATTTATGCTTCCTGCTTGTGTTTTCCAGAAGCACCACGAAGACACGCCCCGTCACGAATCCCACTTTTATGGCTTATCAAGTTGGAAAACCAACGGCGGCATTCCCCTGCATAGCCCATTTAGAGAGAATTATCACATCGAAGGTGACGTCGTACCTTCCTCAACTCAGCAGGACAGCTCTGATGTGGTGGTGTAGTGCGATGCTACTAGTTATTGTGCCTGTCGTCGCCGCCAGGGCTGCCTATAGCGCGGACAGCAAGGACGGCAGGCCTTTTGCACAACGTTTGTGTCAGAACTGTAACGACACAGTGGTCACGGAGGACGAGCAAGACACGGGGCTTATCAGCGAGTGGGCAGTTACGACACTCTCGACGCTGGAGGAAACGACGTCGATAAAGAACTCAGAGAAGGACGTCGACGGTGCGAGTATCGGCAACGCCATCAACGACACAAAGGTATAGCCACACACTCTTAGAAATGAACTTCACCACATAGCACGCTCCTAGCCAACCATCATCCCGAATGACAACGTTCTCGCCCCTGATTTGTTGAAAACGGGAGGAGGAGCCTATTTTGTGGCCATTATGTACGGCTCAAAATAGGCTCCTCCTCCCGTTTTCAACAAATCAGGGGCGAGAACGTTGTCATTCGGGATGATGGTTGGCTAGGAGCGTGCTATGTGGTGAAGTTCATTTTTAAGAGTGCACTTTCTTCTTATCCCTCTTAAAACTCCCACTTAAAATCGCGCTCTTAAAAATGAACTTCCCCGCATAGCACGCTCCTAGCCAACCATCACCTCGAATGATATCGTTATCTGCCCCGATTTGTTGAAAACGGGAGGCGTACGCCTTTTTTGTGACACTTATGCTGTTCATAATTTCACAAAAAGAAGGCGTACGCCTCCAGTTTTCAACAAATCAGGGCAGATAACGATATCATTCGAGATCATGACTCGCCAGGAGCGTGCTATGCGGTGGAGTTCATTTCTAAGAGTGTGCTTTATTAACCGTCCAATGTCAATACTTTATACTCCATTTGACGGCTATGACGTAATACGCTCCCAGCCAACCGTCATCCCGAACGAACTCGTTCGATGCCCCGATTTGTTGAAAACGAGGCCGTACGGCAGCGCCCTCCACAAATCAAGAGTGATGAATGTGTTTGCGATGGTTGGCCCTCAGCGAATTATGTGGTGAAGTTCACGATTAAGAATGGGATGAAAGAAATAGCGGCATTAGTGACCGCGTGCATGTTTGTCTCTTAACGACCGTGTCCATTTGGAACACTTTTTCGACCCACTAATGTCGGCCTTGTTTCCGCACTTCTTGTCACACAAATGAAAGGATTCAATGAGAAAAACGGGGACATCCTTAAAACTGTGTATACAAGGAAATAACGTTACAAGCTGATGTTCCCCGCTAGCGTACACAGGATCGCGGCGTTCCTTTTCCACTGTATTAAAGCGGCAAGCGGGTGTCTTATGCGTCATGCGAATCTTGATGTTGAATGTTCGATGTAACGTCTTGGAAGTGTGAGAAATCTGTATTCAAGCTGAGGTTCACTTTTCGAGTCAACTATTCGCTATACTGTGGTGAAACCCGATTTCCCTACAGATCATTTTCCGCCTCCACAAGCTCAATTTAAAGAAGGAGTAAACGGATATCTGTCATCAATAACCTATAGAACATACTAAACCCTGGGCTGTTACAACAAAAACAAAAATGCATGTTATGATTCCACAAGGTATCTCCTATACCTTAGTTCGTAGAACAATCCGGAGTCCGCATTAACCGGAACTGAATTCCACTTCTTTCTGTCCGAAGGCGCCCGGAATGCATAAGGGATATCTCATTTCACCGCAAATTACGCATAATTTGAGAAAGGCATTCATACTGGCTGCGCGCACACAGAGAAAGAAGAAGAAGAACGGAGATGGTGCAGCACAAGAACGGCGGTCCTTATTTAAGCCTGTCACGGAATCGCGCTATACCCTTTGCGATCGCTCATTTTTTTCGGGGACGATCTCATTTTGAAGACTGCACGATACGCGATCGTCTCTCAGAACTTGTTTTAACTTCATTTGAGATCACTTCGACATTTAAAACAAACTGTTAAACCTTCGGAAACAGGTTTGCGATCTCTCGGCCAGTAAACGGACAGCCGACAGCGTTCGTAAAGACAAAATATAACCCCCTTTCGCAGTCTTTTGCGTCACCAAGAGCGGGACGTGGAACCGCTCGGAGCGCTACGATCTCATTTTCCTCCAATCTACGTTGAAAAGAAACGATTCTCACTATATTTAGGAGAATGCGATAGTGTATTTCGGTATTATCCGTTCGTGATGAAATTTTGAGAAACTGAAAAACACAATGTGGACGGCGCGAGTTCCCCCCGGGAATTACTGCAGACGATGCAATTCCGCTCGGTTGTCACGTCGCATTTGAAGGTAGGCGCGCGATACATTTATAACTCCGGGATTACTTTTGAAGTTCACACCTATTGGAAAGACAGGGCATTGGAAGAAGCGCGCGTGTAAGAAAAGAACGGCGAGGATTTGTTGAATATGTGAGATATGACGAGCGAAGTGTCCTTTCGGTAAGTCTTATAGGACTGTTTCCGCTCTATCGCGCAGCGATTGAGGATTTTTCCATGGTCAAACCTGGCAGAAGGCGGCGTTTCTTTTCTTTTCCTTTGATATGCGTATTGGGAGGCTGATATAATAACGGCTAGCGATACCATCCAAGAGCTACTAGCCATTGTCCTGATGAGCTAACTCCGGCTTGAGCAAAAGACACTGAAAATGGTCGAAAATTGGGCTGTTCGGTAGTTCATACTTTAGAAGCGATAAAAACATCTCTTGATAAGTCCTGTGCTTTCGAAAAGATAAAGGCACTAGGCACACTCTTAAAAATGAACTTCACCGCGTAGCACGCTCCTAGCCTACCACCATCGCGACAACAACAACATATATATTGTGATTATGAAGTGGGGAAATGAACTTCACCGCATAGCACGCTCCTAGCCAACCATCATCGCGAATGATATCGTTATCTGCCCTGATTTGTTGAAAATGGGAGGCGTACGCCTTTTCTGTGACAATTATGAACAGCATAAGTGTCACAAAAAAGGCGTACGCCTCCCGTTTTCAACAAATCAGGGCAGATAACGGTATCATTCGAGGTGATGGTTGGCTAGGAGCGTGCTATGCGGTGAAGTTCATTTTTAAGAGTGCAGGCTTGAGTGTGTAAAAGGGTAACCTTGTAGAAGAGGGCGTTGCTGGCTGAGGTTATTTCAGAAGCAGATCTGTCAATAGAATCTTTTTCGTCAGTCTGGTGCTGTGTCGTCTTTTTGTTTTGTTCCTGGCACGGTTTTTTTTTTTTATCGCTTTTCAAGTAAAAGACAACTCCTGCTTCGAAAGGGCAGTATAGCTGCGGAGTGCCTATATCTACCGACCGGTTTCGTTAAAAATGTTGATGCGATGTGATGTGAAGTGACAAAGAAAAATGGGGATGTGAGTTACAAGCCGCCCTCTCATCAGTACTTGGATGTACGTGAGGCGTTTCGAGGTACACTCTTAGAAATGAACTTCACCGCATAGCACGCTCCTAGCCAACCATAATCTCGAATGATATCGTTATCTTCCCTGATTTGTTGAAAACGGTAGGCGTACGCCTTATTTGTGACAATTATGAACCGCATAAGTGTCACAAAAAAGGCGTACGCCTCCCGTTTTCAACAAATCAGGGGCGAGAACGTTGTCATTCGGGATGATGTTTGGCTAGGAGCGTGCATTGTGGTGAAGTTCATTTTTAAGAGTGTACTGCTGTTCTGATTACAAAAGTGCTACACAAACGCGCTGCTATACACGTATGCACGTGACACACGGACGCACGCTAGAAAAGCGAGCTCAAGAACCTATTCCGCGTTGGAAGTATAGGACAGTTTGCGACACCGTAAACTGCGAGAGGGAATTCGGCGAGCATACGTCATACAGGTGACGTGGCAGACAAGCGTGAAAGTCACAGCGCCGTCAGAGGTAAGACACATTCGTAACTAACGCACGTTTCCCGAAATACTCTCGAACAGCTCGACGCGTTCGTTCCCGAAGCGCAAAGCTTCTTTCAACGCTTCAGGCATTTAAAGTTTCAGGTCTCGCGCAGGATTTAAATTCGACTTTGGCAGAAACAAACACGGGGGATCGCGGACCTTAAAACCCAGTGAACGTTCTCCGAGCTCGCGAATTCAACTCCCAGTTTCCACTGATCCAGCCCCGAAGCGCTTTGGCATTATTATTCTCAGAGGTGCCGTCTCTCCGGCCTTTCTTCGAGGAGACGACAAAAAGTTCACTCTTGTGCACTTCTTTAATGACACAAACCGGGGCAGGGGAGGAATTCGCTTTCGAAATCCGCACGCGAAGTTCGGAAAGGCGGAAGCGCGCCTCACAGTATCAGAACTTGCGCTGGTATATGGGGGTAAGGAATCCGGAGCCGCTGCTTCGATCTATATTTTTGGTCGTCTCGCGAAAGGTGGCATATCGAATGCACAGCCGAAGAATGCTCCATCTACTTCTCAGTGCTGCCGCATAAAGAAGTCCAAAAAAAAACGATGTCTCCTGCAAGAGGGCAACCAGGTCCTGCGCTGACTGTTGATTGGTTTTGCATGACGAACTAGCACTGGGAACGGGACAGAGAGAGGAGACGACAGGACAGGTACTAGACTTCCAACAAAAGAATTTATTGGCAACATAGTACCGTCTTTAAATATAACACTCAGAAGGTTAATGTGTCATCCACACACTCGTCATCCTTTTTCTTGTCCCACGTTTTTAGGAATTTGACTTCATTATCAAACAGAGTGATAGAAGCATGAGTGTTATATTCTTCTGATAACCTTCTGAGTATTATATTCTTCTGATAACCTTCTGAGTGTTATATTTAAAGACGGTACTATGTTGCCAATAAATTCTTTTGTTGGAAGTCTAGCACCTGTCCTGTCGTCTCCTCTCTCTGTCCCGTTCCCAGTGCTAGTTCGTCATGCAAGATCAACACCAACACGCCCGGTTTTTCACCTTGATGTTGATTGGATTTAATCCACTTGGATTTTATCCGGTGAATTTTTTTGAATTTTATCCAGACAATTTAATCCGGATTTTTTGGAGATTTTGTCCAGATGCGATCTGAAAGACAATCTTAATTCAATGGCACACAGAAAACTCCCGGTTTATTTTATTGTATAGTGTTGGCTGTTTACAAAAGCTCAGGTACGCGCAACATTAACTTCTAACTTTTTTAACTTTTTAACTTGACTTTTCGAACTTTTCAGATTTAACTTTTTCCCCCGTTTTCTTCTACTTCTGCTCATTCAGGGAGAGGCTTTCTTCTGCTTCCTGGAGGTATTGTAACTGAAGTACGACAGCTAATCCACGCGTGTATTGGGACTCTATACCTTTCGGAAAACAATGGAAACTCATTCAATGTTACTGGGACAGGCAGTTTCATAAACCGAAACTATGAGAGGTCACCCGAAATCAAGAAAAACAGCAAAACACATTTTTCTTCTGGGCACCGTCCTCATCATTGGCATGGTATTTAAAGGGTTAGGTGTGACGTGTTTAAAGGTTCATGCGAATTGTGGGTCAACAGCCCGGAGGGAAGAAAGGTCCGTACGGGTTTTTACGGCGGGAGTGAATGGCTGCTTTGTTAGAGTGCGGAGGGGATTATGTGAACGTAGTGATCTAGGCTACAGACCGGTTACAGAAGAATGGAAGGTTCACGAACACGTGGACGAAACAGGACAACAGGCAAGAATTGGCAAGCATAGCGGAAGATAAGGAGAGATCCTTATCTTCCGCTATGCTTGCCAATTCTTGCCTGTTGTCCCGTTTCGTCCACGTGTTCGTGAACCTTCCATTCTTCTGTAACCGGTCTGTAGCCTAGATCACTACGTTCACATAATCCCCTCCGCACTCTAACAAAGCAGCCATTCACTCCCGCCGTAAAAACCCGTACGGACCTTTCTTCCCTCCGGGCTGTTGACCCACAATTCGCATGAACCTTTAAACACGTCACACCTAACCCTTTAAATACCATGCCAATGATGAGGACGGTGCCCAGAAGAAGAACAGTCTCTGTTCGAAATATCGGCGGCTTCTGTCCTGAGGCAACTCCCTTCCTACATTCTACCGGTTCGCTGGATTTCTACCCATCTAAGCAAAACACATTTGTTTTTACTCTGTGTCACATTTCTAGGCTTGTCTATATTCTCCAAAAATATCCGGGTTTTATCCAGAAAAGCCCACTGGAGATAATCTTTTTAAAAAGATCCGGATTTTTTTTCAACCCTGCTGTTGATGCTGAAGCTATCTGCCTTGCACCGAGGAAAATGTGTATATATATGGGGGGGGGGGGGGAATACTGCACAAGCTGCACGTTTGATGTTTATGCTCGATGTCCTAAAAAGTTTTGAGTACGGCCTAACCGGGTATAGGACAACCATGTAAACATCATGAAAACAGAAGAGGAAGGATTTCCAATGCTCAGCTCCCGAATAGAAATCTATTTCCCCTTATCACTTAGTTCGATGTGCGAACGAACATGATCCCTTCGTCCTGAGTAGCTAGAATTTAATTTAATTTAGAAGTCCGATTATCCACTAGCTAGAATTTCAATTGGTGGTCTAGGTTCCATCAGTTTATGCGGAAATAAATACAAATACATATCTGTGAGAATTACCGTGTCTTTTCCACTAGTTCTCATTCTTCCGTATTGTAGCTTAAACGCAGATAAATGGGTTTGTACTCCGGATCTTTACTGGGGAGGGGGGGGGAGATTCGAGCGGTCTGCCCGCCTAGATTGGCTACACGTTGCTCGGGGAAGGGATGAAAGGGAGAGGGGGAAGGGGAAGGCTCACACGTCTACACTCTTAAAAATGAACTTCACCACATAGCACGCTCCTAGCCAACCATCACCCCGAATGACAACGTTCTCGCCCTAGATTTGTTGAAAACGGGAGGAGGAGCCTATTTTGTGCCATTATGCACGGCACAAAATAGGCTCCTCCTACCGTTTTCAACAAATCAGGGGCGAGAACGTTGTCATTCGGGATGGTGGTTGGCTAGGAGCGTGCTATGTGGTGAAGTTCATTTTTAAGAGTGTAGTTCTACAGTTATGTAACAGCTACTACGCACCATTATAATGTGTTCCTCCGTCTCTGGCTCACCGCACTGACGACAATTTGAACTGGAAGTGCGGCCGGGTTTGAAAGTGTGGGCGCACGTGCAGCCACTACGAGATCGGATGCAGAGCAGGAGGAAAACCTCAGCCTTGGAGAGGCCACTCCCTGCACAGGGTGGGGATGCAGACGGATCTTTACGTACTGCTACTGTTTTCCCGTTTCTGATATCAACCAGCAGCTACGCATCGCCAGTGAAAAAAGCACGTGTGCTTGATGTAACGGTTGTGCTCAATAAGTCTAATGCGACTGCAAATAAGCGATACAGTGCCACAGTACGATCGCCACCAATTTTCGCAGAATCCATCTATTTGCTTAAGGCGCAGGAACGCGATCTCTTTAGGAAAAGGGCTGACAGTGATGAATAGATCCAGCCTAATGTTGCTGCGTTTATATGCAGATCAGGACACGTATACACCGGCTGAAGTAGAAGAAGAAGAAGCAAAGGCCGCTATCTAGTGAGCTCTCTCCGGAACGGGTTACGGTTTGAGACAACGCGATGCAACGTGGAGATATCGATTACTTCTTCTACCCGTCTGCACTCCATTTTCCTGTTTCTAGCTTTTTAGCTTTCCTTGTCTCTTTTTTTCTTTTCTGAAGGCTAATTTCAAGTGAAGGGAAATTTATTTTGTATAATGTATAGTACCGGTACATGTTATCGCCCGTGCGTGCGGTTGATTGGCTCATTAAAGAGACACAGAAGACGAAGTTTCTTTTTTGTTTTCCAAGAAAGCAAGTCGGGTGAAATTTGAGGGGAAAGATAAATAAGATGAAGGAAGGAATGTTACGTTCTGTATAAAAAAGGGTAAGGTTTCTATAAAACACGCCTGTCTTCTTGTTTTTCTTTTTTCTTTTCATCACGGATGAAATGAAAGAAAAAGGAAATAAAAACGTACGGTAAAAACGCGAATATAGTCAGAACATTTCGTGAAAATACCACAGAAACAGTCGAGCGTCAGCCTGCGAGTCTCTTAAAAATGGGCACGGACACCGCCATTTTCTTTTCTTTATTACTTTTCGAATGTGGTTGCCGCTTGCGCTGACTTCCTTGGTGTCCTTCTTGCCGCGTTTTCAGTAAAATTTAGTAATAATAAGTAATAATAACAATTTGTTTTCTTTACGCAATATCAAGGTAAGGCCGCCCGCGTTTGGGTGTAAAACTGTGCTTTTCTTTTTTTTTTTTTTTACAATTCCGAAGCTGGAGGTTGACCTATATTTCCGTTTTCCACCAACATTGCAAAAAATAAGTACAAGGAGCACTAAATCGAGTGATAAACACGACTACAGCACTCAGCCAGAAATAAAAAAGCCAAACTCTGTAGTCCCACTTCAAAGCTGGAGACCCTTTCCGTCGTCAACGCAAACTGCGATACTGTCGATGTATTACGCGCAGAACCTTTACAAAACATAACAAATCAGATGCTTTCATAGAAATGCTAAAACGATTTTTGCAGTTCGTCTCGTTAACGTCTGAGCGCCGTCGATGGCGCATAACGCTCGTTTGCGTTCGAGACGAACTGTGCCGTTGTGCGTTTTCTGCTCCAACAAAATAGAAATAAGTGGGACGAAGCATCGCGGTAAACTTGCGGGTTCAGACGGGCGATATGGTAATGAGGTAGGGAGAACTCAAACAAGAGGAACACGTTTTCTACGCAACTGAGTCTGTTGAAAGTTCGTTTGCAATTTATGCCAAGGAAGGCGTCTGAAGTATAAACCGGGTTTTCTTGGAAAACATGCGCATTATTGATTTATCGAAGACGCGGAGACCTCTTTCTGTTTGTTGTCAGTTGTCAGACCGGAAGGCGGCGCAGTGCTCGCCAAGTTCGTTTTCGCGAGACTCGATTTGTCTTGAGGTACCGTATAGCAGTGATGGGAAGTACTTGAAGTACCAAGTACTCAAGTAGCATTTTAAGTACATTTCTGAGTATATGTACTTTACTTAGAGTACATTTCAGTTTGTGTACTTTGTACTGTACTTTAAGTGCTTTTCTTCGGTGCTTTCCCCTCAAGTGCTCATGCAAGTACCAAATTAGCAATACCAAATGGAAAACTTAGTCGCAAAATAATTTTGCTCGGTTCATATTAACGAGTCAGCTCTAAACTATCCATGTTTTCCCCCAGTGTACTGGGGTAGCCAGTTTGACTTCGTCGAAACTTACATCCCCATTTTTTTCTTTATTCACATCACATCACATCACATCACATCACATCACATCATGTTTTCGAACAAGCACTTGGCAAAGATGCTAGCTAAAACCTTTCTAAAGATAACAGTCGAAACATAATTACCTCAGGTTTTATCACTACCAAGTGTTGAACAACAACAACAACAACATATTTTAAATGATGATTGGGGAGTTTCATTGCCAAGTATCGCCATCGCCAAGTGTTGAAACGTCCAGCGATATTATCTAAATTTGTAATGTACTTGATGAGTACTTTAAGTACTTTGCAAATGACTTTGTACTTTACTTTAAGTACACTCTAAATACATAACTTCACCGCATAGCACGCTCCTACCCAACCATCATCTCGAATGATATCGTTATCTGCCCTGATTTGTTGAAAATGGGAGGCGTACGCCTTTTTGTCACAATTATGAACAGCATAAGTGTCACAAAAAAAGGCGTACGCCTCCCGTTTCCAGCAAATCAGGGCAGATAACGATAGCACTCGAGATGATGTTCGGCGCGGAGCGTGCCACGTGGTGAAGTTCATTTTTAAGAGTATACTGCACTCACACTCTTAAAAATGAACTTCACCGCATAGCACCCTCCTGACCAACAATCATCTCAAATGATATCGTTATCTGCCCTGATTTGATGGAAACGGGAGGCGTACGCCTTTTTTGTGACACTTATGCTGTTCATAATTGTCACAGAAAAGGCGTACGCCTCTTGTTTTCAACAAATCAGGGCAGATAACGATATCATTCGAGATGATGGTTGGTTCGGAGCGTGCTATGCGGTGAAGTTCAGTTTCAACAGTGCAGGCGTGCACAACGAATATCCGGGACGCTGTTTGCAACCCTCATTATGGGGCTGTAGCTGCAAGTTCTCAGCATCTCAGACCCATCATCTTCGTTGTCTTTTTTATGTGTGTTTTTGTTTTTTTCAACATCTTATGCACAAAAAGAAAATGTTATCTTCTACACAAGCTACCCCTTTCTGTGGCAGAGCAGGCTTTACAGGAAACCCTATATTTGTTTGTTTGTAAGGGAAAAAAAAGAGGAGAAATTAAACTCGTCTCCCGACTTGTTCTGCTGCTAGTCCTTCCCATTCCTTTTTGCAGGGACACGCGTTAGGCATACGGAAACGCACTGCAGGTAATTCCAAAGCGTAACTACGCAGTTGGTTATGCGCTCCGGGATGAAAGTACCTTCTGCAGACATCGGTAGTCCGACGACAAATGCGGAAATTTATAGTCATAGACACGTACATACTTTATAGATTGCAGAGGACAGCCGAACGATGTTGCTTCTCGCACTTTATAAGCGACACCGCGTATAGAGATATTTGTAGCAAAACAAAGTAGACTCATCATTTTAAGTTTATATGAATATATATTAAAAAAATCACTCTATGCGCATTACATGCATACAAAACGAAAGGGCTCTTCCTCGGGCCTGGGCACAACAATGTACGCAATTATCGCAAGATGTGCAGCTATGAGGTTCCTCCCTGGATACCTCGCACATGCTAACTGCCATGAATCAATAAAGTGTCCTCCACAGGACAAGCTATTCTTAATATTAGCCACGTTGATTGGTACGTTGCTTCACCAATCAGCTGGCTGCACCTGAGGGGCCAGCCGAAGACTCCATTCTTTTCTTCTCTCCCTCTTTCTCTTACGAATATTCATATCGGCGATGCCACAAGGAGATGGAACACAAAAGGAACTTCAACAATTCCCTCGACATGACGTTCAACAGAAATCCTTCAGAAAGGAAGCGAGTAAAGCCACCCAACACAAACGCAATATTGCCTTGCATGTTGGAGTACATAAGTAGAAAAATGAATCTTTTCGGACTTCCACATATTGTTGCGCGAGCTCCTATTTTACACTCGAAGTGCACGGTACAGATAGTGTGATACCGCCCAGTCGGCTTGGATGTGCTACGGGCCCGATAGTGTCTATACGAATATAAATCAACGTAATGAGGACAGATAACTGAAACCCGCGTGCACCATTCATCACGAACACGATACGAGGTCGGTCCCAAGCCCCGGAATTATCTTTCATGCTCGATTTTCTGGGACCGTATTTGCGCTATTCTTATCGCACTTCTGGGGAAGCCACCTATAGAAGGTAGAATTAGAAGTCGACCTGACAAGATTAAAACGTAAATGATGCCCCCCTCTACCTCAAGAATAGATATGAAGCTGCGCTTAGGAAATGCAAACTAGCTGCCCTTTTGGGAGCAGGTCACGAATATAGAGAGCACCCTCATATGACTTTATCTGTAGCTGTCAGGGCTTTAGAAATTCCGCGAGCTCTCGTGGTTTCGTTTGGCAAGCTGCAAGCGCGTTTTAAATGTTGCGCAGTGGGTGTCATTGTGCGGCAAACTGACAATAAAGACATGGAAATCGATGCCGGTTTTGACTTTGCGATAACATCATGCTGTTTTCAGGAGCTCTATCTCGGACATACACAAAGGAAAAATAGGCCTGTGCGAAAAGTATTTTGATGTGATATACTTGGCGTCATACTTATATCTGAATAATACCCCTTCGTTTATACGAGTGGTGTTCAAGTCAAACCGGGACTTTTAATTTTTCGCAAAAGTAAAATGAACTTACAGGCGAGAAATTAGTTTTATTTTTCAACGTAATCTCCAGCTGCACTAATGCACTTGTCCCAGCGTTTCAAGAGGGCTTGGATGCCAGCAGCATAGAAATCCTTACCGGAGCGTAGCAGCCATGATCGGACCGCATTCTTGACCTCATCGTCGCAGCTGAAGTGGCGGCCCCCAAGCAACGCCTTCAGTGGCCCGAAGAGATGGAAATCGCTGGGGGCGAGGTCTGGACTGTAAGGGGGATGTGGCAGCAACTCCCAGCCAAGTTCCCGTAAGGTGCGTGTCGTGAGATGCGCGGTATGCGGGCGTGCATTGTCCTGTAGGAGGATGACTCCTTAAGGTGATGAGGCCCGGCGGCTTTTGCTTCAGCGTCTGATGCACATCCCTGAGAACCTGGCAGTAATATCCACAATTGATGGTGGTACCTCTGGGCAGAAAATCAACATGAACAACGTCAGCCTTGTTCCAGAAAACCGTGGCCATGACCTTACCCGCAAATGGGGTGCTTCGGAACTGTGACACTGGGCTCTGAGTCGCCCCGGCCGGGATCGTCCTGCACTGATGTACTGCCGTCTCGAAACCGTTTGCACCACTCAAACGCTTTGCTGCAGCTACGTGTATCGTGGCCATATTGAGCCTTAAGTCTTCTGTGAATTTCAGATGACTTTACGCCTTCATTCACGAGAAACTTCATGACAATTCGCTGTTTGATGTGCGCGCTCAACTCGTTGTCGGCCATCTTGTCCAGCACGTGTCTTCTGTTTTGCACAAACTTTGGACCACCACGTGGTGAACGCGGAGGCCTGTCACTTGCGAAAATGAGAAAAGAAGTAGCGCGAGCCATTTGTACACTCAGGAGACAGAAAGTCCTGGTTTGACTTGAACATCCCTCGTAGATTCCCCTATTGTCCAGCATGTGAGAACATGCTTACGGTAGCATGCCTTATGAAATCCAGTATTAGGATGTTATTCAGATCGGTCTGAAAGCATCTCTTTTAGTAGTTGTATTCATTAATTGCGTAAGCGCCTTAAAAGGGCACAAGAATGCAAATATTTGTATGCCCTCTCATTCTCTTTCTCTCCTTCTCAAATAGGGCGACAACGTGGTGAGAAACTTTTTAACTTTAGTGCCCCTTCAATTTTCTCTTTCACACTAAGTGCTTCTCTTAAAGGTTAAGGAAGGACGCATACGAAATCCTTAGCGGGCTTTAGAAAATTGCGAGAAGTCTGCCAGGGCCATTCAATATGCAGTGACGCCTCACAGGCTGGCAATCTGCACTCCCACGAAGGATATTATCCTGATAAGGATAATTTCCTCTATAGAGTTGAAAAACATAGGGTGAAACTGCATAAAAGCGTATTGCTTGAAAGGATTCGTGCGTTAAGCCGCACTCGCTTTGCAAAACTTGATTGGCTTTTATCGTCAACGAGCTTCGATACTTACGCTCCGTATAAGGAAAAATTCGCTTCTTTTCGACACTTTCCAATCCATCACTGTCGACGAGGAAAGGAACCTTTCATTTCTTGACACGAGCATGACGCAAGGAGGGGCAATATTCCGCAGACTAACGTAGCCTTAGGCCTGGTTGAATAAAAGTGAAAGGAAGTCACGGATAACTTGTCTTTACATTGTGACTGCTCGTTTCAAAAGTAAAATTCATTATGTGCCCAAGGCAGATGAGTGATGCAAGTAGATAAGTCGATTTATGAATAAGGGTGCGCTCCACCCAAGTCAGTTTCGCATATTATATAACCCTTCTAACGGGTTTCGCTTTCAAACACTGCAGCGCATTGTTATGAAAACGTCCTTTTAAAGCGGTACCTTTATAAGGCCAGCAACCACGTGGTATGACCACGTCAGGACCCTATATAAAGCGCTTCGCACAATGCCCGAATATTTGCCCTTTTAAAATAGAGCTCTTTTTTTTACGATTTCGCTATTGACACACGCTTGAACTTGTGACAGGTTGTAAGGTATTGTCACTCTGAAGAGAGTCGTAATATTTTCTTTCAGCCACAATCAAAAACACGAGGAAGAATACAGTTTATATGTTTGACAACTTTAGAGTGCAATAGTATTACTCGTTGCCACTTCGAAGAAATTGAGGCAGGCCAACAAACACAATACACGCAGAACAAGTCAGGAGACGAGTTCAATGTCTCCTCTTTTTTTTCCTTACAAAGAATCAACAACAACAACAATAAATGAAGGAGAAGTGATGATGACATAGGATGTTTCCCCGTGGTAGTCAAAGGACCCTACCCCACTTCACAGCGGTTAATATGAGAAGATGAATTATGATGAAAGCGAAGCGACGACAGGTCGGAATTCAGTTAAGAGCAAACAAACAAACAACACACACATACATTGGATGGTGATGGGGTGGGCGATTCACCGCCGCTGAGGCGGTACACTGCCCTATTTCGCGTTGGGGGAGGATGAAGGGATGATGATGGGGCTTTCAAACAAACAAACAATACACGCAGGCACCCTTTTACTGTATCCTGTGTCTTACGAGCGTTTGCATGACGTTTTTTTCTTCTTCTATTACATCACATCACTGATCATTATACTTTCTCCAAATTTCCTTCAGCAATGGTGTTGCGTCTCGCCTGTCGCTTTGAAACACCCCAAACATATTCACTAAAATAAACTGTTGTCCTTTTTCTGCTTCTTGGTAGTTCTGTTTGTATTGAATGCGCGAGAGGTTCTAAAAACACAGCATAGAAACGTGTAGTTACGTTATTATACGGCTATAATACGAAATATATGGTACAAACTGTGAGGTGGAAGATTAGAGGTGTGGAAATAGTGCATCATAATAGTCAGTCCCTTCACTCCACTAAACAACATACCTCAATCACTTCCGCTTTATGTGTAGATCACAATTCCTTCCGTTCACACGACATTTCTCGGAAGGCTTAATTTCGGGCTGTCGGCAAATACAATGTAGAACGTTTAAAGCTAATATTTTTCTTCCTTTGAAAAATAATATAAATTATGCGCGAGTTAAACGATGCGTATGCTCTCCGCAGGTATTGTTTCACATTTTCTAATGAAAGGCCTTTAAGCAGAAGAAATATTTCGCGAATGGCGAATGAATTCACCGGAGAGATATTCTTTTCACCTACTTACAATTCGTTCAAATCACCTCATGCTTTTCTAACAAGCTATTTTATTATAACGGGAGCAAAGGGAAACCATAGATGTCAGATTATATACTAGTGATGAGTTGACTACAACAGTACAGCAGGGCACCACAATCAATCAGGATATGTAGAATCGAAATTACGTGAAGGAAACAAGGGGGGATATAAAAAGCACAAGAGGTTGGTCACATGATATAGACCTACTACTCTGCAGTCTAGCAGAGTTTGGTTTCTTTGTTTGTTTGTTTGTTTGTTTGTTTGTTTACGTAGTTTCGAAATCTTGAATTGACCATGTGCCGCAAGCACTTTATGCTCCGACGTTCTAAGGGGCATTTCACACGAGTACGCCATTTGTATTAGTGCTATTGACTAGTATTCGAGTGATTGTTATTTTTAGGAATTCTTCTTGTATAAAACGCTTCCGCGGTCAGGCTGAATTTCGGCGGGGAATCCTACTCTGGCGAACACTGACAACAGGGCGTCGACGATAACGGGTGAGGTTACCTGTTTCATATTGGCACAGCCTCAGGGAACTTCGTTGCTGGGCATGATATCGTCCGAATATACTAATTTCCGGATTCCGTCACCGGCAACGGCTCTAGTACGTCGATCGCATATCGAACGAAACGGCTCTGTCATTAACGGAACTAAAGTCAGTGGAGCCTTACTTTTCTCATTAGGTTTTCCAACTCTCTGGCAAGCATCACACGACTTTACGTAGTCCTCTACAGACTTGAAACACCCGGGCCAATAAAACTCCTGCAAAAATCGCCCGGGTTTTCCTAACTCCTAGGTGTCCTGCCCATGCGTTAGAATGACATAGCTGAAGGAGATCTTCACGGTACTCTTGCGGAATCACAATCTGATCAAAGACCATTCCCTTTTTGTCTTTGTAGTTACGGTATACTTTTCCTCAAGAAGAACTTTATGTTGTTTTTCATGTTCCCGTGCTGGACCCACGCTCGTGCACACCAACATAGATACAGTTTGATCCCTTTTTTACACCTCGAGTTGAAATGGCCAACGGAACACTTCCAAATTTGCTTTTGTATTCAACTACACACAGGTACAGCACTAACTGTGCAAGCAACAGTTTCTGCGGTTACTGTAACCCAAGAGAACTGTAACCCAACTATAAAAAATCGATGATATTACTGATTTCAGCTATGCTTTAAGAAGCACCGCATCCTTCCATCATTTCTAACTGCTTCTTTTCCTATATCCATAATAAAGTTGTTATCCATGGCCCTCGATCACCCCATCTCATCGTCATCATCTATTGTTGTTGTTGTTCACATCCTAAATTACGAATCTTGCTGCGATTTTTTTTTCTATCCGTTTTCCTGAATTCAAGCCTTCAGGTTTTACATTGTGCCGATAAAATATATTTTCATGCCACCTTATAAAATGCACGTGCGCCGCATAAAACCGCAACAAATTTGGAAGAGCCGTTCCGGTCTTAATATTCCGTCCTAAATATGGCTCAGACGTTGTTATTTCTTCCTTTAGAACCTCGAACACACTCAGCCGCGGCCGCACGTGACAATCGTACACTAAATCCCTTCAGTAACGCACGGAGGAAATCCAGCGCCGCGAAAGCCGGGCCTCATCCGTCTCTGTCAACCCTTGACAGGGCTCTATCGATTAGATTTTTGGAAGCACCTTCTTTTTTGAGGCTCGTGTCCCAAATACTGACAGGGATTTTCTGGCGAGTCCGTGCCCTCCCGGCGTTGTCTCATCTCCGGATGAAATCTGCAGCTTAACATCTACGCAAAGCAACAATTCAAGCTACAGACTGTGGAGGCAACGTGTCGCCAATACTGAGTTATAGTGAGCAATAGTGAGTAAGTGACAGTAAGTTAGGCTGAACGTTTGCTTTGGTACTCGTAGAGGTATCAGGCTTGCAGTTTTACTTTTCATCTTTTGCATTTTTTTTTCTGCGTGTGCTGCCTATCACACTTTCCCGCGCTAACTCGTGTGAATTTTTTTTTTTTTTTTCGTGTTCAAGATCAGATTTTAAAAAGCAGATGTGCATCGGCTATATTCCTGGTACAGGGAATCCTTTATAATAACTACTTGGATAAATCACCGAAAAATAACTTAGACGATGCACACTTAGGGAGCGAGAGAGAGAGAGAAAAAAGAAACAAAATGACGTGCATCATAGCGACAGCCGCAACTTTTCCCGTTTTACAGCGCAATTAATGGCAATAGCCGAGAAACCTGGAAGAAGATTTGACAGCAGTCGTGCTTGCTTTCATTAACGCGTAACTGCATCCATCAAGTGCACTGGAAGAGTAAAAAAATATCGACAGCGCGAAGAGCGAAATGTTCGCACGGAAATTGGCGAACCGTTCGCGTTCTGTGGCAAGCAGCCACAATTGCCGTGTTACAAGAAAGAAATGTTCAATAATCCAAGGATCGAAAGGATTTCCAAAATAGTGGAGTGTTATCCCTTTTGAAAATCAATAAGCGCATCTACTTACATTGTGGCACGAAACAAAATAAAATAAGTACGGGCAGTTCTGACAGGCAAAAGGCGTTTGAGAAAAATTCTATTTTAGAAATAATATAGTGGACCACCGAAGAACCGAAGACATCGATTTTATACAGTGACTTCTATTTGCCCTTCTATGTTGACTATTTGGTGTTCCAGATGAGATGGAGTAGCCGGCTCCACGCTTGTGAAGCCATTCCTCTCCCCCCCCCCCCTCCCCCATTATCTCCATATTTTTTACTCAAATCCAATCAAATCCAGTGACCTCATCCGTTGAGAAAAAGTATCAACGAGGAGATGTGACGTCACTAAAGTTGTCTTTGTAGATAGTACGTAGAATATGCTTCGCACGCAGCTTCTATAGTCTGTCACTAAAGAAGAATTAGTGACAAGAGCCAACTACGCGAACAACGACAACAACAAATAAGTCGTGGCTATGACATGGGGTGATTCACCGATGGAGAGCAGTACATTATAACCCTTTACACGCGAAACATTAAATGTGAGATATGAGAATGAAGTTAAAGTTATATACAAGCACAACAATTGAGCTGTCCTCCGTTGGCTGCGCTACGCCACACACAGGAAGATGAAGGAAAAAAAAAACATAAAAGAAGCACCAATAATCACTGAGGTACAGAGTATGACTCTACAGCGTCTGGAACAAACCGGTAGATAAGAGGAACGCCAAGAACATCTCGACGGTGTTGCACGTCACCAACGCCAACGGTCTTCAGTTCGCCACTGGAAAGCAGTACTGAAACTGCTATAATATTGTCTTTTATTCCGTGCCGACACCGCGAAGTAACTGTGGTCATGAGCGGTGTAAAAACATGGAGGACAGGCGGAGAAAGGAGAGAAGTAAAGAGTGGGACACAGTGGGTTTCTTATGCCTCCTGGGCCGACTTCAGGCGGGCATGTCCCAACATCTGTTTGTAAAGTCTGCTAGAAAGCGCAGAAAAGACCTCTGACACCTCAACATACAGTAGAAGTCGAACCAACTACCTTCCAGTCTCAGACGCCGTAAAACACACGAGAACATAATTATAACCAAACCACAAAAGTAACACCCAGAAAGCTGCTACGGATCGAGAGTGAGAGAAGAGGTCGTTATCTGCAAGTCATCCCTGTTGTACAGTATGGTTAAAAAAGAGAAGAGTAGGTCATCCATCAGTCACTGTCACGTGACTCTCCCCCCTTCCTCATAACATGCCCCCATCCCCGCTCTCTAACCTCATTCCATTAGCTAATGGCAGCCTAGTACGCCTGCGTTTTGTATCTCTGAATAATACATCGATTCATCATCCCTGGTGCGCTGAGGTGTATTTAGAGAACAAAGGAAGTAAAACTTAACGGTTTAAAGTGATAATACCACGAATGAAAGCAGAGTCTGAACGCATTTTAAATCAATCATCCGGAGAAGCTTACAGCCTGCATAGTCACAAGCCGAGGACACTAACAAAATAATAATAAAAAAGCTGCATTTCGGCATTGTGCCAAAGGCGTAGCTTTTTACAGGGTCATCGCTGGCGGTACATTTTTGGCAAAACAATTTCGGAAATGCTATGCATTTTTTATTGAAATCCAAAATTTTGAAATAGAATTTCTATTGCATCGTAATTTTTTTGAAACCCGAAATTTGAATGTTTAGTTTTTATTTCATTGTACATTTTATTGAGTTTTTATTGAAACTTGTGTGATATTGTTTTTTAATCGTTATTTTCTTTGCTTTGTTGCTGTGGTTGGTACACATTTTCTACGTACTCTCGACGCAGTCTGGTGGTAACGTGGTGTCACGCGGCCCCATAAAGCTACGTACGGACCCATACTGTGGTTGACCCTATGAGAGGCATCGCTTTAACATACGGGACAGTCAATAGTGATTTTAGTGCATCGTACGCTATGGCCTTTGCGTAGGTAAGGGATAGCATGGTGGTTCTGCGGGAAGCTCTCTCTATGATTTACGCGTGTGCAGTACCACCAACGCTATCCCTTGCGTACGCAAAGGCGATAGCGTACGGTACACTAAAACTCTCCAATGTCACTCTACGGTCCATGGACCGTAGCTGCTCTTTTGCAGGAGCTTCCCACGTGCTTCATACGTATTTGTTTATCGCACAAAAAGTGCTTCTACACTTTTTCATGTTCTCGCTTAAAGTAGCGCAGAAGTCATTTTTAACACACTGTTTTTCTTTCTACAAAACGGTTAAGCAGGCCTCTAAAATGTATCGTGATAAGTAATTCGCTACACAGAGCCATCGCAGAAATTGAATTTAAAGTACGCCGCAAAAAGCGACCGTGCGCAACGGTGGTGGAGAACACTACAAGCCCGTGACCTGGCGCTGACGCCACGGGGCCTGGGCTCGCTGATTGGTTCAGAGTGTCGTCTGCTAGTCAGCTGTTCAGGGCACTGAAAAAGCGTTGCCCACAGGGAAACGCCCGCGGGACAATGAAATCCTCTATGCCCACGGTCACCTTTTCAATTCCTAATCCACTCCGAGGGAGCAGGTTTACCGACTACAAAAGAAGAAAGCCCTGAAGCGCAAAAAGAAAAAGACAGGCGCTGACCTCGACCGACTGCGCAGACGTTATGATGTCATAAGTCATCCCTCTCCTCCTTGTTACACCTCGGGGGGCGAGTTGAGAGTAAACGAGCCTAAACTACTAGGAGCCTAAAAACTACGTGCATCGAACCCTTTTGTGCTGTTCGGAAAAATGACGCATATATACTTTCATCAGATGTCTTAAACTGAAAATGGTTTGGATGGCCCTCTGTACACCCTTAACTCAGTTTTTATTAATTGATTTTTCATTCATTGTCCCCTTCAACTCATATACGTAACAACTGCGTAGTTGTACGAAACGACGGCAGGTCTCGAACGTGACATTGCAGCGCTGCCCTTCTGTGAGGAATTCGCTCCCTCAAGTTCGTCACTCCTCCACACGACACTTCCTCCATCCTTTACCTGTGGCGTCGAATATCTTTAGTATTTCTCACTTTACGCGGGTTGTTATTCCCATAAGTGTTTAACGTTCGCTATGTACAGAGAGGAGCACATCTTCACCTTATATTCGTATAAACACGACAGGAAGGCACTTAACGCATTTAACTTCAAAGACGCCGACATCCGTCCGGATCCTGAGATGTCTCCAAATTAAAAGCATTCAATTACGAACGCTCGAGATTCACATTTCAGCTGCCTTGTAGCAACTTTAATTGAACATCTCAGATTTGTCGCACAGAGACAGATACAAGAAATAGAAAGAGAGGAAGAAGAAGGACACGTTTAAAACATTGCAGCAAAATTAATCATGCTGTCGGTTAGCGAGACGGAAGCCACGGCTACAGCTTTGAGGAAAATTTGAAAAAGGAAGATAGAACCGGGGGAATTATGGTAACACCGAAATGGGATCCCACTTTATTTAATGCCGTCATTTGTATCGTGTCCTGCCTTGCCTTTTCTTTCTGACAAATTTCCCATATCCAGAAACTAGAAAGCCATATTTTCATCAGGCTACGAATAATTGAATAACTCCATACTTTCAGGCGTGGGCCCCCGTTTAAAGCATGCCCACGGTTCCATCTCATCAGCACCTTGGAGATATGCAACAGCAGCCGCTTTCCTTCTTTCTCTTGCGCGCTGTTTCCTCTTTAATCATCTGCTCGTGCTTCCCTTGGTTGTGCTAGCTGTAGTGCATTAAAGCTTTAGCTTCAATTACCAGTAAAGGCTTTGTGGCGCCTGTAGTTGTGCATTTTTCACATTCCACTGAAAGACTACTTTGTATACAAACGCTGCTTTATAATACGCTGCTATTAGGTGCATTATCTGTTTATTATATCCTGTGCGTGGACGCGCGCTGGTGCAGTGCTTCCCGATCAGCCGCATGCCACCAATGCCGACACGTTAAAGACCCACTGAATGCGTATGCTGTGCCCCCTTGCGAACTGTACTTGCACAAAACGACAAAGTCCTACACAGTACCTACAAGACTACTTGTACTGCGTCAAGGCCGCTTCATTAATCACGGAAACTTGCCGTGTCGCCGGGTACCTTCAGGGTGGGGTATATTTATTTGGCAGGGAAAGTCAGGCAGAGTAATACGGCTTGCTATTCCTTAGAAAAAAAGAAAAAGAAGAAAACCTTCACTTTGGCAATATATATGTATGCCGGATAGCTCCGAATACCCTCAGCCATCAATGACGTGTTGCCTGGTAGCCAATAAGCATTGAGTGTACTGGAGCATTGTATATTACAATGCGTGGGTTGACCATGTGTCCCTGTTAGGTATATCAGGGAAAATATTTTGTTTGAGTGCCAATGATTTATTGACTGCTAAAAAAAGTATGAGGATGTGAGTCCCGACCAAGTCGGGACAGGCTAGTCCAAGGCAGATAAATAGAAGATAAAGTGGAACAACGCAAAAACCGAAAGGAAAAAGAAAAACAAATCCAGCCCAACATGTTTCAGAGACATAAAAAAAAAAAAAAAAAGCATGGCCCACTGATGAGTGAGACCATAGTTCAAAGGTCCGTTATATTGCCGTTGTATCGCCGTTATATTGTATTGTATGGTTGTTGTTCAAAGGTCCATGGACCAAGTACGGCAGTGGCCCTCAATGCACCCTGCACAACGTACCCTGCCCTTGGGACAGTGACCAAGGCACGCTGATCGACACGTCAGATGGTGTCGAGAAGGCTCTGTGTCAATTACCTATGAGAGTTAGTCAAAGGCTATCACGTTCTGTTGCATCAAGTCCTAGTATGGTAGACCTGACCGTCTGTACCTTGCCACGCAAGTTGTGGAAGTATAGCCACTGGGCTAGGCAGTATACCTCATACGTGCAGCTCTGACTGCGCTTGTGAATTTTATTGCACAGTGTTGGAGTTGGAGTTGGACGGACTAAAAATAATACGGAGAGGTTGAACTTGTCACCTGACAAGTTCTGCTACTCCGAGAAAAAGCTACGAAAAACAACAACAAGAAAAGAGAGATGACTAGGCTAGGCTGTACGGCGCACTGTTCACGGGCACATGACCGTCAGAGGATCGCACAGGAAATATCGCACACAGGAAATATTGCACAGTGTTCTTTGGAATCCGTTTATTAGGTTCTGTGCACTGTCGGGGTGTGATGTGATTGCCGCTGTACCATATCTTTTTTGTTGCTATTGCGCTGTCGTTGATGTTGAGCACGTGTTTGTATATAATTGTGGCCCCGAGACTAAGTTTTGATGGGTGCGTGTGTTACGACGAGTTTCTGTTCTTGCTGTTTTTTATATTTTATTTGTATTTTTCCTTTTTTTTGGGGGGGGGGGGGTTCAGAATTGGTCGGGTGCCGAATTCAATTTCTCCATATTTTTTAAAAAATTTGCTTATCAACATATCAGACTTATAAATTACGTCAAGCCTACTGCATGCATCTGAGCGTTCGTACGACAACCGATGTCAGCGTATAAGCTTACACGCTCTTGTATGCGGAGGAATGCCAGCATGTGGCAAGTTAATTCGGGACCTCAAGAGGGTTTTGGGGGATGAAAGCGAGAGGGTGATTGATTATCGTGCGGGGAGGCCGATACAGAAACAATGTGTGTTGCTTTCTGTGTCGTCGACGAACAACGGCCAAAGTTGAAAGTTATTTCACACTTTCTGAAACTGTTCCGGTACAATACGAGAAGAGACTATAGGACAGAAAATGAAAAAAAAAAGTAAAGTAAAAACATGGCAAGGACTCGTGCCTTGTGGTGGGCGCGAACACATCAGTGCGTCTAATGTAAGTCGTTGCGCCGAAAAATCGGGTTTTACGACAATTTTCCTCTCAGTCAGCGACAACTGGAGGTTTGTTATGCTCCAGGCATGTTTTAGCACTTGTGATGGGTGTCACAATAGCACGAAAAGGGACAAGTGGAAAGGGTTTGTCGTATAAATTGTTGTCTGTGACAGAGTTCGAGGTAACTCGTTACCGTAACTAAGTTACTTTTTTTGGTAACTTGTAACTTAAGTCGGTACTTTTACGCCGTGGTAACTTTCAGAGGAACTCGTTCCTTTTTCAGGTAACTTTGCCAAAGTTAAGTTAAGTTAAGTTAAGTTCCAAGTTACTTTTAACTCGCTTTTCACTCACGTCCACATATTTTCTTGCTTTCTCTCGGGTTCCTTCATGTCATTTTTTGCCATAAAACGTGATATTCAATCAATGACAGTATTTTGTTCAGGAAGTAAGAACCGCTGCCATTGAAATGAAGCTGAACCATTGTGCGCCCACAGGGAGTAAGATGCAAAGCGTTCGAATAGACCTCTACCAGAGAAACGTCATCATGACATTGGTACACAGTCTGAAACCGAAACAAATCGGAAGGAGAGGGCTGCATGGGTAGGAGGGCTGAGAAGAAGAGGGCCACGAACGGGCGCTTGTTCGCTGCCTCCCACTGAAAGAAAAGTAGGACCGAGGGTCGCGTCCTTTTAAGGGACCATATCGTAATCCCCTCAAGACCGTGGCTTTCGGGCGCGACCTTGTTCACCTCTAGCTTCGAGCGTAGTTCAATTCTACCAAATTTTGGCGCTGTCGAACACTATGACATCATTTGTTTACAAACAGGGAGAGGTCTATTGTTGGACATAAATAAAAACGATCTATGCGTGTTGCACTCCTCCGCAGGCAACTCAAGGTCTAACTCAACTGCTCACGCGTGCTGCACCTGCGTAATGCTATTTTGTGTCCGAAGTAACCTGGAAGTAACTCCTTTTTTTTAAGTAACTCAGTAACTGCGAGTTACATTTCAGGCTGAAGAACTTCATTATTAACATAGTTACATTTTGCACACGGTAACTTAACTTGTAAAGAGTTCTTTTTGACGGGTAATTTCTCAATCTATGGTCTGTGATGATGTGGCGCATACGGTGCAGGCCTGAAAACTAGCAAGATTATTGCCAATTTTCGTGCCAGGCCTTCAGTGGGGTTACCTTTTAGCCAGCCAACCTTATCGTAAAACTAAATTGCTGATGATGCTTAACTACGTCACGGCCTGTTGGAGATCTTCAACATCATCTCTCTCGTCATCTAAAATCTTCTTATCTTTTCGATCTCTCATACTCCGTGTCTCGTCAACTCTTTCCTGAACAACCTCGAGGAAGCTAATTTCCTCTGCTCCCCTACACGCGAGCATTATTGGTGGCTGCTTGGCCAGTGTTGCTGATTATATGGTAGCCTTTACTGACACTTCAGAAGGCGGAAAAAGCCACTTAAGCCGACGATTCGCAATGATTTCACTCTCCTCGGCGCTGTCACCCAGATAAGATATTGTGTTTCGCCGTTCTCTCCGGTGGAAGTAGCTGCAACCAGATCTTGTGTGGTCCCCTCATCAGGCTGCTTTCTAATGGTGAGTTACATCTCCAGACGGTAATTCGACACTTCGGTAGAAATTTAACCTTTAGTGAAGCACTTTGCGAGTCTGTCTCAGGTTAGTAACGCGCGATGGGACCCTCAGTGGGTGTCTGTGGTTGGTTCCTGGGCTAAATTAGCGCCACTCATCTTTCCGCATGGCTCTGACAAGTATTGGTTGTCCTGTGCACTACAGTCAGGACGATTTTCTGCGGATTTAGATTTGACTTAAAATAGTGCGGATATTGTAACTCCGTGCATAAGTGTGGAGCCGGCAAATCCAGGTGACTTGTACTGCTAACGGGTGGTAAATAGCGCAGACCACCAGGGGTTGGTGGGGTTAATAATGCTGTGATGACAACACAAAGAATTACCTAGCGAAGAATTATGAAAAAATAAAACATAAAGAGGAAATGATTAGAGTATTGCAAGGGTGTACAATATTTCTATTGATCACGGCTACCGTAGACTGTTTTGTACTGGCACCGGTCTCCTGTATATCCTAAGATGTGCCTTCGTACCCATGTGTGTTGTGTGTTTTTGTGTGTTGCGTTTTTGCCTAGCGTTTTGCTGATGTTTTCGCCGCCCCTAATGTTGTCTCACCGACTCCGCTGACTGTCTACCACTCACTTCAGCGTCGTTCATCATCTCATCATCATGATACATATCATTCCGTCCATTGTGGGCAGGCAGACCGCTCGAACCCCCTCTCCCCCCGTACGTCCGACGTCACCATACGTCTTTTGTCATCTTCCATGTACCGGAAATATTTTACAATGGATATAATAACACGTATTACAAAGCGCACTTTTGGTTGATCTTGAGGCAAAGGATCCTGACCCTGTCAGCTTTGGAATGACGCAGCTTGAAGCAGAAGTGGGGAAGAAATTGCGCTATTCATCGATTCTTATTGAATCCTGTCATTTCTGGCTTAGACTAGCTGGTTAAGCTGTACTTATGTCGTCCCTTTCTGCGTTCAAGCTCCACTCGCTTTATTACTGCGACTTCATTTAACTAGAGTAAAGAAAGGCCAATATTCTTTTATTAGTTCGGTGTTAGCGCTGCGAATCACTGTATAGCTATGAGCGGCGTACAGACGTATACAGGTGGACAGAGGACAGCAGGAAGCAATGGGCGACGAGGGGGGGGGGGGTTAGTATTCGACATTCGTCCGGAAGGTCTCCCGGAAAACCCAGGTAAATCCTGAGACAGCACAGCCGGTGCAGGGATTCGAACCCGTATCACCTTCCAGCCTCGGCGTGGAAGGCGATTATCCAAACCGCTACGCCGCGCGAGCTGGTAAGACAGGATTCGTCCGACTAAAGACACACACCGAAACCGTCAAAGATCAAATCAAATTGGGAGTACATTTACACGTAAGGCGAGTCAGCTTATTTGTGTGGCGAAACCGTCCTTTCCTCCTGATACCGTCAAACGGAAGGAAAAATAGCATCCAGGACCTAATGGAAACATACGTGTTACCTTTACGCTTCCGAATTAAATGTTACACCACGTTGTACGAATTTATGACGTCGCGGTAAAATACCCTCGAGTTATGCTTTGGTTACGGGCAGAATGCACCGTGCGTGGTAGGCGGTTACGGTTTTGGCGCTGGTGTATGGGCTTGCTGTTGTTGGCTTCACTCGTGCGGGAAGAATCATGACTGTAGGACTGAAGGGCAGTAAGAGGGGACAATAAGGGGGAACAATAAGGGTTACTTGGTCATATTAAATATCCTGATCAGAGAGAGTAACAGGAAGTTATAGGCTTACAAGAAACGCTGGGGTATATAACTTGGAAACCAAAGTACGCAACACGCAAGAGGACCTCACTACCATCATGTAGTGCCACTACGTCCAATTCAAACGGTACGGTACGGTACGGTACGGTACGGTACCTACGTCTCCATTTTTTCTTTCTATTTCTATTCTATTCTATTGGTACAGTAACGCATATGGCTAAGTTAAAATCGACGTTTTGTTTTGTTTTATCCGACGTCTTCCCAAACAGAGACACAGGTACAAAGGAAGCACGAAATCCCTGTTTGAATTGTCACAAAGGGATCTACGCTTAAAGCCACTTCCTCCTGCAAGCCGCGTCGTCGCTCTAAATTCCTTAGTAGGTGTAGTAGAAGGGCGCGAATGTTAACAGGACATCTAAAGTGCAATCGATTGGGCTTCAATGAATTCCTTCCCAAATGGCCGCAGTCGTAGAGACCGCTTAAAAAACCACCGCTCTCCAGCGCAGATCCTCGTCCAATTTCCCTCAGCGAAGAAGAGTGAGACGTTTATTACGGAGGCCGTATCTAAATATATCTTACTACAAGAGCGATCGAAGGGACTCTGTGTTCTTGCATCTTCGAATGCGCGTTCTTGTCACTCTTCTCGTCATTTCGATCTGGATTAGCCTAACGTGTCCTTCGCCTGTTTTTGGAAGAACAAAAGACGTTTCGTCGTATGTTACGCGCGCATTCGAAAAGGTTGTTTATTGCGGGTCGGTTATATTCACATTCCCGTACATATGCACGCATTACGTACAGTTCCTGATGTCGCTCCACAAAAGAAATGGAGTAAAACAGCGACCTCCCGTGCGACCGTGATCCGAGGGAAGAACTGTTTCCCTTAACTGAATATATATATATATATATATATATATATACGCCGTGGAGATACGCGGAATTTCTGCAAACCACCGGAATCGACTTTGCGGGTTTATGAAGCACATTCTAATCTAAAATGTTTACATATTACCCTCCCCCATAAAACTGCAATTTTCGGGTTCACCATTTTGTGAAGTCCCTAAATGTTAATGTTACAACTTTCTAATTCACACTATATCAGATTTGTTTTTATTCCGTGTTAGCGCCGCGAAGCAACCGTAGCGATGAGCGGCATACAGATGTGGTCGAATGGAGAGAGGACAGCTGGAAAGAGGAGGAGACAGTGTGGTTAGCACGCGTCGTGGGTCACCGTCTGTTTGGAAAGTCTGCCAGAAAACTTCGGAAAAAATCGTTAGACAGCACAGCCGGTGGCATGATTCGAACCCACCCCTTCCCAGTTTACAGCTCGCCCTTGGAGTAACCGCCATGACAAAGCGGATTTTTTTTGTCCAATCGACTATGCCGTCGGTTCACTTTCTTTACACAAGTAGTTTTACACGTGTTTCCGTGATATAGAGACCTGAAAGCGTGTTTCTAAAAATCCGCCAGCGTTGAGGCCATAAAGCCTCAACGTTATTTCCCGCATGATCATTCGGCTTGAATTGCGAGTTTTCTCTGGCAATAAACACAGAACACAGGCGATAGCGCAACTGCGAACTCTCAACTGGCAAGTTTATTTACATCGCGCACTTTAATGGATATAATACAGCAGATGACGTCAGCAACGGGCGCAACAGCTGCTGCATTATATGTATATGTATATTTGAGTGTGCAATGTAAGTAAACTTGCCAGATAAGAGTTCCCGTATGTTTACATTGTATTTTTATTGCGACTCTTCCTAGGCGGGGGTTTGGTCCCCTTTTGCAGGTCAATAATAAATGGACAAACAAAACATGTGCCTGTTTATGCTGCATTTACCATATGAACCAATACCAGCTACCTCGTTTCCAGACGTTAATCCCCTAGAAGTTCTCAAAAAAGAAAGAAAGGGAGAAGCGGCAAGAAAAGGAGAGGCAAGACATCAAGATCTTTGACACCTGCTACGACAAACAACCTCTGTACAAGACGAAACAAAAGTGAAGCGCTGGCAACTTGAAGCCCACCACTGAACGATCCTTGATGGGCCTCTCTCACACACGTTTATTCACCCGAGTCAAAACAGGTGCTATCTAGGTCCCAGTTTCTCACACACTCGCGCGGACCGCTCACCGCAATGACCTTTGCTGTCAGGCAGCCAATTCATCGGGTAGCCGTCGAGTCGTTAAAGCAATGCCAAGGGAGCGTGAACTGACTGTGGCGTGTCCGTTGTCAACCCCGCCGGTTAGGCGCAGCGCCCGATACTTATCTCTGTTTTTCCGCCGTGGTAGGCCCTTATGGATCGCTTGCCATTGGAGACCTGCCTAACTTGAGCAGCGGACCGCAAACAGAAGCCCGCTAGGTGCGAAAAGAGAAGAAATATCCTCCATCTCTTTCTTCGCGAAGGAAGATATACTTTGTGAAAATTTTCTAACGAAAGAGTTTTTTCTCACGCTCCTTCCGTAGCGCAGGCTAACCTTTCCCTCTTTTTCTTGTTTTTGTTTCTATGATAAACATATTCCTCTCCTTCCACAATTTTGAAGACGCGTTTTACGCGGGAGAATATCTTGGGAAGAGAAGGTGAATATATGCAAGAGTGAAATAGCGCGTGCGTTGGTTACAGCTCAAATATGAAACGGGATGGTAGACGTAGTGCAGACGGATATTCTCGGGAGACATTTGGCGAGGAGGGGGGGGGGGGTTTATTGGCAGAAAAAAAAAAGGAAAAAGAAAGATACAGGGGGGATCTATTTATTTTGACAGGAACAGTCAGCCAGACAGGACGGCTTGCTATTCCTCGTTAAACTTTTGGCGGCACGTTATGCTTGACGAGGGTTACAGTGACTCAACAATTCAATAATTGACAATTAAGGATTGAGAACTCAACAATTGAGAATCTTTCAGTTCAGTTTAGTTCAGCTCAAATGTTTGTTTTACAGCTTGTACAAACGTAATGCCATACGAATTGAGACAAAGAAGTTGTTAGATTCTGCACACAAGGCCCTGCTGCTGGAGCCTATGGCTCCGTTTCAAACGAAAGCGTTGTTCGATGATCGCACCAAAGCTTATAGGCACACATGCAAAACGATGTGTTCTTTTTAGTTTTCGTTTTCTAAATTGCGGTGGCGTATACACCGGAACGCAAGAACGGCAGTTAATTTACCTGAACTTTCAGTACAGTGGCAGGTAAGCTGGATGGCCTTGCGCTCATCAACCGCAATATTTAGCCCTGGGTGTTCCGGAAGCAGTCATGCGTGAAGTGACAGCAGTGACACCTTCAAACCAGATGGAGATCTTTCTGCATTTACCGACGCTTGACACGTCCGTGGTGCTCATCGCTGCTCCAGTATATTTTGAGAAATTGGTGCTTTTGCGGCAGACTTAGCCATCGCAAAAGATAGGTACTTCAAGTCGTCACCTCTGATATCAATTATTTAATGAAAGGCTTGTTCGCTTCAATACCTATACCGTCAATATGTACAGGGTGTGTGCAGAAAAACGTGACCCGCATTTTTACATGTAACTCTTTGTCTACTTACCCGAGGAACTTCCGGTGGCGTACGATGACGTATTTATGCGTGTGAGAGCTACAAAAAAATCCTGGAAGCCATACTCAGCGTAAAAAAAATAAACAGCGCGCGAAAACATGGGCTTCCATGCATTAGAATAGGGCGGTCATCACAGTGCATGGTAGTGCATTTCAGTCTCAGGAGAATTATGTGCAGGTACCGCTAGGGGTACTGCCGATGAGCATCCATGTGGGATATCGTTTCGATTTATGCACCGATAGTTTTTCTAGCCGTACGTGAACACAACTCTCCAACGTCCACCATGTTGCCCTATTCTGATGCACGGAGGCCGACGTTTTCGTTGTTCCGTTTATTTTTTAAGCTGAATATGGCTTCCACAATTTTTCTGCAGATTTCGCGCGCATAAATGCGCCATGGTGCGCCACCGGAAGTTCGTTAGTTAGGTAGACAACAAGCTATGTGCCTAAATGCGGGTCATGTTTTTCTGCACACACCCTGTAGTATAGACTTTAGTCTTTCATGTGCAAAGATGGTGCCGATGTCGGATACCTCGTCCTCGTCACTCAATGCTTTCTTTCGTCAAACATCATGGAAACGCTGGTCGCACCAGTGCGACCTACGTTTCCTTATTTTTTTTACTTCTAATCTAATCTAATCTAATCTAATCTAACTCGTCGTGGGCAATCTGCGGGATTTTGTGTGAAACGTGTGGATAAAATAACAAAAACGAACGGTTTAACACTCGTCTTTTCCCTCGTCATCCTTTCATGTGAACCTTTTTGGAATGGGGTAGGGTCCTGCACTCAACGCAGAGAAACATCCCACATCATCATCATCCATTCATCTATGTTGTTGTTGTTTTAAAAGTGCGATTCGTTTGGTACTTTTGAGGCCCATTAACAGAGTTATGATGTACAGTTCATATGCAACACGGAAGACAGCCGCTAAGCCTTGCTAACAGTGGTACTAATTTAACCTTAGCGAACTTTCGACACAGCCTATATACGTCGCCTACATATTGAGCAAACACAAATACACACATAAAGAAATGATGATGAGGTGGGGCAGAATACTGCAATAGGGCAGTAAAAACTCGTATGGTCGCACTCCCCACAGAGCCTGTATCGTTTTCACGATGTCGCAGTTGTCGGCACAACAGAAGCAGTGTCAAGAACCTGCAATTCGACGCGTATCGTAATCTCTATTATGCATTAGGCTAACGACATACGAAATACAGCGCGCGGAATTGCATGGCACTCGAGGTCGCTTCAAATCAAACCGCAATCGAACTTCGCTCTTCAATCATATTATTTTCAACTCTGCCTGAATTCTAATCACTTGCTTTGAAACCTCAATTTTCCCCAGTGCGGCCGAAACACGGCAGCAATGCGGCGGTTGCCAACAATAGTTTCATTTGACATACGTTAGGAATTCCACTCAACGCATTGAGATTGACCTAAATGGGGCTTCGAGCAATCTACATACTAATCACCTAGGACTTGCGGGAACTAGTTTGGGATATGTCAATCCAACTGCAGGCCACAGTACAAGAGGAAATTACATGGGCGAGTATTAGAGATCGCTCATCCAGAAGAGTGTAGCCGACTCGTACGAATGTCGAACGTTATAACTTTAGAGCTCTCTGTGGCTCGAGCGTGATCCGCTGGACGCACGCAAACAAGACCTCTGGATCTCGTACAGAACATAACAACCATCACGAGCCACAGAATCTTTCCCTTTCCCTGAACTCCCTGTGAATCTACTTCCTTCGTTTGGTCCTGGGCACAATTGATCACGATGTCGTTTCCAAAAATTGGGGAGTTCTGTGTGAATCAAACGAACAACAATAAAAAAAAAACATATAGATGTTTGGCTCTTTCTACTTTCTCTTCTATTTAGTTGCGCAGGAGCAGATTGTCTCGACTTTCCGGTCTCACATCTCCATGTTTTCTATATTTTCAATCAATCAATCAATCAAACAGATGATGACGATGACATGGTGTGTTACACCGCTCCGGCGCAGTACCATACCCCATTATACATGAAGCGTTATAGTCATGGTCAACCTAATTGAATGACGGCAGTCGAACCTAACCTAAGGTTGATAGCCAACATAACAACACCGTTGCGGGTGCTTCTTTTTCTCCTCATATTTAACCACCAAAAGACAATATAGTGTTTGAAGCGTTATATACATGTAATTTCTTCGGGTCATACTTATACGTTCGACAAAACCTATTTTCATAGTTAAATGTAATACGAAGTTATTACAAAGCTGTCCTCCAAAACCCGAAACGCCGATTCTTCGGCTGGACACGACTGAATGATATGAGAATGAAGTGATGTCCGAGTCAAGTACGCTGAACAACTGAGGAGTCATCGCTCGGGTGGCTGCGCAATGCAGGACGAAAACGAAGACGAAATGAAGAGAATTCGCCGAACGAAGGTGATTAGGAACGAGGGTAATTTTAAAACTCGGTATAACAGTAAAGCATCTGGAGAGAACCGGTCGTGCAATTTCTTTTTCCTGAAACATGTACACTATCCATCGTTTTGTAAAGTAGGCTTCGTCACACAACGACATCTACAGTGGCAAAGCACGCTTTACAGAACGTCAATACTCCCGTCATGTTTGGCGAAGCGAAATGTTCGAACTGTAATTCTTCCTGCTGCACCTGAATTGAACAACCATTACACAATGTGAACAACCATTAATACACTACTGTTATCGAACGATATTGAAACTTTTTCCTTTTTTTTTTTTTTTTTTTTTTGTACAATGACATTATTCAATACATGAACAGGATTGCTACACGTCTGTATCCCCTATCACATCACATCCGTAAAGGAAAAGGTATTTTTATTCATTACCAATGACGTATTGTGTGGGAGGTGTTGTGCCGTGAGGGGCACAATCACACAAAGCAATTCTACCCGTTTCTTTCACCCATAAGCGACGCATCAAATGCTTCACACCCCCCATTCTTCGAGCTCCGCGCCAAGGCGACAAAAAGATGTTCTCCAGAGTCATGCTCTGCTGCAGCCATTAATCGTTCACGCAAATGAGGCAGCCTCCTCTCTGGCTGGCTGAATGTTTTTATGCGCGCATACTAACGCTCGGACGCCTAATCGAATTCAGACGCGGTACACGCGTTCCGCCTGGCAACGCTCTCTGTCCCATCCGAACAACCACAAAGGACCGAATATGGGCAGTAGAGGAATGTGGACGCCTCGGGGGAATATGGAGGAACAGTTTGGGGCACTCAGAGCGAGCTGCTAAGCGCATATGCTTCGGATGAAATTAAGAAAGTGGCGTGGGCTCGGACGGAAATGGGTCCGAAGCCCGTATTGCTCTGCGGGCTGCATTCGGATGTTCTCAGGGAATGTGCCGTACGTTACTGGGAGGCAAATGCCATAATGGCCGTTCAGTGAAGTGTTCCGTTTCTTTCTTTCTTTCTTTCTTTCTTTTTTATATCTCCTGTTTAGATTTTGCGCAGGTTTTGCACGTAACCTTAACTGTTTTTGTAGATACTCGTAGGCGAATGTGTTCATATTTTAGAGGCACTGTATTTAAGTATATCGTTGCGTTACTTTCTGTGTTGTGACGTTATCTAATAAAGGCGCATGTAAAATATTGAATAAAAATTGAAAAAGAAATATAGATTATATGCCGTTCTTGTAGAACACTACTGTGACAAAGCACTTATTTTTCATGTTGTGTGTCCCATGATAGTTGCTGATAAGTCTGATTGGCTTTCTTGTTTTGGCGTGTCTGTCGGACTCTTATTTCATCGTAGGACCTAAGGAGGGAAATAAGGCTAAGAAAAATGAGCATAGTTCGTCGTTTAGCTGCACTACACGCAGAACGTGAAGAGGATGATGAGAGAAGGATGAGAACGACATTACTCAGAGCTCTCAGTTTTCGTCTCGTTTAACAAAATATTCGGACAACGGCAAAGGCAAATGCCCAGAGACGACGGAATCAACACTGTGTTGCTTGGGCTAAACTGGAAAAGACACACTGTAGCAAACTTTGGAACCGCCGGGAGCTGTTGCTTTGTCTCTCTCTGCAGGTCTTTTTTGAATACACGGCACTGTAGTCCATTAATCTTCCCTCTGCATGTACTTTTCCATAAAAACATCGTTACGTTTGCATCGCTGCTGTCTCGAATCTGTTGTATCCCGCATCACATCATGCGAACGTGATAAAACTCATGCCTGCTGAGTCGCGTAGTGACGAAAAAGGATGTTTCTCATAATACTCTCTAACTACAACTTGCTCATTCTGACCGCTCTGATTTTTTTCAGGGAGTGATAGCGGTGGCTTCCCTGTGCTCCGAAGGTTCGTGTCGATGCACGGGTGCGGGAGAACCCTCATGCCCAGAAGGCGTAAGCGTAGTGAAGGACGGATGCAACTGCTGTAGCATCTGCGCCAGGCAGCAGGGAGACACGTGCAACGCTGTTCAACTGTGCGATGCCCGCAGGCAACTACACTGCGTCTACTCTGCACGAAACGCCACTAGTGGAACGTGCAAAGGTATGCGCAAGCACACATACATAAATGTGATGATGTTGATGTTGTGCATCATTCACCGCCGCTGTGGCGGTACACTGCCCACTGGCGATACGCGCTAGCAATTCAGAACCTCACCCTCTCCCAGCGGCTGTCGCGACAGGAGGAGTCGGTCCTCCATCGCCTACGCCTCGATGTTGCCCTGACCCCGCTGCTCCTCTCTAAGATGGATAGACGGGCGTCCGCGATGTGTCCCTGCAGTGCTGCAGTCGCCGACATATGCCATCTTTTGTTGCACTGCAAGCGGTACGCCGGCCCCCGAGCCGTTCTCGCCTCAAGTCTCACTTCCCTAGTCCACAGGGAACTTTCCCTGGCGACGCTGCTGAGACCATTCCGGCACTCCAGACAGTGGGCAGCCACCCGAGCCCTCCTGCGCTACCTGAAGGACACTGGGCTGCTCAGCAGCCTTTGAGCCACCCCATCGTCCCCCGCCATTTTTTGTTTTCCTTTTTTGCTTCTTTTTTCTCTTTTGGGAATAGCAAGTCGGCCTCGGCCTCTCTGACCTTTCCTCCTTTCCTTTTTTTTCTTCTTCTTCAATAAACATATCCCCCCCCCCAATTCAGAACGCCAGTATAAATTTACCTAAAAACTTTTCTTAGGCCCGTGAGGGCAAGCCAGTAACCTAATGAATTATTTCAGAAAATCCCAGTGCTCCTTGCGTACGCGTTGCATCCTGGGAGATTACTGGAATGAACTGTTTCGTTTTCGCTGACTTTGACCCCTCGTAGACAATCGACCGAGTGAGAAGGAACCGAAATAGCTTGGATACCTTCTCCAGCTTTGTTATTAGCAAGTTCCCATAGTTCAAATGAGCGCTAAGCTCTCTGGGATTTTTTTTGAAGCCGTCTATTAGGCAGAGAGCGCTCAGCGTCGCTGGAATCCATGATCACGTTTCGCTCTTGTCTCTACGTAGGTGGCATAGTACCACAAGTATGCTGTTCACCGCTATAACCTAGCTCCTAATGACTGATGTATCATGTAGACTTGCCTCCCTATCTGTTATTGTTATGCGGTGAAGGTCTGTTTTGAGACTGTGGTCATAAGGCAAACATCATTAGCGAAAGAGTTGGTCCCCCGTGTGCCACTGCTCCGATCGTACACTGCAAACATCTTTGGCCACACTTTAGCCAGACACGACATATTGAGAAAAAAAAAAAAAAAAGCGAGGTCATAGCATATCTTACTCGTGATACTTATCCGAAACGTTTGAACGCAATATGAAAGCGAACTTACCCCATTTCGTGTGGACGTTTTTCTAAAGTGGTGCAGGGTCAGGCATGCCAGGTAGAAGGCGGAGGTCAGTACAAGGACGGAGCGACGTTCAAGCTGGATTGTCGCACGCAGTGCTCGTGTCAGAACGGCACGTACGGCTGCGTATCACTTTGCCCCCACGAAGGCTTTCGGCCATCGGCTGAGTGCCGCAACGCTCGCCTCGTTCGTCTCCGAGGAAACTGCTGCCGGGAGTGGCTCTGCGACCATGAGCCCTGGAAGCAACGTACGTCGCAAAGCTAAGCACTTTTGTCACTGCTGCGAAATGTGATCGTCGACTTAAAGGGGCACTAAAGTGCCAAAAAATTCACACCATCACAAAAGAAACGGGATTCATTGGTTGCGTCATTCATGATGTTGGCGTGAAGGAAACCTCAATTTACGTTTTTCCTCTTGTTTTAAGAGGCTCAACAATCCGGCGCGGTCTCCCATTGGTCTCCACAAATTTGTCCAATCATCGCAGGATGTCGTTTGAAGAGACCAATGACAGGCCGTTCCGCATTGCCGCGATTCGCGAGAAGGAGAGAAGAGGAAAAGCGCAAATTGCGCTTTCCTTCGCCCGAAAAACACGAGCAATGGAACGGACAAATACCGTTTCTTTTGTATTGCTGTCAAGATAACAGCACATTTCAAAACGCGAGGATTATTGTTTGCGCTTTAGTGCCCTCTAAAGTACCAGGATGAAACTGCGTGTCAGGAGATAAAACAAACAACAACAACGTATGACTGATTTATTTCTGTAGTGGAGAGTATAATTAGTGACGAAATAAAAATAACAAAGAGAGAGAGGGGGGAGGTGCACCGAGATCTTTGGTCTGGCCTTCTACGAGAGCTGCGGTTTATCCACATGTCTATCTGTCTCTCAATGGCACCAACAGGTTTTTGCTCACCAATATTCTTGCCACGTTGATTACGTCACTGATTATCCTGTCCCATACTGCATCCATTAAATATTCATGGTCTTTTGTAGACGAAACCCGGCTTCGGGCTTCGTCCAAACGCTTCGTGAGCTTCAATGGATCGGAAGCGCTCTACGAAAATGATAGAATAAAGAAAGATGCCAAATCAAAGATCAGGAACGTGATGTCAGTCACTAGAAAGGAATTAGGCGATTGGCTTATTATGCCTTATAGGAATCGTGGTTGCGAACACCTCTCTGATCCACCAAAACTCGCTAAGTAGCAGAAACGTTACGAGAATAGGACAGTGGACGTGATTTTACTGGGCCGGATGAGATAAACAGGAGGAGAGAAAGGGAGAAACGAAATGGATAGAGCCACTCTGCTTTCTGCGATAAGGATCCATTTTAAACAGATACCTTAAAAGCTCGTGCTCTGAGACGAGGGAAGTCTTGCACTATATCTACATTATATCAGATTCTATAAAACAGACTTTATATCAGTGGTCCAGTGTCATTCCACGGCTTTGTTCATATCTACGCCTGTGGAATGTGCGAAATGCAACGTTTCATTTTTCCTTTACCTTTCCTCCAAGCTCGTACCGCTGCGATGCTTAGCTAGCTCTCCAGCTGCTATAGCGTCTACAATAACTGGCGCCAGCTGGCATCTTTATGATACAACGAGGGATTTATTGCAATGGATGCATCTTGCCATCTGGCGGTGTTCTGGCGTATACGGTCTCCTAACATAAGCATGCACTTAAGTACGGCTTGACGTGTTATCACCCAAACGCATGGTTCTCATGAAATGCGTCTGAGTACAAGCGCTAGCGCGACCGAGATGCGCTTTCCTACATCATGGCTACCCTGTGCCTTCTTTTATTTTTTTTCTTTCAGCATTAAACATATCCCACCTTTCTTTGTCGCTGACGTCGTGCTATAAAGTGCAAATAAATCGTCATTGTGTACAGATAAAGAGCTCTCTGTCCACTGAATTTGAAATGCAATGCACTGGACAGATGTCGCGCAGCAAAAAAAGAAAAAGAGAGATATATATATATATACACCTTGACTTGCAAATATATATATACACACAAGTCAAGCTTGCCACATCCCAGCTGTGGACGGCCGTTTCGAGCTTCTTGGCTTTCATCGGCACAGCGTAGGAATGTGAGATGCTCTAGGGTCGTCACTAACAGTGTGTCTCTGCAAGACATCAATGTTCCAGGTTGTTAGCAACACCTCTAGAGGCCGCAGTGCAAGGCCATCAATATATATATATATATATATATATATATATATATATATATATATACATATAAAATAATGAATAAGTGAGCCGGAGACGGTAGTTGCATGAAAGGAAGTAAAGCAGTTAGTAGTTTAATGCATTAGTTTACAGAAATAATTAGCTCTTAGATTTAAAAAGTTACAAAAATACCGATGATCGACGTTTCGGAAGAAGCTCCTCCTTCTTCATATATATATATATATATATATATGTATACATATATGTGTGTGTGTTCAGCAAAGCAATATCTGTTTTAAATCTTTGTGCGTAAATTGAAGTGGTGTACAAACAATCCTCGTTTAGGTTAATGATATAAATTTCGTTGTGAATCACTGGAGAAATACATGACATAAGAATCGTAAACATGAAAGCCGAGAGAGTGACAAAAATAAACGAGACTCCCCATTAAAACAAGGGCATTAATTGACACCTGAAGCGCCACATGTTTGAGAGAACGCCAAGCCTTAGAACGCCACGGGTTTTCTCTGACATATCGAAGCTGTCTAACGAGCAACGGAATTCCGCGACACACGACGATGCTGCTTCTATTTGTCCGATGATGATGTACGTGATCAACTTCTGGCCTAAGTATTACCCTACCGAACATCGTCTCTTACGTCGCATGATCGTACGAGTGAACTACACTCTTTTGACCCTACGTAAAGACAAGGGGACCAAGACAGTTTGTATGCTTTCCGTGTGTAACGCTTTAATAGAGTAAGTTTTAGTGTACCGTACGCTGTCGCCTTTCCGTACGTAAGGGATAGCGTTGGTGGTCCTGCGCACGCGCAAAACATAAAGAGTTGCAGTATAGTCTTCGTTCCGTCTTTCCGTAACTTCCTAATGAGCAACATCGCCAAACTGTCTTGAGGAAGGGCCATCCTCAAAATTCTTGCGGTATGTTCGTGAATTAGATTACCTATACTGATCGCTGCGACTTCTATCCTTTACGTGTATGTGCTTTTCCTAGACAATGATTTTAGTCTTAACGATTGCTTTTCGTCAGTAAAACAGGTCTGTGTCGTGTTCTACCATCGGAATTTGGGAACTCCAACTTGGCTCATCGCCAAGGCGCCCTAGTTTCGCGTGGAATCTGCCTTTTTTCATTACGTCTTACGTAACGTTGCTTCACTCTAGTTCTAACAAGCCTGCCTTGATCGAGCCCGCTATGCAAACGCATAGAAACCACCAGCACCAAACAAATGTCCACTGTGCATGATGTAAGTATACTTTCTCGCTGTAAATAACGTTTTCTTCTTTGTGTGCGCAGCCCGAAGTGGCGCAGGAGGCTTTGGCCAAGTGGCAAGAGGTTGCGATCGGCATGCGAGTGAGTGGAGTCCTTGTTCCGCCACGTGCGGGGTTGGGGTCTCCCGGCGGGTGGCGGTCGATTCCGACTGCCGGACCAGGAACGAGACCCGTATCTGCATACTCAGGCCCTGCGATGCCACGGGAAAAACGAGGGCCCCCGGTGCACGCCACAGGACAAGGGCACGTACTATTCTACGCTATCATTACGCGTCTTGTACAGCTTGGGACAAAAGTTTACGGAACACCGGGATGTCGCATTTATCCAATGAAGCGACAACCTAGCAGCAAACAGGAGTGGACAGACACACCGAGAGATGGATGGAATAGCCGGCCACCCGTTCCTTATTCCATCTCTTCCTGATATCTAGCAGGAGCCTGCTCCGATGAAGAAGTACTACGGTGCCGTGTTCCCTAAACTTTAGTCCCAAGCTGTACGTATATAATAGCTTCCACAGAAAGAAAACTGTCGATACACGGTGCAACGTACCTCGTACAAAATTATGTGGGAAGGTCGACAGTTTTAGACTTTCACACTGGTTTTCGCATGCGCGCTTTGTGCAAATGAATTGGTGAAAAGAAGAACGAGAGATTAAAAAAAGGAAGCAGCTTTAGTCACATGCTTCCACGATATCTTTCAACATGAAAGTACTTCGTTCTTCTTCCCCTTCTTCCCCGATAATTACGGACGATCTCGTGTAGGAGAGATGTCGGGCTCTCGAGTAACGTCAAGCGCCTTAATTGACGGGTACGGTTACGACAGGAGAAGGAAAGGTTCGGGACCAAGGGTGGCTGGTTAGATCACACGGTTGAAGTTGCTGAGGGAAAAAAGAAGAAGAGAGAGTTGTGATAAGCTTAATACAGTCTCACGAAGACTGGTAAAAAAGTCCCCGATAAGGGGTGCTTATGACTACTTAAAACAGAAATAGAAAATTGGGAAATGTCTAGCGAGATCACCGCTATAATAGTCCACTTCGAAAAATCACATGAACAAACGACGTGGCCGACCACAACAACAACAACAACAACAACTACATAAATGATTATGGGATGAGGTGATTCACCGCAACAATTGCGGTACCATACCTCAGTGCCTGTGGGTTAGTACATGAGTGGGATGACGCTGAAAAAGATGAGGCATACACACTCGCACAAACACACATGACAGACGCAAATGAGATATCACACACGTGGGTGCGTCGTAACTCGCCGACTACGGCAAGTCTATAGGCATCTGTAATTAATACCTCTGTCAGACGGGCACACATACGGCCTTTTGAGGCAACAGCATTAAGAAAAGGCCGTATCTCAAATATGGCCTTAAGCCCTGGGAGGCTGCCAAACGGTATCCGTGAAGGCGTGTTGCCGGTGATGTCTACACATCTGCTAACTTTGAATAAAATGTAGTTAAATCACATTTGCTCTCACTGTGAGTACCCGGAAACAACGTTAGGTTTGCACTTAGCCAATTTGAAAAACAGCAAACGATATTTGTTTTGAAGCAATTTCGATGCTTTGTTGTGCGCGCACAGTTTTGGCTGCAGACTTTATTCTTTATTCCACACGTACCTTACATAGCCCGAAGGCGTATAGTAGAGGGGTTACAAACTTGCAACAAACAAATCAACATTTGCAGAGCACACTTGCGACTGCGACAACTGATTCCACTGCGCAATGGTTCTAACGAAAAAAAGAATTTGCATACATGTTGGCTCTGGCATGGATATCCCTAATTTTAAAGTTATGGTCTAGTCGCCGCGATAGATAATGTGGTCTCTGTAAATAAGCATCTTCATTAATACCCGTTTCGTCATTTATTATTAAATATAACAATTTCAAACGAAGTTTTTTCCTGCAGGACTTTTCATTCTCGTGCAACTGTCTCGTCGGCCGTAGCGACCCAACACGAATCTGGCTGCCCTATTTTGAATTTTTTCTAGTTTATTGCTCAGTATTATTTGGGCAGGGTCCCATACTGCACAAGCATATTCCAAGATGGGCCTTACACAAGTCAGACGACACGGAGTGCAGTGTGGTTCGAGGGTATCACTACGAACTGATGAGATATAATGAGGAGCAAAGTGCAAATATCCACCAGAAACACTCAAGGCGTTGAGCACGAAAAAAATTTGCAGAACATTACGTCTCATAAAAACGTTTCATTCGCCAGGGTGCAGCATACAGCGCAGGTTGTTGGCGCTGCTTTGGCGAGCTCCCCAGTATACCTTCTCGCAGTACCTGCTCGCCCTAGTAACACTCGCCGTATAGGCGACATACCTAGAGTACATTTGCATGCTTTTAAAAGATACACATGAAATACTCGCGGCAACAAAACTCGTACACCGGCTTCTTCGTCTCTTTATAGCGCCTCCGATGTCCTCGTACGCCCCACTCTAAATGTGCGGAGTCCGCCAGCCGCTGGCGGAGATGTCCCTCCGTGACTGTAGCTCTTACGTTGTGTTGGAGTAATAGGTGGCGTAGGCATGCTGCAGGCTCAGGTGCAGGCTCAGTGCAGATATAGAACGCAGAATCAGACGCCATATTGGGTATTAAGCTGTTGGCTAGTTTTCTGGCTAACTCTAGCTAACTCTCTGGCTAACAATCTCCCTTTCTCCACACAGAGGAACCACTTGTGCCGTGCGACAGTGAGGGCGTCGTGCCCTCAGCATTACACAGACGGCTTCAACTGCACCACGGTCAAGCCCTACCAGCCCAAGTTCTGCGGAAACTGTCCCGGTCGTCGCTGCTGCTTTCCGTCCCTCGCGAATACGATTCATCTCGATTTCAAGTGCTTCGAGGACGGAGAATGGACCGTGCGCAAAAAGGACGTCATGTCGATCATGAGGTGCCGCTGCAAGAGCAAGTGCTAGCAGACAACTACGGGCTACTAACGACCAGCGGTTTCATTACGTGTGCCTGAATTCTTCATGAACTTAAGGGACAGTGAACAAGAGCTACGAACAGCTGCCCAGGACAGAATGGAAAGACAGAGGCCGACTGTGTTATCTAAATCGTGTGCTTCATCCTACAACAGGGTCGATAACGTTTGCGTGTACAGCGTAAAGATGACATGGCGTGTTCAGGGAATGCCCCGTGCTTCCCGGCATGCAGCGATGTTCTATATCGTCATAGCAGGGATCAATACGAAGCGGGGAATGCACGACATGGCGATCGATTCGCGTGTCGGCAACTACTGCTTTGTTGCGTTTGTGGAGAAACTTGGGAGACACCATGTTGACACTCTGACTGGTTACGGCTTCTTGAAGAGGTTTAGCTTGAAGGACATTGAATGTTCGTTCTGTGCATTATAATTTTTATCAAACTGTGTGTTGAAGAGCGACCGGCTTTCAATGCTCTGACTGCCATACTGATTGTTCTGCTAAAGACAAATAGGGTGGTTGAGTCTATACTGTTATATTGTGGAAGAAAAACTGAGTGGCTGAAGAAGGGCCAGTCCGAGGTATCGATTCATTGATTGAAGAAACAAAAAAAAAACGTGGAGATGTTAGTCCCAAAACGCACTCGGGACTGGTTACTCCAGTACGCGGAGGTATTGCTTATATGTTAAGCGGACCATTTCAGGTAGTCCCAGCGCTCTGTGGGAATAGAGAATGCTTTTCACGTTTCGGTTTCGCTGGTCATCATGACACTCCGCGGACTATGGGTCGGGAGAGGAGAAAAGGAAAGAGATTTTGAGACTTGCTCCTCCCTCCTCACCACAGAGTTCCCACAATTCAAAGCGGCGTTATGACCTCTGGGATTTTATGAAGTCGTCTACGTGCTGATGCTTGTGACGAGCACCAAGTCATGTGTCATATGTTTTCTTATTGTTATGGTGGCCGCTTACCATTTTTGCAACCGCAATTTGCTCGAACTCCACGAAGACGCTACAAACTACGCAACGGTTGTCCGTCGTTGCTTTGAAGAAGTCATAACTCTTAATTTTCGAGGCAGAAGGCAATTTAAAGAGTTACAGAAATGGGTTGACACAGAAGCCCTAGTATTTTCAATTCAACATAGCAGCCTGCCCAATAAGCCCTGCTCAACAGACGTTTATGAATTCAACTGTGGCGGAATTGGTTGGGCTTCTTCCCTTAAAAATTTCTGTTTACAGTATACAGGCTACGATGTTTCATTCGAATACTGCCTATCATTATTACAACGTTACGAAGCCAATCTCGATGGAGTTTTAGCTAAAGCGACACATAAGGCAAAATAAGAAGTGATCCGTTAGACAAAATGCAGAAGTCTTGGTTAACTCAGATCATTGAAACCCAGAACTTCTAGGGAAGCATGTAAGTTCATCGACTCCTTTTTAAGAAGATTTTAAGTCTGCCCCTGGGTTTCTAAAAGTTCGCCTTACAGGTAAGGAATGAAGAACAATGGGACGTACCTCGAGGAAACCTTCAAAATGTATGTTACACTGATTGTATATATCGACTATTTTACCTCAAAAGTATGAGCTACGCCTAACTGCAAATGTGTACATAGCATACAGACGGTCATTGTTATGTACGTGCATATTTCAAAATGGTTTGTTAAACGGCACCTAAAGAGCAGCTAACGGCTCACAGCATATCAATAAACAATGAAAAGTATTTCAAGATCAATGTAGACATTTCAAATGCACCGGCAGACTGTGCGCTTGGCACGTAGACACAGCTATGCAACACATCATTTCGGTCTCATATCGCACGGTTTGCATGCAGCCACAGCGCGTGTTGCACACCCTGTGGTATGAGCCTTCACATTTCCTTTTTACTCAAAGCATTAACATTGAAGACAGCCTTAAAATGGATGCTCCATAGCGCAGACAACTTGGAACTTTGAAACCACAAAGAAGCAAATAAAATATTGATCCGTTCGTCGTCTCGTCAGTGAGTAAACCCGTTTTATTCACATCGTAAGGGTTCCAGCCGTGGTGGTAAACATGGATTGCGTTTCAGTATTAAGGCTGTCGCGGGTATTTCTTGAATGCGCTTCCTGAACGGCCTGAAAAGATTTGGCTGCGAGCGTGAACGCGACGGAGAGCCCAGTAGAGTGAAACCTTTTATTGCTACCAGGTGCTCGTTATGATGGTTCCCATCGTCTGCGAACGATTAGGACGCGGATTTGAAAAGAGACCCGAGTTTGAGGTTGAGGAACTCGAGGGTGTTTGATGAACCAGTCGTACTCTTCAGGATATTTAATATGACCAAGTATTCTAAACTAGTCAGTGACAGTAGTAAGCAGGCGCCATTGACGAATATGCAGCGGAAGGTGGAATGTTAGAGAAAATTGGCACCAATGGCGTGACTAGAGTCACTAAATAAGCTTCGCTTCAGAGTATCGACACTGAGGTCCAAGGGAGAGCAGGAGCGCCATTTTGTTTCGGCACCACACCGGTATCATCCCCAGTTGAGGATCAAAGACGGCTAACGTAATGCTCGCTGTGGGATAGAGAAACGTGCATGATTGTTGTGCGATAACCCATGTATTGTCCACCAGAGCGTCCCGAAAATGTCGAGGTGAGCTCAAGGCCGTCAACTGCTGCTTGTAAACGAAGGGAGACTCTTTTTGGCTGTAGTTTGAGTCACACGGGCTCCGCCTCTCTACGAACGTCATACGTCACGTGAGAATGTCGCTTTTGCCCGCGCGCTGGCCGCTGGGGATTCTTCTAGCTGCGGAGACATGGGGTACGTGGACATGTGCTCGTAGCCTGGTAAATGCGTTTTACGCGTAGTACTGCATAGCCTAGCTGGATGGACATGAGATGACTTTCTGTAAAAACGACAGAGGTTCGCTACACTGAGTGCATTCAGGTGGTTCTTCCTCCCGAGCGAAACTGGGAAGTGTTTGAAGACGAGTCAAGAGATCCAACGGGTCAAGAGATCCTCCGAGTCAAGAGATCCATCGGTGGATCTCTTGACGTGGAATCCGTTCCAAACCCTTGCTCTCTCTTTCCCTCCTCACGTGACATATGACGCACGCCATGAGGCGGAGCCTGTGTCACTCGAACTACAGCCGAAAAGAGTCTCCCGTATAGAAGGCTTGCACCGTCCCTAAAGAAAGAGGAAAAAGAAGCACGCGTATAGGCGGGGTGCGCCGGTCCACCAGAAAAAGGGAAAAAGCACTGGTAAAGCTATGGTGTGACGTCACGTGCAAGCGATGTATAGGGGCGGGCAATGTCACAACTACCGCAGGGGGGAGCGTGCGTCCTGGACCGACTTCACAGAGAACTCTGTCGACATTTATCTTAGAGTCCCCTCCCCACGCAGGAGTCTTAGCTGCTATCTTAGCTGATAGTTTAGCTCACATTTTAGCTAATATTTTAACATATATCTTAGCTGATATTATAGCTGATATCGTAGCTAATATTTAGCTGATATTTTAGCTTATATTAGCTGATATCTTAGCTGATATTTTAGCTGATATCTTAGCTGACATTGTAACTGATACCTTAGCTGATATTTTAGCAGATACTTTAGCCGATACTTTAGCCGATACTTTAGCCGATACTTTAGCAGATACTTTAGCCGATACTTTAGCCGATACTTTAGCCGATACTTTAGCCGATACTTTAGCCGATACTTTAGCCGATACTTTAGCCGATACTGTAGCCGATACTGTAGCCGATACTTTAGCCGATACTTTAGCCGATACTTTAACCGATACTTTAACCGATACTTTAACCGATACTTTAACCGATACTTTAGCCGATACCGTAGCCGATACCGTAGCCGATACCGTAGCCGATACCGTAGCCGATACCGTAGCCGATATCTTGGCCGATATTTTAACTGATACTTTAGCTGATACTTTAGCTGATATCTTAGCTGATATCTTAGCTGATATCTTAGCTGATATCTTAGCTGATATCTTAGCTGATATCCTAACTGATATCTTAACTGATATTTTAGCTGATATTTTAGCTGATATTTTAGCTGATATTTTAGCTGATATTTTAGCTGATATTGTAGCTGATATTTTAGCTAATATTTTAACTAATATCTTAACTGATATTTTAGCTGATAATGTTTAGCTATGTTACCCTATGTATAGCTGATTTGTTGCTGCCTCACTTCGTAGTCTTATCAGCCTCCTGTCGTGTCCGTGTGTTAACGGAGAATGTTTTGAACAAGCACCCCGGACCACTACCAGATTGCTACGCCCCCTTGCTACATAAATAGTACCGGGTAACCGCCTCCTGCTTCATTCCGATGAGGGGGTCTGCATAGGCTCCGAAACGTCAATGTCTGTTGTTAATTTTAGTTCGTTGTGTACGCCGTGTGTATTTTTATCGCTTTTATAAACATGTAGTCGTATCAGACGGACAATGTCACAACTACGGCAAGGGGGATCGTGCGTCCAGGACAGACTTCACAGAGAACTGTGTCGACATTTATATTAGAGTCTCCCCCCCCCCATGCAGGAGTCTTAGCTGCTATCTTAGCTGATATTTTAGCTCACATTTTAGCTAATATTTTAACATATGTCTTAGCTGATATTTTAGGTGATATCTTAGCTGATATTTTAGGTGATATCTTAGCTGACATTTTAGGTGATATCTTAGCTGATATTTTCACTGATATTTTCACAGATATTTTAACTGATATTTTAGCTAATATTTTAACTGATATCTTAGCTGATATTGTATATTGATATTGTATATTGAGCTGGTATTTCTTCTTCCATTCTTCCTCCCTCTATGTTGAGCAGAGTTGATCCAACGCTCGCTTTCCGCATGCCACGAAACACCTCTCGTCAAGATGCTGCATTAATCCACCGAATGCGCCTCGATGTGGCCTTTACAGCTCAGTGGCGTTACCGCTTGAGACAAGTTGACTCTCCCATCTGCTGGCACTGTGGTGCTCTTGAGGATCTGGAGCATATTCTTCTTCATTGCCCTCACTGCCAACCTTCCCGAACCACACACTCGGAGTCTCTTCGTCGGCTGGACTCTCGCCCTTTCTCCCTATCGAAATTGCTTAGTCCCTGGCCCAATCCAGCCCAGCAACGCTCTGAGCTCAAAGCTCTTCTGACATTTCTGGACACCATCGGACATCGATCGTTATTGTGAAGGGACCCGTTACTTTATTCCCCCCATTCCCACCAGCAATGGGGTAGAGTATCGCCTGTGGCGATGAAACTCCCTACTCTCCAAGGTCAAAAATAAAGTTGTTGTTGAGCTGGTATTGATACCTTAGCTGATACCTTAGCTGATACCTTAGCTGATACCTTAGCTGATACCTTAGCTGATATCTTAGCTGATATCTTAGCTGATATCTTAGCTGATATTTTAACTGATATCTTAGCTGATATTTTAACTGATATTTTAACTGATATCTTAGCAGATATCTTAGCCGATATCTTAGCCGATATCTTGGCTGATACTTTAACTGATACTTTAGCTGATATCTTAGCTGATATTTTAACTGATATTTTAGCTAATATTTTAACTGATATCCTAGCTGATATTTAGCTTATATTTTAGCTAATATTTTAACTGATATCTTAGACGATGTTTTAGCTGATAATGTTTAGCTATGTTACCCTATGTATAGCTGATTGGTTGCTGCCTCACTTCGTAATCGTATCAGCCTCCTGTCGTGTACGTGTGTTAACGCAGTCCTCCTGTTATTTTGGCACGTGAAAGTCGCTGGGGAGTGAGCAAACAACCTGAATCCAGGTTCATCAAAAGAACTAATAATGTTTTGAACAAGCACCCCGGACCACTACCCGACTGCTACGCCCCCTTGCTACATAAACAGTACCGGGTAACCGCCTCCTGCTTCATTCCGATGAGGGGGTCTGCATAGGCTCCGAAACGTCAATGTCTGTTGTTTATTTCAGTTCGTTGTGTACGCCGTGTGTATTTTTATCGCTTTTATAAACATGTAGTCGTATCGGGCGGGCAATGTCACAACTACGGCAGGGGGGATCGTGCGTCCTGGACCGACTTCACAGAGAACTGTGTCGACATTTCTCTTAGAGTCTCCTCACCACGCAGGAGTCTTAGCTGCTATCTTAGCTGAAATTGTTGCTCACATTTTAGCAAATATTTTAAGATATCTTAGCTGATATTTTAGATATCTTAGCTGATATTTTAACTCATATTTTAGCTGATATTTTAGCTGATACCCTAGCTGATATTTTAACTCATATTTTAGCTGATACCCTAGCTGATATTTTAACTGATATTTTAGCTGATATCTTAGCTGATACTTTAACTGATATTTTAGCTGATATCTTAGCTCATATCTTAGCTGATGCTTTAACTGATATTTTAGCTGATGCCTTAGCTGATACTTTAACTGATATTTTAACTGATATCTTAGCTGATATTTTAGATGATATCTTAGCTCATATTTTCACTGATACCTTAGCTGATATTTCAGCTGATATTTCAGCTGATATCTTAGCTGATATTTTAACTGATATTTTAGCTGATACCCTAGCTGATATTTTAACTGATCCCAAGCAGCACAATGTACTGAAAGCCGAGTGCAATAGGGGTGGACGGGTAGGTAGAAAGCCTTGAACAGACTCATGAAACTAAAGAATATTGATAAGACACATACCGTCCACCCCTAGTGCACTCGACTTTCAGTACATTGTGCTGCTTGGGATATTTTAGCTGATATTTAACTGATACTTTTACTGATATTTTAACTGATATTTTAGCTGATATTTTAGCTGACATCTTAGCTGATATTTTAACTGATATTTTAACTGATATTCTAGTTTATATTTAGCTGATATTTTATCTAATAGCTAATTTTATATCTTTAAAATTCGCTTATTTGATATCTAAGCGCTTTTCGGACGAAAAATTTGCCGGGTAGATCGTCGGCCGAAGCCTAACATATAGTGGTATCGGTTTCACAGATAGCTTTCTGGATGCGACCGTCACTTTTAAGTGGGACTCCGCAAGAAAATCACCACAAAGGTTGTGCTATACGCGTAACCTTCGGGGTGTCGCGAACATGTGTACCAAATAGCTCGTTCCAAAAATGCGCAGATTTTATTCAAACGCATTTATTACGAAGCGAGCGCTTCGCCTCTGTGAAGCGAGAGGGCACTGAAAGCAGCACACTGTTGACATCATCGGGCATCCGGCAAGGGAGAATGCAGGTTTTGAAGCAGGTGACAATGCTGCGTGACGTCACGGTATCCCCCTGTGGGCGAACCGCCGTAGTGTGGAGCTCCGTTTTCCGCTCTTCGCATTTGGGTTTCGGTTTGCTATTGTCATCACTTACTTATATATTTATTTATTTTATTTCTTGTGATACATCAAGGGCCTGGAGGCAATTAATTTACGAATTAATTACTCGCGCAAAATGAATGTGAATGTTGTATTCGGTATCGACCGGTTCGTGTTCCGTATGATGCTCACCTATTTATTTTTTATTTTTTTAATCCTGGCGAAGCCTTCCTTTAACGTCATAGACAGCCCTGATATAATGAAGGGATGACCCCACGAAGCTGTATCGTTTCGTGTACGGGAAATTTCTTCTCTGCCCCTTTTGGTAATGCGGCGCGACAGCTGCAAATCCATTCTTTCGATTCCCAGTTGATTGGCTGAGCCGATAACCAAGCCCTTGGGGTCACTTCGCAGTTGCTCGCTGTTACGCGTGATCGGTGTCCAAATACCAATTCTCTCTTTTACGAGCTGCGTGGATCTTCACATTCCGCGCTTGTTGTGGTGTAGATTCCCGTTGAGGCAGTTTTATAAAGATTGGCTCGACATAAATTATTCGAGGCGGTCTTGCCTTTTTTTTTTAAATATCACAAGCGTATTATAGCAAGGATCACGAGTAACTTAAAAGTGACATTAACGTATTTCACTTCTTGATACATATAAGGGGTCCTTAAAAAGCGTTCTGACTTTATCTGCACTGTATTCTGATGAGATGATGGGCGCTATAAATTGAAGGTCGTTAAGAGGCAGAGAAAACTTCATGTCTTAAATAGCCCCTATCAGCCATGATGCTGCTACGTAGATAAAAACATGTGACGTTCGTATCGCAAGCTCTCTGAAAAGCGCGTCTACCTGTCGTTACCGTCGAATACGTTACGTTGATGTCGATGTTGACGAAAGACATATACGTGGAGTACCGTTTGAATAGACAGTGCGTTTAAACGAATTAGACTTCATGACTGTAGAGCTGCCAAATACACGCACGGAAAAACAGAGAGACACACGGGTCCAGCTCAATTCACGACATGCCAAGGGTTTTAAATCGCCATGCGCATATTTATCAAATCCCGCTGTTGTTTGTGTCTAAAGCGTTAATTATACTTCAACCCATGGTGCTTCAACCGTAATGCGCGTCGAGTACAGTAAGATACTTGCTACGCAAGTTAAGCAACAGGCTACCACTGTTTATCTCAAGAGCCGATGCACACCCACACCTCTGCAAATTAGAGCTGCCAAACAAAAGTAGAGCAGTACTAACGGAACTAAATATCGCTAGACTTATACTCATATAGCTACACGGGTGCACTCAACTAATACCGTTGAGGCCGGTGGCAGGTGAACGTTTCCCAATGGCCCGTTAACAGCAGAGATCTATACGTGCGTCGTTGGGTTTAATTTCACCATGTAATGCACTTCAACCCCCAGTCAGACCCCCAGTCACTTCGAATACCCAGTCAGACGGAAAACCTAAGGCCGTTAGTGGAACGACCGTTACTTCTTTCTTTCGTGCCTGTACTGCACTGCACTGCGTGCCTGTTCTTCTTTCATTTTTCCTTTCCTTTCTTTCTTTTCTTTATTTTCAGTTTCTTTTTCGGAATAGCAAGCTGGCAATAGCCTGGCTGACATTTCCTTTTTTTCGTTTTTCTTTCACTCTATTAAACATGTCCCCCTGTAGTCCAACTATAATTTCGAATGACATCGTTCTCTGCGCTGATTCGTTGAAAACAGGAGGCGTGCGCCTTTTTTGTCGCAATGACGAACTGCAGAATTGTCACAAAAGAGGTGTAAGCCTCCCATTTTCAACGAATCAGGGCACAGAACGATGTCATTCGAAACCATGGTGGGACTACAAGTCAAGTAACGGCCGTTCCGTTAACGGCCTTAGTTTGCCGTGTGACTAGGGCATAAGTCACACAAAAGCCAGAACCGCCCAATAGAGGCACCATACAAGGTAGACGTAGGTACCTCTACCTGCCAGCTCCCGTGGCATAGTGGTTAGGATGATCGCTATCCACACCGAGACTGGGAGGTGACGTGGGTTCGAATCCCCGCACAGGCTGCGCTGTCTGGGGTTTTCCCTGGGTGTTCCGGCAGACGTTCGAGACTAATGTCGGCACAGTTCCCCCTGAAGTCAGCCCAGGACGCGCACTAACCTCCTGTCCCAAAGTCCTTCCTTCTGTCCACGTCTGTACGCCGCTCATAGCCACAGTTGCTTCGCGGCGCTAACACTGAATCAGGAAAAAAAACTCTACCTTGGCACCAATCCCCACGAAGCACTCGGAAGATGGATGGTTCATCTCAATGGTTGCCGCCGTTTCGCCAGTTCACTGTTCAACTGAGATCGCCGGCCTCGTTCGAAGTCAATTACCGTTCAAAACGTCGATGACAGACACAAGGGTGACACAAACCCGCCATTGTTGTAACTACCCTCAAGCGGGTTTGATTTGATTTGACCTTACTGGCGGAAGGATAACAGGGCCCGGGTGCTTTTCGCAAAAACGCCATCTTGTCGTGGTCACATGTCATACGCACGTCATTTTGAGGTAATATGACTTTGTTTGCATGTCGTTTTAGCGCTTGCCGACTAGTCCCCGTTGGCATAAAGTCAAGAGATGAACGTATCTTGCCAGCGTAAACTATACGATGCTTCTTCAGCGACATGATATCCCATTTCTCCTTACATCTTTCCACTTCACATCTTTGGAAGTGGTCAACAGTATGAGCCCTCATGTAAACCCATCACCTCTTTGCCCAACGTGCAACGTAGAAGCCGATGTGCCACACATTCTCATTGCCTGCCAGCGGTACGAAGATCACCGATCGAGTCTCCGGCGCCGCCTTGCTCATCTAGGCTACCGAGAGCTTTCCTTCGCGGTGCTACTTGGCCCTACCCAGCACGCTGAAGTCACGTCTGCGCTGACACGATTCCTTCGGGAATCTAAACTCCTGGGCATTCTCTGATGCGTCCTATGCGCAACGATTAGTGAAGGAGCTGTTTCTTCTGCATTTTTTGATAATTTTCTGTATCCCAGCTGTTTTCTTTTGTTTGCTTGAAAGCATTAGGGAATAGCAAGCCCTCACCGTGGCTAACCTTTCCCTTCCCTTTTTTCTTACTTTGCATTAAACATATTCCCCCCCTCATGTACAAAACTGCGCGTTTTACTGCGAGGTTATCGGATAAAAAGAATTACAGGGATCGAAAAACGTCCAAAACGGCGCACAGCAAGAGTAAACTCTTTGTTTACAAACGGTTTGGCCGCCGAACACGGGCGCGGCCATCTTTAAGGTCACATGTGCGGTGACGTTTGCTGTGACGTATGACCATGACCGGTCCAGAATGCATTGCGTTCGCCGGGCACGCTTTCGTCAAAGAAGCGATACAATTGGATGCCACCTCTGTGACGACAGATGACGCTGCCCTATAGTAGGGTTCCGAGTTTTCGGATTTATCCGAAAAAAATCCGAAAAACGTAGTCCGGTAAAATTTTAACCAATTCGGATTAAGCCGAAAAACTCCGTTTGGCAGATGTTTTCCCTGATAACCGAGTTATTGTTCTTGGCTTCCTTTTGTGTCCTGGGTTTCTTCTGACCTGGGATACCCGCCCCACGCCCCCACCGCAACATAATAATGGTTTCCGTGACCTAGCTTTTTTTTTTCGGCGGTCATCTCGACTACTTTAGGATTCACCGCCCGGGTTTTTCCCCGGTGTGTTTCCCGATTTCCTTGTCCTGCACGTGACCTAAGCACTAAAATAAGCATCGAATCGAGGTCATCCGGAGTGGTCTTTTTGAAAGGGCAACTAGTTGCAGTGCTGACGACAAGATGGGACGCAAGCGAAAGCTGCCCTGCGACTGCGGCAAGGAGCACCCCGATTTCGAGGAGTTCACATCGTCCCGCGATCGCGATGCAAAGGTTGTCGTATGTAAGTATACTGCCACATAACAGTGAGCACTGCACACGGAAAGGGTGTATATTTGGAATTGCGGAACACATCTCAGTGTGCGTCGCACGAAATGTATTGTTAAGTTTGTGTGCCTTTAGTGTTGAAGCAATAAATGTGACGACTGCGTTTTCGCTGCACAACCGTGCGTGCGTCGTCCAGTTTTCTCCGAATTTCGGATATAACTGAGCTGTAAATCATACACTCCGAAAAACGCGGTTTAAAAAACCCAATAAACTCCGAAAAACATCCTCCGGTAACGCCCAGAAATAAACTCCGAAAACCCGGAACCCTAATCTGTAACACCACTTAGTTGGGGTCGACTGTAGTCGGGGTCAACTCCCACTGGATGAACGGCAGTTGAAAGCGCCCGTGTAGCAGGGCTGGCTACAGTCGTGACACTGCCCACATAAGGGAGGCCAACAACGGCAAGCTGCTTATCGTCGCCACCACCACCACCGTAGTAGGACTATTACCAGAAAGCCTCGACTGCTTTCAATTCTTAAAGATCACAGCTTTGTAAAAAAAAGAAAATAAAAAAAACGAGAGAAACTAACACCGAAAAAAGAAATCAAACAGCTACACACTGTTCAGCATCTAATAGCATTAGACCACACGGCCACTTAGGAACGCAACATCTCAAACACCTTTCTCGTTCCATTAAGAGTAAACTCATTTTCACGGAAAAACCTTATCGAAGCCTTTAGGGATCCTTTTAGTCTCCGGTCTTCCAGGTTGGCGGAAAGAACAAAAGGTGCCTGCCAAGAAGCAAGGGAGTGTCACTGTAGCGCGAGGATCCAACATTTAGGAGTAAGACAGCTCAGCACGGTCACGTGACAGCCTCCGGGGACGTCAAGCCCCGTCCGAAGGCATTACATCCATTGAAGGTGAGTCGTCTGTCATGGGACTAAACCGGCTCCTGCCGAACATGCGGAGCTGCAACGAGATTTAATAAACGCCGGCACATCTCCGGCGTGGAATCGGCTCCAGACCGAGCACCTCTGTGTTCCACTTAATTGAATTCAGGGGGGGCGCCATGAACGGACAGACAGAGAGAGAGAGAGGGTGGGGGCTTCATCATTGTAAGCAGGAATGCTTCAGAAAAACGGGAAAAGTGGTTCACAAAACGCGGTTTCCACAGGAAAATATTCGAGATGAACTTTTATTTTTGTGTGTATGAAAGGAACTTTGAAGGCACGTCTACACTCGAGTGAATGAAGGCGAAAAGTAGGCGTCGGAAAAGTATGTTGGTGACATCTGTCGAATAGGTTGAATGGAGTGCAGAGAAGAGGTGATTTTTCGAGAGGAAGAACTTTTGATAGACGTTTTCGTATAGGGGTTATTGGAAGAAAATATAGTCATAGGTTCTCAGCTAGGGAATGTTTCAGCAGGGCATCAGCGTTATTGAGGTATTTACATTCATGTTTAACGAGACGAGTCGTTTTTGCGAACTTGCACTTTGACGTAGCTACTGAATTCTAAAGGGCAATCCGACAATTATAAATGAAAAACTTAGAAGGCAGTAGTAACGCGCATCTGAGAGGATGACAAGACATCGCTGCGCTAACCCATGTACATTTTAATACTCGGTGCGAGTACACGGCAAGTACGAGGTATATCTTCAACATGAGACTATAGAATATTCAGATCTTTCGAATACCGAACCCAGTCCCGAGTGGTTTGGGACTAACATCTCCATTTTTTTTTGTTCTTTTATCAATCAATCAATCGAATATCGAAGCAAATAATGGTGTACATATTCCATTCGAATTACGAGCCGAATCGAAATAGTCTCGAAGCTGCACTCGTAAGTCGAAAAAACACCAGAATACACATATCACATGTTTGTGCCACATGCGTACTTGGTTGCGTATAATAGGACACCTTTCCATCATCATCACTTTCTCATCCCTTTCATCCCTTCCTCCAGCGCAATGGGGCAGTGTGACAGGCATCGCACATAGAAAGAGGTAAACGTAAGTGCGACGTGGGAGCAGGAACTACCGTTTCTCGTGTCGCGCTTATAGCCACAATGCACGTTATGATGCAACGTTATTGAAATAATTATGCGTGGATACTTTTACCGCCAGGTGTGATATTCTATTCCATTGCTGGCGACAATGCGGTGAAATGGAATATTGAGTCGTCATCAATGAAACGCTGGTGAGTGGAGAGTTTCATCGCCAGGTGCGATATCCTACCCCATTGTTGGCGACAATGTGGTGAAACGGAATATTGAGTCGTTCTCCTACTGGAAGTCTCACAGTGTTTAAAACCTTTAGAGGTGCTTTTAGGGCAGAGCTTCGGTGGGCTGGATTTGGCTATGGACCAAGCAATTTTGACATAGGGAGAGGGTGAGAGTCCAGCTGATTTAGAGACATGTGTGGATCGGAAAGGGGGGGGCGTAGAAAGGAAATGTTAGCCAGGCACAGAGCCGGCTTGCTATTCCGAAAAAAAAGGGGAAAAGAAAACGAACGAAAGAAAAAAAAAGGAAAAGGGGAATCGAAAAAAAAGCAAGGAAAGAAAAAGAAAGAAAGATCGGAAAGGTTGGTAGTGCAGGCAATGAAGAAGGATGTGCTCTAGACCTTCAAGATCACCGCATTGACTGCATCTAGGAGAATCAACTTGTCTCAAGCGCTAACGCCACTGAGCTGTAAAAGCCACGTTGAGTCGCATCCGATGAATTAATGCAGCGACTTGACGAGAGGTGTTTCGTGGTTTCCGGAAAGCAAGCGTTGGATAAACTCTTGCAAGCACAGGGGGAGGGAAAATGTCAGTTGTCAATTGGCCGGAAGCCAGGGGTGCCACTAGACGTCGAAGAATTAAACGACGGTCTCCTGTCAGCATTACAATACGCATTCGTCTCCGAAACGAGAGAGCTGCTTCTGCAGCTGATGAGAGATGAGAAATGTGAGCCCACATTCCATTTTATGGTAACGTTTGGTAATTTATAACACACACACACACACACATAAATGGGATGATGATGTGGTGGGTAATTTATGAGGAGGCAGCTTACCACCGTGTTTTTCGTCACTGCCATTACGAAACACGAATTTCCATTTGCAGCAAAGCATTAGCAGGGACGTCTTTCGAGTGATCCGGAAACATTCGGGTTTTCGTATTACAGTTCAGAGAGGAACTAAATGAGATATATTATATAATATATATGTATATTTAAAAATTAGGCAACTTTCTCCGTTAGAGGGGTCTACGAGGTTTTGGGCTTAGAATTCACTTTGGTGACTTCTAGTTTAATTGAAGTAATACAATTTATTTTATTAAGCTAGTTAGCTATTAGTAGTTAATTATGAGTTAATTATGATACTTTAATTTGGTTATTCTTACACCAAAAGGTAATGCCAAGACATTGTATTAAATTAAGTTCTTAAATGTCACCCACATCAACGATCGGAAAAGCGTAAATTCTACGTCAAGAAGCAATCCCGCAAGGTTAGCATCTGGACCGCTGTGAGAAGAGTGAAAACCTAAAGCACATGGAAGAAGAAAATATGACATAAGCATATTTCATACGAAAAGTATTCCAGTATATCTACATGTAAATCGACTCCCAGTTATTATTCTAGATCACGAGAACTACTGAAGCTTCGAAAAGAGAAGGCGAAGGCTCCACAATTCCCGAAAAGGTCAAGGTTATGGTATGGTTATGGTATGGTATGGTATGGTTATAGTTACAGTGAATATGACCGTTAATATGACCACTGCCGTTCCCGCGGATTTTGGTCATACAGCGAATTGTCATATTATCGAGAAACGCACCCTCCGCGGACCGGACACACACCGCCTACGTACAACAGAAGCCGACGTAATTATGATTTATTTTCCGAAAACTCTGTTAACAATGACTACGTCAAACAATTGGATATCTAGGAAGGACAAGGAATTGGATATCTATTTATTGCTATCTTACTTTTTTCAGCTTTCTCATACAGTCCTATCAGTACGGGACATTCAAGGTGTCATGAGAAAACGACTAACTACTTACAAGTGCACATATGATATTAGAGAGTTTTAGTAAATCGTACGCTATCGTCTTTGTGTACGTAAGGGATAGCGCTGATGGTTCTGCGCACTGCGTGAAGCTCCCTTTCTGTTATGGGCGTGCGCAGAACCATCAACGCTATCCCTTACGTACGCAAAGGCCACCAACGTACGACATACTAAAACTCTCTATTATTTCTGAAACTGCGTTTCTTACCCATACATAATGACAATCAAACTATAGAGAAAAGGGAAAAAGAGAACACCGTTTGTTGCGGTGGATTCTGCAGAGGATACCCGGGCCCGTCAAAGCAGAGCCATGCATTATTTAGAACATGTCGAAAACGGTGCGGAACGCCGGGCAGAGAAAACGAAATGAAGGCAGATTTGATCTCGTCCCGTCCCATGGCGACGATTTGAAGGAAGCGGAACAGGAGCTGTCAGGCCACCGTTAAAAGATGCGATGGGACCGGAACGAAGTGCCGAGCAGCCCAATGCATTACCCTCTCACTCCCCCACCACACACGTGTCAAGGGAACAAAACGTCATTCCAACTTCACATAAAATGGCTCGCGCCTGCAGAATCATTCTGAACAACATCTGCTTTGTCGTAATGAATACATCCTCTGACGTTGGTTCTAAATGCCTGATGATTTGCACTGTGGGGAGACGAAGGTTCTATGACAGCATCTCTAATGTCGGTTCTGCTTTAACTTCAACTATGACGTTCATCTTTAATCTTATGAAGTTGTAAAATGTACCACGTGACCCCATGAACGAGGTTTTGAAGGAAAAGAAAAACTGATCTATGTATATACTATTGCTGGAATAAATTTGGGAGAAAACATGGAATGTGAAAGACACATATCCAACAGTTTTCTTTTATATATTCGATTGTTTGTTTGTATATCGGAGTGTGAGAGCAACTTCTAGAAAGTGTACAACTAAACGTATATAATTATTACAATTTATGATGACCAGCTCCCGTGGCATAGTGGCTAGGATGATCGCTTTCCACGCCGAGCCTGGGAGGTGCACGGGTTCGAATCCTGTCTCCGGCTGTGCTGTCTGAGGTTTTCCCTGGGTTTTCCGAAGACATTCCAGACCAATGTCGGCACAGTTCCCTCTGAAGTCGGCCCAGGAAGCATACTAACCCCCCTGTCCCCAGTCCTTCCTGCTGTCCTCCCTCCATCTGTCCACGTCTGTACGTCGCTTATAGCCACAGTTGCTTCGCGGCGCTGACACGGAATAAAAAAAAATATGATTTCAATATTAAACCTAAAGCAATAGAACACCACTCTGCCATCCCTTCACTGCAACAGGCAGAACAAGAAAAAGAGGTGAAATAGGAAACTACTCCCAACGTAACAGGCATTTCTTCATCAGCGCTCTTCCATGTCCTACAGGAAACCCTAAGGAGCTTCTATCGCACTATGAATCGGCACTAGCGTCATGGAACGTGCTCAGCGTGCCATGACGCACTGTTTGTTCATTTATTTCGCTTTCCTTCTCCTTCCAGCAGCCGATTGGTCGGTAGCGATCGCGGTCTTCGCCTTAATTGGAGCGATTGTGAGCAATGTCCCCAATCTTTCTTCGTCGCCGGATCACGTCTATCGGCAAAGCTAGACTGTAATCGATTACGATGTACAAGAGAGAGAAAGAAAAGAAAAAAAAGATAACGGTGGGCCGCGTATGGAACGATATAAACAGCTATCGGGAGAGAACACTACCTGAGAGATCACTCGTATTAATAGAAATCACTGTGTTTCTAGTGTTAGAGGACGGCCACATTTCTTCACCTTTGAATTTTCTTCTTTCGCACGCCTGTCTCCATATTGCGAGGAAGAGATAATGCATGTGAAGAAGAGATGACGAGACATATTTTTAATCGCCCCTCAGTCGAAAACCAGTTCCAGCGTCAACATGGCCTGTTTTACAATATTTTCACTGCAATATTTTTGTTGTTCTGTCGAATTTTTACCAGAAACAAGCGTTCTTGAGCAATACATGTATTCACCTGTACGTATTATCTGCATATGCTATTGTGTTTAGTCGTTTAACTATACCCTAACGTCACCACCTTCCAAGAATTTCGAGTTCGCTGTATACTCCAGTCGCCGAAAGAGTCTTCTACGGACAAAGGGCAGTATACTATAATAGAAACTCTTTCACAACACCAAGCTCGCTTCTTTGCCGTAACACGGCGATACAAGCCGGAACAAGGAAAAACATGGAACGCCAATCCAGAAAATACGTACAGCTAAGAAGTGAGGGTGTCTTTAAAACCCTATAGCTACCACTGCCCGCGTTCGTAAGTTGGGAGGCTGCATACGACAGTCGGCAGGATAGATGGCAGCCTGGGCGAGTAGCAATTAGTATGCGAATGTCCAACTGCTACCGACGCAATTAAACTGTGCGTATTCTGGTGGGTCTTGCGCCTCTGGCGGCTCCGGCTGCACTCGTCAAGCTGGCCTAACTTTATTAAGTGGCTCCAGCACTGTGCGACATAGTTTGTAGTCTGATCCCGAAGATGAGTAGGTGTTGGCCTCCCTACGAGAACATGCGGCTCGAAATTTGAAACTCCGAACGATAAATCTAAGTTCGCATGTCGGGTTGCCTAATTACCGGTAGCTTTGGTTCGCGCCGCTGATTAAGCAGCCGGCAAGAGGTGTTTGATATACTTGTATGGGCTTATGACGCGTGCGAACAAATGATGCTTCCTTGGAGTTGGAGTTGGACGGACTAAAAATAATACGGGATTCTTTCTTGATTTCGACAGGTTGCATTGATTTTTGCACTGCATCGGTTGTGATTCATTTAAAATTTATTGCATCACTGATTCAGCGGTTTATTTTGAAGGTAATGTATGAAATTAGAGGTGATGCTGCATTGTGAACAGCATCACAAGTCAAAAGTTACACCAAGATCACGAATAGTGTTCACATGACATATCTCACCAATGCAAGCGTATGGAAAGATAGTAACATTTTTTGTACGAGTAAACGAGGCAAGCTTAGTTTTTGCGGTATTAATCAAGATGAATATCAGAGAACCAAGGCATGACACATCCTCTTCTAGAAGTTCACAGTTAGAGTGAGAAGATATAACTTTCATTACTTTAAGATCCTCAGCATACTGCGGTATCGTGGAATGCTGAATACATGATACAATATCATTTACAAATACATTAAACAGTAACGGTCCAAGATTTGATCCCTGAGGAACCCCAGAGGTAGGCAAGTACACATTTGAATACACGCCATCGACGCAGAGAGAATAGGAACGACGACGTAAATACGAATTTAAAAAGCGCACCAAAGAGTCACAAACACCGTATGATGCTAACTTGCATAAAATGGGATCGTGATGCATTTAATCAGACGCTTTAGAAACATCAAAGTATAAAACATATATAGTGTATGAGTATATAGCATATATAACATGCTTGTGCGCCATAAATGACCCAATCACCATCACTGTAGCTCAAGTGATAAAAAGCATCATGATACGTAATACCCATGTTCCATCATTTCTCTAAAATAGTTTAGCTCTTTTGCGACAAAAGAAAGGTGAATATAACACAAGAAGGCAAGCGAGCTATGACGTTGAAGTAGGCAACATCTCGAGACAAAAAGTAGGAGATGTTGCCTACTTCAAAGAAATTTGTTTAAGAGCTCACTGACTACTGAGAGTTTGCCTTAAGTTACTGGGACGACTTATAAGAACAGCCAGCGCTGGGTTTCAGTTGTATAGATCGGCTGCCACTGCCAATGTTATTTTGCTTTTTCTGAAATACTATTTTGTCCACACGTCAAAACATGTCACACGAAGTTCCCCCCCGCAGCGTTCCTCATCATCTCGATGCTTTCAGAGCCACTCGGTCTATACGCTAAGCAAACAGTGCCAAGTGCTTTCGTGCAAGTGTCCTTATTGTGGCACTCGGCATCCCACAGCTCTTGATTAAGGACTCAGAAGTGGTAACATCCTCAGGATCGGAGTGAAAAGCAAACAGACAAACGAGGGAGCCACGGGGATTAAGAGCCAAGGACGATTTTCCCGACCTGTCACCACCACGAAATGAGATTATGCTGATCAGACCGAGGTGCTAGGCCCCGCTTCCACCAGCTTGGCCGTTCCACTTAATCTTGCTGCACATAGATATGACACTCTAGGCAAGACCTAGTAAAACACACCGAAGATGAAAGGAGAGGAAGAAAGGGAGAGTGCACAAGGGAGGATGAAGACCACAGAGGAGCCGGAAGCTTAACGCTGTTCTGGATCGATGGGGTTTGCGTTTGGTAGAACAATGCTAGAACCCGGTCCAGTGCTCCGATTTCTGTTTCAGAAGTTCTTATTGTTGCGTGCTAGATGTTGTACAAAATTTAACTGCCAAGTGAAAGGAAATTGGCTGTCCTGTAAGCACTTGCACGTGTTGTACAAAATTGAACGGCCAAGTGAAAGGACGTTGACTGACTGCAAGCATTCGCACGTGTTGTACAATATTTAACTGCCAAGTGAAAGGAAGTTGACTGTCCTGCAAGCACCTGCACGTGTTGTACAATATTTAACTGCCAAATGAAAGGAAGTTGACTGTCCTACAAGCACCTGCACGTGTTGTACAGTATTTAACTGCCAAGTGAAAGGAAGTTGACTGACTGCAAGCACCTGCACGTGTTGTACAATATTTAACTGCCGAGTGAAAGGAAGTTGACTGTCCTGCAAGCACCTGCACGTGTTGTACAAAATTTAACTGCCAAGTGAAAGGAAGTTGACTGCCCACCTGCACGGTGCAAGGATGCTGCTGGCTATGCAGGTTTCCAACAAGACGCCACAATTGAGCGTTTGTGGTGCCAGTTAAGGACAGACAAATGTCAAAACTATTGAGGGCTTTGATATCTCATTTCGCACTGAAGCCTAAGGTAAGAAACGCCAGAACGGGCTGCTGCCGAAACACACGCTTCTTAAAGCAAGTCGTAAATACGCCCTAAGTAATAAGTCTGATGAAAAACAAGAACACTGTTTGCTTGAACAGAACAACAGATGCTTGCTAACACAAGGCAAATTCCCTTAAGACGCCGAACATTTCCTTCCGCCGCTGTAGCGACGTCGAAAGATCAAAATCCGATCGCAACGTCTACACGGCCGTACACAGGGGAGAAGGCGGAACCGTCCTATGTACATTCTAGATCAGCCCCGAAGGCAGGCAATTTCATCTTCCTGTGTGGCCATATGAGTGATCTCCCCCTGTCTATGTGTACCTAGACATACGTACTTTAATCAGAGCAAATGAACGGATGCATTTGGTCCGACAGTGTTACAGCTCCGTGTGTCCTTCAACGTGCTGCAAGTCTGCCTATAGCTTTATGACGTGGTCCTTAAGGAGCTCCCTTGAGACAAACTGTCCGCTGACATGGAGGCAGCAGCAGGAACGAACACACGGCCGTCTTGGAAGTCACGGCACTCGGATGCGGCCTCTACAGCGCATGTAGTCTGCCTCTTACACAACTGTTGCTTTGGCAGCTTATTGTTTACCGTCTCCACTCGTGTTTTTGGTCACACAGAAGAAGCCAATTTTAACCGTGAATAAAGTTCAAAACTCTGCGTGATTAGCAGTAGCACGCGTCCGGTAAGAGCGGGTCCGTTGTCGTCATCCTATAACTAAAGTTAATTAAAATTAAAAACTCGAAAAATCTCAATTTTTTTAACATTGGGCGCTGTTCAAACGATCTTCTGAGCGCCTCAAAGACGGAGGCGATTGAAGCGAGGTTCGATATGCCACGCCATATACATATGTATGTATGCATGCATTGTATGTAGTATGTACGATATGTATTGCATCCTGTGTGCAGCTGATGGTGCTAGCCGACAGACGTTCAACCTGGATGCAATTCTTGGCCCATGTCATAGCCATGTGCAACACCGTCGATGTCTTCTGATGTTCTTGGAGTTCCTCTTGTCTACCGGTTTACTCCAGACGCTGTAGGGTCCTCACCTGCATCTCAAGGACCATTGGCGCTTCTTTCATGTGTTTCTTTATTCACCTTCCTTTTGTGCGGCGTAGCGCTGCGCAGCCAGTGGAGGAGAGTTCAAGTGTTGTACTTGCACATAACTTCATTTTCATATCTCACATTTCATGTTTCGCGTGTAACGGGGTAGTGTACTGCTCTCCAGCGGTGAATCACCCCAGGCCATGGTCATGATCTATTTGTTGTTGTTGTTGTGTGCTTCGGCAGTAGACTGTGTGCGTCGAGACAACAGCCCATGTTCTCAAAGTGAAGCAACTGAAGCGCAAAGTCCTGTGTTTGGGGGCGCGATACTCGTTTCGCCTTGGGCGGCGGGAACCCACGCTACGCTGCTGGCCATATACGAGGAGAATTGACTACTTTGATTTGACGACTTCCTCATGGCGTGTCGGCGACTTTTCAAGATTTCGTCCTGGCAACTCTGGTCGCTAGCCAACTTTCCCTCGACGCCTCCGAGTTTAACGGCGGACGGTAGAGCTTATTGCCAAACAAGGAGATGCGCAACACTGAAACGCTACTATCAGTTCCGCCGGTTGGTGCGCCAGTGGGCGCACGGGGAGAAAGGCTCGGGAGACGTTTTGAGAAATGGCTCCTCGGAGCAGATAACGGCGCCGCCGGAAGGAAGGCATGGCAACCGCTCAATGGGACATATTTTTCAAAAGAAAACTTCGAGGGACCGTAATTCCTTCTCGGTTCGCCCCGATGGGTCATAGACACAGAGCAGGGCGCTCAGACAAATGGGCTGGCTGGCCGATTCGGTGGCGGAAAGCGTGGTTCAACTCTGGCTTTTCGATTGCCAGAGAAGTGAGTAGAAGTACGAGCGCTGGCCATATCACGTCCAGACTGGGAGGTATCCGGGTTCTAATCCCCGTGCTGGCTGTGCTGTCTCGGTTTTCTTCTGGGTTTTCCTCAGACACTGTCAGACATATGTCGGCCCAAGACCCCCCGCCAGAGCGTTAGTCGTGACGGTGCCCACCTCTGTGAGGCCGACAACGGTAAGCTGCTTCAGCACTACCACTACCACCACCATCCATCACCACCCATCACCACCACCACCACCAATGTGTTTGAACCGAACCGAACCGAAGAGCCTGTTTCTCCTGAGTTTCTCCTCTTTTTCTCTCTTTTGTTCTTTCATTTCTTCATCTTTTTCTTTTTCTGTTTCGGACAGCGACATGACAACAACAGATGGATCGTGACTATGACGTCGGGTGATTCACAGTGACATGACAGTACGCACTATGTACCCCCCTTTTTCTTAACTAACATATCAGATCGATGCGACGCTAGTGGTGTTCTTTGAGGTTATTGTGTTGAAGGGGGTTCAGATATTAAGCCCATCCAGGGGAAGGAATTTATGGTAATACTTTTCATTATGATATCTACAATACTTTCTATAGTACTATCTACTATGATACTTTCTATATACTAGTGCTTCGATCCCATATCGTAATACTCACTCTCTGAATGTATATTTGTACCTGTAATATAATACCTATAATACCCCAGAAGATGTAATACTTACTGAGGGACCTATGGGTCCCACCTACCGAGTGTCACCGGCGCACTTTATCGCTCGTTTCTTCTTCATCTTCTTCTTCTTTTTTTCTTTTTTTCAAGCACGGGTCCCACAAATGCTTGGTAACAAAAAAGAAACGTACTATTCGCCTAACATAAGCCGTGATTGGAGAATCACCACCTCAAGTAGCACACATAATGCTGACATCATGTTTTTTCCATTCATATTCCGCGCGGGTTGGTTTAAGTATCTATTAAACACCTCGGAACCGAACCAAATCAGGCATGGTCTGCTATATAGCGGCCAACATAACGTTACGGCAAGAGCAGCACTACGAAAAAACGTGACGTCAATACCAGGTTTCTTCCCTATTAATTAACAATATTGATATCTCTATTTAATAGCGAGCCTGCTCCCACGGCAGAAACTTTCCATGCGAGAGCGATTCAGGTGCGGGGAATGAGCTCTGCGCCAGAGTAACTCGATCCATATACGAGCTGCAAGATAGCAAGTTAATGAGACGGGACCAGAGCTCACAAACCGCAGGTGCGAATACAGATGGACTAAACCAGAAAAAATAAGGGAACACACAGGAATCCCGACGCTGCTACTTCATTTGACGATGTATCCTTAATGCAGTTCACCATACCCAATTTATGGCTTGGGGGCCGCCGAGAGATGCAGCAGTAAAATTTTCCTCCCATGGGCGTACGCTTTTATGTATTTGTCTAACACGCAGCGCACAGCCGCCGTCAAATCACATTAAGAAAAAAAAAAAGTTCTGAAGCTGCCGGCTGCATAAATCATGGAAATGTTCTTTTTTGTCGTTTTTTTGTGTTTATATGTGTGCGGAGTTCGACATAACTGGACTAGGAATCCTCTGTATGCATTTTTTTTTTTTTTCGCATGATTTGAGAGCGACTGTTTCGCGCTTTTTTTTAGTGAGAACACGTTTCGCATATTCGCCGGAGCAGAAGTCGTCATATTATGAAGAAACGGCGCACCGCTTTCCCTTTTCACTCTACTGTGCTGATAAACTTGCAAAGTAGGAAGTGCTCATCTACTTGGCACCGCCGACTAATAATAGTAAATAATTTGGAGTTGATTTTAGACAGGTCAAACAATGCAAACCACATCGGTATACATCAAATGTATGTCAAAACATCAAGTAGAACAGTTGCGCGTGCAATTTGGCTCGCATGGTACTCATGAATATTAAACGCTATGGAAACATTTGGAAGTGAATCGAGTCAGGTGAATACGCCAGCTGTTTTTCTACATGCTTCCAACATATCTTAGCGATGTAGCTTAAAGAAACATGCCTCAGCTTATTTCGAAGAGGTATGAGCTGGTCTGGCAACTCCTTCCTCGCTCTCTGAACTGCCAGTCAAAAGTCGCCGTACTCTACCCAGACTTTTAATAAAGTCTCGAAAGCCAAGATACGTGCGTAGTTTATGTAAGTAGTGTAACTAGAAGGAAGCTGAAGTTACCACCCACTACACAGGGAAAGAGACCTACGCTATCCCAGGAGCGAGGGAGTCAACTATGGATGCTTGCAGAAGACTGGATAGGTTCATCTTGAACCGCACCATCTTTCTCCTTCATGTATTGCATCTCATAGCATTAGACATCATGAAGCAGCAAGTAAAATATGAAAACAACGATGGTGGGAAACAACACGAAAAAGGGAGATGACATCAATTTTACATTAAGAATAGATTTGACAGCATTAGTAACATTAGAACAGTCAGCGAATATGTCAACATCATGTGTGTCGTATACATCCGGTTCCGGCATGTTAATATAGACGACTAATTGGACTCAGCGTGACTATTTGCGGTCGACATGTACTTGCACATAACTTTAACTTCATTTATCTCATATCTAATATCAAATGTTTCGCGTGTAATGAGGTAGCGTACTGCTCTCCAGTGGTGAATCACCCCAGGTGATAGTCACGATTTATTTGTTGCTGTTGTGGACACGAAAAATGGGATGTGATCTAAGCGAACGAGCGGGTGAACGGAGGTTAATAAAGTGCAGCAAATCAGGGGAGTTGAAGCAAAGTTTCTCCAGTATGTGCTTACGTTTGCAGTACACTCTATATCGTGCGCGTTTCATGTCTTCAAACTGTCAGATAGCATCAAGTGTAACCGCCATGAAAGCTTTTTTTTTTGTGTGTGTGTGTATGGATTTTTTTAAGAGTAGCAAGCCAAATATTAGCTGACCTCTCAACACTTAAAAAGAAGAAGAAGAGCTGACTTAGGTCTCATAACCCTCCGGTCCCTGAGCCCCTTCACAATAAGGATCGAAGTTTCATATGTTTCAACACGCCTGGGCCATATTCACAAAGTTGATATACCTCAGTGTAAAACTAGGACCTTCTCAGACTCATTTATACCGCGAACATCAAGGCTGGAACTACCTTCCCACGTCACTTATCACATCTCACAATTTTTCAGCATTTCGCTCAGCTCTGTGTAACATGGCAGCGGCAGTATTGTAAATAGTAACCAGTGTAACTGAAATGATTTGATGAATAACTTGTGATGAACATGATGATGTGATTGGTGATGAATAGTTTGAATGGTTTGTGCATGAAATCAATTGATTCATGGAATAAACAGTAGCAGTACCTGTACAGTAACCTGTAATGTTTCTCTTACATTAGTAACCGTTAGTACTCATTGTCAATCAACTCTGTACATACATGCTGTACTTCAGCACTTAGTTATCTTATTGCCTGTTCTGACCCTATGATGTCATCATCATTAGTTGGGTGTTGTTGCCTCTTTGACGTCATCATTTATCATTTACCGTTTGTGTGTGTGTGTGTCTGTGTGTTTGTGTTATTGCCTCTTTGTTTTGTTCAATGTGTTAACCCACTCCCCTCTGTAGTGCTCTGCCCTGAGGGGTGCTTACAAATAAATAAATAAATATGAGGTGTCGATCAATGAGAAAATTCGCTGGGAATATGGGCTCTGACAGCGCTATTACACCCATGCATTTTGCGCAACCGACCTCACCATCAGCAGCATCTGTGTGCGAGTTGGATTTCCTGTGTTGGGCATCCACGGAGATTATGATGGATGGAGCAGAACGTTGCGTGCCATCACTGCAGCCGTGTTGTGCGCAAATATGGTCTGATCACCCGGCACTGATGAATGAATTTTCCATGAGAGTTCATATACACATACCCGTACTAGGGTCAGAGGGCCGGCTTGTAGTGAACTACTTTTAAGCTGCATTCTGGAACTGCAAAGCTGAACGGGTAATATGCGGATGACGCTGAAATTGAACTCGCTGATGACGAATCGCAGTATGTCGTAGAGATGTTCGGAGTTGAATTTCTCGAGCGTATACGCCGTGAGTCTCCCGTATAGTATCGTACGGTTTAAATAAGGGCGGTCTATACCTGCTAGAGAGGGCGACCAAGCGCCCTAGAAGAAAAAGAAAAAAACAAAAAAATGTAATTATCCTTTTACATAGTCAGTAGCTGTTGGCAGTTTAGCCCTTGCCGTGAAAGGGCTCCTATGGAGTCATTTTTCTGCATTAAGTTCAGTACAAGTTCAGAAACTTCTGTATACCTCTGTACGTTCACGTTGGTGCGGTGGGCCATACTGGTGATTTCAACAACTGTGCCAAGTGACCCTGGTCTGTCATTTGATTTTGATTTGTTGCTTATATTTTCTGCAATTTGTGACGACATGTTACATATTATTTCTGTGGCATCGCAAGAGCTACATAACGCATCATGACTTATGCCTGTGAAGTAGAGGACTTCTCTCGCCTTCACGCGTTTAATTCTCATTTTCATTAGGGGTGGCGTCTCTTCACTGGTAAAGCCCCTCGCCATGCAGTAGGATACGTGTGGAACCGTCCTCTGTGCGTTAGCGTGCAGGATAGTAAGCGCAATACCTGGTGGTTAATGGCGCTTACCACTTGTGCGTTAATGACTTGCTGTGTAGGTAGAAGTTTTCTGGCCTGTTTTGCCGGTGTATCCGCTTTTGCTTTCCAGGTGTGTCCTTGTGTGATGGTATCCCACTGGAGAGCTGTGGTATTCTGTTTCCTCGGTAGTCATTGGATCTCCGACGCATGGCTTTGGAAGAGATGCTTATCGGCACCGCAATTTTACCATCCCTTCAGGTCCTTCCTGAGGGAGCCGTTCGACCAATGCGAAGTCTTGAATCTCAACCCATTGATGTTGCGTCTTAAACTATTTAAACGGATCCAGGGCGTTTCCTAACCCTGAACCCATGAGGCTCCTCACCTTGCGATAATACAAGCAAAGCAGCACGCTAAGAGCAGAGTACACCGAGGACTCGTAAATCTCCTTTGGCTGACACGGGAAAAAACACGGGCTTCCAGGCACGCGTCCCGTAATGGTTGGGTAATGAAGGAGCCGTTTGACGGGCGGATGCTTATCGACGGCGTGCCTTTCCACCGGAAGTTCCGAACCGGAAGTCCCGCAGGACTTCTTTGACGCCAGGCTCATTTACTCTGCCCGCCTGTCAGCAACCTGGAGAAACCCTTCTTTTGCTTTGTGCTTCAAGAACGCAGGTAACAGAAAGAAAGCTGCGGGGCGGAAGAAGCTTACTCGTACTGGTTCCTCGAGAAGGAGACAGACAGCGATTAAATCGGTGGTGTGTAAACGAAACTTGGAATAACATTGTACCGAAATACTAACAAGTGCATCTATCATCAGGTCTCAGCATGACGTCATGCAGACACTATAGTCACGGCTGAGCTGTGAATGACGAATTATGGACGTCGCATTTTGGTTTTCCCAAGGAAAATCTCCGGCTAATTCAATCAGCTCGTAAGCCGTGCACTCTGAGAAAGAAAAGGAGTAATATCGTGGAGAAATCAGGGCTTCTTGTCCACTAGAGCGCGATTACCCCTCATTTTACTCCCCTGACCCCGAAATTTCCTCCGCAGCACTGAAAGCAGTTCCGAAATTCCCCAAACGTTGATGCAGGGGGGGTTGGGGGTGGAATCTATTTATTTTGACACGAGAAGTCAGCCAGAAAGGATGGATTGCTATTCCTTGTTAAATAACTCCATATTGGGTAGTCATGCTCCTGGAGTAGTTAGAGTAAGGCGATGTAGGGTCTGAGGTCTTCCACCGTGCCCCCCCCCCCCCCCCCCCAACTTTGATGCACTTAGTCCCGGAAGGTACTGAAAAAAGGACTTGCGGAGCATTTAGTCCTCAAAAAGACCATAGGTATTTCTTCTTGTTCCTTCTTGAAGCGTACTTTGGAGACGTTCTGCCTCTTTGTTTCTCCAATTTTTGTTTATTCTTGCCGTCTCTCAGCCACCCGTGCTTTTCTAGTTTCCCACTTTTGTAGGATAATGTGCCCCGCGAAGACGAAAGGGAATTCCCTGTATTCTGATTCTCTCTATCGTGAATGAATTCGTGAACAACAATGGTAGACAGCTGCACCTCTGGAGGGTTTTTTTTTCTCTTGTCACAACCGCTCAGACGAAGCGTACAGTGGTTACGTGGAAGCTTCATACGTGGGCATACACGGAGATTCATTCTTCTTGTGTCCACGAGCAAAAGACGTCGTTTACGTGGAATTTACTTCTATTGTCTCTCTTTGTCGCTGATGATCTAATTAACGAAATGCAGTAATACTTAGTGCGCAACAATTCACCCCCTTTCCTTTAATATTACCGTCCTTTTTGAACCCATACCAGACAAAACGACACAAACGGGATTGATATATAAACAGCGATAACAGAAGGTCAGTGTCTTGTAATTATCCGCATTGTTCAACGGTTTCCACAGATAGCATTCTCTTTCGTAGTGCGGTCGAACGCGTAGCTTAACGTCTGTGAAGAAGACGAGAACTGCTCTGAAAATTAATTCTGTAATTCTGTGATGATGACGTAGTGGGATGTTCTGAAGAAGACAAAAACTTTTCTGAAAATTAATTCTGTAAACATTAAGTACATCGATGAACAGATTTGGGGGACGGTTATATTTGATAACACGGCTGAACGCAAACACTACCAAACACTACATCCTTATAAGAATTGTGCCATCTGTTAACAAGCGTGAACACACATCTGCACGTGCATACACTACCATACACAGTTATCACCATTCAGCAGTCCTTGATAAAATAAAAGTTTTATGTTTTAAAATCTGATGTTTTTTTTTTTCTTCTATCCATCATCATCATCATCATCATGTCAGTTATTAGTAACATCCAGAGCCGTAGCGACGGTGGGGAGGGGACGAGAGGGGCAGCCGCCCCGGGCGTCCTCGCCAGAGAGGGCGCCGAACGGCAGGCCCTGGCAGATTGGTTGTGCAGTATAAAGTGGGAAAGGAGAGAATTTGAATTGAGAATTTGAATCTTGGCAGCGCAAATCAGCGTTTTTTTTTTCTTCTTTGTCTTAGATTTAAGGAAGGGGGGGGGGGCGCTTCACGTTTACCCTACCCTGGGTACAATCTCGCCTAGCGACGGCTCTGGTAACATCTCCCTGAGTCAGGAGAGTTATGAACAAAGGACGAACCTCTACTTCTTTTTAAGTGATGAGAGAGGTCGGCCAAGATTTGGCTTGCTACAAACCTCGTCCGTTTTTGTGTTTGTCCTTTGTTCACTACTCCCGAGACTCAGGGACAAGTTATACCAGCAACCAGCCTGCACCGCCTCGCTTGCATTTTGTTTCTTTGGTCAACAAAAGTTTTGTTTCTTGTTGGTTGTGGTGATGATGCGAAAGTGCACTTTGCATGGCATCTCTCACTTCAATTTTCTGCTCTTCACTTCACTCTTCGTTTGTCTCTTCTCCTCCTTCTTGTAAGTATGGCAGGGAACTTTATAGTTTTTTCTTTATTTTTTTTTTCCTTTGTCTCAATACGCGTGAAAGCATTCAAAGTAAGATGAAAGTACGAGTTGAAACTCACCGGACTTTCAAAAGTTTTCCCGTCATGGACACCGTTTAAAGGCTATACAATCTGAAAAGGGACCCGTCGGCCAACCTATTTTCCCTTTCGAGAACAGCGCTAGCGCTTCCACCGTCACAAACAGGGCGGAAGTGCAAGATGCTGTTCCCGCTTCGAGGAACGCGCGAAAATGCCCGAAGGGCTGTTAGCGATAGGCACTGTCGTGACCGGGAAGATAAAACGGAAGTGATGGACGGAAGAGGAACATTTTAGGAGTGACATATGACAATGACGCATGGAAAGCCCAGGGGACTGCAGGAGGAGCACGTGGGACGTTAACGCTATATGATAGTCGCTGGAACGAGTTGACAGTGTAACGATGTGAACGTATTGGGAATTGAACAACAGACGTTCATCAAGTTTCTACGTGTCACGGGATAACAATGTCGCAATAGATTTTGATTTCGAATTGAATTTCGATTTCCCCATAGCTGAATGGGTCAGGCCATTTATTGCATGGCATTTTTCTACATGATTCCACCAGGGAGTTTTCTGGCTTCCAGAGTTTACGTGCTTTTTCGTTTGGTGTGTGTGTCTCTCTCTCTCTTCATCCTCTCCTCTACTGGTTCACGTGACCACAACGTACGTTATATATAGGTGTCACTTCCTCACTGTTTTGTACCGGATGAAATGCAGTCCACTGCATGAAAGCTTGAGTCATAATAGACGCAGTAGTTTCAATGCTTTATCCCTTTATCCGGTATCTCCCTCAACGACTCGTCCTCCGACGCCACTTGCGACAACTTGGTTACCCCAACGTCTCTTTGCCCACTCTGCTCGGTCCAGTCCTGCACAACCAGGGGGCGGTTACGACGACTCTCTTCAGCTTTCTTCATGCCTCCGGCCTCTCGACCAGCCTCTAAGGCCCCGTTTTGTGCGTGTATGTTTGTTCTTTTTCTTTTTTTAAAGGAATAGCAAGTCGGCCTACGTCTGACTAACCTTTCCTCCCTTTCTTTTTTCAATAAACATATCCCACCCCCTACCCCCTTTATCACGAATTCATGTCACTGCAATCCTACGTGCAATCTCACGTGTGACGCGGAATAAAATTAATTTATAGTTTCCAGATGTATGACGTCATGCGGTTCCCAATGTACAGGCGCGTCTAGCAATACTGCTCTTCGAAGGTTGATCTCCGTCTCGTAACCACTGCTGCTTGCAGTTTTCCAACGTGCAACGGAGAGCGGAGACGCGTGCAGTTGCTAGGAGACAGACGTCAGAGTTCTCAGTGACCTCACATACTCTGGGAGAATCCGAAAATATGAAGTTCTAGGGGGGGGGGGGGTAATCTCGAAAATTCCTGGAAGCGTGTAATGTTCATTGACGGCATTTATATTTTGCGTGTTGAGACTTTTAGGGAGGTTGATCTTCCAAACGAAATAAATATTTATTTTTTAGTCCGCAGTGACGGTGTAAGGGGATTGCGACAATTGGTCCCGAGTTTGTACGTGCCAAATAAATGTGAAAGGCATGTGAAATTTGCGTCGATGTGAACCTATCACACTCGAATTTTTACAGGAAAGGCCATGATAGGTGCGTAGAAAATCGAAATAGAAGGTGCGTAGAAAGAGTAGCCAGTCCCGAGTGGCTCGGGACTAACATCTTCATCTTTTCCTTTTACAAGTCAAATCAAACCAAATCAAATCAGCACCACGACTAACGAAACTCATTCGGCCCTTGCACCGCTGCAGGCATCTCCGCCAGTGAAGCAGCGCGGAAAATATCACGTGCTCACGAGCACCAATGGGAATCCTCGCTCTTCTTGAGCTTGCCGCGCATGTGTGTTCGAGGGTTTGTATCTCGCTAAATACTTCACACAGAAATATAACTATTTTGATTAAGTGATCAACCGACATTGAAAACTCGAATAACTCGAGATAAACGTTCAGAGAATAATACCGCCCTATGGGCATTTCATGCGCTGTTTAACTCGGAACACAACAACGCGGTTTTGCTTCCACTTTGTCGCAGCTTCTCCGTTGCAATCATTGAGCCCGAAGTGACAGATATGTATGGAGTAGCGGGCGTTAACGCGGCCTCTTCCCATGATAGCTCATTTGTGAGCCTTGTCTTGAGGCGGAATACTAATAGGGGCGTCGCGTGCACTAGGGATCCTCACGCTGAGCACAGGGGATTCTGTAAGGGCCCGAGAAAATTAAGCCGGCTTTTCCGAATAACCACAGACAGGCGTAAGAAGGCGACACCTTCGGAATATATAGAACGGCTCGTATAAGCAACGGCTCGAATGTCGTGCATATGCGGAACGTGGAACAGCGATTCTGAAGCGATGTTCCGGAATATGGATTTTGGTTTACAGGAGAAGCGTGTTCGTTTGTAGCACTAGATTGCTCCAGACGCTTTAGTTCTTTCTTGCATTTTCATCCTTCCTTCATCATCTTCACATAATGTTCCACGTGCAGTGGGGTAGGGTACTGCACCACCGCGGTGAAACACCCCATCTCATCGTCATCATTTATTGTTGTTGTTGCTGTTAGTTTGCACAGGTTTACCTCTCAACGTTGGTAGTAAAATAAAATGGCGTAGCGACATGTGAATATGTGAATACTCCAACCTGTTTAGAAGTAGCAAAACTAGCGTAGTAAAAATAGCGTAAATAGCGTAAAGAGTAGGACATTGTGACACTGCTTCCCAGCCTCCTTGCGCTGCTCAATGGTACAATGGTTCGGCTTAAACCACGAGCGTGACTCCGCAAATCTGTGTCACTACCCGTGTAGTATGTGGCCTACCTGTGCCACGGTGAAAGCCGAAAGGCTGCAATCGATTGGATTAATGATGTCTGTAATTCGTGTAATTATGAGCGTACTGCAGATGCCGGGAACATCAAAATTTAAGGACTCTCATTTTAAAACCCCGAACTTTTCCGGTCTCAACATTCACGCTCGATTAAAATGAAAATTTTAAATCTACCTAGTGAAAAGTAAATAACGAAATGTAAATAAATCTACTTACTGGTACGACTTTACATCTTCTATTAGTTTTTCTGTCGTTGTGCCCAAAGAGTGTCGCTCTGAAACCTTGCTGGTTTGAGAGGTTTCCTCATTTCTTTCTTTCCTCATTTTCGCAAGTTGCATATTTCTGTAATGAGAAATGCGGCTTCGCTTTTTTATTAGTTTTTATACCGTTTGAGGCAACAAACAATCAGTTGCAAAACGGTCAAAGAAAGGGGATGATGATTTGTGTTTTATTGGCGCATCAACAACTAAGGCCATAAAGGGTGAAGAACAGGACGAGACAGACAGGCCCTGTTCTATACTGTTCTTCGTCCAATCTGCTTTTGTTTCGGAACTCCTCAAACTCAAAGAGATGTAACTGTCGGCAATTACACGAGCCAGCTTGCCTGCAGTTACAATGTTCTACGATATAAAATATCAGATCTCAGGTTGTCCTATGGCTTCCAGGATGAGTAATCCTAACAACAACAAAAAAAAGTTTTTCCTGAGAACCTGGGTTTTTGGGCACAGCTTGCCCTGGAATCTTATGTTGATATGTGCTGTTTGATCCCAACAAATTCAGTTGAAGTTAGCGCTTGTTCTTGTGATATGATGTGATAGAAAAAGAAAAAAAAGGGATTTAAGTCACAACAAAATCAGACTGGCTACCCCAGGCCACTTAGCAGTAGTTAGTTGAAATAAATATAAAAAAAGAAGGGAGAAAACCCAGTAGATGGGGCGCGGGAGACAAGCATCCCGAACTAGTGGGAACACTTGTCACAAAAGAGGGACAAGAAAGTGTCACAAAATGCCAATCAGATGCGTTTCTTCAAGGAAACGTAGGAACGTTTTCAATGCAGCCGCTTGATGATTGAATGGCTGAGGACCCAGGAGCTGTACAAGGTCAAATGGCCGGGCGTCCAAGCGAGCCAGACTTGCTTCTAGTGTCCTGCCATGCAGTTTGGAGATGTTCTTGTCTCATATGTCTATACCCGGTCCTTCCAGAACTAGGATGTTATGCTCCAAAACTGCTGGCATTTGCCGCTAAGAACATTCTCGGTCTACATTCTGTGCGACTTGATGTCCCTACACGGAAGTCTGTAAGACACGATATTCACGTTCACTGTTTACTACAGAATATAATTGTTGTTGTTGTTACTACAAGTGCGTGCTTTATTACGTGTTTAAAACGAAACAAACGCAAAAAAAAAAAAGAAGGAAAATCGTTCTTTGGTTTTCGTCAGAAATTTTTGTTAACAAATTATTTCGTCGAAGCCAAATACCGAATCAATAAGAATTTTCTCGTAGTGTATGAGTAGGGTTTCGCGTTTCCGGTTTTTATTTTGGGGCGGATTCGGCGTATGTTTTTCGATGTCTATTGATTTTCACGCAATCGGCGTTTACCCGACATGGCTTACCCGACAGTTATCGGCGAATAGAAATCACAATGTAATTTCCGCACGACGCTCATTCAACATGATGTTGATGTTGATGTTGATCAAGAAAAACAATAGGGAGATATTGAATTCGTCACGCGCAACATGACGTTGTTCGCTGCGGTGGCGTTTTACGGCTAACGAAAAAGTAAACGGCTATTTTTCACAACCATCGTATTTCTGTATATGGTTTTCTCATCTGCATCAACAACTTGCTGGGCACGTGCAGCAATTTATCTCTGTCGTCGTTCCTGGAATGTCCCTCTGTATTCGGTGTTTTTTTCGATTAAAACCGAATTAGGAAAAATTTACCCGGCGTATGTTTTTCGGTGTTCTTCGATTAAAATCGAAACAGCGGGACCCTATTTGTAAGACACATAGATGTCATGTACACAAGACATCACCTTCAGCAAGCCGAAAACGACCACTGCGCCCAGAAAAGGTCCACACACCATCCACGAACCTCTTCCGTCCCGCGACCACAAGCAAGGACCCCCGATAAGACCCACAAATCGCAGTAAATATGTTATACAAGTTGTGACGCAGTATACTGTGTGGGCGTTTATCACGGCGGAACGGAGATCACGCCAGCGATTGGAGCAGCCTACATAAAACGATCGGGCGGAAATTAGGACATCGTTTGGTGGTCCGATAGAGTACAGCGGGGTCTATGTTCATCAATCTCGCCGATCGGAGGCGAACCTTAGAGGAACCATTGGGCAAGCAGGCGCTGCGCGTAAACGGATCACCGGTCGGGTGGAAACAATAAGACAAATAATAATTACCCTGTTATCTATAGGAGTCCGTCCTACAGTCGATACGTGTGTGTTTTCTCGAAAGCGAGAAAGATAAAGAGTTGTACGTAACTCGTTATCTAGCAAAGAGTTACTTTTTGGGTGACGAAGTAATGCGTGTAAGTAACGCGTGTATACGCTCCGTTTCAAAGTAAGCAAGTATTATCGGAAAAAAGAAAGAAAGAAAGTATTGGAGCAGGGTGGTTGCCGCTTTTTTTTATTCTGTGTTAGCGCCGCGTAACAACTGTGGCTATGAGCGGCGTACAGATGTGGACAGATGGAGAGAGGACAGCAGGAAGGAGTGGGGGACAGGGGGGCTAGTATGCGTCCTGGGCCGACTTCAGCGGGAACTCTGCCGACATTCGTCTGGAAAGGCTTCGGAAAACATAGGGAAAACCTCAGACAGCACAGCCAGTGGTAGGATTCCAACCCACTACCTTGCAGTCTTCAGCACGACCTCGGCTACCACCAAACGAGCGGGACGCCTTACTGCCACTTACTGGCGCCTCAAAGCCCGCTCCGATATAATATGAACGCCATTCTTAAGTATGTCGACATTTCATATGTTGGTCACGTGGGAAACTGATGTCGAGTCCGCGGGTTCCTCAGGTCGCCACCCATATCACTGATCACGTGGAACATCCTTCGAAAAATGGTTGTGATTTTTACCCTGGTTGTGATTCTTAATAATCAAGCACATGTTGATTTTACATCTTTGGCTCCGTGGAATATCATTGTAAAGTAACAATAACAAAAATTAAATTATGAGTGATGACGTCACGGAGTAAAGTAAACGTGGCTCGTGCATGCGGGAAACGGGAACTCCTTCATTTTGTTTTCTAGTTTAGTAGCAAGTAACATATTTAGATCCTTTTTACCCCAGATGACGCGTTACGATATTAAGTTATTATTATTATTTTTTGGCAACATGTACAAATAGTACCTTACTAAGATACGGCACTAAGTACCGGCAAAGCGACCCTAATAGTAACCTCTTTGCGGCTTTGTGAACAATACGAAAGCCGCTGCAGAAACCGGGCTGCAACAATTCCGCGTGCCCTTCGAAGTTTGTGGCATTTCATTGCATATATGAACCTAATACACACTCTACGATAATAAAAAATTGAGTAAATTAGGGAGCAATTACAGCTACTGGTCTCCTATAGATTGCAATCGCTCCTCATTTCAGTTGGTTGACCCCCCGCAGGTTTACATCACTTCTGCGGCGTCTACGACTCAACGTCGCCTTCACCCCTGTGTTCTGGGTTAAGCTGGGTCACAGTAACACGGCGCTTCGCCCAGCTTGCCACACCCCAGCTAGGATCTTCCATATCATCGAGGACTGCTACCGGTACACGAGTGAACGCCGGGTGTTTCGACTCCATTTGGGCTGCTTGACCATAGACCATTCAGCTTGTCCAAAGTACTTTGCCCATGGAGCTCTCCTGCGCATCAGGGCCGGGCACTTCGCTCCCTTTTTGCTTTCATGCAAGCCACTGGACTCCTCGAAGAGCTCTAAACAGAACTCCGACGTCGCTTCCCGTTCATCATAATTCATACTCTCATTAACCGCTGTGAAGTGGGGTAGGGTCCTGTGGCTACCACGGGGAAACATCCCATGTCATCATCACTTCTCCTTCATTTATTGTTGTTGTTGTTGCCTGACCCCGCAATTTACTTCCTCACGGTGCTGTAAGTAATCCCTAACCTTTACAGAAGTTTCCACGCACTTAGCCCCGAAAGAGAGTGATGGTTGTGGCAATGCATTTAACCCAGTAATAGCTTGATAAAATAAAAAAGAAAGGGAAGGTTAGTCACGATGGAGGCTTGCTATTCCCAAAAGCAAAGACAAACTAACAAGAAGGAAGATGAATAAACAGAGACACAGCAAATTATGAAATTTTCGAAAGACAGCTCCTTCACTAATCGTTGTGCAGACAGTCATGTAGGAGGTACCAGAGAGTGCCCACGAGTTTAGCTTCACGAAGGAATCGTGTCAGCGCAGACGTGAGAAGGACTCAAGATCAGTCCTCCTGTTTTTACATTTTTTTTTTTAGAATGCAGATTTTGATAGTTTTTCTTTCCTTACTTTTCTTTTTTTAGTGATCCTGATCGGCGTGGCGGGTTTGGCATATTGGTGCAAGTTCATTTTTCGAGGCGCCATCGAAAACATACGAACGGACAAAGAAGACAGACGATGCGCGTTGACCCATACGTTGCCTGCGCGCTCGCTTGCAAGATAGACGACACACTTCCTAAATGTTGTTACTGGGACAACATGCGTCGTCAATTTTCTGTGCCCGAGACAGCACAGCAGAAAGTGAATTTGCCGTATCCCTATTTTTTAGCTTTCCTCCTACCACAAAACGTCAGAATTAAGTGCAAAACAACGTGAAGTACTCACGAGAAAGCTTAGACCTTTTTAAGAAGATGCTTTGGACGCGGGACATCGGATATTTGGAATCTTATAAAATGATTTAGTATGCCCCCGTAAAAGTTTCTATTATGTGCGATCAAAGCACAGGCGATAAGAACAAAGATACCAATTAAATTATGAATGGTAACATCATGGGACATCACGATAACAAGTTCATTTAGAGCCAACCCCGTTTTGACCCTTTTTGTTGTCAAACTACTCGCGTTCGACTGCAACCTAACTGTACAAACTGTGGCAACTATCCTCGAAGCCTCTACCATCGAACCTAATCTCTACCATCGGGAAGCTCGCCCAAAAAGCTCTGCTAAACTTTCTGAAGGTCGACCTGCAAGTAAGTTACTACTTGCAAATAAGTTAACGGACCTCCGCTGTTACCCCCCTCCCCCCTTGCACAAAAAAAAAAAAATTACAGGGCGGTTACTATTGTCTAACACGAATTTCAGCGGTAGCTGTTGTGTGTGGGTGTTGAGACATTTATTGCTAATATATGCACAACTACTTTAGAGTGACAAGTACTGCCTTGTGACCTGCGAAGTGAGTGGTGACGTGTAGAGCAGGGATTAAGCGGGACAAAAATATTACTAAAATCGGGACAGAATCGGCACAGGAAACGCTGAAAAATCGGGACCCTTTCCGGGACAAGGTACCCATCTCGGAGTACGTGTCAAGACTGCTTTTATTAGCTTTATATTATTTTTATTTGCTTTGCATCACCGAAACCTAAATCGAAACCGGAGGGTTTTGTGATACAGCCACATCGATTTCCCCAGAGACCTTCCCGTTAATAGCTACCACTGTAATATGTTACACACGCTAAGAAAAAAGAAGTAATTTTACTCCTTTTGGGGACTAAATGCATTGCCACAAAAAATAGCCCCTTTCGAGAGTAAATGCACGGGGGTAAATGAATGACACAGAGTGGAGACTGCATTTCACGCTCTGTTCTAAGAGTACCAGGTACATAATTTGTGTGCATGCATGAAAGTACTTTGAATCAAACCGTCAACCGTGATATATTGAGTGAAACAAAATCTTGCGACATACATAGCGCACAATTCACGAAGAAAGAAGCGCTAACTGTTTCTTACTCTGTTTGGGTGGAAAACTGTGAAGTTGGCTGAGTTATGCAGCCATATGCCATCGAATTGACCAAGAGCACATATTTACCTAGACTGTTGCATTCGGAAGACCATTTGTGAAGTTCAGAGACAATTTGCATTCCTGGGAGTAAATGTCGGGGTTAGGGGACTAAAATGGGTTGTAATTGGGGGGCAGTCTAGGGGACTAGAAGCTGCTATTACTCCCCATTTCACTCCTTTTTTTCTTAGAGTGCACCAGAAAAGCTCCAACTTTTGGAACTCTTCATCAGAGGCTCATCGCGATTATACAATCCCCTATATCACCTGCATAATCTTACCTTATAACTTACCTATAAGTTGACTGAGTTATACAGCCTTATGCCATCAAATTGACCAAGAGCCCATATTTACGTAGACTATGGCATTCAAAGGACCATTTGTGACGTTCAGTGACAATTTGCAGTCCTAAGGAGTAAATGTCGGGATCGGGGAACTAAAATGGGGAGTAAATGCAATCTAGGGGACTAGAAGCTTCAATTACTACCCACTTAACTGATTTTTTTCTTAGAGTGTATACTGCTCCCGCATTAACCTTACTGCTCCTTTTTTAAAGTCCCTGTTCATGCTCGCCCGAACTTCGCAAATTCTCTTCTGCTTGGCGACGATCACTAAGAAGACTCAGCGAACCGATAAGAGTTATTTCCAGAGCGTCACGCTAAAATCTAAACGGTGCCCACGGTCTCTTTCAGCAAAACTGTAGCGAATTTCCATCAGCATGTTTAAACAGTGTTTCCCCCTCCAGGGTAACTGGCTAAGGGACCAGGGCAACGCAGTACAGTTTCGCTACGCTGTCCGATGAAGCATTAAATATGCGACGGCGAATAATTGCAGCATGATGGGACGGACGGACCAGCGCGGCTCCGTCGCCGGCGGCTGAGGCTATTCAGCCGGAAACCAGAACGCAGCTCTTAATAACCACGAATTTCTCGTACGCCACGCGGTAGCCTGCGAAATTAGTGGAACCTGTCCTGGCAGAGATTGTCGCAGATTGTGGAAGCATATTGGGAGTGACTCGTGGGATCTAGCGCCACCCGCAGCGGCACGTACATTGGATGAGGTAGTGGTCAGCCCATCATGGCGCCAGGTAGAGATTAATCGGGAGTTGGTTTGCAGTAACAAGGTGTTAGACGTATTTCTTATTCGTGAACAATGCTAACACCGTACCATAAAAAAAAAAAAAGCTTGACGATAAGATATACAAGCACCATTAAACCTGGAAAGTGCTACTTCTCAACAACATTACGCACTGGACACTGTTGTCATTTCGAGGCGATATCTGATTGTTCACACCAGACAAAAATGTTTTCTTTAACGCGGACACATGCGGTCTACTTAACTTTCGTTTCCCGAGAGAGTTGGCTGCACCACCGCAAGATTGTTTCCTTCGTTTTGCTTCTCTCCCGCGCTTTAAGGAAGTAATGTAATCGGCGCCAGCTTGCAGGATATGAAAGCCATTATTTTCGTTCGCAGGGATCTGAAAAACTGAAGTAACTTTGTTGAATTTGTTGATTGCAATCACTTCCCCGACTGTCACCGTAGAGAATGACATCATTTTGGCCGAAATATCGCTGCTGCGTGCCGAGAGAAGAGACTTTGTTGCATCTCCTGTGGGCTCCCATGTATTGAAAATTTGACAAAATTTAATTCGCCAAAAAACAGTGGATCGCGTCAGGCCTTCAAAAATACGCCATTCCCTAGATAAACTCGAGGAGAACACGCCTGTACCTGTTTCGTGTAGAAATTTAGCTAGGTTTTCGAGAACCCTGCGAACAAAAATTCCCCGTAGCCTTTCTTAAGAAGTGAGCCCTCCTTGACCAACTTTTTCTGACACTGTAAGTACAGTACTGAGAGCGTTCAAAAATACGTAATATAGTCGTGTCCAGTCTAAGAGCGGTACGTTGAAGATCCCCCCCCCCCCCCCTATGTTTGTTCCGATGGGCTGCAATAGCTAGCCACATCACCCTGTACGTTGCGACATGTTGTGCGCAGACACCGAAACTATAGGACTCTAGTGGCATGTGGTGGAGCTGCAGTGTATGTAATTTATCCGTCGGAGTAACACTGTTAGGGTTGACGTACTACATTTTATGTCATTCTTACGTTGAACACGGGTATTCACTGGCGGCGAAAAATGTTAGTGCCATTTTACGCAAGCCCTGATGGCGGTGAACTCGTAAGAACGTATTGCACGTATCCTCCTTGCGTTGTATTAGAAGAACATAAACTACTTTCACGTGTCCTCCCTTCAAGACGAAGGATGCGTCTTGAAATGAAAGACTGCCACGAAAACGCCCTCGGACACACTCCCGCCCTCTGAGGCACATGGCTCGCGCACACTGCACTGGCGCAGCAGCCTCCGTTATGGGCGTTTATGGCGGTATTTATGGACGCTCCCTAACAGCTCAATTAAACGAGAGGCTCTGAATCCCAGCGATATATATCGAGGCTATATCTTCGTTTTTCCCTCCAAAGCCGCGCTTCCCTGTCGTCTCTATAGCTTCAGTTTAACAGCGAAATTCACTTAACGCGTCGATCCCAAGACGGGTAAGCGGCACGTGATAAGGATGTAAAGTTTCGCTGAGAGGAGATTGATAGAGAAAATTCTCGGAACTTATATAGTGTGATGATGGGCGCTGTGGCGCTGAGCGCGGTAGTAAATAGTGAGCTTCTCCATGTATTCACACGAGTGACGTCCCCACGGAATATTAAAACAAAAAACTGCTAACGGAGTAGAAGTTCCACCGCATCTTCTCTTGAGCATTCGCATGGCGTCAGAATATCTGGAGTGGCGTACTAGTACCGAGATCCTAGATAAAGAGAGCCTGCTGAATGCTGCATCTGGTGATGGTGGTGGTGGTGATGATGATGATGATGGCACTGCAGCCCATCGTCAGCCACGCTTAGGCGGGCAACGTCACGACTACACCGCCTCTGGTGGAGGTGCTCACGAAAAATAATGCCGTTGTCGGCCTCACAGACGTGGGCGGCAATGGGTGGGGAATTGCGTTCTGGGCCGACTTCTAAGGGAACTGTGCCGACATCTGTCTGAATGCGTCTGAGGAGAACCCAGGAAAACCCCCAGATAGCACAGCCGACACCAGGATTCGAACCCGGGTACCTTCCAGTCTCGACGTGACATGGCCAGCACAGTAACCACTCAGCCAGCTCGCACACACATAGCTATATAGCTATAGCTATATATAGCACACATATAGCTATAGTCGAGACTGGGAGGTACCCGGGTTCGAATCCCGGTGCCAGCTGTGCTGTCTGCGGTTTTTCCTGGGTTTTCCTCAGGCGCTTTCAGACATATGTCGGCACAGTTTCCTTAGAAGTCGGCCCAGGACGCACATTCCCCCAGGGCGTCAGTCGCGACGTTACCCACCTCTGTGAGGCCGACAACGGCGAGCCCTTTCACAAGCACCACCGCCACCACCGTTTAAGCAACGAGGCTCTGTCCCCAGGTGGCGTTGGTACCAACACCACCTTAAGACAAAGCCTGATCGCTTGAGCGACGTGACGTAACAATTAAGAGCCCGCCAGTCACGACGTTGCTATAGAAAGCAGCCGCCATCAGCGGCATGGGCAGCCATTGGTAGCTACAGATACCACGTGTTTCAAAATCGTCTGCGGCGATTGGCTGAAATATTGGATGGCGGCTGCGATTGGCGGACATTTATATGTCTACGTGCGAAGGAGTGAGAGGAGGCATTAAACAGGCGTTCTGTACCTAGGTGGCGTTGGTACTACGGCGTTGGTAGAGTAAACGGCTCTGGCACGTAGCAGACGACACCATCACCCCTGTCGTCCGCTACGCAGAATATCTTGTGGCTGAGCCGCTGTATATTCCCCACGGTTAGAGGAGCACGAAGAGATATCACCTTCGTTGGGTGCTCGCGCTCACGTGCTAGCTGGAAGTCGTGGCGTCTTCTGCTGGAATATTCTGGCGAATGTCACTGGTATGAATACACGGTACGTCGAAGGACGCGTGGTAGACATGTTTATGACATCATATGCACTCGCTTATTTAAACATGTAGGTGGTAGCGGCTCGAACTTTTAAGGGATCACCCTTTTTTTTCACTCCCTCCCTCTTTTAAGCATTGATTCCTTATCATACGCTAATCACAGTTCATTGCACAAAGCTGATTTGATACGTCTTTGACGAGTTCTAATGAAAGTGGAACATGAATATTGGATACGAGCAATCCTGAAGCGAAAATGAATAGTCTTTTGTTATCCCTTGCTACTAAAAGATGAGTTTTAAAGAGACTGTAACATTACTCTTAGTGACTCTTTAAAACTTATCGTGTTCACTTGCGAGTGCTAGACTTTGTCCATTCTTGCTTGTTAGCTCGCTACTATCGCTCAGGTGGTAAATACGGTGTGAAGTAGCAGTTCATATTCCGTTCATGAGTTTAATAAATTTTCCTTTAACAAAACAATGAATAACAGAAAGCGAACAAGGAATAGCACAAACTTGATACACATAAAATGACATGGACGCACGCTAGCCCGTATAGATGAACTCCATAATGAAAACTCCTGAGTGTGGGAGACATCGATCCTTTCGTCGCCCACGCTTAGACTTTCTCGATATGAAACTTTATATTATTTTTCAATAGTAATAAAACTGAAGGGATGCAATACGAACTCTCCGAACATGCCGTCCAATTACTAGCAACTTCAGAAACTCCAGTTTCCACTGTGGAGCAACTCGAATCATGTGCTGTCATCTCCTGAAGTTCGCGTGTTTTGCTACATTCCACATCGCGACGGATGTTTCCGTGCTCCATTACTTCGCATGGAGTTCAAATCTAGACACAAATTCCTAATACCACGCCGTCCAATCCGCAGCATCGCATTCCATTTGGAAGTTCGCTTTTAGAAAGCAACGTCTCTCTCGAGAAAGTTCGCCTAATTCCGTTATGTGGGCATCAGACGCCGTATAGCTAGTGGCACGAACGGAATTTGCGCAACTGCGAAGCTATGGGGTGAAAAAGAAAAGAAAAGAGGGAAATGTTCTCGTTCTTTCATTCTCGAACTCCGTGCGAAGTCGATCAAAGCACCGGGGGTTCGCTCGTCGCGTAGTGTCGGCAGTGTGGCCCAAATTCCTGGGACAAAATCTATTTGCTGCGTCTAGGATTCATTTGTGGCTGATTCCGGCTGTTGTATCCATAATCGAGTGCAGAGAGAGAGAGAGACAGGCTCGATGATGATCCGCAGTATATGGATGGCTCTACGACCTTAATCACGTCCAGTGTACTCGTTGGACGATTGGCTACCTTCCGTTGCTCACTTTTCTTCGGTGTGTTTGTCGTACGCCTTGTTTGTTTATATGTAGTACGGAGAAGTTTCGTATATAGGAGAAGGCGGTCCGTTTTGTTTGGACGTTCCAGTGAGCTAATGTCATCCGCACTTTTAGCGGAAAGTACATCGACATTCGCGAGAGCTATGGACGGAGGACCATGGCGAAAGTGAAAATTCGCGAATAACACGAAGACGTACTGTTGACGTGTTCATGAAATAATGGCAAGCAACTCCAGAAGCTGACTTCTCTTTATGCTGCATATCTAAATTCAACCTTTCTTGTAAGGTCTTCACTGCACCTTGCTTCTTGAAAGCACTTTCAGAAGCAGCAGAAGCACCACGCTTAAGACCCATAATTAACAGTCGCTTTGGTTCCTAGAAACTGGAGATAATGGGAACAGCTTGAAGCCCGCTTTTGGGGGGGGGGGGGGGGGGGGGGGAGTCCCTATATGACACACCAATCCGGAAATTCCGAAACTCTGCTATGCAGCCAACTGTAAAACCGAAACCGGAAAAATCGCGAATAATCACGTTCGCGCAAGCCGTTCTTGCGAAAGTCAAGGGATAACTGAATACGCATGGATCAGACTATGACATATCATTGAATACAGTCTTACAGATGATATACTATAACTATAAGAGCAGCCCAGCACCTTAAGTACATCCGGATGTATGTTACGAAGGTTTGGCGGCCTAATTAGGTCTTGCTCTGAACCGGCGCAACGGTATAGGAAGCAACATCTCTAACGCTGCAGAGATTTTGGCTGTTTTGAAACGATTTCTAGGCCCTCCATGCTTACCCCACGTCAAGAATAATAAACTAGGAACCTTTACACAACAGCATGATCAACAATAGAAGTTTTTTCCTGCGTGCCCTGTTTCTCCTGCGAACAAATTTATCGCTCTTGTCGGTACCAAACGGAAACGGCTGGGAGCGCAGGCAACCCTGCTTGTCTGATCCGCAAATTTAAAAAAAAGCAACCCACGAGAATGCTGTATACGTATGTAGCCTGTCACTTCCATTTATTTACCAATATGAAAGCACGTAATAAAATGGCAGGTATCAGCCGGTGCACCGTTCGTATCGTCAATATTTGTTCGGTACGAGTTTTCGAGAGAACGCGCACTTCAGAATGCGCAAAAATTGATTACGCCTTCGATATCTGAATGCCAAGGCAATGAAATTTCCATCAACCTCCATTTATCAGACTTACTATTATTTTTCTCCCTTAACAGCGGAACCCTCTTGTAGCTGTTACTCCGCTGCACGACTACCCCCCCCGCCCCCATATAGAGAAACGTTTTCCTTTCACTAAACTACACCTGCGATGTGGGGTAGCTGGCAGCGGTACATCATATTGAAGCAGCACAAGAGATGAAAAACGAGATAACTTCACAGGACGACTGCTTACTTACAACTAAAAGACTTTTACTATGACACAAGCATTGAAAAGGATCCCACTGTTCGAAAATACGTCGACAAAAGCGACCAGTAAAGACCAGTTGTGCAATAAAATACGGGAAGTATATCCAATTAAATGTGCAGGGGAGAACACGTGCGTGAGTTCCCCATCAACTGACTTATTATCTCGAGAGATAAAATAGAGCGAGAAGCTGCCTCACTGCTACTGTGCGGATGCTCGTGTATGACGTAACACATTCCTGCTAACTTTCCTCCCTCTGTAAGCTTTGTGTCATAGTAAACATCTTTTAGGTCTAAATAAGCAGTTGTCCCGTGAAGTTCCTTTCACTAAGTTCTGGAGTTGACTGCATCCGGCAGGAGGGATGCCCGTGCGCATTCAGCTCAAAAGCTGAAGACAGAAATCCTCGAGCTAAGTCTGAAAGAAACTTTGCTGGATGCCAGCAGAGGGCATTGAAATAAATCCTTCGCGAGTCCAGTGAGGCGTATTCCTTACACGTTTGACGGCCAGAAAAGAGGATCTCTGCAGTTGCGCAACTGGGAGCGACTTTCATAGCTCAATGAAATAGACGACGCGACTTTCGAAAAACACCAATATAAAACGGCGACTCAGGAGTATACTGATAGTTTTTTTTCTAAAGGCCCGTGTTCTGTCTGCTTTTTGGTTCTTCCGCAAGGCCCTCTTGGTGAAGGCTTTCTTGAACATTTCGTAAGCTAAAGAAGCGAGGTATTGCGACGCGTTCTATGACTCCATACACGTTATGTGCATCAAAGTATGGCGCTATCTCAGGGCTTCTAGACTATTAAGTGGGACTGCATGCTTCTCCGTACGTGTAACGGAATGATATATTTATGTATTTCTATGCTCGTCAGAGTGAGGATTACCGCTACAGACGTAATATGCTACAACCGCAAACCTACGTTCCCACTGCCGAGAGTGAAAAAAACAAACAAAAAAAAACACCTGTCTCAACCTCTCATGTTCTGGGTGATATTGGGAACTCGT